>NC_047088.1:3370792-4019680 GCF_902459505.1 Geotrypetes seraphini
CCCAAAAATGGACTAGATTTTCTTCATGGTGTATTTCCAATTCTAAGGAGCCTCAGCGAGCCTCCCTATCCTCTGTTTTGGACTATCTTTTACATCTGTCTCAGTCTGGTCTCAAGTCGACATCTATACGAGTCCACCTGAGTGCTATTGCGGCTTTCCATCAGCCTCTACAAGGGAAACCTCTCTCTTCTCATCCTGTGGTTTCCAGATTTATGAAAGGACTTTTTCATGTCAATCCTCCTCTCAAACCGCCTCCAGTGGTTTGGGATCTAAATGTTGTCCTTTCTCAGCTTATGAAACCTCCTTTTGAGCCTCTGAGCAAGGCTCCACTAAAGTTTCTCACTTGGAAAGTGGTTTTTCTGGTGGCCCTCACATCTGCTCGCAGGGTCAGTGAGCTTCAGGCCTTGGTGGCGGACCCACCTTTCACAGTATTCCATCATGACAAGGTGGTCCTCCGCACTCACCCGAAATTCCTGCCTAAAGTGGTCTCTGAATTTCACCTCAACCAATCCATTGTGCTTCCAGTGTTCTTTCCAAAGCCTCATTCTCATCCTGGAGAATCAGCTCTTCACACTCTGGACTGTAAACGTGCTTTGGCTTTCTACTTGGATCGCACCAAACCGCACAGAACTGCTCCTCAACTTTTCGTCTCCTTTGATCCAAACCAGTTGGGACGACCTGTATCGAAGCGCACCATCTCCAACTGGATGGCGGCTTGTATCTCTTTCTGCTATGCCCAGGCTGGATTACCCCTTCCCTGTAAGGTCACAGCACATAGGGTCAGAGCAATGGCAGCCTCTGTAGCCTTCCTCAGATCGACACCGATTGAGGAGATTTGTAGGGCTGCCACTTGGTCCTCGGTTCATACGTTCACCTCTCATTATTGTCTTGATACTTTCTCCAGACGGGATGGGCAGTTTGGCCAAACTGTGTTACAAAATTTGTTCTCCTAAGTTGCCAACTCTCCCTCCATCCCATTGAGGTTAGCTTGGAGGTCACCCACTAGTGAGAATACCTGCCTGCTTGTCCTGGGATAAAGCAATGTTACTTACCGTAACAGTTGTTATCCAGGGACAGCAGGCAGCTATTCTCACGTCCCACCCACCTCCCCTGGGTTGGCTTCTCTGCTAGTCACCTGAACTGAGGAGACACGCCCGGACCATCGGGCGGGAAGGCACTGGCGCATGCGCGGTGCGGGCATCTCGAAACTTCTGAGTTTCTTCAAGCAAGACATGCTTGCAAGATGTCCGTATCGGGGCTCTGTCGGATGACATCACCCACTAGTGAGAATAGCTGCCTGCTGTCCCTGGATAACAACTGTTACGGTAAGTAACATTGCTTTCTGAATTTTTTAGCTGCCATGTATACTTAACAAATTTCTCAATAATACCAGTTTACTGTGTTGCCATGAAACATTTTTATAGTGGTATTTATTTTTTTATTTGGATTTTGCTCACACTTTTTTCAGTAATAACTCATGGTGGTTATATTCAGGTACACTTATGTATTTCTCTGTCACAGGAAGGTTTACAATCTAATTTTACACCTCAGACAATGGAGGGTTAAGTAACTTGCCCAAGATCACAAAGAGCAGCAGTGGGATTTGAACTGGAGTCCCCTGGGTATCAAATCTGATGCTTTAACCACTAAGCTACTTTTCTACTCTATAAAGCAATGTTTCCCAAGTCGGTCCTGGAGGTTACCTCCTTGCCACTTGGGTTTTCAGGATATTAACAATGAATATGCATGAAAGAAATGAGCATATAATGGAGGCAGTTTATGCAAATAAAGTTCATGCATATTCACTGTGGATATGTTGAAAACCTGACTGCAAGGGGTACTCTAGGACCAACTTGGAAAACACTGCTCTAAAGCACTGCATACACCTGGACCCTGCTTTTCTCTTATATTGGAAGATGGAGATTGAGTTAAATACTTCCTTCTTAGAGCCATTTAACACTTCTTAGTGCTCTAGAGCCTTTTAAGTTGTGTTTGTAAGGGGAAATTTATATACATTTCTGTACTTCATTTCTGTGTCATTGTACCTCAAGCACACCAGGTTTTGTAACAAAAGAATATTTTACTGTAAAACTGATTTGGTTTTCACATATGGTTTCCTGAAAAAAATGCAGATGTGTAAAAATACTTAGTTTACCGTCAACAAGTAGGATTAATTCAGGCACACCAATGAGTGATGTCATCAATTATCAGCAAGAGTAAAGATCTCTCTGAGCTATTTTATTGTAGAGTTCTTAACATATGTGGTCCTTTCCACACACAACAATTCCTCATCTCAGTTTTGTCCCCTCCCCACCGAAAAAAAGAGAGAGAGCTTCACAGTATCGACAGCTTCAGCATAGAGTATGCTTTACTCTTATTTTTTCCTCCTCTGTTTTGCTTAGGTATCATTAGGTGGTGTTGATCTTACAGTGCGTGTTCTCACAACAGGTTATTGGCCTACTCAGTCAGCCACACCAAAATGCAACATCCCTCCTGCACCCCGGCATGCTTTTGAAATATTTAGAAGGTAAAAAAAAAACCCTGAGTATTTTAAGTATTGTTAGCCAATCTCTTCTTGTTACTCTTCCATTTATTTTATGCGTCTCTATCTGGCAGAAATGTACTGGGGTAACCTAATGAGATCAATTGTTTTTAAATACCTTTTTAATATATTTCAGGTTTTATTTAGCCAAACACAGTGGCCGACAGCTGACTCTCCAACATCACATGGGTTCTGCAGACCTTAATGCCACTTTCTATGGACCTGTTAAAAAGGTATAGTGGTTAAAACAGTTTTGTTTTTAAATTTGATAAGTCTTAGTGTCTTGAAGAGAGAATAAATTTATTTTTGCATTTGAGTCACAACCTTTTTTAAAAATATTTTACAGCTTTCTTAAAAAGTAAAAAAAATAGGTAAAAGTTTTCATATTCAGCTTCCACATAAGCAAGGCATCCCATTATAAAAACATTTGGGGATACCTCAGGATATATATATTTCCCTGCTCAGTCTAATGGTATTGCATTGACATATAGCCATTACTTTTTGTAATTTAGCTTGCTAAATGATATGATATGTGGATGATGTCGGGTAATTTTGCCCACATATATTGCTTGCTTATTCAGTTATCTTCAGAGAATGTTGTAAAGCAGAATTACTTAGATGTATAAAAATATATATTTTTTTCATTTTAAACATTTATATGCCATCTATACCTAAGCAGTTTCATCAAAACATGGGGGGGATGGGAAATTTATGTTTGTCTTTTGTTTGTATCACATGTTTAGCAACTAAAGGGCGACCAGGATAATATGTATGTAACCAATTTATAAACTAACAAAACTCTGTGGAGTGACGATGTTCCCAAATGGACTTTATTTGAAAGTATCAAAATTCCAAAGGTACACTAAAATCATCCACATAAATCATCCACATATGAGTGGTGAACCGGAAGTGAGACACTACTTGCATTTGCTCACAGTGTCTCACTTCCGGTTCACCATACAATTGTTTCCCACGTACTCACCTTTATAGGGCCCCCAGGGACCCCTGAAGAAGACTTTATGTCGAAACGCAGACCATGTTGGGTCCTGTATCCCTAGCGGACTAGGTCCTTTAAGGCTCTTATGTGGATGATTTACTTTTATGTGGATGGAATTATTTTATGTGGATGATTTTAGTGTACCTTTGGAACTTTGATACTTTCAAATAAAGTCCATTTGGGAACATCGTCACTCCACAGAGTTTTTTTGGTTTTCTCTGGATTTTCTTCTTTGTGGATATTTTGGGGTCAGTTCCTTTTGTTTTTTTACCAATTTATAAACCGCATAACTTTATGTGGTATATAAATTGTTAAATACATTTAAAAAAAAATAATAATAAAATAAGACAGTAAGAACTATATCGACATTGTTTTCTGCCTCTATGTCATCTTAAACTTCATAAAAATGCTGTTACAAAAAGTCAAATTTTATCAATTTTTAAACCCGACCTTATCAATACACATCCTTAACTGACCCAAAAGGGAATTCAATAGTTTAACCCCTGGATAACAAAAAGCAGCTGCTCTGGTTTCTGCATATTTTAGTTGAACATTACTTTTCAAGAGTGAAATATTTTCTGATTTTAATGATCGACCAGGATGGTAAATGGCTACAGTCTTTTTAAAATACATTAGAAATGGGATGGTAAGCATTTGAAGTACAATTGTCAACACTTTATAATTGTGCCCTAAACATCATGGGCAACCATTGTAATTGTCGCAATAAAGGGGTAATATATGTGGTCCTAGGTACGCCCATCAGAAAGTGTACTGCTGCTTTTTTGACCACCTGTAATGCCCAATATCTTTTTTTTAAAGCTTTTCCGAGATATAGTATATTACAGTAGTCCAGTCTGGATAGTACTGTTCCCTGTATTACTGTATGAAAATCATAAGGCGAGAACATTTGGTATAATAGTGCTTTATTCTTGTGGTAGTTGTGTTCAACTTTACCTTTTTGATATGCCTATAAACAAAATTTCTGTATCTTTTGAAAATAATATGTGAAAAGTTTAATGAGCTGCTGATGGTAGTTTCTTTATCATTTATATGATTGGTATAGCCCCCAAACCAACCACAAGTTCACTATTTAAGAAATAAAGGGCAGCAAACAAGTTGCAGGTGATAAATTTGCATCCAAGTGAATTAGCATGACCACTATAGTATTTTTATTTACAGTTCTAAGAATATGTGTTTGTTGACAACTATAGGAGGATGGCTCAGAAGTTGGTGTTGGAGGTGCCCAAGTAACTGGCACGAATACACGGAAGCACATTCTACAAGTCTCCACTTTCCAGATGACCATATTAATGCTCTTTAACAACAGAGAAAAGTACACGTTTGAGGTACTAGTTTTATTCTAAATGTAACTTAGATGATGATCTTGAAATACTGTAGTTTTATATTTATTCCCAATAAAGATATCTCTCTCTCCTCCCTTCTCTGAATGAAAGCCTCTCACCATGGCCAAAAGCAAGATCCTCTATGCTGCACATTTTAGCTGGGGTCTTTTCCTCTGTGACATTGCTGGTAGTTTATGATTGTTCCAGACCTTAGAAACAGATCGGCCTGATTTTATAGTCTCAATATTGTCTGCTAGTGTGCAGAGCCAGAACATGTATATGAAAAGTGCAGCTTATGTACCTTCTACTGGCAGATCATGATAGTCCTTTACTTGCAGAAATGGCTGGAACAATTCTGTCAATTCACTTAATGTTTTCTAAGGCCTAGTTCAGAGGCTTCAACTTAGAAACCCTTGTAATAACTTTTTTAAAGCTTGCATGGGCAATAAGTAGTTTTTAGCATCCCTCCAGACCGGCACAGAAATGGGTGGGTTTACGTTCCTCTGCCTGCAGGTGAAGACTGAGACATTGACTTTTGGCTGTAGTATAAGTGGGCTGTGCAGTCTCATTTACAGTTGGTCTGTTCTCGGTCTCCAGCAAGTGGAGGTGGTAAGCCTGTGCAGTCTTTCCGTGGTTTAGTGTAGGGCCTTGTGAATTTGCTTAGTGGCTGCCTTGTCGCTGTTGTAGGTGCTGTATTAAGCTTGGGGAACCATTTCAGAGGTCTGTCCGACCTCGAGGATGCCACATTCGACTGGTTGAAGCCTTCCCCCCCCCCCCCATTTCCCCTACCTCCCCCAAATTTTTTAGCATAGAAGTGCCTCAGCTATAAGCCTTGCCACTGTTAAGGCAAGGCATAAAGTTTTGAGAGCTAGTGGGGTCTGCTCATTTTTAACAAAATTGTATTGGAAAAAAAAAAACCTGAGGCAGTGCTGATCTGAAAGGAAGCTTTAAATTAGCTTTGATTGGCTTTAATTATTAACCGGCGGTTTTATTTTCCTTTGCAGCAGTTCTCAATGAGCAGAAAAAGTGCTTATCGTATGCCTGCTGAGCAGTTGACGCGACTGGCGTGTGCACAAAGTGCTCTGGCCGCCGCAAAGAGGAATCCTTGTCGGCTTCGGGTGCCAGCGAGCAGGATTCCCCTTCACACATGTTCCGCACGTCGGCTGCAGGCAGTGGGGGAAGCCCGTGCTTCCCCTACCGCCCTCACAGGACCACCGACGGTCAGGGAAATAAGGTTTCTCCACCGCCAGTAGTGTTGGGGTCTCCCTAACCACTACAGCAGCTGTTCAGACCTCTGCCGCTACAGGCCTCAGGAGATTTTTTCAGCGGGCTTTTCCTCAGTTTTGGCAGGAAGCTCCGCCATGTTGCCTGTTTCAAGTTTCAAGTTTATTTGTTCTTAATGAATAGCCTATTTAAATTGCTAGGCGATGTACAACATCATAAAATATACAAATAAAAAATTGGTGTTAACATATAAACTAACTTTTGCTATGGGTTAAAACTTAACATACAAAATACATACATATATAATAATTTTTTGTTATAGGTTAAAACGTACTAGAATTGTGAGGATAAGTAGGGGAAAAGTTACAAAGTTTGGATAGGAGAGAAAGAAAAACATAAAAGGGAAGAACAAAAAAGGAGGGTAATTTTAGTTACTTAAATAAAAATCGATAATTAACATGTTAGGAATCGTAAGCATCTTTAAAAAGAAATGTTTTTAGAGTTTTTTTAAATAAGGTTAGATCTTTTAATTCTCTAATGAATTGAGGTAAGTGATTCCATGAATGGGGGGCCATGACTGAAAACATGTCGTGCCGTCTGAGTCCTATAACTTTCATTGAGGGAATGGAGAGAAGATTATAAGAAGTTGAGCGGAGTGACCGTGTAGTGCTGTAGGGGATTAGCCACCTGTTGATAAATTGTGGTTCGTTAAAATTTACGGCTTTAAAAACTAAAAGCAGTAGTTTAAAAGTGATGCGATGGCTTACCAGAAGCCAATGGGATTTGATCAACAGGGGGGTAACATGTGACCTCGGGTGACCTCCCTCCTGTCTTAGAGAGCCAGGAAAAGGTTTTAAATGTTTCTCCTGCTTCTGCAGTGAATGCTTCTTTGTCGCCAAGGAGGAGAGGGGGTTACCCCTGATTTTGTTTTAGCCATGTACAAGGCTTACTTACAGGCGGCTGGGGTCCTTTGCTTTCCACATCTGCCCCTTTCAGCTCTCTTTGGCGTCTGCTCCTGCCCAGTCTTCGTCCAAGTAACTGCAGGTTTCTTGAGATGAAAATTTTTTTTTTGTTTTTGTCTGATGAGGACTTGGACCTTTTGGTTGATCCACAAGATCTTCTCAGAGGAGCGGATGAGGTGAACAGTTGTTTTTTTGGAGACGTCGGTTGGCAAGGATGCATCAGTCATGCACATTTTTCACCAGAAAGAGCTGCAGGAGCTTATTCTTCAGGTATCTTTGGTTTTTCAGTTTGAGGAGGAAGTGAAGGATCCCTTACTTCAGAGGATCCAGTCAGCCACCCATTCTTTTCCTATGCATCAGGATATTCGGGTTGTGGTGCATGCTCAATGAAAGACTCCAGATGCACCTTTTCGCTTGGCGCGATCCATGTCCAGGCTCTATTCCATTCCTGATGGTAATAGGGATACCTTTAAGTCTCTTTGTGGTTGATGCGGTGGTCTCAGCTATCACATGTGGACATAACGGTGCCAGTTGAAGGCGGTTCGGCCTTGAGAGACTCTCAGGATCATAAGATGGAGTCTCTTCTTATGCAGAGTTTTGACGTGGCTACCTTGGCTGTCCAGGCGGCGATTTGTGGCAGTCTGGTAACCCGGGCTTGTTTCCAGTGGTCTGAGCGAGTTCTTGACTGGGAGTCTGATGTCTGGTCCTTAGTGGATCAGGAGGTGGTTAAGATTTAGCTTGATGCTACTTATCTTTCTGATCTGTTGCGGGCATCTACCAGGCTCTCAGAGTGGCCACTCACCATACCATATAACTTTGGGGTTGGTCGGCGGATGTGGCCTCTAAGGCTAAGCTCAGTAAATTTCCTTTTCAGGGCTCTTTCTTTTTGGGGATAAGTTGGATAAGCTTGTTCAGGCCTTGAGTGACTCTAAGGTGCTTCGGCTTCCTGAGGACCATCCTTGTCGGGTATTGCAGGGTAGTGTCGCCCATGGGTGTTTGCATGTTTTTCGTCAGTACCACCCTGGCCAGAGTGCAGCCTCTTTTCCTTCCAGAGGACATTTCTTTCAGCACATGCAGTTTTTTCAGGGAGCCCACAGGGGGTGTTTGTGATTCCACTAGGGGCTCCTCCGGCCCAGTGACTCGTTGCGGGTCCTTCCCCCGGTTCTGGTGGGAGCCCGGTTGCAGAAGTTTTACCAGGTTGGGCCAAGATCACAATGGATCAGTGGGTCTTAGAGGTGATTCAGGATGACTATGCTCTCGTGTTCTCCCGGCCCTTGCCAGATCTTATGTTCTTATGTTTCCTCTCTTCTCCTTTTCAGGCAGCTTGGAAGAAGTAGACTTTTCTTCAGATGCTGCAAAGATTATTGGACCTCAAAGCAGTAGTCCCAATGCCCCCTCAGGAGTTTCGTACAGGCAGGTACTCCATTTACTTCGTGGTGCTCAAGAAAGAGGAGTCTTTTAGGCCCACTTGGATCTGAAAGGTGTCCATAGGGTGCTTTGGGTTCCGTCTTTTACCATGGAGACTCTGAAATCCGTCATTCTGGCCGTTCAGTCTGGGAAATTTCTGATTTCTCTCAATCTTATGGAGGCCTACCTGTATGTTCTGATTCGGGCCTCCCATCAGCGATTCCTTCGCTTTGCAATTTTAGGAAAGCAATATCAGTTTTGTGATCTTCCTTTTGGTCTGGCCACAAGTCCACTGACTTCCACCAAGATTATGGTGGTGGTGGTGGCGGCGGCGGCGACAGCCTTGCACAAGAAGGGCATTCTGGTTCATCCCTATCTGGACAACTGGTTGGAGCAAAGTCCTTTCAGGAGAGCTCCTGGGTCACGACTCGGGTTGTGGAGTTCCTGCAGTCACTGGGCTGGGTGGTCAACTTGTCCAAAAGCCGGTTGATTCCGTCTGTGTTTGGAGTATCTCAGAGTTCTCTTCGACACCAGCTTTGGGAGAGTCTTTCTTCCCGAGGCCTGGGTGCTGAAATTGTGGTCGCAGATTTCACTTCCTGATGGATTGTCATTGCCCTCAGGTGCAGGATTTTCTGCAGGTCTTGAGGTCAAGGGTGGCCTCCCTGGAAGTGGTAAGTTGGGCTCGGACTCACATGCATCCCCTTCAGTATGCTCTCTTCAGCGGTGGTCTCTGTAGTTTCACGATCTGGACTCTCCGGTCCCTCTTCGAGGGATAGTTTTTCGCAGCCTGTGCTGATGGCTACAGTCTTCTAATCCAGTTCAGGGGGTGAGTTTGGATCAGCCCCAGTGGACAATGCTTTTTACAGACACCAGTCTCTTAGGTTGGGGAGCTCAATGTCTCGGTCGCTCGACTCAGGACATATGGTCACCGGAGGAAGCGTCCTGGTCAATCAATTTTCTGGAGACCACAGCCGTTCGGTTGGCATTACTTGCTTTCTAGGCATTGCTGAAGGGCAACTGGGTTTGGCTTCTCTCGGACAATGCTACAGCTTGGCTTACGTCAGTCGTCGGGGGGGGGGGGGAACCAAGAGTCATCTAGTACTTCAGGAGATGTCTCTTCTCGTGGAGTGGGCAGAGACTCATCTTCTGAACATTTCCGCTTCCCACATAGCGGGAGTGGACAAATTCTAGGTGGATTTCCTCAGTCGTCATGTACTGGATCCCAGAGAGTGGTGACTCGGCCTGGAAGCCTTTGAGTTGATTGTTTAGGCCTGGGGCCGGCCAGTCATGGACCTCATGGCCATGAGTGCCAATTAGAGAGCTGCACGGGAACGGGGATGACGGGAATCCCTTTGGGTCACAGGGATCCCGTGGGGACGCCCCCTAGGGTCGCGGGGATCCTGTGGGGACGCCTCCGAGGGTTGCGGGGTTGGATCGCAGTGCACTCGAGCCGCGAGGGTAGTCTCCTTCTCCTTACCTGCCCTGTCGCAGCACACAGCCGAACGGAAATCTTCCCGATGTCAGCGCTGACGTCGGAGGGAGGGCTTAAGCAAAGCCCTCCCTTCCTCCGACGTCAGCGCTGACATCAGGAAGACTTCCGGTCGGCTGTGTGCGGCAGGGCAGGTAGAGAGAAGGCAATGGCATACGAAAGAGGGGGGAGGGGGCGGTCCGCCCCGGAGAATGTGCACAGCCGGTCAGGTCCCCCGATCGACCGACAACAGGCCGGCCGACAAATCTCCCTGCCCTGTAGCCGCGAATCTAAATTACCTCTTACAGCAGCTTCACTACTCCAGCTGCTGTAAGAAGGTAATTTAGATTCGTGGCTACAGGACAGGGAGATTTGTCCGACCGGACCTGTTCTGTTGTCGGTCGGGTGCAAAAGCGCCACAAAGGTGGAGGCAGGGAGGGAGGAAAGGTGGAGTGGAGAAGAAAAGACGCTTAAGGGGGGAGAAGGCCGCTGAAAGCACTGGGGAAGACAAAGGGGTGGAAAAGAACGCTGAAAGGACATGGGGTAAACGGGAGGAAGGGGGGGGAAGGACCCTGAAAGCACTGGGGAAGACAAAGGGGTGGAGAATGCCACTGAAAGGACATGGGGAAAACAGGGGTGGAGAAGGCCGCTGAAAGGACATGGGGAAGACAGAGGGGGGAGAAGGCCGCTGAAAGGACATGGGGAAGACAGAGGGGGGAGAAGGACGCTGAAAGGACATGGGGAAGGCAGAGGGGAGAGAAGAATGCTGCCTGACAGGACATGGGGAAGATGTTGGGGGAGAAGGACACTGAAAGGAAATGGGGAAGAGGGAATGGGAAGAAGACGCTGGCAGGGAAGAAGACAGAGGTGATAGACTATGGGGGGAGCGGAGGGAAAAAGATGGGTGCCAGACCAATTTGGGAGGGGGGAGAAAGGGAGAGGCACAGTAACAGAGCAAATGGAAGACACAGAGAGAAGAGAGGCAGTGGATGGAAGGAATTGAATGAGAACATGAAGAAAGCAGAAACCAGGCAATAAAGGTAGGAAAAAAATTCTTTTTTTTTTTTTTTTTGCTTAAGGATAAAGTAGTATATTAGTTGTGTTGATAAAAATTTATAAACATTAGAGGCTCTGGTAGAAAACCGTTTACAAAGTATGTATTCTTCCCAATTAATATTTCCAAATTAATAAAGTCTTTTTGCTTATTTTTAAATGGGTTTCTACCAGAGCCTTTAATTCAGTAGCATAATTAAATGAAATAACTATTTCTGTAGTTTATAGGGACAGGCGGGGACGTAGGGGATTCCTCGCGGGGACGGGCGGGGACGGAGGGGATTCCTCGCGGGGACGGGTGGGGACGGAGGGATTCCTCGCGGGGACGGGTGGTAGTCCTCACGGGGACGGGTGGGACTTTGGCGGGGACGGGTGGGATTTCTGTCCCCGCGCAACTCTCTAGTGCCAATGCCAAAGCACCAAGGTTCTTCAGTCGGCATAGGGATTACCAGGCCAAGGGTCTGGATGTTCTGGTGCAATCTTGGTCGACAGACGGCCTGCTGTATGATTTTCCTCCGTGGCCACTGGTGGACAGTGTTCTTCGCATTGCTCGGTACGCAGGCCGGTGATCCTTGTGGCTCCAGACTGGCCCAGATGCCCATGGTACTCACATCTGGTTCGTCTTCTCATGATAGATCCTCTTCCGCTGTCAATATCGCCAGACCTTCTGACTCGGGGTCCTATGCCAGTGTTCGATCCGGGTCCCTTTTGTCTTATGGCATGGCTTTTGAAAGGGAACACCTAAGTAAGAAAGGTTATTTGAATAAGGTGATCTCTACCCTCTTTGGTTCTCGGAGACTTTCCACCTTTCGGGCTTGTGTGAGTTTAGTGTCTCTTTGAGGAATGGTGTGATTCCCCTTCGTGCATCTTTGCCTCACATGTTGGAGTTCAGCTGAGTGCCCATCCAGACCTGCTTATGCAGGGTCCGGTCTCCATGGAGGATCCAAGTCGCTTTGCTCTTAGACATGGGTCTTAAGTGCGCAGTCTTAAGTTATTCTGCTGTGGTTGTTGACACTTTTCTGAAGTCTAAGAAGTCATCCACAGTTTCTGCTTACGCTAAAGCATGGAAAGCTTTCCAACATGGGTGTGCTCAGGACTAGGTGGACCCTTATTCGGCTCCGTTCTCAGGGATTCTTGCCTTTCTGCAACCTGGACTTGATAAAGGTCTTTGAGTCTAGGTAGCCGGGCTCTCTTAAGTTAGAGCCTGGGATCATCATTCCTCTTTAGCGTCCCATCCTGATATTGCTAGATTTTTGAAGGAGGGCTCGTCGCATCTGATCACCATTCAAGCAGTCGTTCCCTTCCTGGGATCTCAACCTGTTGCTGTCTAGTCTTGCCAAGGCTTCTTTTGAGCCCCTTCGGGATGCTCAAGACCGTGTTTCTGGTCGCTGTTACCTCAGTGTAGCGGGTCTCGGAACTCCAGGCTCTTTCTTACAGAGAACCATTCCTCCGCATCTTGGAGACTGGGATTTCCCTGCATACAGTTCCTTTCTTCCTGCCGAACGTGGTTTTGGCTTTCCATGTTAATCAGGAAGTACATTTCCTGCTTTTCAGCCTACTGGTTCCAGGACACAAGATCGCCTTTTGAAGAAACTGGATGTACGCAGAGTGCTTCTTCGCTACCTGGAGGTCACTAACAAATTTAATTTCTCTGACCATCTGTTTGTGTTGACTCATTCTGTTAAGTGGGGTACTCCCGCTTCTAAGGCCACGATTTCCAGATGGATTCGTAGGGCCATTTCTTCAGCCTATATTCTTTCTGGGAAATGATCTCCTGTTTCTATAAGAGATCATTCTACCTGAAGTATGGTTTCTTCATGGGCCGAAGCTATAGCTGTCCTCTATACACACGTTTGCCAAGTTTTACAGAATGGATGTAGCGACGAGACAGGACTCTGCCTCTGGGTCCTCGGTTTTATGGGCCAGCGCAGCAAGCCCACTCTAGCTTTTTGGGGACTGCTTTTGTACATCCCATCTGTCTATAATGTCTCACGTATTGCACTGGAAATAGAGATTATGCACTTACCCTGGTAAGCTCTTTTCCAGTAGATAGGTGAGACATTCTAAACTCCCACCCTGTACTTCCTGCGTCTGTCTACTGTCTGAATCTGTTTATGCTTCTCCAAGTTGTTTCTTGGATGCCTGTCGGGCTGGGAAGAATACTGTATATATGTTACTTTTTATGCGGGGGTAGTTTCTGAGCTCCTTTGAGACCTTTGTTGGCTGTTTGCAGTTGATGTTCTAATGTTAGTTCTTGAGCAGAACAGTTGTTGCTAAACTTGATTGCCATGGGTGTCTACTTCACGTTGATTTGGTGGCTCTTAGTGCTTGGGTACTAAGTGTAGGTAGAGCTAAGGAGCCCAGTGAAGTACAGCGAAGTTCAAAGTGTCGTACAAAGAAAAATTTCTGAATGGATTCCTTCTGCAGATGGCATGTGGCCATAAAGATGCTACCCATCTGTCTAGAACAGGGATGGGCAACTCTGATCCTCGAGGACCGGAATCCAATTGGGTTTTCCAGATTTCCCCAATGAATATGCATTGAAAGCAGTGCATGCAAATAGATCTCATGCATATTCATTGGGGAAATCCTGAATACCCGATTGGAATCCAGCCCTTGAGGACCTGAGTTGCCCATGTCTGGTCTAGAATGTCTCACCTATCTACTGGAAAAGAGCTTATGGGTGTTAGGTACCTCTTTTTATACGGATCTCTCTCTGGAGCGGGATCATTTCTATCCTCTTCATCTCTTGTATCTCCTCCATGCCCCGTTCTCTAAACTACCGCGACCCTGTAAGCGTAGTATTTTGTTTCGGTCCTTGTGGACAGTGTGGCATCAAATCCTTCGGTTGTGGAATCAGGACGCTCATTCTAGTGTATTTCTACCGTTGGCGGGGAATTTAGCTTTCCCTCCGGGGGTTTGACCCTCCGTGTTCGGTCGTTGGAGGGCGCGGGGGGTGGAACAGTTGCGGCATGTTCTGCGGGATGATGGGTCTCTCTTACCTTATGCTGAGTTGGCGGGGAGGGGGGTCCCTGAGATAGGCCTTCCATTTGCCTATTGTCAACTTAGTCACTATGTGGCTTCCCTTCAGGGGACTTCCTTGCAGGGGGATTTTGGGACCCAGCTCTGTACTTTTTTGGCTGCAGATCCTGATACTAGGGTCTCTATATCTGCTTTGCATGGCCGGATTCTGGCCCTTTGCCCGCCTAGGGTTTTCCCTGGTATTTTGGAGGCATGGCAGCGGGACTTGGGTAGGGAATTGGGGGACAATTTCTTGTTAAAAACCCTGAACCGAACTGCGGGTTTGGTACATAGTGCTGAGTTACGTGAATGTCACTTTCGAACTGTCCTGAGGGCCTATGCTTCCCAGAGTACTCATATGTTGCGTTGATACTCGCATCCGCTGTACGGTGGAGGTAAATTCTTATTTTCATGGTATTTGGAGTTGTGAGGGGATTCAGACCTTCTGGACGGAAATGGTCTCCTTTTTACAGGGCTTGTTGCAGACCCCTGTGCCAGTATCCGTGCAGTCTATGCTGTTTGCCCATTTCTCATTCTTGTATATGTACAATTCTTATGAAAAATTATTTCTTAGTAAATGTTTTATTTTGGGGAAGAAATGTATCTTGTGTTGCTGGCTGTCATCTGAACCACCTTCATTCTGGTACTGGAGGAATCGCCTTCATGAACTTATGGGATGGGAGGCCCGTTTGGCTCGTCCTTCTCGACGCCGGAGCAGAGATTTTGTTCACACTTGGACTCCATATTTGAACATTTTGACTCCTGAGAGTCGTAGTCGGGTCTTGAATAGACTCCACCTCTGAACCTGTGCTTCGCGGTGTCTATGCTGTTCCCTGCTTACGAGTTTATCTGTATCTGTGGGGGGATGGGGAGGGGTGGGTGGGGGTAGGGGCTTCTTTGTTGGGGGGTGGGGGTATGGTGGGTCCGGGGAGGACATAAGAGTCCAGTCCTCCACGGGTGTTTGATGAAAATGTATCCCATGGTTGTTATTGCCGTTGTATTTACTGTTGCTTAATAAAATAGATTTGAACTAAAAAGGTAAGTACATAAAAAAGATTAGAAACATAGAAAGATGACGGCAGAAAAGGGCTATAGCCCATCAAGTCTGCCCACTCCACTGTCCCACCCCATTAAGTCAGAGTGCTGCTCGACCCACGTAGAGATCTCACGTGGATGTCCCATTTATTCTTAAAGTCGAGCACACTAGTGGCCTTGATCACCTGCACCGGTAGTTTGGTGGATCACTGGAACAAACTACCGGTGCAGGTGATCAAGGCCACTAGTGTGCTCGACTTTAAGAATAAATGGGACATCCACGTGGGATCTCTACGTGGGTCGAGCAGCACTCTGACTTAATGGGGTGGGACAGTGGAGTGGGCAGACTTGATGGGCTATAGCCCTTTTCTGCCATCATCTTTCTATGTTTCTAATCTTTTTCATTTTATTTCTCAAAAATTATTAAATAGCTAAGTTTGATATGTTGAACTTGAATTTAGATTAAATTAGTGTTGTGGTTGATGTAAATAAGTGAATTAAAACCAGAGGATTAATCATTGACGAAAGAAAAGTTCCCTTGTTATCTCCCCATCTCTACCCAAAATGACATCAAAATCTCATTTTCAAAATCATCCAGTCAGATGAAGGCAAAGTTGTTCTGCCCCAGTAAGAAAAAGGATCAGTAAAAACAAAATGATACCAATCAACAGGAAAGAGCCATGGGTTGGCTTTTTTGTTGTTTTTGGATTTTTTTTTTTTTTGGGGGGGGGTTAAATAGAAGTTCAAGTAACTGAACTCCATAAGTAAATCCATTGGAAGGCTGTTCGATAATGTAGGAATAACCACAGAGAATTCTCTTGTTTTATTTAAGAATTCCTATACTGGGACAGACCAAAGATCCATCAAGCCCAGTATCCTGTTTCCAACAGTGGCCAACCCAGGACTTATTGATACTAGTAAAAATTATTTTGGTCTCTGATGAAAACTTAAATTCATGTACAATCCCACTCTATTCCTGGACTAGTGGGTTATTTTTCCCATACTCGCCAGAGCTTGTAGGAAGCCTCATTATACAAAGCCTTGAGCCCCTCCCATCTTACCTCAGGACTGTCCCCCAGGAATCCAGTTTCTTCCCTAATAGCCAGATTGTAGGAATGTGTCTTCTCTGCTCGTATTTATTTCCTTTAAATTCAGTCTTTTTGTTCGTGAATTCCACCCTTGTGCTGCAGAGGTTCGCTGTGGGGACAGCTCTGGTTGCGGGAGATCTCAGACTTTGAGGAAAGACTGTTTCCAGGGGTTTGGCTGCCTGGCACTGCATCCTCTGCACAGCTTGCACTTTCGCATCAGGGCTCGGGGATTGTTCCCGTGGGAGCTGGTTCACCCCATGTTAATCTGCTAGTGGGTTTGAGTGCAGGCTCCGTGGAGTTGTGTCCGGGATTGGGGCTGACTGTGCCCCTCCACCAGGTCATGTGTGTGGTATGTTCTGTTTACTGAGATCCTGTTGCTTCTCTCCAAGCCAAAAATTTCTAGTCTCTCTTGTCTGGGCCTTAAACCCCTGAGGTGTTCCCTGGTCGTTCATCCAGATGCCCATTTTCTGCGGGGCACTCTGAGGCTTCACCCCCACTGTGGATCCCCTGTCCTACTTAGAATCTCAACCTGGTTCTCCAGTTTCTGGTTCGACTGCCCTATGAGCCTCTAAACAAGCATTCTTTGGAGGAGATTTGCAGGGCCGCTACCTGATCCTCCTTGCATACTTTCTCCAAGTTTTACAGGATCTGTGGTGGCCAAGCAGGATGCTGATTTTGGTTCCTCTGTCTTGGCAGCAGGCTCATCAGTCCCACCCTGACTTTCTGGGACTACTATGTTACATCCCACTAGTCCAGGACTAGAGTGGGATTGTACAAGAACGAGAGATTAGGTTCTTACCTTTGCTAATCTTCTTTCTTGTAAATCCACTGTCTTCCTGGAATCCACCATGTGATTTCCTGATTTGCCGATTCTGTCTTTATAAGTACTGGTAAGCTGGATTTCTGTTTTCTGACCTGCCTTTATAAGAGTGCCATCAAAATGGGTTTAGCACTTAGTTGTTTTTTTTTTTGTTTTTATTTTTTGTGGGAAGCGCCTCCTTCTGACAGTGCAGGCTGTCTCCTTATTTTTTTTGTCATTCAGGTTTCTAATGTTTAATGACCTGTTTCAATTGTTGCTGTTCGTTCTAAATTTCTTGTTACGAACAGATTAAGACTTATTTGTCAGGGAGTGTCCCTGTACCCTTTACTTTGCCTTTGTCCTCTACAGATGTTTCTGGCCACTTTGTTACAGAATGGATTCTTGGGGGGACAGTCCTGAAGTAAGAGGGGAGAGGCTCAAGACTGTATAATGAGACTTCCTACAAGTTCTGGCGAGTATGGGAAGATAACTCCCTAGTCCAGGAAGAGTGTGGATTTACAAGAAAGATTAGCAAAGGTAAGAATTTAATCTTTCATTAATAATTCCAAAGTGTTAGCTTTGTTGGTATGATATGACAATAAATGCGAGAGAGGTTTCATTATAAATTTGAATGAAAATGTATTGATTTTATTTAATTTCTGGTTAATTTATTTGTGATATGTGGCAGTTCTCTAATCCATTATTTTCTGGCATTGTAATAAATAATTTGTATAAATGTCATTGATTTTCAGGAAATTCAGCAAGAGACCGACATCCCTGAAAGAGAGCTTGTTCGGGCCTTACAATCCTTGGCATGTGGCAAGCCAACACAGCGAGTTCTCACAAAAGAGCCCAAGTCAAAAGAAATAGAAAATGGTCATGTATTTACAGTCAATGACCAGTTTACATCTAAACTGCATAGAGTCAAAATACAAACAGGTTTGTGAATATGTATTTGATTACTGGAAATTTTAATTTGGGAATAATATCAGAAGAAGATAATGTCTTAGACTGTACTCAGAATATTGCATCCAATTCCAGTGGCCATATATAGAAACATGATAGCAGTTAAAGGCCAAATGGTCCATCTAGTCTGCCCATCCACAATAACCATTATCTCTTTCTCTCTTCGAGAGATCCCACGTGCCTATCCCAGGCTAGAGGTGGTCTAGAGCAGTGGTTCCCAACCCTGTCCTGGAGGACCACCAGGCCAGTCAGGTTTTCAGGATAATCCTAATGAGTATGCATGGAGCAGATTTGCATGCCTGGCACCTCCATTATATGCAGATCTCTCTCATGCATATTTATTAGGGCTATCCAGAAAACCTGTCTGGCCTGGTGGTCCTCCAGGACAGGGTTGGGAACCACTGGTCTAGAGAAAGGTGACCACCAAAAGTCTCATGGAATGAACATATATGGCAAAAATATTTAAATACTTTATAGGTACAATTAATGACAACAAACAACCCTTTTCAGAGAAAAGAACTTTCTGGAACAAGAGGTCATATGTGCATCCAAGGAGGTGGGCTCAAGAGAACTATCAAACAGTGTTTCTTCCTAGAAAGGGTGGTGGAGACAGCTGCTGTGTTAAAGAAAGTTGGATATAAGCAGCACAGGAGGATACATAGATGCAAAGAAGTAAAGGGGTCATCTGGGGTCTATAGCTCTGCACCATGAATGAAATTCTAAAACCCATCTTGTCTGTCCTCTCCTTATCTGTCGTCATTTTCAATGTGACAAAATAAATAACTGTCTAAAAATACACATTAAAATAGTAAATATAAGGAGCACAAAACATCATAAAAACATTGTTACTGTACAGATTTCAAATATTTAATAAACCAATGCAACTCATGAAAGGTTCAATTAACATTTTTTTAAAACAAACCTAATAAATTCAAGAAAGCACAGCTACTTACCGTTAACAGGTGTTATCCAGGAACAGCAGTCAGATATTCTCACATGTGGGTGACGTCATCCATGGAACCCCGGTACGGACACTTTAAAAGTGCATCGCCAGTTGCTAAGTTTTCAGAAAGTTTGCGATAGCCCGCACCACTCATGCGTGAGTGCCTTCCCGCCCGACTTAGGTACGCGGCTCCTCAGTTTAGTAAGCCACCTAAGAAGCCAACCAGGGGAGGTGGATAGGTTATAAGAATATCTGCCTGCTGTCCCTGGATAACACCTGTTACGGTAAGTAACTGTGCTTTATCCCAGGACAAGCAGGCAGCCTATTCTGACGTGGGTGACCTCCAAGCTAACCAGAATGGATGGTGGGAGTGTTGGCCTTTTAGGAAAATAAATTATCCCAGGACAAGCAGGCAGCATATTCTCAACATATGGGTGACGTCAACCACGGAGCCCCGATGTGGACAGCTTGACAAGTAGACTTGCTTGAAGAACTTTTAGAAAGTTTGCAACTGCTGCACTGTGCATGCGCGAGTGCCTTCCTGCCCGACGTAGGGCGCGCGTCTCTCAGCGTGTCCTCGGTTCTAAGTTTTCCGCAGAGCTGAGAAGCCCTCATTTCAAGGCTCTGCATGAGAGTTAGTTCTTAACACGTGCCTTTTTTTTTTTAATGCTTTTTAATGCTTTTAATGCTTTTAATGTGTACACGTGTCAAAAAAACCTGAATTTATTGTTTTTTTGGTCGTGTCATGGCGGGGCCTACACCGCGGCCTCATCCTGTGGGCTTCGATTTGGCCATGGCTGTTTTTCATTCCATGTCCCGTCCACGGTTCAAGAAGTGTAGCCGGTGTCAACGCGTAATCTCTATCACTGACCCATATAAGTGGTGTATTCAGTGTTTAGGACCTGACCATTGTCCGGAGTCATGCGCCCGCTGTGCTAACTTCAAAATCGGGCCCTTAAACAACGTTGTGTTCAAATTGAAAATATTTTCCTCCAGCCAAATCCTCGATCCTGATTGCGATCTCGACCTCGATTGTGTCAGCTCCTGCCACGTCCCTGCTTCCTGCAGTCCAGCCTGAGCACTCAGCAGTATTACAAGGAGTCCTGGAGAGTGCCTCGAGGTCAATCTGAACATTGTATACAAGGAGCCGAGTCCTTGCAAGTGTCTTGACTTCGATCTTCAACTTCCAGTCCTACCTCACAACATAAGGCATTGCCTTCTTCGAGGCACAGGGCGAGGACACCTCAACATTCCTCATCGAGGCTAGATTCGACTTGATCAATGCCCCGTTCTTCGAGGCATAATTCATCTCCACACCATCTGTTGAGACATTCGTCTAGACCAGTGCGGCTCGTCTAGAGCAGGGGTACCCAACCTGCTTCCCTTCTCCGTAAAGAGGACGCTGAAGCACCGGGCCGACCAAACTTTGCCACCCGGATGTCAATTCTGACATCGGAGAGGAAGTTCTGGGCCAGCCAATCGCTGCTGGCTGGCCCGGAACTTCCTCTCTGACGTTATACTTCAGGTGGGCAAAGGTGGTCGACCTGGCGCTTCAGCATCCTCTTTATGGGGAAGGGAAGCAGGGAGAGCTCAGGACTCGGCGGTGGTCTGTTCCCCGATGGCGGCAGCCTATTCCCCGTGGCTGGCGGTCTGTTCCCCAATGGCAGTGGCTTGGGGGAAGGCATGGAAAAAGAAAGAAAGGGGGGCAGGGAGACAGAGACAGACAGAAAGGGGGCATGGAGAGATAAAGACAGACATACAGAAAGAAAGGGGGCATGGAGAGAGAAAGAAAGAAAAAGTTGGGGGAGGAAATGAGATCTGGAGGAGAGGAAGCATACAGGAGACTGAAAGAAGGGAAGAAATATTGGATGCACAGTCAGAAGAATAAAGTGCAACCAGAAACTGATGAAATTACTAAACAACAAAGGTAGGAAAAATGATTTTATTTTCAATTTAGTGATCAAAATGTGTCCGTTTTGAGAATTTATATCTGCTGTCTATATTTTGCACTATGGCCCCCTTTTACTAAACCGCAATAGCGGTTTTTAGCACAGGGAGCCTATGAGCAACTCCTCAAATAGATCTCTGCATCTCCCCACAACAACAAGCTGCCTCAGTTTTGCTCCAGGATACACTCTCCTCACCGCCTGGAGGCAGATGCCTTTCTTCTGGAATGGACGAACAAATTTCTGTATACGTTTCCTCCATTCCCTCTAATTCTCAAGACATTCGTCAAACTCAAACACGAACATGCCACCATGATTCTGATAGCTCCTCAGTGACCCAGTCAACCATGGTTCTCCCTTCTACTTCAACTCAGCAGCAGGGAGCCACTATTTCTACCAGTTTTTCCGTCTCTGCTTACACAGAGTCAGGGTTCTCTGCTTCATCCCAACCTGCAGTCTTTGCACCTGACAGCTTGGTACCTTTCAACGTAACTGCCAACCTACATTTTTCTCAATCTGTAGCAGACATTTTAGAAGCTTCCAGAAAACCTACCACTAGACAATGTTACAACCAAAAATGGACTAGGTTTTCTACTTGGTGCGTTCTTCATCAAAAGGAGCCTCAGTCTACCTTCTTGTCTTCAGTTCTGGATTACCTGTTTCATTTATCTCAATCAGGCTTCAAATCAACATCCATTAGAGTCCATCTCCGTGCAATTGCTGATTCCATCAGCCCCTAGAGGGGAAACCACTCTGCTCATCCTGTGGTTTCCCGATTTATGAAAGGACTTTTCAATGTCAAACCACCTCTCAAACCGCCTCCAGTGATTTGGGATCTTAATGTGGTTCTTGCTAGATTGATGAGCCTCCCTTTGAACCAATGTCTATGGCTCATCTGAAATATCTCATTTGGAAAGTGGTTTTTTCATTGCTCTCACATTTGCTCGCAGAGTCAGTGAGCTACAAGCTTTAGTAGCAGATCCTCTTTTCACAGTATTCCATCATGACAAGGTGGTCCTCCGTACTCATCCTAAATTCTTACCAAAAGTTATTTCAGAATTTCATCTCAATCAATCCATTGTTTTTTCCAAAGCCTTATTCTCACCCAGGAGAAACAGCTCTTCATACTCTAGACTGCAAGCATGCTTTGGCTTTCTACTTACAAAGACTAAGCCACATAGCTCTTCTCCTCAACTTTTTGTCTCCTTCGATTCAAACAGGTTGGGACATCCAGTGTCTAAGCGAACCATCTCCAACTGGTTGGCTGCTTTCATCTCATTCTGCTATGCTCAGGCTAGACTGCATCTAGAGGGTCGAGTTACAACCCATAAAGTTAGAGCCATGGCGGCATCTGTAGCTTTCCTTAGATCTACTCTATTGAGGAAATCTGCAAAGCTGCCACTTGGTCTTCGGTTCATACATTCACCTCTTATTATTGTCTGGATTCTTTTTCCAGACGGGATGACCACTTTGGCCAGACAGTTTTACAAAATTTATTCTCCTGAATTGCCAACACTCCACCATCCCATTTTGTTTAGCTTGGAGGTCACCCATATGTTGAGGATATGCTGCCTGCTTGTCCTGGGATAAAGCACAGTTACTTACCGTAACAGGTGTTATCCAGGGACAGCTGGCAGATATTTTCACAACCCACCCACCTCCCCAGGTTGGCTTCTTGGCTAGCTCTATGAACTGAGGAGATGCGCGTCCTACATTGGGGCGGGAAGGCACTCGTGCATGTGCGGTGCAGCAGTAACAAACTTTCTAAAAGTTCTTCAAACAAATCTGCTTGTCAGGCTGTCCACATCAGGACTCCATGGTTGACGTCACCCATATGTTGAGAATATCTGCCTGCTGTCCCTAGATAACACCTGTTACGGTAAGTAACTATGCTTTTTGTAATACTGACTGGCCGAAATGCCCATTCCGTTTGGAAAAAGATTCCAGACAGTAATGTGAGGTGAATGTATGAACCAAATAGCAGATCGTAGATAGTAGATCGGAGGAAAGCTACAGAAGTTGCCATAGTTCTAACTCTATGGACTGTGACACGACTCTCCAGTTGCAGCCCAGCCTGAGCATAACAGAACAATATACAAGAAGCCAACCATTTGGAAATTGTTCTCTTCGAAACAGGATGCCCCAACTTGTTAGGATCAAAGGAGACAAAACATTGAGGAGATGTTCTATGAGCCTTTGTCCTGCTGAGATTATAGGCCAAAGCTCACTTTAAATCCAGAGTATGAAGAGCTGTTTCTCCTGAGTGAGTGACGACTTTTGGCAGAAACTTTGGATGTGTGCGAAGTACCACTTTGTCATGTTGGAACACTGAATGGTGGATCTGCCACTAATGCATAAGTAAGTGAAATGAGTAAAATAACTTTCCGTGTAAAGTACTTGAGATGAGCCATAGACATTAGTTCAAATGGAGGCTTCATCAACCTAGTAAAAATTACATTGAGGTCCCAGACCACTGGAGGTGGCTTGAGAGGTGGTTTAACATTGAAAAGACCTTTCATAAATCTGGAAACCAGAGGATGAACAGTTAAGAGGTTTACCTTCAACTGGTTGGTGAAAAGCTGTAATAGCGCTGAGATGGACTCTAATAGATGTAGACTTGAGTCCTGAGTGCAACAAATGAAGGAGGTAATCCAAGACTAGTGAAACTGAAATGGATGTTGGATCATAATGATGAAAAAGACACCAGGAGGAAAACCGAGTCCACTTCTGCTGATAGCATTTCTGAGTGGCAGGTTTCCTGGAGGCTTCTAGAATAAGTCAAACAGGATGAGAATAGTGAAGATCAGTTGGATTTAGCCTGAGAGATACCAAGCTGTGAGGTGTAACGACTGAAGGCTGGGGTGTAGAAGTGCACCTTGACTCTGCGTAAGAAGAGATGGAAATATCAGCAAAGGCATTGGCTCCCTGGCACTGAGCTGAAGTAGAAGAAGAACCAAGGCTGCTTGGGCCACTAAGGAGCTATGAGAATTATGGTGGCTGACTCCTGCTTGACTTTGATAAGAGTCTTTAGAATGAAAGGAGTAGGCGGAAACGCGTAGAGAAACTTGCATGTCCAATCCAGCAGAAGCGCATCCGCCTTCAGACGGTGAGTAAAGTCTAGAACAGAACTGGGGCAACTTGTGAGGAGATGCAAACAAGACCACATGAGGAGTGCCCCACTAAGCAAAGATGGGATGGAGAACTGCAGTGTTGCGCGTCCATTTGTGAGGCTGAAGAATTCTGCTGAGCTTGTCTGCTAAGTAATTCTGTTCCCCCTGAATGTAGACTGCTCTCAGGTAGACGTTCCAAGCAGTTGCCCAAAGCCAAATCTTTTGAGCTTCCTGGCAAAGAAGGAGAGATCCTGTGCCTCCTTTCTTGTTGATATAGTAAATTGCTACTTGATTGTCCGTGCGAAGCAAGAGGACTTGATTATCTATGAGATACTGGAAAGCTTTGAGAGCATAGTAAATTGCTCTGAGTTCCAGAAGATTGATATGGAACTTCTGCTCTCTGGTGGACCAATGACCTTGAGTCTGAAGACCATCCAGGTGTGCCCCCCCAGGCATAAGTTGACATATCCGTGGTTAATACTTTATGGTGAGGAGGCATATTAAAAGATGACCTCTGGCGAGATTGAATGAAATCATCCACCACTGAAGCGTCCGTTGAAGAGATGAGGTTACAGAAATGTGTTGCAAGAGGGGATCGGTCACCTGAGGCAACTGTGGGGCCAGAGACCATTGAGGCATTCTGAGATGGAGCCTCGCCAGAGAATCACATAGAAGCCATGTGGCCCAGAAGAACCATCATTCTGGCCGAAATGGACTGGAGCTGGACAGAGCTGAAGTAAAGTGTTCTGATGATCCTGTGGAAGGAACGCTGTCAACTGAGTGGTATCAAGAAGAGCCCCAATAAACTGAAGTCTTTGAGACGGACGAAGCTGTGACTTGGGAAAGTTGATCTCGAAACCCAAGTTCTGAAGAAACCAGATGGTGCGATTTGTCGCAAGAATGCCATCTTGAAATGAAGGGACTTTTATGAGTTAGTCGTCCAGATAGGGAAAGACTTGAAGACCCTGAGACCTCAAGGCCACTGCAGCAACAACCAAGCAAATGGTGAAGACTCTGGGAGAAGATGATGGAAGGCTGAATGGTAGGACCTTGTATTGGTAGTAGTGATGTGCAACTTGAAATATGAGATATTTCCTGGAAGCTGGGTGAATTGGGATATGAATGTAGGCTTCCTTGAGATCCAGAGAGAATAGCCAATCGTTGTGAGCCAAGAGAGGATATATAGTGGCTAGAGATAGCATACAAAACTTCTCTTTGACCAAAAGTTTGTTGAGGGCTCTGAAATCTAAAATCGGTCAGAGACTCCTGTCTCCTTCGCTACTAGAAAATAGCATGAGTAAAACCCTTGGTTTTGTTGATCTACAGGAACTTCTTTGATGGCATTGAGGAGAAGGAAATGAACCTCCTGAAGAAGAGAGGATTGGCAAGGGTTGAAAGCAGACTCTCTTGGAGGATGATCCGGAGGGATGGTAATGAAATGTAGAGAGTAACCCGCCCGAATGATTTGTAGAACCCAGAGATCGGAGGTGATGAGCTCCTAACAATGGAAATAAAGCTGAAGGTGATCCCCGATTGGCTGAGGGAGAGGCTGAAGAAAAGGGATTGTAACTATGCTCTCAAGCAACAGGTCAAAAAGACTGAGTTGACTTCGCAGGAGCAGCAGGTTGGGCCTTGGGAGGACGTTGCTGCTTTTGTTTTTTCTGCTGAGCCCTTATTGGAACAGAGACTTTTGCTGAAAAATGTCTCTGATAAGAAGAGGAAGCAGGTCTGAAAGATCTCGATGACGAGGATTTAGACTTAGGTTTAACTCATGAGCCATGAGTTTATTGGGTTTCAATATCTGTAGAGTTACCAAAAAGTTTATCCCCTAAGCAAGGGACGTTGGCCATTCTGTCCTGCAGGTTCAAGCCAAGAACCCCCTAAGCCTAACAAATACCAACTGAGTACCCCGCCCCATAATAATAATGCTGGTTATACAACTAGATCTCACTGCAGCATTTGACCTGGAGACCATGACATTCTACTACAAATACTAGAAACAATAGGAATCACAGGAAAGGTGCACACATGGTTTCAAGGATTCCTACAATCCAGGACTTACAGAGTAAAAACACTTTATCCCCAACACTCTTCAATCTCTACATTGCATCCCTCGGCACATGCCTAGACAAATTAGGCTTAACTTCTTATAGCTATGCAGACAACATCACCATCCTCCTTCCTTTTGATCAACCAACACCCTCCATGACAGACACACTACATAGAACACTAGAAACAGTGGCAACATGGATGAAAGAACACAAACTAAAACTGAACCCAGACAAAACAAAATTTATACTTCTCAAAAAAAAACAAAACCCCAACCATAACAAACTTAGTAATAAACTCAATCGCATACCCCATTCAACCCACCCTAAGACTTCTGGAAGTGTTGATAGACAGAGGCTGTACCATGCAACCACAAATCAACAAAACAATACAGAAATCATTCGCGGTCATGCAAAACTTAAGGCAAATTCAAAAATTCTTCAACAGAAAACAATTCCAGCTCATGGTCCAATCCCTAGTCCTAGGACTTCTAGATTACTGCAACATCCTCTATCTCCCCTGCTCCGCAGTCATGATAAAACTACTAAAACAGTACAAAACACAGCCCTGAGACTGATCTATTCGCTGAAGAAATACAACCATATCACCACCGTATACCTCAACTCTCACTGGCTCCCAGTACAAGCAAGAATACTATTCAAATTTTACTGGCTACTATTTAAAGCCATGAATGGAGACAGCCCAGCTTATATGAACAACCGCCTTATCCAAACTACCACAACCAGGCAAAGGAGAACCCAAACACCATTCAGGCACCCCCCAATCAGAGGCGTCAAACACAAAAAAATGTACGCTGTCCTACTGGCCACGCAGGCAGCGAAACTAGACCGCCAACTATCCAATCTACTGACCACGACACCAGACTACAAAACTTTCAGGGGGAGCTTGTTACTGACCTGGAGGGACATCGGAGGAGACTTTTTGGATGCCCCCAAGTCTCCTGCAGCAGCGGTTCGTTTTCTCCCCGACCTAGCTGGCAGGCATTGACAGAGACGGACCCCTGACATCATCGGGTCCGTCTTCCAAGTTTCCAAGTTTATTAAAAGATTTGATTAATCGCCTATACCAGGTTCTAGGCGATGTACATCATCAATTACAGAGTTAGGGTAAAAATACATATTTTGAACAACTTAAAACAAGTCAAAAATAGCCTAAAACACGTAACATGACTAAACATACACAGTAAAACAATAAACATACGTGATGTCTTCAACTGTTTAAAGAGCAGCTGCTGCCACGGCTATCTTGGGAGCTTGTTACTGACCTGGAGGGACATCGGAGGAGACTTTTTGGCTGCCCCCAAGTCTCCTGCAGCAGCGGTTCGTTTTCTCCCCAACCTAGCTGGCAGGCATGGACAGAGACGGACCCCTGACATCATCGGGTCCATCTCCAACTGTTTAAAGAGCAGCCGCTCTTTGCGAGGAACTTGGGGACCAGTTTCAGCTACTTCTCCCGACGCTAACCTCTCCAGTACTGGCCCAGTCTGATCCTAACACTACCAGATCTTCTGGTGCTGTCTATGTTCCATCAGTGCGTTCCAAGAATCCATTAAAGAAATAGTGCAAGAACACCGAGCGCACTTTTTAAAACCCATCAGCAGGCGTGACATCGGGAACACCACCTCAGCCAAATTGAACTCGATGGTTGAGATGTGGCTAAAGGCCCCACCAGGAAAAAAAACTGTGGATGGCTAAAAAAGAAAAAAAAAATACCACTTAGTTTTTAAATATTCCTTCAAAGAAAAGAAGAAAGAAAAAGGTAGAAAAAGAACGCGAAAGTGGGAAGGCTAGTGACAAAAACGAAGACCATTAGGAAACGCGACTTCAATGCTCGGCGGAAAAAACAGAACTGAGGAGCCGTGCACCTACGTCGGGCGGGAAGGCACTTGCGCATGGTGCGGGTTATCGCAAACTTTCTGAAATCTTAAGTGTGATGCACTTTTAAAGTGTCCATACAGGGGCTTCATGGATGGCGTCACATGTGAGAATATGCTGCCTGCTTGTCCTGGGATAATTATATTTTTCTGGCTCCTAAAAGTTTTGACTTTCTAAATATTTTTCGTCCCCTGTCAGCAATATGAGAGTGAAATTTGAGTTTTGTGCAAGATGGGATCAGTATCTTAGTATCCTACACCTTCAGTTCTGAAACACGCCTGCACACAGAGAAACTCCCTTTATTAGCTGGTGTTCAGCAAAAGTAGGATAGTTCCTATTTTATAATTCCCTTTCCAATAATACATTCATATTATGGTATCACAATATCAGGCACTTCATGAAGTAAGCAAGCTGCAAAAAGATGCTCAGAATTTGTACAGCAAACTTGTATTACAGCAAACTCTCAAGATTCAAACTGCAACATATGAAAAATAAGCTGGGATGAGAATATCAGTACGTCTGTTGGAAAACAGGACTGTTCTAGATCTCTTAACAGAAAAAGTACCACATATTAGAAATGCATGAAACTAAACTGGAGAAGCAGAGACTGAAACACATTTCAGTCTCCATGTTTATGTTGACCAGTCAGTGCTGCAAAGCCCCACCTCCAGTCCCTGCTCTCCCATCCCCATCTTCTTCCAGTCCCATTTTCCACTCCTGCTTTACCCCCAAAATCTCCCGGTCCCCACATGCTTCCACTGAGTCCTTATCTAAACTTCCATTTCCCATGTCTGATTTTCCCCTCAATTGTCATCACCCACTCTAGTTCAAGTCCTTTTCCTTTCCTTGCTTGAATTTCTATTCAGCTGTTCACCCAGTTCCCCATTCTCATTAAATTTCCTAGTCCCTCCCCAACTTCCTCCTCACATTGTTTCCTGCTTTTATCTTCCCATCTAACGTGCTTTGTCCCAAGTAGGTATTTTGCCTCTCCAGTCTTCTCTCTTTTTCACTGCAGCATATGTCCTTCTAAACTTCATTCTATTACGTCCCTTCCAGATTCAGTACACTAGGTGTTCAATCCCTTCCTGCAATCTAGGAGTTGCAGAAATCCAAACACTTTTCTGAGCATATGCTCCTCCCACCTCAGAGAGAGAGTTAGAGCCTCCTGTAGTTTTTAGTTTCTGCAAACAATCCATGCAGAAGTCTTTTGGATTTGCTCCGCATCCTTTTCTTATTTTTTCACTTAAAAGTTGGCTTTTTGGTGGCTTGACTGCCTTGAGGCCTCTTTACGGTGGTCCTCTGTCGGAGAAAAGGATGCAGTCCTGCGGAGCCAGACTGCTGTTTCACTGAGAAACTTCGATGGATCTATGGAGCCAGCATGCTATGTGTCACCCTTCCTGAACTCAGGGTCCTTTTCCCAGGAAGTTCAATTGCCTGCTGACCTTGTCAGGGGTTTAAGCGCAGGCTATATGCGTCCTGAGAAAAACTCCTGGGTTTCAGGGTGCAGGCTGCATTTCCCGCCTCTGGTCACATGGAGAGGATCTGTGGGCGTGGAGGTTCAGTCGGTGTCCGTCTAACTGGCAGTCTGAAGATCTTCAAGTCTGGTAAATTTGGAGCTATTCTGAGGCAGAAAATCCTTTTCCTCCAGCTGCAGTGAAAAGAGCTGACAGGCAAGGCACTTCAATGACTGTGAGTACACCTCCATTATTTCCTATGGGAACTTTGAGGGTGGTCTGTGAGACTCTCCAAAACTCATTTTTGAGAGTTTCTGAGGGTAGGGTTCAGGTCTCCCACCACTCCAAATTGCTATTTTGTTTATTTTTGCCGTTTTTGGCGCAAATTTGCCGGCGGTGGCCATTTTAGATTTTTATTGATCTTTTTTCCAAAGTTTATTTCTGCCTTAAATCACCTCAATTTGGTTTAAAATAGTTTGGGATGGACTCCCCAGCCCCTAATCTATTGAATGTATACATTGATTGTGCCGAATTGGCGCCGGATCAGTGACTGTGTGCCACTTGCTGCAGCACGCTGGGAAGAGGAAGGGAGCTTCAGGTTTCAGTTCCTCAAGGGCTGAGTCTGTGATTTCAAGAAAAAATCCCGCCCAGAGTCTGTTTTGGAGTCTGACACCAGACACTGGCATTACGAGTCTGGGGCCTCTTATGGTGCGGAGTGAGCACCTCAGCAGGGCTCTACAGTGGACAAGGTGTAAATTTTCACCAGACCTTTTTTTGGCTTCTCTGGAAAGTTTATTCTTCGGACCCAGCTCACTGGACACAGCCAGCGAGTGCATCGGTTTCTTCTGAACCAGTTGCACCAGTGGCAGAGATCCCTTTTTAGGAGCCCTCTCATCTGGCTATGGCAGAGTTCGATTGCATTATGCCATACAGATATTATGCCACTTTTGTCTCTTGCCACTGCTTTTATTTTGGATCCGGCTGATACACTTGTCCAAAATTTGGTTGCAGAGGTTCTGAAAGAGCAAAAAATTGGAATCTACTCTTTCCATGTTACAGTGTCTGGTCATGGACCGTTCTCATCCCATCCCATCCCATCCACAGCTTCTTGGTCTGGTTATAGAACAATAGGATGCCCAGGCTGCGCTTTCTGGCTCTCTCCAGCTATGTCTAAACTTTATCCGCTGGCTCCTGCTTTTCAGCAGTTTAGAGCAATCTAAGGTAGATTCCATCATGGCGTAGGATATCCGGCACACGGATCTCTCGAGTGATGGAGGAGTAGTGTTTGAGGACTCCCAGGTTCGCAGAGTGGATATTCCATTTTTTTTTTTTAACTGACAAAACTTTTTGAAGTGGCTTCTTCAGGCTTCAAGACGGCAGCAACCTCCTTTACGGCGCATGCCTGTCGCATGAGATTGTGCAGGGTACCCTCTGTGGAAGTGGATGTCTTTCCCTAGCTAGTACTGGATAGTGTGGATTATGTGGCGTATGCCCTTTTTTTATCTCATTTGAGATCTTACCACTTATGCAGTGTCTGCATGCCTGCCTCTTTGGATCCATCCTTGGGCTGGGGACTCTGCCTCCAAGGCACTTTAAGCAGACTTCCTTTTAAGGGTCAGCATTTTTTGGAGGAAATGTTTGGATGATCTCATGGCTGGTGTTGCTGATCACCGCCCTAACTCTCTCCCTGTGAACAAGTCTCACCGATCTTTGGATGGAGCTGGTAGTAATTTTCATCCCTCTTGCCATTTTATTTTTTATTTTTTTTTTTTTAATCTTTATTCCTTTTTATTTCTTTCAACAAGTGTACAATATTATTACAATTAATTCACATAACTCACTTGACATTCTTAAACAATATTATTATACATGTTTTAATACCCCCCATCCACCTCCCATCCCTTCCCATATCAACAAAATATTTCGTCCAAACTTATACATACTTATACATCCCTCTTTCATAATACAATTAATCTTACATTAAATCTGTCCCTCCCCCCACCCTTTCTTCCTCAAACTCTTTATTCATTTTATTATACAAAGTAATGCACAACAATATATATCTCATCATAGTACATATATCCCCTTATATTTCATAACAACATATTTCCAATAAATTTACCCTCTTTCCTTTTCTATTCATACCTATATACCATGTTTCTTATATCCATTAATCAGTTGAAATATACCGCTAGCTAACTAAATTATCCTATCCCCCCCACCCCACCCCATTTTTATAAATTATCCTCTAAGGAAAAAGAATAAATCTTAATCATTATAATAATCAATTAATGGCCTCCACACCTCTTGAAACCTTTTAAAATACCCCCTTTGTACTGCAAGAAATCTTTCCATCTTGTACATATGACAAACTGAGTTCCACCAGAAACTACAATTCAGTCTAGAACAGTCTTTCCAATTAGTTGTTATTTGCTGAATTCCCACACCAGTAAGAATCATCAATAATTTATTGTTTGCTGCAGATATTTGGCATTTGGCCCTCATACACATTCCAAAAACCACTGTGTCATAGGATAATGCCACATGACTCTCCATCAATATGTTGACTTGATCCCAGATTGATATCCAAAATGCCTGAATATATGGACAATAAAATAAAAGATGGTCTAAAGTTCCAACTTCAATTTTACAATGCCAACATCTATTAGACTTAGAGCAATCTAATTTTTGTAATCTAGTAGGGGTCCAGAATGCTCTATGCAACAAAAAGAACCATGTTTGCCTAATAGATGCTGACATCGTACCTTTAATTCTCCAAGACCAAATACGTGGCCATTGAGATGCATTAATCTGATGCTTAATCTCAATGCTCCAAATATCTCTTAATCCATTTTTAGGCTTCTTATTCAAATAATTAGATATAATTTTATACCACTTTGCGGCCTGATGACCCAGAAAATCTGCCTGGAAACATAAGAATTCTAAGCTGTAATGATCATTTAAAGATTTCCATTCAGGGAACCCCACCTGAATAGCCTGCTTCAATTGCAACCACTTAAAACTTTGTTTTTTATTCAGACCATATTTATGTTGCAATTGTGAAAATTCAAGCATCTTACCATTATCAATTATTTCCGTTAATGATCTTATACCTGCTTTAATCCAATCTTTCCAGACAACCTTAAACCCGCCTATTTGTATCTTGGAGTTTACCCAAATAGTCTGTTGTTTCGATTTTAAAATAGAATCAGTAGTTAATTTGTCTATAAACCTTAATGTTTTCCAAGTATCCATTAATACTCTATTGTCCTTACGTATTCTAGGCACTTTTATACCAAGCAAAAGATCAAGCCTAAGTGGAAAGATAAGTGATCTCTCCATCTTTAACCACTCTGGTAATTGTTCCAAAAGCTCTGGGAGGACCCAATACATACCTTGGCGCATGATATAGGCTTGATGATACCTATAAAAATTGGGAAAATTTACCCCACCCTCCTCAATTGGTCTTTGCAAAGACACTAAAGCCACTCTTGTAATTTTACCCAGCCAAATAAATTTAACCAGAATACTATTTAATTTTTTATAGAAAGACCCCTGAAAAAACACTGGTATCATTCCCAATTGATAGCAAACCACAGGCAAAATCATCATTTTAACAGTTTGAACTCTTCCCCACCAGGACAAATGTAAAGGATTCCATTGCTCACACATCTCTGTTACTTTTTGTAATAAAATTTTTTGATTTATTCTCATTGTCTCTTCGAGTGTTTTATTCAACCAAATACCTAAGTACTTTATTCCATCCTCTTTCCATATAAAAGGGAAAGAATCAAATATACCTTTTGTACAATGCACATTTAAAGGTAAAATCTCTGATTTAGTCCAATTTATTTTGTATCCTGAGAATTTTCCAAATGTATCTATTACCTTCAGTAGACATGGAATTGTTGTTTCCGGATTCCTCAAATGAAGCAAGATGTCATCTGCATAAGCAGATACTTTATATTCCACTCCAGCACATGGAATACCCTGTATGTCCTTTGCCTGTCGAATAGCTAATAATAAGGGTTCAAGAACTATATCAAAGAGCAAAGGAGATAATGGACAACCTTGTCTAACTCCCCTCTGCAACTTAAAAGCATCTGAAATATTATTATTTATATATAAGCGAGCAGTTGGGGAGCTATACAGTGTTTGAATCATTTGTATAAATCCGGATCCAATACCAAACCACTCCATAACTTGATACATGAAATTCCATTCTACACGATCAAAAGCCTTTTCAGCATCTAGTGATACCGAAAAAGCCGGATCATTAATTTGTTTTGTTAAATAATACATCTGAAATGCCAGTCTAGTATTATTAGAAGAGTGTCTCTGAGCAACAAATCCAGTTTGATTCATTCCTATTATATGCGGAAGAGCTTTAGCCAATCTTAATGCTAAAATCTTAGCTAATAATTTACCATCTACATTTATTAAAGATATAGGCCTGTAATTTGACACCAATGTTGGATCTTTATTTGGCTTTGGCAAAACAATAGTTAAAGATTCTGCCATAGTGCCTGATATACAACCTTTATTCAGTTGATCCTGATATAATTTTAATAAATATGGTAATAGGGAAATTTGAAATTCTTTATAAAACTCTACTGTAAATCCATCTCCACCTGGAGCGGTCCCAACTCTAAGGGATTTCAATGCCATTTGTAACTCTTTTAATGATATAGGTTTATCTAAACTTCCTTTTATATGATCAGGAACCTTAGGACCTTCAATTAAACTCAAAAAATCCAACCCATCTTTCTCTTTATTTAAATAAGACTCCGAAGAATACAGTGACTTATAATATTTTAAAAATTGTTTTAATATATTTCCAATTTGAGAATGTGAATTGCCTAACTCATCCTTAATTATGTTTATTTTTTCCTTCCTTTTCTTTGCTTTTAAATAATTTGCCAATAATCTTCCAGCCTTATTTGCACTACCATAATATACCGCTTGTTGAGCAAAAATATCTTTCCTTACTAACCCAGAGGAAATTTCATTATATTCACATTTTTTTTTTAACAATATTTGAAATGTCTCCTGTTCCCATTTATTAACCAATTTTAATTCCAAATTTTTAATTTCTTTTTCCAAATTTACTTATTGCTTTCTTAGCTGTTTCTTTTTATATGCAGAATATGATATAATTTGTCCTCTCATAGTTGCTTTGAAAGCATCCCATAAAATTCCAATCGACATTTCCTCTAAATCATTAAGTAAAAAATATTCATTAATTTTAGTTTGAAATTCTGTGCAAAATTTAGAATCAGCAAGCAATGCATTATCAAACCTCCATACCGGTTTAGAATTATCTTGATCTACTAAATTAACTTCTATCCACACACCACCATGATCAGATATTATTATTGGTTCTATGTCAGCTTTTACAACTTTCTGTACTATCTGATCTGAAACAAAAATATAATCAATTCTTGAAAATGATTGATGAACATGTGAACAAAATGTAAATTCCCGATCATTAAAATGAAGAATACGCCATATATCTTTTAAATTACATGATTGTATCAAATTATCTAACCCCATTGATTTCATAATTCTACTTGGTTTTTTATCCATTATTGGATCTATAACAGCATTGAAGTCCCCAGCCACCACTAAATTAGTAGTAGCCAGTGGTAAAATTAATTGTTGTAGAGACTTAAAGAATTCACTTTGATTCGAATTAGGGGCATATACATTTAACAACGCCATTGTATTATTGCCCATGCTCATGTCAACAAGTACCCATCTTCCTAGAGGATCTGCCTTAATCATATTAAACGTTGCTGGACATTTTTTATTTATCAATATTGCTACTCCTGCCTTCTTTTTTATCGCTGGTGCAAATAAACATTGTTTTATCCAATTATCTGACAGCTTCATAGACTCTATCCCAGACAAATGTGTCTCCTGCAGAAAACATATATCTATATTCTGTTGTTTGATATATGACATTACCTTTTTCCTTTTTACTGGGTGATTCAGGCCATTAACATTTAAAGAAAATATTTTGAAAGTCATTACACAAATAAAAATTTAATATCTAAGAATCTCCACTTCAATATCATATTATACTCCTTTTCCTTATATCCATACTGTAAATTATCTCGGTCTCCTTCCCCCCAACACCTCCCTATCTCTCTATCAACATATTTCCCCCAATTCACAAAATCTTTAATAAATACTATACCAACATCTCTTCCTCCCATTCCCCTCCCTACTCCCTCCCTTCCCCCCCCCAATTAATAATGCAAACTTGGAAACGCTCATATATAATCAGGTGACAAAAAGCTCCCTTCAGGCTCTGCCATATACATCATTTATCACTCTTAATAAGCTACATTATATAATATAATATCTTTCAAATAATCTACTAAGTTCAAATTTCTTTTTTTTTTTTTTTTATTTTTTTGTTATGTTTTGTTTTTTATTTTTCATTTATTATTTTTTTTTTTTTTTATTTCTTCCCCTCCTTCCCCTTTTTTTTTTTTTTTTTTCTTTTTTTTTTCTTTTCCCCCCTCATTCCACCCTTTTCCCTCCATTCCCTTTTCTTCTTCCACCCTCACTCCCCTCCCCACTTATCCTTAAATTATAAAACATCTATAGATTCAGAATCTTTCCCTCACATGCCCAAGAAACTCATTTTCTTATACCAATATCTTTTAATATTAAATTGAATTTACTACAAATAAATAAATCAATATTATTGTATTCCTGTGAAAACAATTACATGTTAATAAATTATTCAATTTTCTAATTGCATACCCCCTTTAATTAATCTAAAATCACCTTCTTAACCTTAAATATTAAAGTGATATTAAAATATATCATTATATATCATAAATAAACAATTTCATCAATCTTCCGCTTTGTGTAGAAAAACTCTCCAAGCATATTCAGCTTCTCCCCATCTCTTCAATTCTTCATGTCTTTATATCAGCTGCTTGTTTTAACTAATTCATCACTATTATGCATCCATTTTTATCGTTCATTCCCTTTTTTTTTTCATAAAATCCCTAAACAGTTTCAGTTCCTTTAATATATTATAGTCATATAAAAGTCTGAATAAATCCAACCACACTTTCCAGTTTCATTATATTTAAATTGTCAACTATGTTTCTACAGAGTCATTCATACACTGAAGAGTCAATCCAAAAGAAATCTGATGTTCTTTGCTTTACAGTCAATTCATAGTGAAATTATTCTTAAATCCTGTTCAGATACTGCTTTATCCTTTACATCTCATACTTTCCTTGATCTTTCTTTCACTTCTTTCAAGTCACTTCTTCTTCCAAACAACTTGCATTTTTTTATAATAAGTTTATATTTTCTTTAAAATTTAGGATTTATCTGCAATCAGGCTTCTGTCTCCTTCATATTTCCAAATTCTTTTCCTTTTTTAGCGCAGTTCAAGTAATCATCCAATACAATTCTTTTTCTGTTTAAACCACCTCTTTTCCTGTAAAGTGTCCTATGCACTTAAGGAAATCTCCATCATCTACCGCCCTTTCCTTAATCTTTGAAATCATGAGTGTTTCCATTAATATAAAGTGCTCTTTGACCTCAGCTAGACTACATTCAATTCTAAAGTGTCAAGAATGTTATAAAGCTGACATCAATATATTCCAGCACTTCAAAAAGAGTCTATAGCAGGATCCTATAAATTGCTGTTTATTGCCTGGAACATCAATATCAGATAAAGGGCTGGAAATGTTACTTAAAACTGCCCTAACTTCTGTAGGGAGCCTAATTTCAACAATTAGAGCCAGTCATTCTTAGTTTATATTTAACTTTTAATATCCACCTCAATCAGAGACATCAGAATGTTCATTCACATTAATATCCCTGAGATTCATAGCATGTGGAATGATGTCATCATAGAATCCTTGCATCCACATCCTTCCATTCAGTTCCATCAGTAATTCAAATCTGTTCCATTTTTAACTGTAACTCCCAAAGTCCAATTCTCCATAAAATATTCTATATCAGAAACCAATCAAAACAAATAAAAAATCAAATGAAGAGAGGAAAAAAAAAAAAAAAAACATCTCAGAATCAAAGTATTTCTTACTCCAATCCTTCTGTTAAATTCTAGTCTCAGTTTATGTATTCATAGGCTGTTCACATTGCTCTAAGAATTCTTTTAATTTCAAAGGATCATCAAAGTTTGAAGTTTTATTTGCAAAAGTGACCCTCATAATAGCTGGGTACAATAAACCGTACCTTGCTCCAATCGCTCTAAGCTATGGTCTCAATTCAAGCAATTTTTTCCTTTTTTGAGCTGTTGCTTTTGCAAAATCTGGCACTATATATATTTTAGAATCCTGGCACTTCAAGGTCTTATTTTCTTTTGCCAGTCTTATAATTTCCTCCACATGTTGATAACGGAGCAGCTTACAAATTAAAGGACGCGGACCCTTTTGATTATCATATCTTTTAGTCGGGACCCTGTGCGCCCTCTCTATTTCCAGAGGAAATTTAACTGTCAGAGGTAGAATTTTTGGTAAAAATTGCTCAAGAAAGGCAATAGGATTATTTTTTTCTACCCCTTCCGGGATCCCAATCAGCCTTAAATTATTTCTTCTTTCGCGATTGGAAACGTCCTCAAGATCCCTCTTTAATATTTCTATTTCTTTACAGTCTCTCTTGCATTGAGCTATTTCTTTTTCTGTTTTTTCCACTCTCTTATCTAATTGCTCCACTTTAACATCCACCACCTTCAAACTTAATTTAAGCCCTGCCAGCTCTTCTTTAACTTCCTGTATATTCTTTGCATTTTGTAAAACTATTTCCTTTATCTGCCGCAGTTCCTTAACAATGTCAATATCTTCTGTCTCATCCGTTGGCAATGGAACTTTAGAGGGGGCTATCGGCTCTATTTTTGATCTTTTATTACTTCCTCCTACTGAGTTAGCTTTTGTCAGCTTACCCGATGCCATTATGCTGTTGATCCTCGTCTTTTTAATGAATTTCAAATGTTTTTCTGTAGCTATATTTTATTTATTTGAGCCTTTTTTACAGAGCAGTTCAGTCATCCCGATTGGCTGATTAGACAGCTGTAGGACGTCTACAGCTGCCTAAAATCGGGACGCACTTTTGGAGAATCAGGGCCTAATTGTCATTATGTGTACATTATATATATATATATTTATCAAATATTGTATGTTTTTAATTTATTTATATCCATGTATGTACTTGTAGACTCCTGAGGCAGGCCGGTTAGGCCGAAACATGTGCATGTCGGGTCATTGAGTCATTGGATGAATTTATGAGGCTTTGGATGAATAAAGGCATTTGGATCTATCAGATGAGTTGAAGGACACTTGGGACAATTCCACTTTGGTTCTGTACTTTTGAGTTTGTGGTTTTGTTTCCCCTGTTTCTTTTTGTTGCTTCAATTGCAACCATCTAAAACTTTGTGATTTACAAAGACCAAATTTATGTTGCAACTGTGAAAATTCAAGCAACTTACCATTAGATAATACATATTCCAGTGTACGTATACCTGCCATCATCCAATGCTTCCAGATGATTTTAAAACCGCCAATTTGAATCCTGGAGTTTAGCCAAATAGTTTGATTTGTTGATTTATGTATTGGAATAAGTGTTAGATTATTTACATATCTTAAAGTTTTCCATGTATCAACTAATACTCTGTTTTCTTTATATAACCTAGGCATCTTGATATTAAGAACATGGCAGAATCGCAGAGGGAACATGAGTCGCCATTCCAACCATATCCAATCCGGGATATTTTTAAATGGGCTCTGGGTAGCTGGTTTTTAAAAAGATTTTGTTTTATTGTCCCTATATCTTAGCCTTTTGGAATTCCATCTGGAATCAAGTAAATTGTTTACTGGAAAATCGTGTAGCACTATCTTATGATACGGTATTATTTGGAACAGCTATGAGAAAAAAGAGTCAGATATCATCATTTAAGAACATAAGCATTGCCTCTGCCGGGTCAGACCAGGGGTCCATCGTGCCCGGCAGTCCGCTCCCGTGGCGGCCCTCCAGGTCCATGACCTGAAAGTTTTCCCTACCTAACCTAAAATGTCCATACCCTATCCTCTATCCATACCCAAACATCTATCTGTACCCTGTTATCTCCTTCGCTTCCAGGAAGTCATCCAGTCCCTTTTTGAACCCCAGAATTGTACTCTGTCTTATCACCTCTCCGGGAAGCGCGTTCCAGGTGTCTACCACCTGTTGAGTGAAGAAGAACTTCCTTGCATTCGTTATGAATCTGTCTCCTCTCAGTTTTTCTGAATGACCTCTTGTTTTAGTTGTCCCTGCTAGTCTAAAGAATCTGTCCCTCTCCACCTTCTCTATGCCTTTCATGATTTTATAAGTCTCTATCATGTCCCCTCTCAGTCTCCGCTTTTCCAGGGTAAAGAGCCCCAGCCTGTCTAACCGTACGAAAGGTTCTCCATACCCTTTATCATCCTCGTTGCTCTCCTCTGGACCCTCTCGAGTATTGCCATGTCCTTCTTGAGATATGGCGACCAGTATTGGACGCAGTATTCCAGATGTGGGCGCACCATTGCTCGATACAGTGGCAGGATAACTTCCTTCGTTCTGGTAGTGATACCTTTTTTGATAATGCCCAACATTCTGCTTGCTTTTTTTGAGGCCGCTGCACATTGCGCCACCTGCTTCATTGTGTTATCCACCAATACCCCCAGATCTTTTTCTTGGCTGCCTTCCCCGAGTACCCTCCCTCCCATCGTATAGCTGTACATGGAATCGCTATTCAACATATCACCAACAATTGGAAGGATTGCAGTAGACTTAATTTCAACTTTTGGTGGAATTTGTTATGTCATGTTCAAAATGGAAAGATCATTAGCTGTACAAAATGGAAATTATAAGACCTTTACTAAAATATGGGGGCCATTGACATCTTTTTGTGATGATTAAACACCAGTTTTTTCTATTGAAATATACACCATGAATAATAGAGAGGGGGAAGGGTTCTTATTATATTGTGTATATTAATAATAATAATAATGGGGAGGGGGTGGGTTATGGGTTTATATATATACAATTGTTGTTTTTCTTGATGGATTTACAAGTGATGTTTTCAAGACTATGTATGGTTATATTTTGTACACTTGTTGAAAGATTAAAAATGAATAAAGATTTATTTAAAAAAATAAAAAGATTTGGAGGAAAAGTCCATAGCTTGTTATTAAGATAGACACTGGGGAAGGCACTGCTTGCCCTGAATTGGTAGTGTGGAATGTGTTGCTACTATTTGAGTTTTTGCCAGATACTAGTGACCTGGAGTGGCCACTGTGAAGATGAGCTACTGGACTAGATGGACCACTGGTCTGACCCCAGTAAGGCTATTCTTATCTTGGTGATATTTAATACAATTTTAGATACTTTGGGTGAATTTTACAATGGGTCAGTGAGGAGGGGATGAAGATCGAGGCATTTGTAATCCATTGAAATCCAAATATGATCCGTCAGTTAAAATAACGGTTATGGAATATCAGAACCCAGGTCCGGACAGATTCCATCCAAGGGGTCTGAAGGAATTAAAGGAGGAGATAGTGGAACTACTGCAGCAAATTTGCAATCTATTCCTGAAAACAGGCGTGATCCCGGAGGACTGGAAAATAGCCAATGTTACGCCCATCTTTAAAAAGGGATCAAGAGGTGACCCAGGAAACTACAGACCGGTGAGTCTGACCTCGGTTCCGGGGAAAATGGCGGAAGCACTGATAAAAGAAAACATCGATGATTTTGAAAGAAACGAACTTCTGATAACCAGCCAACATGGTTTCTGCAAGGGGAGATCGTGCCTAACGAATTTATTGCACTTCTTCGAAGGAATTAACAAACAGATGGACAAAGGAGACCCCATAGACATCATATATCTAGATTTCCAAAAAGCCTTTGACAAGGCCCCATGAACGCCTACTCCGGAAACTGAAGAACCATGGGGTGGAAGGAGACGTACATAGATGGATCAGAAACTGGTTGGCGGGTAGAAAACAGAGGGTAGGAGTGAAGGGCCACTACTCGGACTGGAGGTGGGTCACGAGTGGGGTCCTGCAGGACTCGGTGCTCAGGCCGCTGCTATTTAATATATTCATAAATGATCTAGAAACAGGGACGAAGAGTGAGATAATAAAATTTGCGGACGACACCAAACTATTTAGTGGAGCTCGGACTAAAGAGGACTGCGAAGAATTGCAAAGGGACTTGAAGAAACTAGGGGAATGGGCGACGAGATGGCAGATGAAGTTCAACGTTGAGAAATGTAAAGTATTACATGTGGGAAACAGAAACCCGAGGTACAACTATACGATGGGAGGGCTGTTATTAAATGAGAGTATTACAAACAACAAAACCCTGAGAGATCAAAAACTGAAAACAAGGGTTCCCAAATGATTAAATACATATACTCCAAGCAAACCCTTCTCAGTAAATCTTCTTAATACATTAATAGAACAAAAGTTGATGTGAATTGTTCAAGTAATACCTACATCAGTATAAATATATAGCTAATATGATAAATAAATATATCTCAACTTTATTAATATCATAACATCAAAAATATTTCTTTAAAAAGACATACATATAGACATACTCAAACCGACATGATCACATGAAAGACAAGCATAATCATGTGCAAAAATAAGCACACAAGAAATGTTTACTATTCAAAATTAAAAATAAGTGCTGAATAAATACTTATCTCAAAATGGTCCAAATAAGCACATAAAACAAACAGCTGAAAGTCCCAAGGCGTGCAGGCTCCAGGGAATCCAAGATGGCGAATAGGGCTCCTAAAAAGTTCAGAGTTCAAAGTGCAGAGTGCAAAATCGCATACAACCAAGTCTGTGTGCCAAAAGAAGCAAAAATTCCACAAAATGAAGTCTATAAAGTGCACGTGCTAGGTGCAAATAGATCCTCCACAAGTGTAATTAAACGAACACCATATGATCACGGAACCAAACAAAACGGTGAAACAACATCCTTCACTTCTTCTCTCCTCCTTGACACAAGCCGTGTTTCAAAACATTCTTTTTCAAAAGGAAGAATCGAGCGGGCAGGATGTCAAAGCAAGGTCTGTCAGAAACTAGACTGCTAGTCGCCACATGCAAATGATTATGCTTGTCTTTCATGTGATCATGTCGGTTTGAGTATGTCTATATGTATGTCTTTTTAAAGAAATATTTTTGATGTTATGATATTAATAAAGTTGAGATATATTTATTTATCATATTAGCTATATATTTATACTGATGTAGGTATTACTTTAACAATTCACATCAACTTTTGTTCTATTAATATATTAAGAAGATTTACTGAGAAGGGTTTGCTTGGAGTATATGTATTAAATGAGAGTACCCAAGAAAGGGACTTGGGGGTAATAGTGGACATGACAATTAGAGAATGACACGGTGAAAAAATTGGTCCCCGTCACCGCCCCGTCCCCGTCTCACCATCCTCTGCACCGCCCCGTCACCGCCATTCCCTTCACCGCCCCGTCACCGCCACTGCCACCCCATTCACCGCCCCGTCACCGCCACTGCAACCCCATTCACCGCCCCGTCACCGTCACCGCTGCATACATAAAAGCCTCAAATGGGTACGATTTTATATACTTTTCTTTATTTACGTATAAAGGAAACATTCTTTAAAACTTTAAAACTTAGTTAAATATTAGTTAATAACTATACAAAAACAAACACGACATGTACTTTTAATGCTTACAATGTTAGCCTACATGGTAAGTAGACGCGGCCGCTGTACCTAATCGTGGCAAAGATCTCCCTGCCGTGATTAGCATAGTGACCGCGGCTACGGCTGCAAGTCTCCCCTCCCCCCAGCGATCACGACAGGAGGGCACCCAACCCCTCCTGTATGCTTCTCCTCTGATCCTCCTTCCCTCAACCAAGCATCTCTCTCTCTCCCTCCATGAGTCCAACTTTTCACTCTCTGCGCTCTCCCCCTTCCCCAGTGTAACATTTCTCCTTCCCTCCTTTCTGTCCTCCCCATCCATCTTGCCCTCTCCATGAGTCCAACACTTTCTGCCTCCTGCACACTTTCTCTCTCTGTCCTTGCCTCTTCCCTCAGTGGTATCCCTCCTTCGCACCCCACAACCCAACATGCTCTCTCCCCATGCACCATCTCACCTTCCCCTCCAGTGTGTAGCACCTTTCCTTTCCCTCCTTTTCTGCCAGGTTCAGCAGTACCTCTTCTCCCTTCCTTTTACTTCCCCCTTGTCCAGCAGTACCCCTTCTCCCTTCCCTGTTCCCATTGTCCAGCAGTACCCCTTCCCTCCTGTCCAACAGTATCCTTTCTCCCTTCCTTCTTCCCCTCCTCCCCTTGTCCAGCAGTACCTGGTGTACACTGGGCAGGAAGAGAAGCTCCGGCATCAGCGTCAGCTGACTAGCAACTTCCTGCAGCTGCATCTTTTGCTGGGACTCCTGTCTTCGTGTATCCGGCAGATATGCGAAGGCAGGTGTCCCATACGATGGGGGGTTGCTAGTCAGCTGACGCCGGAGATTCTCTTCTTTCCCAGTGTGCAAGATTGCGCCAGCGTCAGCTGATTTGCAACTGCCTGCTGCCATCGCGTATGCCTGCCTTCGCGTATCCGGCAGATACACGAAGGCAGGAGTCCCAGCATACGCGACGGCAGCAGGCAGTTGCTCAGATTTCGGGATCAGGTTGCCCAGTTGCAGTTGCCCAGATTGCGAGTTCAGGTACTAGACTGTGTATTCCTGTAGACCCCCCCCCCCAACGGCCCTCCCGACAATCGCAGCAGAAGGGTACCCAACCCCTCCTGCCGGTCCTCCCAATGGCCTCCCCTAAGATCGCCGGCAGGAGGGTACCCAACCCCTCCTGCTGGACCCCCCCCCCCCAACGAACCCTCCCACCCCGGAACCCCCTTAGTCTTACTTTCCAAGTTGGACCGGACAGCTCCTCACACGTATGGCCAGCAGGCTTGCCTCCGTCCAAATGAGGCGGGCCCGCCCCTACCCTGCCCAACCCACAGGATCCTAGGGCCTGATTGGTCTAGGCACCTAAAGCCACTCCCGCTATAGGAGGGGCCTTAGGTGCTTGGGCCAATCAGGCCCTAGGATCCTGTGGGTTAGGCAGGGGAGGGGAGGGGCGGGCCCGCCTCATTTGGACGGAGGCAGGCCTGCTGGCCAGACGAGCGAGGAGCTGTCCGGTCCAACTTGGAAAGTAAGACTAAGGGTGGTGTTTCGGGATGGCGGGGTTTGTTGGGGGTATCCTCCTGCCGCGATCGTTGGGGAGGGCTGGTTCTGTCGGCATGAAGGGCTGAGCACCTTCCTGCCGGCGATCGTCGGGGGGGGGGCGGGTTCTATTGGCAGGAAGGGTTGATCTGACAAATGCAAGTTGGATCGAGAGTAAATGCGGCAACGTGCGAGTTGGATCGAAAGTTGGAGGAGACAGACAACATGGCGGAGACATCTAACACCCGGTCACGAACACGGTGAAACACAGGTAAATAGCGGTTCTTAGAAGGGGGGACATTGGCCTGCGGGGACAAATCTATTCACCGTTTTTGCGGGCGGTGAAAGGATTTGTCCCCGCGTCTGCGGCGATTTGCTAATGAGGTCACCATAACCCGCAGCCAAACCGCAGCCACGCAGCAGTTCGCTGCGGGGATCGCTCCCCGTGTCATTCTCTAATGACAATGAAGCCGACAGCACAGTGCGCAACGTCCGCTAAGGCAAACAGAATGCTAGGCATAATCAAGAAGGGTATTACAACCAGAACGAAAGAAGTTATCCTGCCATTGTATCGGGCGATGGTGCGTCCGCATCTGGAGTACTGCGTCCAATATTGGTCCCCGTACCTTAAGAAGGACATGGCGTTACTCGAGAGGGTTCAGAGGAGAGCGACACGTCTGATAAAGGGGATGGAAAACCTTCCATATGCTGAGAGATTGGAGAAACTGGGTCTCTTTTCCCTGGAGAAGAGGAGACTTAGAGGGGATATGATAGAGACTTACAAGATCATGAAGGGCGTAGAGAGGGACAGATTCTTCAAACTTTTGAAAAATAAAAGAACAAGAGGACACTCAGAAAAGTTGAAAGGGGACAGATTCAAAATGAATGCTAGGAAGTTCTTCTTTACCCAACTTGTGGTGGACACGCTTCCAGAGAGCGTAATAGGGCAGAGTACAGTACTGGGGTTCAAGAAAGGATTGGACAATTTCCTGCTGGAAAAGGGGATGGAGGGGTATAGATAGAGGATTACTGCACAGATCCTGGACCTGTTGGGCCACCACGTGAGCGGACTGCTGGGCACGATGGACCTCAGGTCTGACCCAGCAGAGGCATTGCTTATGTTCTTATGTTCAGTCACAGTACACCAGGAAGTGTGCTATTTGAGGGTAGATTTGAACTCAAAACTTTCATTGTGGTGACAAATTTTATAGGTATTGCAGAGAGTATTTTATAAAATTTCCCTGTAAATGTCTGGTAACATGGGGTTCAGATTCTTATGTGGGATTTTGTTCCAATACATTTAGAATCCTTTATTGCTAATAAAGAATTACATTTCCCTAAATAATGTGATTAGGGTATGATACAAGTTTTTGCCTGCTCTGAACTTTTATATTGTGTGATATACTGTATACTTTTTTTTAATGTAGGTCTTCGATGTTAACCTTGATGTTAACCTAGTAGGAAATCATGTGGATTTTTCTAGTTCTTATTTTTTCTTCTTTCTTTTTTCTGTAACATTTAATAATTCAATACATTGAAAAAGATCCTTTCAAGCTGTTACTCATATAAGCCCAAGGCAAGATAGAACAGGATATGGAGAGCATGTAAGAGAGTTCTGGAAGCCTCACGTTCAGTGTGAGAACTATATTTTCTCATTTCCTGTTTGCAGCTGCTTTTTAATCTTGCCTTTCCTTTGTGTAGTGAACTCTACACTACAGTATTGGACATGTTGAGTGTACTGATCAATGGGACACTGGCTGCAGACATGTCCAGCATTTCTCAGGGAAGCATGGAGGAGAACAAGAGGGCCTACATGAACCTAGTCAAGAAACTCAGGGTAAAGAGCCAAACCCTATTCCTCTCTTGTCATTTCTTCACGATTTCCTCCTCCACTTCATCTGTCAACAATCGCCCCGTTCCCCCCATGTCATTTCCTTACCACTTGTCATTTCTTATCCTCCTATCATTGCCTGCATGACTTCCTTTTGCCTCAACCCCTCCACTTCCTTCTACTTTTGAATGCTTTGTCTCCTCGTCTCATTGCCCATCTCCCTCTCCTTTCTCCCTCTTATCGTTGCTCTTTTTCTTCCCCACCTGACTTTTCTCTTTTCCCTTTCATCCTTTGCCTCAATCCCTCCACTTCTTTCTATTTTTGAATGCTTTGTCTCTCCTCCTGTCATTGCTCTTTACACTTCCTCTTCCTGTCATTGCTTATCTTGTCCCCTTTTCTTTCTCCTTTACACATTTCTTTAAATCTTCTTTCTCTCACACTTAATTACTCTGGTGTCCTAAGATTTTTATATTTCTTTTATTACATCACTTTTTACAGGGCCCACTTCTCATTTTCACTATTCCAAAGTGTTTCTTCTCTCTTACTGACTTCTCTCCTATAGCTTTCTTCAATTTCTTAAACGTTTAGAAGCAGACTCTTAACCAAGCCCTCATAGATGAGTAGCTGTACGTTTGTCTGGCTCTAAAAACACTGTTTTATAAAATAAGCTGATGGGATCCATGTGTGTGTGTGTTTATATGTTTATTTTAATATTTTATTATGCATGTATAATTGTGATCTGCCCAGAATTGTACGATGGCATGGAGTATAAATGTCTTAAATAAAAATGATGCTTCACAGAAGGAACTTGGGGACAGGCAGTCGGAGAGTCTGGAGAAGGTTCGACAGCTGCTTCCTTTGCCCAAGCAAACCCGTGATGTCATCACATGTGAACCTCAGGGATCCCTGATTGACACCAAAGGCAACAAGATTGCAGGCTTTGACTCTATCTTCAAGAAGGAGGTTAGTGTAATAGAGTAAGATACTTATACTTGTAGCTCTCCAGACCTATGTAATGGACCCCGGTTCCCCTCCCACTGTACTGCTTCAGCTTCCCTACAGCTAAGGATGCATCAGTCTTGCATTTCAGAATTATATTGTTTGGGGAGCCCTTCAAAAATTGTTAATTAAACTTAACTATCCAAGCTTACGAAGCTTTGTTAGGTGCTAATGTGTGTCTAATGCAGAAAGAAAAGCTTAATGCAGGACACACTAAAGCATCCCATATTAGTTTTGGCATTAATATGCACTAATCTCACTTTAATCATTTTTTTGCAATTTTTTTTTTTTGGAGGCATATCGGTGTTTCCAAACAGTTAGCTCATTTACATTACCATGAGCTAGTTGGTCAACACTTGAGTAACACTGGAGTCCTTAAATTAGCATATGGCCATTAATGAAAACGATAGAAAAATAGGGCTAGATTCTTAAAACTTCGTGGTAAAATCCAATGGGCCACTGTTGCAACCGTTATTGTAGCGATTTAAAAAAGGCTAGTCATTCTCCAAAAACCTCACATGCAAATGAGATTGATGGAGAGTAACGAAGATTTGCTTAATTTGCATGTGCCCATCGCTGGTAATAGCAATGGGTACATGCACAGAATAAACACAAAAATTAGAAAAACAAACCAACCAAAATCGAAGATTGGCAGGAGGGATACCCGCTTTCTCCTGCTTCCAAAGTCAATTAACCCATCCCCCCCCCACACCACACATGCATACACGGTAGTGGGAGAGATGCCCACTCCCTCCCACCGCCGATCAAGCAACCCACCCACTCCACAGCAGCAAGAGAGATGCCCACTCACTCCTGCTGTCAAGCAACCCCCCCCCCCCTCAAGTGGAGTCTGAGACACTGACTTTTGGCATCAGTACAAGTGGGCTGTGCAGTCCTTCATACAATCGGTCTTTTCTCAATCTCCAGCAGTTGGAGTGGTAAGATTGTGCAGTCTGTGCTGAAGTTTGTTTTGGGCCTGTTGGATCTGATTTAGGGAACCTTTCTTGTCCCTTTTGCTATCCAGACAGAGCTTAGGGGACCCTCTCGGGGGTCACACCGACCTTGGGGGTGCCACACTCGGAAGGGTCGAGTCCCTCCCCCCATTTCCCCCACCTCCCCAGGTTTTTTGCATTTTGCATTTAAAACTGTACGCCTGGCCACCTGTTCGATACAGACTACAATTTAGAATGCCTGCAGGGTCTGCTCTCTTGAGACAGCTAGTTAGCTGTGAGAAGTTTTTTAAAAAAAGACACAAGTAAAAGGAGCCTAAAGTGGTCCTTAGGTTGCCGTTTTTGTACGGTGTTGTTGTACGTGGGGTTTGGCGCATTCAGTGTGAGCATTTCAAAAAAGCAGCACAAGTGCGTTTTATGTGGGCGCTGAGTGGTGGATGCGTCTGGCCGCCTCGAGGAGGACCCAGCTTTGGGTGTCGGTGTGTCTGGCTCTCCTTTGTGCGTGCACCGCTCGTCGGTGGGAGGCGGTGGTAATGTCCAGGCTTCTCCTGCGCCCACCCTGGGGTTTCTTCATCTGCCAGCGGTCTGGCAGAGTCGGGGTAGCAGATCATCGGTGAGGCTGGGGATTCCCTTGTTGCTGCAGCTGCTAGCGGTTTTTCTGTAGCGGCGGAATTAAGTTTGGCTTCGGTGCCGCAGTTTACTACTACTACTATGAATTATTTCTATTGCACTACCAGACACACGCAGCGCTGTACAGAGTCACAAAGAAGAAAACAGTCCCTTCTCGAAAGAGCTTACAATCTCAACAGCCAAGACAGACAAACAGGATGTCAAGGGGAACGGTTAATCAGCTGGCTGGGTTGGAGGGCAGAGGAGTAGGGTTAAAGATTTAAGGCTATATCCAAAAGGTTGGTTTTCAGTCTGCTTTTAAACAAGGGAAGGGGCTTGGCGGACAAATTCAATTTATTCCAGGCATAGGGGGCAGCTAGATGAAAGAAACGAAGTCTGGAATTGTCAGTGGAGGGGAAGGGTAAAGCTAAGAGCGGCTTATCTGAGGAACGGAGTTCTCTGGAAGGTGTATAAGGAGAGATATTGAGGAGCAGCAGAATGAACACACTTGTAGGTGCTGACATTGCTGCCTGGATGTCCTGCCATCTTCTGAAACTAAATATGTCCAAGACTGAGCTGCTCTTCTTTCCTCCTAAACCCTCTGCTCCTCCTCCATCTCAATAAATAGTAACATAATATATGATGGCAGATAAAGACCCGAATGGTCCATCCAGTCTGCCCAACCTGATTCAATTTAAATTTTTTTTATTTTTTTTCTTCTTAGCTATTTCTGGGCGAGAATCCTGTGCTTGGGTTCCAACTGCCGAAATCTCTGTTAAGACTTACTCCAGCCCATCTACACCCTCCCAGCCATTGAAGCCCTCCCCTGCCCATCCTCCACCAAACGGCCATACACAGACATAGACCGTGCAAGTCTGCCCAGTACTGGCCTAGTTCAATATTTAATATTATTTTCTGATTCTAAATCTTCTGTATTCATCCCACACTTCTTTGAACTCAGTCACAGTTTTACTCTCCACCACCTCTCTCGGGAGCGCATTCCAGGCATCCACTATCCTCTCTGTAAAGTAGAATTTCCTAACATTGCCCCTGAATCTACCACCCCTCAACCTCAAATTATGTCCTCTGGTTTTACCATTTTCCTTTCTCTGGAAAAGATTTTGTTCTACGTTAATACCCTTCAAGTATTTGAACGTCTGAATCATATCTCCCCTGTCTCTCCTTTCCTCTAGGGTATACATATTCAGGGCTTCCAGTCTCTCCTCATATGTCTTCTGGCGCAAGCCTCCTATCATTTTCGTCGCCCTCCTTTGGACCGCCTCAAGTCTTCTTACGTCTTTCGCCAGATACGGTCTCCAAAACTGAACACAATACTCCAAGTGGGGCCTCACCAATGACCTGTACAGGGGCATCAACACCTTCTTCCTTCTACTGACTACGTCTCTCTTTATACAGCCCAGCATCCTTCTGGCAGCAGCCACTGCCTTGTCACACTGTTTTTTCGCCTTTAGATCTTCGGACACTATCACCCCAAGGTCCCTCTCCCCGTCCGTGCATATCAGCTTCTCTCCTCCCAGCATATACGGTTCCTTCCTATTATTAATCCCCAAATGCATTACTCTGCATTTCTTTGCATTGAATTTTAGTTGCCAGGCATTAGACCATTCCTCTAACTTTTGCAGATCCTTTTTCATATTTTCCACTCCCTCTTCGGTGTCTACTCTGTTACAAATCTTGGTATCATCTGCAAAAAGGCACACTTTTCCTACTAGCCCTTCAGCAATGTCACTCACAAATATATTGAACAGGATTGGCCCCAGCACCGAACCCTGAGGGACTCCACTAGTCACCTTTCCTTCCTTCGAGCGACTTCCATTAACCACCACCCTCTGGCGTCTGTCCGACAGCCAGTTTCTGACCCAGTTCACCACTTTGGGTCCTAACTTCAGCCCTTCAAGTTTGTTCAACAGCCTCCTATGAGGGACTGTATCAAAGGCTTTGCTGAAATCCAAGTAAATTACATCTAGCATATGTCCTCGATCCAGCTCTCTGGTCACCCAATCAAAAAATTCAATCAGGTTCGTTTGGCACGATTTACCTTTTGTAAAGCCATGTTGCCTCAGATCCTGTAACCCATTAGATTCAAGGAAGTACACTATCCTTTCTTTCAGCAACACTTCCATTATTTTTCCAACAACTGAAGTGAGGCTCACCGGCCTGTAGTTTCCTGCTTCATCCCTGTGACCACTTTTATGAATCGGGACCACATCCGCTCTCCTCCAATCCCCAGGAATCACTCCTGTCTCCAGAGATTTGTTGAACAAGTCTTTTATAGAACTCGCCAGAACCTCTCTGAGCTCCCTTAGTATCCTGGGATGGATCCCGTTTGGTCCCATCGCTTTGTCCACCTTCAGTTTTTCAAGTTGCTCATAAACACCCTCCTCCGTGAACGGCGCAGAATCTACTCCATTTTCTCGTGTAACTTTGCCAGACAATCTCGGTCCTTCTCCAGGATTTTCTTCTGTGAACACAGAACAGAAGTATTTGTTTAGCACATTTGCTTTCTCCTCATCACTCTCCACATATTTGTTCCCAGCATCTTTTAGCCTAGCAATTCCATTTTTTATCTTCCTCCTTTCACTAATATATCTGAAAAAATTTTTATCTCCCTTTTTTACATTTTTAGCCATTTGTTCTTCCGCCTGTGCCTTCGCCAAACATATCTCTCTCTTGGCTTCTTTCAGTTTCACCCTGTAGTCCTTTCTGCGCTCCTCTTCTTGGGTTTTTATATTTCATGAATGCCAACTCTTTTGCCTTTATTTTCTTAGCCACTAGATTAGAGAACCATATCGGCTTCCTTTTTCTCTTGTTTTTATTGATTTTCTTCACATAAAGGTCCGTAGCCATTTTTATCGCTCCTTTCAGCTTAGACCACTGTCTTTCCACTTCTCTTATGTCCTCCCATCCTAACAGCTCTTTCTTCAGGTACTTTCCCATTGCATTAAAGTCCGTACGTTTGAAATCTAGGACTCCAGTCTCCTCTGCTCACAACCTTGAAGTCGTCTTCAATTCCGACCTCTCATTTTCTGTGCATATCCAACAAGCTGCTAAGACCTGTTGCTTCTATCTCTTCAATATCACCAAAATTTACCCCTTCCTCTCTGAGCACATAAGTATTGCCTCTGCCAAGTCAGACCATAGGTCCATCATGCCCAGAAGTCTGTTCCTGCGGCGGCCCCCCAGGTCAATGATCTGTAGTGATCTATTACTCAAGAGCATTTTGTCTTGTATAGTAACCCTCTAATTGTACCCCTGGATTCCCTTTCCCTTCAGGAACTCGTCCAATCCCTTTTTGAAACCCAAAACCGTACTCTGCTCAACCACCCCCTCTGGAAGCGCATTCCATGTGTCCACTACCCTCTGGGTGAAGAAGAACTTCCTAGCATTTGTTCTGAACCTATCTACCTTCAATTTTTTTGAGTGCCCTCTAGTTTTTGTTGCCCCCACCAGTCTGAAGAATCTGTCTCTCTCTACCCTCACTATACCCTTCATGATCTTATAAGTTTCTATCATATCCCCTCTAAGTCTCCGCTTTTCCAGGGAAAAGAGCCCCAGCTTCTCCAGCCTCTCAGCATACGAGAGGTTTTCCATGCCCTTTATCATTTTTGTTGCTCTTCTCTGGACCCTCTCGAGTATCGCCATATCTTTCTTTAGGTACGGCGACCAGTACTGGACACAGTACTCCAGATGCGGTCGCACCATTGCCCTGTACAGCGGGAGGATAACTTCCTTGGTTCTGGTAGTGATACCTTTTTTGATAATGCCCAACATTCTGTTCGCCATTTTTGAGGCCGTTGCGCATTGTGCTGCCGGTTTCATTGTTTTATCCACCAAAACCCCCAAGTCCTTTTCTAGGTTGTCTTTTCCCAATGTCATCTCCCCCATCGTGTAGTTATACATCAGGTTCCCTTTCCCTATGTGCATAACTTTACATTTCTCCACATTGAAGCTCATCTGCCATTTATCTGCCCACTCACTCAGTTTGTCCAGGTCCCTTTGGAGTTACAGATCTAACCTTACCGGAGAGTTTTGTGTCATCCGCGAATTTTATAACTTCACACTTTGTCCCTGTTTCCAAGTCATTAATAAATATATTGAATAGCAGTGGTCCCAGCACTGACCCTTGTGGGACGCCACTTGTGACCCCTTTCCGGTCAGAATAGTGTCCCTTTACTCCTACCCTCTGTTTCCTGTTTGCCAGCCAGTTTCTGATCCATCTGTGTATGTCCCCTTCCACTCCGTGGTTCCACAGTTTCCTTAGAAGGCACTCATGAGGTACCTTGTCGAAAGCTTTCTGGAAATCCAGGTATACTATGTCTATGGGGTCACCTTTGTCCAAATGTTCGCTTATCCCCTCGAAGAAGTGCAGCAGGTTTGTTTGGCAAGATCTTCCAGTACAGAAACCATGCTGGCTTGTACTCATCAGCTTATTTCTTTCTATGTGCTCACTGATACTGTCCTTGATCAATGATTCGGCCATCTTTCCTGGAACTGAGGTTAAGCTGACCGGTCTATAATTCCCTGGGTCGCCTCTGGATCCCTTCTTGAAGATAGGTGTAACATTTGCTATCCTCCAGTCTTCCGGTATTACCCCTGTTTTCAGGGATAGGTTGCAAATCTGCTGCAGTAACTTCGCTATTTTGTTTCTAAGTTCTTTTAGTATTCTTGGGTGAATTCCGTCTGGGCCCGGGGATTTGTCAGTTTTTAGCCTATCTATCTGGACTCTTGTCCACGCTCTCGTAACCTCACGCTTAAATTACTGCAATCTACTTTTAACTGGTCTCCCGCAGTGTTGCCTCTCCCTCTTGCAGTCTGTTCAAAACTCTGCTGCACATCTCATCTTCTACCAACCTCGTTACGTTCATGTCACCCTTCTCCTTAAGTCACTTCACTGGCTCACTATCCGCCATTGCATACAGTTCAAGCTCCTATTGCTGACCTACAAGTGTGTTCATTCTGCTGCCCTTGCCTCGGTTTTGCTGAGAAGCGCATCCATTTTGGAATAGGTCTTAAATGATTATATAGAGAGCAGCAAAATTTACATTTTTGAAAATAGCCAAGTTTTCAGATGTTTTCGAAATAATTGGAAAGAGCCCAAATTACGCAGCTGGACAGGAAAATTATTCCAGAGCTCAGTAATTTTAAAGTAAAGAGATTTCCCTAATTTTCCAATATAGATAACTCCTTTTAACGAGGGGAAAGATAATGTAAGCTTTTGGATAGATCTGGTATTATCAGGTTTTACAGTATCCAACAGTGTTTGTTTTGGTTTTTGGTGGGGAGTTGAGATGTTATTGTCTTCAGCCTAGTGGGTTTTTTCATTAAGACTGATTGTAGTAGGAACTGTACAGCCCATTTGTACTGTAGCCAAAAGTCAGTGTCTCAGTTGCCACCTGCTGGCAGAGGAGCGTAAACCCATCTGTTTCCTTGCCAGTCTGAAGGAACTAAAAGAAAGAAAATTAGCAGGTAAGGACCTAATTTCTCCTTTTTCATTATTTTCATCTTTTTGGTCTCTTCAATGTTTTTAATCCTTTTTGTCCTGTTTTAAGTTCTTTGATATTTCAACTCCAGAGGCCCCCTTTGGCTTGAGCTCTGGCCAAGTTGCATTGTTTTTCAGAGGTGATTGGACTTTTTCTCCTTCACTGTTGAGCTGTATGATTTGGCAGTGACTGTTTCCCTTCCAGGTTACAGAAGGATCCCAGTGACTTCAAGCACTGTTCCTTGTGTAATTGGGTCATCTCTGGGACTGACTCCCATAACTGTTGTCACCTGTACTTGGGACCAGACTATGACATTCATTCCTAGGTCCCCTTTGAGAAAGCCAGGGAAATCCAGCTCAAAATAAATTTTGGTGCCAAGTGCAGTCCATCAACATCGGCATTGGAAGCATCAGCATCGATGACTGAGGCAAGTCATTTCAACACTGGGAGTACACCAGAATTGAGGAGGTTCCCCCCTGCCTTGACATTGGGTGCTATGTTAGAGCCCTGGGACCAGTTTGCGTCAGACCTAACACAGGCGATTTGAGGATACAACATCTTCCTCATTGGTACTGTAGGGCTTCGATGCTCGGCACCGAGGCAAGCCCAAGAAGAGCATGCATTGGTTCCCCTTGAAGCACGGTACCAGGAGCATTAGGGCATTAGTTCACTGATACCCAAGAAGTGTCAGTGTCAATATAAGCGCGCCCCTCTCTTGAGACGTGGCAAACCAGCTTCCAGAGCTTCTATTGCCAGATGAATCTGCATGGTGATTTCTTCTTCCTACATTGCCTGCAAGAAACAACCCCCAGTCTCTATTACAACACATTCCACAAGAAGTATGGCGACCTGGGCGGAGTCCCAGGGTGTCTCACCTGATGATGTCACTGGCCAGACTTTATGGTAGATGTCCTGCAAACAGAATGGTTGGATAGGCAGGATGGCAACTTCAGCATCTGGAACCTAGGACAATACCAGGTGAACTTTACTGTCTATGGCCCAGAAATATCAAAGAAGAGACAAGTTAATTTAACCATGTATTTTTAATGGGCAGACTGGATGGACTGTTCAGGTCTTTATCTGCTGTCATTTACTATGAAATCTGTAGAGCAGCTACTTGAGCTACTCTTCATACCTTTACAAAGTTCTAAAGAGTAGATGTGGCAGCTTGAAAAGATGTCTGGCACTACTTTGGTACGTCAGCTAAAGTACAGACTCGTGTGTATGTGTAACAGAACAACAGATTAGATTCTTACCTCAATAATCTGGGTTCTGTTAAGATACACAGGAATCTGTACTGCCCTCCCTGTGTGGACTTTTGATTCACCTGATTTCTTCCTCAGACATTGTCAGTATCTGTCTCGGGACCTCTTCTACAGATCCTAAAATTAAGCAGAGACAACGTTACAGGAATAGGGGGTTTCCTATTCTCTTTCCCTTTGAAGGGTTCTCTAGCACCTACTTATTGCACTTAGCAGATTGGCTCTTAGCTACTCATGTGAGTGATTTATTGTTCAATGTTTATTGACATTGTTCTATTTCCTAAGTTTGAGAGCAGAGCAAAATATGTTTGTTGCCGAGAAAGTTCCCCGTGCCCCTTCTCTTTTCTTCTGTTTCGGTGGAGTTCAATTGCTTTACTAACAATTAAAGAGGGAGCTGTTCTCCACTGTGAAAGGGGAGGCGTTCTAGATCTTAAAGTGATACCCTTCTGCAATTTAGCGGGAAGTAGGAATCAAGAGCTAAAGTACAGGGGGGCACTCAGAGAAATTGAAAGGGGAAAGGTTTAGAACAAACGCCAGGAAGTTCTTTTTCACACAGAGGGTGGTGGATACATGGAACGCGCTACCAGAGGATGTGATAAACAGGAGCACGCTACAGGGGTTCAAAGAAGCTTTGGATAGGTACTTGGAAGACAAAGGGATTGAGGGGTACAGATAAAAGTAAAGGTAGATTATAGGGATGGGATTAGAGGTAAGTTACAAAATTAATCAGACTCCTGTGTATCTTAACAGAACCCAGATTATGAAGGTAAGAACCTAATCTGTCATTCCGGACCATGCTCAATAGAAATACCTTTAAAGCAAATAGGAGGAAATATTTTTTCAGTTTACAAATAGTTAAACTCTGGAACTCGTTGTCAGAGGATGTGGTATCAGCAGTTAGCGTATATGGGTTTAAAAATAGTTTGGACAAATTCCTGGAGTAAAAGTCCATAGTCTTCTTTTTTTTATAAATCTTTATTCATTTTCAAAAATTACAACAAGTGTACAACAATCATTCAGAAATACCTTAATTCATCACTTGACATTCTTATTTGTAATATTCCAAATAAATAATTATATAAGAAGCCCACCCCTCCCACCCATATACTAATAAATAACAATTATCAATTATTATCCTTCATAATCCCACTCCCCCTTATCTTGTCCAATATTTAGGTGTTTAAGATGTCTGATCACCAGAATAAATTGTCAATGGCCCCCAAATCATTTTAAACTTATTATAATTACCTTGTTGCAAAGCAAATACCCTTTCCATTTTATAAATATGGCACACTGAATTCCACCAAAAAGTATAATTTAATTTAGTATAATCTTTCCAATTCCCTGTAATCTGCTGAATGGCAACCCCTGTTAATATTAATAAAAGTTTATTATTATTAGCTGAAATTTGGCTTTTAAATCTCATTGAAGTACCAAATAATATAGTATCATATGAAAGGGCAACATGATTTTCTAACAGTGAATTAATTTGGGGCCAAATTAACTTCCAAAAGGCATTTATATAGGGACAGAAAAATATCAAATGATCCAATGTCCCAACTTCTAAGCCACAATGCCAGCATCTATTAGATCTGGAACTATCTAACCTCTGTAAACGAACTGGGGTCCATAAAGCTCTATGCAACAAAAAAAACCAAGTCTATCTCATAGATGCTGCCCTTGTAGTTTTTATTCTCCAAGACCAAAAACGTGGCCATTGAGAGGCAGCAATTTGATGCCCAAGCTCAATGCTCCAAATGTCCCTAAGACCATTTCTTTGTTTTTTATTTAAATATCCATATAACAATTTATACCACTGTGCGGCTTGGTGACCCAAAAAATCTGCCTGAAAGCACAGGAATTCCAAACTATACTGAGAATTAAGAACTTTCCATTCAGGGAACCCTTCCTGGATGGCCTGCTTCAACTGCAACCATTTAAAACTTTATGACTTATTAAAACCAAATTTATGTTGTAATTGTGAAAAACTAAGCAATGATCCATTTGTAATCACATCATTTAAAGTCCGTATACCTGCAATAATCCAATGCTTCCAAATGATTTTAAACCTGCCAATTTTGATCTTGGAGTTTACCCAAATTGATTGATTTAAAGACTTTGAAATTGGGTCTGGTGATAAATTACTAACATAACGTAGGGTTTTCCAAGTATCCAACAAATTCTATTATTTTTATATTTCCTGGGCAAATTTATACTAATAAGACTAGTGTTTAAGCCCGTTACATTAACGGGTGCTAGAATATATGGCTGTCTGTCTTTATTTATGTCTCTCTCCCTGCTCCTGTCTCTTTCTTCCTTTCTTTCTGTGTCTCTCCCTCCTGCAATTTTTCTCTCTCTCTCCCTGGCACCCTTTGTCTGTCTGTCTTTCTTTCTGTCTCTCCCACCCCCCATTCCCTTCTCTCCCCTCCCCCCCACTTTCCTTTGCAGAAGCAGCAGTGATATTTCCCTTCCCCTCCAGATCCCTGTGAAGTAGTAGTAGCAGCATTTTCCCCCACCCAACCCCCATTCCCTTCTCTTCCCCCCACCACTTTCCTTTGCAGAAGCAGCAACGGTATTTCCCTTCCCCTCCAGGTCCCTGCTGAAGCAGTAGCAGTATTTTCTCCCACCCCCCATTCCCTTCTCTCCCCCCCCCACTTTTATTTGCAGAAGCAGCAGTGATATTTCCCTTCCCCTCCAGATCCCTGTGAAGTAGTAGCAGCATTTCCCCCCACCCCCATTCCCTTCTCTTCCCCCCCACCACTTTCCTTTGCAGAAGCAGCAGTGATATTTCCCTTCCCCTCCAGGTCCCTGCTGAAGCAATAGAAGCATTTTCCCCCACCCCCATTCCCTTCTCTTACCGTGAGCTGCCCTGCTCCTTTCGGCCCCTCCCCTTCCCTTCTTGCATGCTGAAGGTTCTCTGCTGCGGCTGAAGGTTTTTTTTTCGGCGGCTCTTCTCACGATCCCCGTGGTGGCTGACCCTCCTGTTCAAAACGGCCTGCTGAAGTTCGCGGCCGGCTGTAACGAACCTCGCAGGCCGCTCTCCAACTCGGTAGCATGTTCCCTCTGACGCGATCACGTCAGAGGGAACGTGCTACCATGTGGAGAGCGGCCTGCGAGGTTCGTTACAGCCAGTCGCGAACCTCAGCAGGCCGCTTTGAACAGGAGCAGTTGCGGGAAGGGGGGGGGGGAGTCTGCGACGTGCAGGCCGCTGTGAACAGGGGCGGCAGGACCATGAGCCCTCCTCCCGCCATCCGCCGCCAGCGCCGCTCCTGTCGCCCGATGCACCTAACTGGCACATACGCCTCAAGCCGCGGCCACGGACGGACAAAGCACACATGAGGTCCCCACAGGAGATGAGGCGCCGCTGCTAACAGCCAAGGTAGGTGCTGGGAAGAAGGCTGGGGACTCACGCATGCGCACTCCTGCGACCACAGACCTACAGCGCACGGAACACGCAAATAGGAGTGCACATGCGCGAGTTAGCCTTTTATTATATAGGATGAGATAAATGTAAGGGAAACAGGAGCCGCCATTCCAAATACAACCAGTCTGGTACATTTTCCATGAGATCTGGGAGGATCCAATACATACCCTGTCTTAAAATATAGGCTTGATGGTACCTATAAAAATTTGGAAAATTTACCCCTCCCTCTATAATTGTTTTTTGTAGAGATACTAAAGCAATTCTAGGTCTTTTACCCAACCAAACAAATTTAGTAAGAATACTATTTAACCTTTTGTAAAATGACCCCTGAAAAAAAATTGGTATCATACTAATTTGATAACAAACCACAGGCAACATCATCATTTTGATCGTTTGAACTCTTCCCCACCAAGAAAGATGTAAAGGATTCCATTGCTCACACATCTCTGTTATCTTCTTTAATAAAAGTTTTTCATTCTCCTTCACTGTTTCTTCTATTGTGTTTTTAATGGTAATACCTAAGTATTTTAAACCCTCTTCTTTCCATATAAATGAGAAATGATCAAATAAACCTTTGGTACAGTGAACATTAAGCGGGAGAATTTCTGACTTACTCCAATTAATCTTATAACCAGAAAACTTTCCAAACATTTCTATTAATTCAAGTTAACATGGAATGGTAATTTCTGGTTCTCTCAAATAAAACAGAATATCATCTGCATAAGCAGAGAGTTTAAATTCCCAATTCGAATAAGGAATACCTCGTATCCCCTTTGCCTGATTGATGGCTATTAACAAAGGTTCCAGGACAATATCAAAAAGCAAAGGAGATAAAGGACAACCTTGTCTAACTCCCCTTAACAAGTTGAATCTATCTGACATACTATTATTAATATATAAGCTTGCACCAGGAGAGCTATACAATGTCTGAATCATTCGAATAAAACCAGAACCTATACCAAACCATTCTAAAGCCTGATACATAAAAGACCATTCAACTCTATCAAAAGCTTTTTCTGCATCCAAAGATATCAGAAAAGCCGGATCCTTCATACTTTTTGTTAAATTTAGAGAATGGAAAGCTAATCTAGTATTATTTGAAGAATGTCTCTTAGCAACGAATCCTGTTTGGTGAGTATCAATAATAAAAGGAAGAGCTTTAGCCAATCTTAGAGCCAATACTTTTGCTATAAGTTTTCCATCCACATTTATTAACGATATAGGCCTGTAGTTTGAAACCAAAGTTGAATCTCTGTTTGGTTATGGCAAAACAATAATTAAAGAATCAGCCATAGTACCTTTAACACAACATTTAGTCAGTTGATATTGATATAAATTTAATAGATAAGGTAAAAGAGTACTTTGAAATGATTTATAAAATTCAACAGTATATCCATCCCCACCTGGAGCGGATCCAACTCTAAGAGATTTCAATGCTATTTCTAATTCTTTCAAAGATATAGGATCTTCTAAACTTCTTTTTATATGATCAGGAACCTTCAGTCCATTAATAAAATTTAAAAACTCCAACCCATCCTGTTCTTTATTTTCATAAGATTCAGAAGAATACAAATCCTTATAAAAAGAAAGAAACAGTTTCAAAATATGATCATTTGTAGTGTGTGAACCTCCCTGCATATCCTTAATTGCAATAATTTTGGTTTTCCTCTTTTTTGCTTTAAGAAAATTAGCTAATAGTTTTCCTGCTTTGTTTGAGTTTCCATAAAATTTAACTTGCTGAGAAAACAAATCTTTCCTAACAAATTGGGAAGCAATCTCATTATATTTGGCTTTCACTTTTAATAATTTTTGTAAAGTATATTGTTCCCATCTATTAATTAATTTATTCTCCAATATTTTAATTTCTTTTTCCAAATCAATAAATTGTTTTTTAAGTTGTTTTTTGATGTATGCTGAATACCAAATAATATTCCCCCTTATAGTTGCCTTAAAAGCATCCCACAACGTCTCAATACTAATATCATCAGCAGTATTAATCTGAAAGAATTCACTCATTTTTTACTCAGATCTTCTATAAATTTTACATCAGCAAGCAAACCATTATCAAATCTCCATATTGGTTTAGGATAATCTTGATCATCAAATTGCAATTCAATCCACACACCACCATGATCAGATAAAATTATAGGATCTATAACTGCTTTCTTCACCTTTTGAACTATATTGTTAGAAACAAAAATATAATCAATTCTCGAAAATGAATTATGGACCTGTGAACAAAATGAAAATTCTCAATCATTAAAATGAAGAATACGCCATATATCAACTAAATCACATGACTGTATTAAATTTTCTAACCCTAATGACTTAATAATTCTACTCGGTCTTTTATCAATAAGTGGATCCATTACAGCATTGAAATCCCCAGCCACCACTAAATTAGTAGTAGCCAGTGGTAGTAACAACTGTTGAATATTTTTTTTAAAACTCCACTTGATTCGAATTCGGAGCATATATATTGAATAAGTTCAGGGCAGTATTTCCCATTATCATTTTAATATGTACCCACCTTCCTAAAGGATCTGTAGAAACTAATTGGAAATTAGCTAAACATTTCCTATTTATTAGAATTGCAACCCCAGCCTTCTTCCCTACTGCTGGAGCAAAAAAACATTTTGAAACCCAACCCCCAAATAATTTCTGAGATTCTGCTAACGATAGATGTGTCTCTTGGATAAAATATATATCCGCATTCTGTTTCTGTAAAAAATTTAAAATTTTCTTCTTCTTTACTGGATGATTCAAGCCATTGACGTTTAGAGAAAAGAATTTAATATCCATTCAATATAACATTTAAAAACATAACTCTCAAGTTAATACAAATAAAATGATCAGACATCCTCACACCCAATAAATTAAATTTCCTTCCTATTTCAAAAAATTCATCCACCCACATACCCTCCATTCCCCTGTCCCCTAACCCAAATCCCTCCCATTCCCTACCCCCCCCCCCCCATTTAATAAGTAATAGTGGAAACTTGACAACACGCATTCTAAATTAGATAGAAATAACCTCCCCAAAGACCATCTTAAAAATAACATTTTAGAAAAAGTCATATCTTTAAAAATCACACAAATCTTCTAAGACATAATAATAAATATTGTCTAAAATAAGTTATAAATAGAATATATCCAACATTAATCCAAAATGAACAAAATAAAAATAAATTAAATACATACCATCTTTAACCCATACTATCTATTAAATTTATTTAATACCTCTTCCCCAAATCTTCTTACTTTATTTTATAAAATCTCATTTCATTTAAATTATTATTCAATTAAAAGTGTTATATAGGAAAAACAATATTCTTAAATCACCCATTATCTATCATCTTACTGACAAAATTTTCATTAAATCAATTCCTTTCCTATATCAATATTCACATCCCAAATTAATAAACTCATTGTATCATTTCATAAGAAAATTCATCAGCATTTCCTAACTCTATATTTCATTTTCAAAGAAATTAATTTAACCTTCAGTTAAAATAATAAATATTACATTTATACCCATTCAAAATAATTACCCAAAGTGATATAGTATATTTAATTTAATATATGAGCATCTATTATGTAATTCAATTAATATTCAAAATTAACCAATATTACATACTAGGTATACTATAGAAGAGTACCCCATAAACAAAAACCAAATATCCCCTTTACATTAAAAATTTTCTTGACAATTACATTCAATTCAAGACATTCAATCCATCCCCATTCTTCTATGTAAATTTACCAATTCAACTATGAATTCTTATGCAACTTTATCTATACTTCTGAATTCATATTTTCTTTTATCAATCAATTCTACAATCCTCAACCATAAATAAATCATTATTATTATTATATAAGGACATTCACTAACTGCACTTCTTTTTATTCTGCTAACATCCTTTTACTGAAACATATTATTTATTAACATTTCTGTATCCTAACATTCCAATATTTCATATAACTATATCCATACCTTACATCGAATTAACTAAATATGCAATGGAAATAACTTTAAAGAATTGTACATTCTTCAAACTTTAAAGATTATTCTCAGTCTATTTCTTCTTTTACGCCATAGACCCAAAGTCTGATGTTGATTGAAGAAATTTATTTTCCTCAGCACCCTTCAATTCCACTACGCCCTTATTCCAAAAACTTTTATGCTTCTTCCATTTTCTCAACAAACTATTTCCATAGATATTATATATAATCCATTGTGTATAATCCATTGCTTGACCGTATAACAAATCACGTGCATTCGTACATCTTTTAGATATAGTAGACACCAAAAACCATGTAAAAGTATTCAGGATATCAGCAGTAGTAAACATTCTATTCTTATAAATTTGAATTATGAAGATTCTAACTGAAGTCCATAGAGCAAAAGCATAAAATAAAGTACTCAGAAGAAACATCCCTTTCAACACATCCATCCATACTCATAAACTTATAACAACCCAAAATTAAATGAAAAAATTGAATTCATTCTCCTTTATGTCTTACATACACCTTTCTTCTTACGATATCATAGGCTGCTCATGCCTGTTTATAAACTCGCTTAATTGTTCCAGGCTGTCAAAGGTTGTAGTTTTATTGTCTATAGTAATTCTCATTAACGCCGGATAAAGCAAACCATACTTAGCCCCCATAGCTCTTAATTGGGGTCTGAATTCCAAGAAAGCCTTTCTCTTAATAGCAGTATTCCTGGCAAAATCTGGAACTATATGGATCCTGGCATTTTAAATTCCTATTCTGTTTGGCCAGCTGAATAATTTCCAAAACCTGCTGATATCTGAGGAGCTTAAAAATTAAGGGACGAGGACATTTTTGTTTCTCATCCCTCTTAGCAGGTACTCTATGCGCTCTCTCTATTTCAATTGGAAACTTCGATTTGACAGGCAGTATTTTGGTCAGCAAATTCTCCAAAAAGGAAATAGGGCTCCCTTTCTCCACCCCTTCCGGAAGACCTAAGACCCTCAAATTACACCGTCTTTCACAGTTAGAAAGGTCCTCCAGCTCCCGGGTTGCTTTTGTTCCACCGTTTTCCTTGCTGCCACTGCTTCCACTGCCTCCAGTCTCATATCTATATTCGCTTATTTAACTTCTATTTGTTCCAGCCTTTTATTTATAGCAGACATTTCTTCCGTAATCGTATTTACTTTTTTTGCCGTGTCCATCATAATTTCTTTAATTTCTTTCAGCTCTTTTCCAACATCCACTTCCCCAGATTTAGCCGTTGCTTTTAACGGCGTCTCAGGCTCCGGCTTTGCCCTCTTCATGCTGCTTGTTGACGCAAATGCCGAATTTCCTTTATTTCCAGATGCCATAGCTCTCCCTTCACCAACCACACTCACTTTGAGCCGAAAATTTTTTTTTTTTTTAACTTTTGATTACTTTCACGGTCTTACTTGAGGAGCTCACTCTCTATCCAACCATCCTCATGCGCGCTCAAGCCACGCCCAGTCCATAGTCTTCTATTGGGATAGTCACGGGGAAGCCATTACTTGTCCTGGAATATTGCTACTATTTGGGTTTCTGCCAGGTATTTGTGACCGGGATTGGTCACCTTTGGAGACAGGCTGTTTGGACCATTAGAACTTACTAAAGCCAATAGACATTCCACCTAGCTTTTTGTTTCTTTTGATCCCAACAGGATGTGGATAGCCATCAGCAAACACATTTTGTCTGATTGGCTAGCAGACTTCATCTTGTTTGCTTATACCCGAGCTGGGAAGACTATGGAGGGTTTTGTCTTAGCTTACAATGTCAGCTTACAATGTCACAGCTATAGCTGTGTCAGCCCACCTATGGACACCCTCTATCAAAGAGACCTGCTGGGTTTCAACATGGTGTTTTGTGCACACATTCACATCTCGCTACTGTCTCAAGCCAGATAACTGATGCAACAGCCAGTTTGGTCAGACAGTACTGCAGAATCTGTTTGGTGTCTAGAATCCAACTTCACCCTACTAGGCCCCTTTTTTTTCTGTTCCACATTGCACCTTCAGATTGATTGGTTGTTCAGGCCTAGTGTCCTATCATCGTTTTCAGTGAGTCTGGTAGCTAGGGTTTCCCAATTTTGAGGTAATATGGCCTGTTTGAGAAAGCTAAATGACTTACCTGTTGCGGGTGTTTTCATTCTTATAAACCCTCCCTTTTCCAGCTATGTCATTAGACTGCTGGTCACACATTGGACAGGATGGCACCTGCGTGTGTGTTGCGGGATGCTGCCAAAGGCCTCTTAAAGAGTACACTGGGCATTGTCCACACTGGGCTCTGTCAGATGATGTCATCCAGTTGTGAGAATGATTGGCCTGCTGTCCTCAGAGAATACTTGCTACAGGTAAGTAACATTGCTTTCTTTATCCCAGGACAAGCAGGCAGCATATTCTTGACTGATGGGTGACGGCACCAACGGAGCCCCGGTACGGACAATTTTAGAGTGATTGCACTCTAAGAACTTGGAAAGTTCTAGTAGGCCGCACCGCGCACGCGCAAGTGCCTTCCCGCCCGACAGAGGCGCGCGGTCCCCAGTTTCTTAGTTTCCGCGGAGCTAAGAAGACGCGTGTTCCAACTGCTGTTGGAAAATTTTTTCAAATTTTTCTCGCCTTCCCACTCGCGCGTTATTTTCTTGTTCTGATTTATTCACCTTATCGTTTCTTTTATTTAAAAAAAAAAAGTCAATTTTTTTCGACTTTTTTCTGGTCAGCCCCGGCGGGGCCTGTTGGCACCATCGAAGCCTCGGGCTTCGATTTTGCTACGGCCGTTTTTCCCTTCATGCCCCCTTCACCGGGTTTTAAAAAGTGTCAGCGGTGTGCACGTCCTATTTCCCTTTCCGACTCGCACAAGTGGTGCCTTCAGTGTCTGGGTCCGGACCATAGGGCAGAAACGTGCACCCGCTGCAGTTCTCTCCAAAAGAGAACTCTAAAGAATCGCCAAATTCAACAGCGAATTCTTTTCGGTGCCGCCATGGAAGTTCCCCCGGCATCGACACCGTCATCTTCCTCCAAATCGGCACCGGTGACTTCGACACCGCAAGATCCATCCTCGGTGTCGCACCCTGTAGGTAAGCCGGCTAAGAAGCCATCCCCTACTGTCCTTAGCCCGCCAGTCGAACAAGCAGTGAGCCAAGTCCTGCAGACTGCGCGCCGGCCTCGCAAACGCTCTGCTCCTATTGAAGTCACTGCCTCTTCATCGGCATCGACTTCGCCTGAGCGTCGAGCTGCACCGCAGGTACCGAGCAAGAAAAAAGCGGTACCGGTGCCATCGGGACCGTCTCTGGATGAGAGAATAGCATCCATCCTTCAGGTCCAGCTCAAGGAGCAGTTACAACACTTGCTCCCGGCTCTACTGACTCAGAGCCTTCCAGTGTCGGTACCTACTGAGCATTCGGTGCCGATCGTCGAACAGCCTGTTTTGTCGGCATCGACGTTGTCGGCACCGCAAAAATCTGTTTCTATGCCTGTTCTCTCGGCGGAACCGAAGTCTCTTCGACGCACTGCTTACTCGACTTCGGAGCCGGTGCCGTTCTCTGACACCCGTACTGCTGTACAGTCACCCGGTACGGTGTCTATGAGGTCTGGTAAATCGGTACGCAAAACCAAGCATACCAAACCTTCTACCCCACTTTCTCAGGGCCGTCTGTCATCGGTATGGGACCCTGATTTGTGGGATGATTCTGATGACCCCCTCGGTACCGAGGCAGATTATTCCTCGGAGGAGGATGTTACATCGGTGCAGGATCCTGCTGGTAAGCCAGAGCACTCGTCCTTCACCAAGTTTCTTAAGGAGATGTCGGACACCCTTTCCATCCCTCTAGAGTCTGACTCTAAAAAATCCAAAGCATTTCTTGATGCTTTGGATTTTGACCAGCCTCCGAAAGAATTTTTAAAGTTACCCCTCCATGACATCTTGAGGGAAACTTTTTACAAAAATTTAGAAACTCCTCTCACCGTTCCAGGAGCCCCTAGGAAGCTGGAATCGCTTTACAAGGTGATTCCTATTCCAGGGTTTGACAAACCCCAGCTGCCCCACGAATCTCTGCTGGTGGAGTCCACCCTCAAGAAATCGGCAGGCTCTAGTGTATATGCCTCTGTCCCTCCTGGCAGAGAGGGCAAGGCCATGGATAAATTTGGTAAAAGACTTTACCAAAATGCAATGCTGGCCAACCGTTCAGGTAATTATGCGTTTCATTTCTCTTTTTACCTGAAACATTTGATTCAGCAAGTCTCTTCTTTTCAAAAGTATCTTCCTGACCGTAAGCTTCCTGCATTCCAACAATGCACTTCCAGTCTCCTACAACTCAGGAAGTTCATGGTCCGGTCCATCTATGATACTTTTGAACTCACATCCCGAGCCACGGCTATGTCTGTAGCGATGAGATGATTGGCATCGCTCCGAGTCTCCGACCTTGATGTGAACCATCAGGACCGCCTTGCCAATGCTCCCTGCCTGGGTGATGAGCTCTTTGGAGAATCTATGGATACCACCACTCAAAAGCTCTCTGCTCATGAGACGAGGTGGGATACTTTGCTGAAAAATAAAAAGAAGCCTCCTCCTCCTCGTCCATTTAGACAGCAGCCATCATATCAGAGGCGGTTTTCTGCTCGGCCAGTTCAGCCTCAACCTCCACAACCTCGGAGGCAACGGCAACAGCACCAACAAGCACGTCAGCAACAGCCGCCTACCATAAAGCCTGTCACTCAGACTAAGCCGGCTCAGCCCTTTTGACTCCCTTCTCCTGGGCATTGCCAGTCTCCCTCCCTCCTGTCCTCTTCCACAGCCCATAGGAGGTCGATTAACCATTTTTTACTCTCGATGGGAGGTAATCACCACCGACCAGTGGGTGCTCTCGATCATAGCCCATGGCTACTCCCTCAATTTTCAGACTCCCCCGCCGTTAGGCCTGCCAAAAGAGTCTGCTTCCAACAAGTCTCAGTTCCTCCTTCTCGCTCTAGAGGTTCAATCCCTCCTTCTTCTCAATGCCATCGAAGAAGTTCCTCAAGATCAGCGAGGTCAGGGTTTTTACTCCCGGTACTTTCTAGTTCCCAAAAAGACCGGAGACCTCAGACCCATCTTAGATCTCAGAGATCTCAACAAATGTTTGGTCAAGGAGAAGTTCAAAATGCTCTCTCTTGCCACCCTCTACCCTCTTCTCGCTCAGGGCGACTGGCTATGCTCCCTCGATCTCAAAGAGGCTTACACACATATTCCTATCCATCTGACGTCCAGGCAATATCTGCGCTTTCTCATCAATCAACATCATTATCAGTACAAAGTGCTACCCTTCGGCCTGGCCTCCTCTCCCAGGGTATTCACCAAATGTCTGATTGTGGTAGCGGCCTATCTCTGCTCTCACAACTTTCAAGTCTTCCCTTATCTGGACGACTGGTTGATCAAAGCTCATTCCCCTCAGGCGGTTCTGCTTGCCACCAATCAGACCATTCACTTCCTTCGACTGTTAGGGTTCGAAATCAATCTACCCAAGTCTCACCTCATTGCAACCCAGCGACTTCAATTTATTGGAGCCGTTCTGGACACTGTTCTGATGAGGGCGTTTCTTCCATCCAACCACCTTCACGCCATCCTCCATCTCTGTCAGCAGGTGTTTCAACAGATTACCATTTCTGCGAATCACATGATGGTGCTATTGGGGCACATGGCTTCGACAGTACATGTCACACCCTTCGCACGTCTCCACCTGCGTACTCCTCAATGGACCTTAGCGAACCAATGGTCCCAAGCGACGGATCCTTGTTCACAACACATATCTGTGAACTCGTCTCTTCGACAGTCGCTTCTTTGGTGGTTGACATCTTCAAATCTATCCAGAGGTCTGCTGTTCCATCTACCTCCTCATCAACTAGTCATCACCACAGATTCCTCCCCCTACGCCTGGGGAGCTCACTTGAACGAATTCCAAACTCAGGGATTTTGGACTGCCCAGGAAAAGAAACACCACATCAATTTCCTGGAACTCCGAGCAATGTTCTATGCCCTCAAGGCGTTTCAACATCTTCTCTTTCCTCAAGTACTACTCATTTGCACAGACAATCAAGTTGCAATGTACTACATCAACAAACAGGGAGGAACGGACTCTCGCCTGTTGTGTCAGGAAGCCCAACGGATTTGGTCTTGGGCGACAGCTCGTCACTTATTCCTGAAGGCTGTCTACATTCAAGGGGAACAGAATTCCTTAGCGGACAATCTCAGCAGAATTCTCCAACCTCACGAATGGACTCTCGATCCCTCGACTCTTCACTCCATTTTCGCTCAATGGGGCACTCCTCAAGTGGACCTTTTTGCAGCTCCCCACAACCATCAGCTGCCCCTGTTTTGCTCCAGACTCTACTCTCCTCACCGTCTGGCGCCCGATGCATTTCTCCTGGATTGGACCAGTCTCTTCCTATATGCTTTTCCCCCTCTACCGCTCATGCTGCGAACATTGTTCAAGCTCAAGAGGGAACAAGCCACCATGATTCTCATCGCTCCACGGTGGCCCAGGCAACATTGGTTCTCCCTTCTACTTCAACTCAGTTCCAGGGAACCCATACTTCTTCCACTGTTTCCTTCTCTGCTTTCTCAGCATCAGCAGACCCTACTGCATCCCAACCTACAGTCTCTGCACCTGACAGCTTGGTATCTCTCGGGCTGACTTCGGCTCACTCACTTCTTTCTCAGCCTGTCCGCTCTATCATTGATGCTTCCAGGAAACCGGCCACGCTCCAATGTTATCAACAGAAGTGGTCTCGGTTTTCTTCCTGGTGCCTCTTACATCACCATGATCCCATGTCTCTAGCAGTGGGACTGGTGTTGGACTATCTTCTTTCCTTGTCTGACTCTGGTCTTAAATCTACTTCTACCTTAGTGCCATTGCTGCCTTTCATGAGCCAATTCATGGAAAACCCCTCTCGGCTCATCCCTTGGTTTCTCGGTTCATGAGGGGCCTTTTCAATGTGAAACCACCTCTCAAGCCTCCTCCTGTGGTCTGGGATCTCAATGTGGTTCTTTCCGCTTTAATGAAGCCTCCTTTTGAACCTTTGGCCACAGCGCATTTCAAATTTCTTACCTGGAAAGTGGTCTTCCTTATAGCTCTCACTTCTGCCAGGAGGGTCAGTGAACTGCATGCACTAGTGGCCGATCCACCTTTCACTGTTTTTCACCATGATAAGGTGGTTCTCCGTACACACCCCAAATTTCTTCCTAAGGTTGTGTCTGACTTTCATCTTAACCAGTCCATAGTCCTGCCTGTATTTTTTCCAAAGCCTCATTCTCATCCAGGTGAACAGGCTTTGCATACCTTGGATTGTAAACGTGCTCTGGCTGACTATCTTGAACGTACTAAGCCCCACAGATCATCTCCTCAACTATATTTGTCCTTTGATCCTAACAAGTTGGGTCATCCTGTATCTAAACGCACTCTCTCCAATTGGCTTGCTGCTTGCGTTTCTTTCTGTTATGCTCAGTTGGGCCTGACACTGGAAGGTTCTGTCACGGGCCACAAAGTTAGAGCTATGGCAGCGTCTGTAGCTTTCCTCCGATCTACTTCCATTGAGGAAATCTGCAAGGCTGCTACTTGGTCCTCAGTTCACACTTTTACATCACATTATTGTCTGGATGCATTCTCCAGACGGGATGGACACTTCGGCCAATCTGTTTTACAAAATTTATTTTCCTAATGGCCAACCTTCCCTCCATCCCTCTTTTTGTTAGCTTGGAGGTCACCCATCAGTCAAGAATATGCTGCCTGCTTGTCCTGGGATAAAGCACAGTTACTTACCGTAACAGGTGTTATCCAGGGACAGCAGGCAGATATTCTTGCGTCCCTCCCACCTCCCCGGGTTGGCTTCTTAGCTGGCTTATACTAACTGGGGACAGCGCACCTTCGTCGGGACGGAAGGCACTCGCGCACGCACGGTGCAGCCTAGCTAGAACTTTCAAAGTTCTTAGAGTGCAATCACTCTAAAATTGTCCGTACCGGGGCTCCGTCGGTGCCGTCACCCATCAGTCAAGAATATCTGCCTGCTGTCCCTGGATAACACCTGTTACGGTAAGTAACTGTGCTTTCTCGCTCATGGCCTCTGAACTGTAAACTCAAAGCAGTTGTGATGCAGAGACAAGTATGCACATGAGCAGATGAGTAGTCAATATGGTAAAAGAAATGCACACATGTCAGCTGCTGCACTTTCCAGCTCTCAGGAGGATAGGAATGAGGGAAGAGCAGAGGAAGGAGTCTGGGGGTGAATATGATGACAAGGATTTTTTCTGGAGGCTTTGGAGTCATTTGTTTTGCTGTAGCTTAGGCATTATAGCAAGTTGAGTAATAAGAAATGAATGATGTGACTTATGCCTCACTGCTCTACTCAGGTCTGTCTCCGGCACTGTTCAACAAAGCCAATGTCTTAGAGGCTGAGAAAAACCTGTGATAGCTTTTGTACTGTCCTTCACTTCCACATGTCTCAAGCCTGATATACCCTGGGAGATTAGAGAGAAAGAGACATACACACCTTCCCTTCACCACTGTGGTTCCCTGCCCCTATGCAACATCCATGCCTAGTGTGACCATATGGCTCCAGAAAAAAGTGGACGGATTGAGATATCCGGGTTTTACTTCCATTGAAAGCAATGGAAGTAAGGAGAACAGATTGAGACATCTTGGTTGCTTTCAATGGAAGTAAAACCCGGATGTCTCAATCCATCCCCTTTTTTCTGGAGCTATATGGTCACACTATCCACGCCCCAGAGATACTATAACGTGCAAACATGTCATTGACTTGAATGAGGAAGCTCCACATTTTCCATAAGAGATTTCACACAGATTGATTCAGTCCTGACGAGGAGTACAGAAGGTCCTAGGAACCAACTTTTCAAAGTGATTGGGAGTGCTCACAGAGCTGGCTTCTATAAAGAAGTCAAAAACGGAGCACAGATCAATTGAATTTAAAATGACAGGTCACCTTCTTCTGGGTGATGAGGGTTCTGTGTATTCTTTGTCCTGTGCTATCAGAAATACCTAGAATTAAATTACATACAATTGTTTGCTTCTGATTTAAGTGGGATAAAAAACAGTAAGAGACAAACACAAAGAGGTTGCAAATAGGAATTTTTTCACAGTGTCTTTTTTTTTTTTATAATTCTTTATTCCTTTTTAATCATTCAACAAGTATACAAGAAAAATCATACATAGTCTCAGAAACAACACTTGATAAATCCATCAAGACAATAACAATTGTGTATATATATATATATAAACCCATAACCCACTCTCCCTCCCAACACTATTTTGCTTAATTCATTTTACCCTCTCATAAAGTGTACAAGAATTATAAGAAACAACTCTTAGTTAAACACTTGAAAAACTTATCCTTATCCTTGGTTTTTTCTTTTGCATAGAGCATTTTGGACCCCAGTTAGATTACAAAAGTTGAATAGTTCATTATCTAATAGATGCTGGCATTGTAATCTTGAAGTAGGGACTTTGGATCATCTTTTATTTTATTGTCCCTATATCTTGGCCTTTTGGAAATCAATCTGGAATCAAATAAATTGTTTATTAGAAAATCCTATAGCATTAACTTATGATACTGTGATATTTGGCATGTCTATGAGAAAAAAGAGTCAGATATCGGCAAACTAACAAACTTTTATTGATTGTGACAGGAGTTGCCATTCAACATATTACTAACAATTGGAAAGATCATAGCAGACTTAACTTTAATTTTTGGTGGAATTCGCTATGTCATTTATATAAAATGGAACGTTCAATAGCGGTACAAAAAGGAAATTATAAAAGTTTTATTAAAATATGGGAGCCATTAACATTGTTTTGTAATGAATAGATACCATTTTTCTTTTAAAGATACACCATGTAAGGAAGGGAGGGGGGAGGGGTTGTTTGGATAAAATGTTGAAATAAAATTAATAATAGGGATGGAGGGAGGGTAGGGTAAGGATTTCTTTTAAGTTAATAGAGGATAAGGATACGTTTTCACAGTGTCTTAATTTTTGTTTTGTATTCAGGGTCTGCAAGTGTCCACAAAGCAGAAGATCTCTCCCTGGGACCTGTTTGAGGGTCTGAAGCACTCTGCACCTCTTTCTTGGGGCTGGTTTGGGACTGTTCGTGTAGACAGGAGAGTCTCGCGGTTTGAAGAGCAGCAACGACTCCTCTTATATCATACGCACCTTAAACCTAAACCTCGAAGCTATTATCTGGAACCACTTTCCCTCCCTCTAGAAGAAGAGGAGCCACCAACCCCTGTTCCTCTGGAGCCAGAGAAGAAAGTCTCGGAACCACTGAAAACAGAAAAATCCAATGCAGCCTCCGCCAGCAGCACAGAGGAGCGCAAAAAGAAGACCATTAAGAATAAAAAGCGCAATCAGACTGCAAATAAAACTGAGGTACAGTTGATGATATTACTGGTCTGTCAAGTGCAGTTTCCTGCCACTTCCAGTCCATGATATTACTCTCCCATATTGACCAGGAATTGTTTTAGCTACTACTGTTCTCCAGCCACTTCTGACCAGGGTGTTAGCTCAGAAAGCTGCTGCTGGCTAAGATACAACCATTACCGCCCCCTTCCTTACTGCTGGCCAGGATATCACCCATCTCCTTTACTGTGACCCCTCCAATTTTGCTATTGGCAACACGATATTAGTGTAGAACCAGGATTCAGGAATTCCTTCTCCCACAGACAGACACTATGACTTTGGGTAAGTCACCTTACCCTCCATTACCTCAGGTAGACTGGGAGCTCAGGCAAGGCAACATTAAGCAGTAATTTTGAACCAATTAGCATATTTGAGGTTGGGAAGGAAATTTTCCCCAATTGGTTACAGATCACCTTCCACTGAATTACCGTTAGACAATCTGAATTTCCATATCATGCTTGTCCAATACAGGTTCAAGGTGATTTGCAAGCTAAGAGGCCCAGATAGTAATAAGGGCAATTACAGTTACATTATCATAGGTTTAACCATAAGAACAGAAGTGCCAGGCTGGGTCAGACCACAATATGTGTTCTCCAAAATGCATAGCTCCATACCTAGTTGTTCAGTCTGAGAAATAAGAGAGAATGATCATCAAGTTTTCCTGGCTAAACAATTATGTAACCTTACAGCTTCAGACTGTGTCATATAAATGTTATACTCCATGTCACCCTTACCTTATATTTTAAGGGCAATCAAAGCTCTCCAGATGGAGACAGACATTTTGCTGCTGTTTCCTGTACAGTTCTAACTTGTAAATTTCAGCATCTTCTCTCCCAATGAGCCGGCTTAATAGGATTGCCACAAATGGAGTGCTTTTGTTGTCAAAGAAATTTCTTTAGAATTTTCTAGAAATTTTATATGTATTTGCTGTTTTCTCTTGTTACAGAATTAACTAACCATTTTTCTGCAGACTTTAATCCCAAAAGGAGCATCTCACTTTACTTCTCTGTGGAGACCCCGTACCCTGCTGGTCTGCATAAATCCATTCCAATCTGATCTGCAGGTGGAAAGGTACATCAGAAGCTCTCTACTACAGATGCTACGATTCCTCAACATGAGGATAAGATTCCAAACATGGATTTTTCTGCTTTCAACAGGTTCATGCTTCAGAGAGGTTAAAGAGGAGTAGTGGGAAAACTTGAATGGAGGTGTTAATTCTCTCATACTCTTTGTTAGCCTCCCAGGTTGAGGCTGAGCTATGTTTTCCACCCAGTCCTGGGCCAAAAGTGCTGCAGGACAGGAAATACTGGTCCATCTGTTACACCTGGAGACCATAATGCTGGTGCCAAATGATAAGACTGGGCAGATATTCCATCAGTTTTATGATGCCAAAGAAAGGGAACATCTTGATACCCACTGTGTGGACCTCAAATTGGTCAAGAGATTCCTCAGAGATCCCCAGAGTTTTTCTTTATGGAGAATCTGCAATTGGTTACAAAGAGAGTTCCTCATTTTGTTGCGGTTGTCCGGGTCATGCCACATTTCAGTAACCATAAGAACATAAAACATAAGAAATGCCTGCACCGGATCAGACCTGGGGTCCATCCAGTCCGGTGGTCTGCACACACGGAGGCTCAGCCAGGCGTACCTGGGCGAATACCTTAATCATTTGTATCCCTCAATGTGTCCTGCAAGAAGATGTGCGTCCAATTTTACTTTAAATCCTAAAATGGTGGTTTCCTCCACCACATCTTCTGGGAGAGAGTTCCAGGCATTCACCACCTGCTGTGCGAAGCAGAACTTTCTGACATTTGTCATGGCTTTGACCCCTCTCAGCTTCAGTCCATGACCTCTTGTCCGAGTCACATTTGACAAAGTGAATAACACTGTTTCTTGCTCTCCATCCTTTCCCCTTGTCGGTGAGTGAGCTTGCTCCATTTTGTCGATTCCTTTTAATATTTTAAAAGTCTCTATTAGATCCCCTCTCAGTCTTCTCTTCTCAAGGGTGAATAATCCCAGATTTCTGAGGCGTTCTTTGTAGCTCAAGTTCTCCATACCTTTTACTAGGTTCGTCGCTCACCTCTGCACCCTCTCCAGCAGTGTTATATCCTTCTTCAGGTACGGAGACCAGTGTTATACACAGTATTCCAAGTGTGGCCTGACCATTGCTCTATAAAGCGGCATTATGACCTCTTCGATCTACTCGGTATATAAGAAATAAATTATTATTATTATTATTATTATTATTACTCGTGATTCCCTTCTTTATCATGCCCAACATCCTGTTAGCTTTCTTTGCCGCCGCCGCACACTGAGCCAACGGCTTGAGATTCCTGTCTATCAGTACCCCCAGGTCCTTTTCCTGTTCGCTCTTCCCCAATGTTATACCTAGCAGTTTATAGTGATATTCCTTGTTTTTCCTGCCCAGGAGCATCACTTTGCATTTTTCTACATTAAAACTCATCTTCCAATTTTCTGCCCATCTCTCAAGTTGGTTCAAATCTCTCTGGAGTTCCTCGTTGTCTTTTTGTGATCTGATTGCCCGGCAAAGCTTTGTGTCATCTGCAAACTTGATGATGAGACTGGTCGTTTCTTCTTCCAGGTCATTTACGAAGATATTGAATAAGATAGGCCCAAGAACCGAGCCCTGAGGCATGCCACTAGTTACTTGCTTCCAGTCCGAGTACTCCCCATTTATGCCTACTCTTTGTTTTCTGTATTCCAGCCAATTTCCTATCCATCTTAGTATATCCCCTTCTATTCCATGACTTTGTAGTTTTCTGAGAAGTCTCTCGTGTGGTACTTTGTCAAACGCTTTCTGGAAGTCCAAGTATATTATGTCCACCGGTTCTCCGCTATTGACATGTTTGTTCACCGTTTCAAAAAATTGAAGTAGGTTCGTCAAGCATAACTTCCCTTTCTTGAATCCATGCTGGCTACCTCTCAACAGGTCATGGATATCCAGATGCTGGACTATGCTATCTTTAATCAAAGTCTCGACCATTTTCCCAGGGACCGATGTGAGACTCACAGGTCTATATTTTCCCGGTTCTCCTCTTGATCCTTTTTTGAAGATTGGGATGACGTTCGCTATCTTCCAGTCTTCTGGTATCCGTCTGGTCCTAATTGACATGTTAGCAAGGGATTACAGTAGTTCTCCGATTTCTACCTTTAGCTCATTTAATACTCCCGGGTGAATTCCATCTGGGCCAGGAGATTTGTCACTTTTTAGTTTGTCAATCTGATAGTATATCTGGTCCAGATCCATCTCCACTGTGGTGAGGCTGTCCTCTATTTCTCCCTTGAATACTTTCAATGTCTCCGGTATTGATGTGTCGTCTTTGGTAAAGACAGATGCAAAGAAGGAATTTAATCTGTCTGCAATCTGTTTGTTATCTTTGATGTATCCTTTTCTTCCATTGTCGTCGAGAGGGCCCACTGTCTCCTTAGCCGGTTTCATCCCCTTAACATATCTAAAAAAGGGTTTGAAGTTTTTGGCCTCTAGCGCTAACTTTTCCTCATAGACCCTTTTGGCTTCTCTCACTGCCCTGTGGCACTTCTTCTGGTTGGCTTTGAGGCTGTCCCAAGCCTCGGTTGTTTTCTCGAGTTTCCATTTTTTAAATGAGTCCTTCTTTTCCCTCACTGCATCCTTCACCTCTTTGGTTAGCCAAGCTGGTTCCCTTTTGTCTTTATTTTTCCTTCCTTTGGCTATCTGCGGAATGTATAGATTCTGTGCTTCGGTGATGGTATTTTTTAGTAGGGACCATGCTTGCTCCACCATTTCGATTTTGTCTATCTTTCTTGATCCGTTTTCTCACCATGGCTCTCATGTTATCGTACCTTCCTTTCTTAAAGTTAAAGGTTGTGGTTTGGGTCCTGGTTCGCTTTCCCTTCCCGATGTCGAGCTTAAAGTTGATCATGCTGTGGTTGCTCGTCCCCAGCGGGACCGTGACTTCTACTTCTTTTGTTTGCCCGGTTATGCCGTTTAGGACCATAACCCACTATTTAGGCATGGCAGTACCTGTACAACTGCAACAATCATGACACCAGAGGTGGAAGCCTAAGAGAAGAGTTCCTCAATTTATTTCACGTCACTGATGCCTATTCACATCCTGTTATGAGCAAAACGTCATTGTTTCCTCTATTATATAGTGATGAGCTGGCATTACAAGTTTTGGACTCTTCCATTTGGATTCACTACTGTGCCAAGAACCATCTCCAAGCTGGTGATGGAAGTAGCAGTCTTCTTGCACAAGGATGGAGTGGGGTCTACCCATATCTAGACAGCTGGCTTATCAAGATTAAGTTCTGGCTTGAGACTGTGACAACTGCAGTCTAGATTCAGACCCTCAAAGCTTTAGGCTAAGTAGTAAATATGGCCAAGAGTCAGTTGATCTTCCTTCCAGTGACTGGAAATGGTCTTTGATATCAAAGAAAGCAGAGTTCCACTAACCTCAGATAAAATCAGCAGGTTGCACAGGCTGGTCTAGTAGCAACTGTAGGTATTAGAAATGATGGCAGCAATGTTGGAGGTAGTCCATGCTTTTTGGTGGTCTATGCAGTCACAGTTTTCATGAAGCTGTCAGTTCTGGTAGATTGCCACCTCAACAAGATATGTATTTAGAATTACCCGAATAGGTATTGGTCATGACAAATGCCAGGCCCAGTAGTTGGGGACTCATTGCCAGGATAAGTTGGTTCAAGGCTGGTGGTCTGCAGAGGCTTTTGTCCATATTCATGTGCTTCAGGTTCTCTCAGATGGTGCCATGTTGATGACATAAACCGAGTCGAGCTCCGATGAGAGATGACCGGTATATAAACTGAAGACTAGATTAGATTAGACATAAATGAATATCCATGAAGTTACCTGGAGGTACCTTCATCTAAGGCAAGGCAGATATTGGGTTGTATCAATAGAAGTTTCGTCAGCCGAAAGCCTGAAGTCATAATGCCGTTGTACAGGGCCATGGTGAGACCTCATCTGGAGTACTGTGTGCAATTCTGGAGGCCACATTATAGTAAAGATGTGCGCAGAATTGAATCGGTTCAACGGACGGCCACCAGGATGATCTCGGGGCTCAAGGGTCTCTCGTACGAAGAGAGACTGAACAAATTGCAGCTCTACACTCTTGAGGAACGTAGGAAGAGGGGAGACATGATCGAAACATTTAAGTACCTCACGGGACGTGTCGAAGTGGAAGATGATATTTTCTTTCTCAAGGGACCCTCGGCCACAAGAGGGCACCCGCTCAAACTCAGGGGCAGAAAATTTCATGGCGACACCAGAAAGTATTTCTTCACAGAGAGAGTGATTGATCATTGGAACAAGCTTCCAGTGCAGGTGATCGAGGCAGACAGCGTGCCAGACTTTAAGAATAAATGGGATACCCATGTGGGATCCCTACGAGGGTCAAGATAAGGAAATTGGGTCATTAGGGCATAGACAGGGGGTGGGTAAGCAGAGTGGGCAGACTTGATGGGCTGTAGCCCTTTTCTGCCGTCATCTTCTATGTTTCTATGTTTCTAACATCTGCAGGGTATGGCTGAGCCAAGACATATAAGCTCTGGACTCCCACTTCTTGATGCCAGCTGAAGAAGCATTCTTCCTTGGACCTGTCATCAGATCTATGCTGCAATGAAGGCCTTGTCTAAGAGCTCCCACTCCACAGAGCTTTTTAAAATCCACCTGAATATATGTCCTGCTATGTGAGCTACCTAAGGAGCAGGTAAATGCCTATCCACTAGCAAAGCAGGATCGTGGACTCCTATGCCATGTTCTTCTATATATGTTCCTGCTGTGGTTCAGATAGCACAGAGAGCAACTGATCATTCAAGTCTGACCATTCTCATTGCTCCAGATTGGCTTTGAAGGCTGTGATCTAATGAGGATTTGACAGAAGAGCCATTGCACTTTCCATAAGAGGGGGTACTGTCACTCCAAGGTCAATATGTAAGGACATTATGACTCCTTAATCTCTTGTGGCCTGGTTCTTGAGAAGGTAGATTCCAGAAGAGGGGATATTAGATAGTAATTGGAGCAGTACTCTGATGATATTGCTAAAGGGCTCCCCACTACTTACCAATCTTCACTGGCTCCCAGTACTCTCCAGAATTCATTTCAAATGTTCCTGCCTAGCCTTCAAGATCATTCACGGCATCCTTCCGCCACTAATCCCTCTATCCTTCCTCGCCCAGACGCCTGCCACCACCAGATCAGCCCACAGACATAAACTATCCTTCCCCTCTCTACACGGCATCCTCCATGCAGGTAAACTGGGAAAATCCCTCCTCTCCAAAATCACGGGCCTTTGGAACAATCTCACTGTCCCGCTGCGGAACCTGGGTTCCCTCCAACTATTCCGAAAACAACTGAAAACTTGGCTTTTCCCTAGCATATAACTTTCTCTCCTTCTGTCTACATCCCCTCTTTTTATATGCGTTGTAAACCCTTCTCCCCTCTCTTCTTTTTTAAGCTTTGTAAACCGTGTCGAGCTCCACTTCCGTGGAGATGATGCGGTATATAAACTTAAGGCTTAGTTTAGTTTAGTTTAGTTTAGGTAAGATTTGCCTCTTTGTGGATGATACCAAAATCTGCATTAGATATCCAAGATGGTGTGAATAACATGAAGAAAGACCTGGCGAAGCTTGAAGAATGGTCTAAAATTTAATACTGAGAAATGCAAGTCTTGCATTTGGTCTGCAAAAACCCTAGGGAACGGTACAGTTTAGGGGGTGAAGAACTTATAATAATAACAGTTTATATACCGCAATACCGTTAAGTTCTATGCGGTTTACAATAGATTAAGCGAGGTACAAATTGATTGAATTTAAGAGGGGGGAAGAGGAGAGTTAATAGGACCGGAAATGCGTTGTTGAGGAGAAAGAGATTAATAGGACAGAAGAATCACTATGGAGAAGAAAGAAGATGAGTGGGTCAGTTGTCTAGATACTTTAGGAACAGTTGAGTTTTTAGACGTTTTCTGAATTCCTCATAAGTAGTGGGTGAAAGCAGTTGATCTAGGTCTTTACCCCACAATGCTGCTTGATGTGAAAGAAGGTGTTCATGGTGTTTTTTCAGTTTACAACCTCTAACTGGGGGGGAAACGAAGTAGGAATGAGAGCTTCTCTTGTGTCATAGAAACATAGAAACATAGAAATAGACGGCAGATAAGGGCCCAGGGCCCATCTAGTCTGCCCACCTTAATGTCCCTCCCCTACCTTTGCCCTGTGAATAGATCCCATGTGCCGATCCCATTTGGCCTTAAAATCAGGCACGCTGCTGGCCTCAATCACCTGTAGTGGAAGACTATTCCAGCGATCAACCACTCTTTCAGTGAAAAAGAATTTCCTGGTGTCACCTCGTAGTTTCCCGCCCCTGATTTTCAACGGATGCCCTCTTGTTGTCGTGGGACCCTTAAAAAAGAAGATATCTTCCTCCGCCTCGATGCGGCCCGTAAGATACTTGAACGTCTCGATCATGTCCCCCCTCTCTCTGCGCTCCTCGAGCGAGTATAGCTGTAATTTGTCAAGCCGTTTTTCGTATGGTAGATCCTTGAGTCCCGAGACCATCCGGGTGGCCATTCTTTGCACCGACTCCAGTCTCAGCACATCCTTGCGATAATGCGGCCTCCAGAATTGCACACAGTATTCCAGGTGGGGCCTCACCATGGATCTATACAATGGCATAATGACTTCCGCCTTACGACTGACGAAACCCCTTCGTATGCAGCCCATGATTTGTCTTGCCTTGGACGAAGCCTGCTCCACTTGATTGGCAGACTTCATGTCCTCACTGACGATTCCCCCTAAGTCTCGTTCTGCTACCGTTTTTGCTAGGATCTCGCCATTAAGGGTATAAGACTTGCATGGATTCTGGCTGCCCAGGTGCATAACATTGCATTTTTTGGCATTGAAGTTGAGTTGCCATGTCCTAGACCATCGCTCCAGTAGGAGTAGGTCGTGCATCATGTTGTCGGGCACTGAATCTTCGTCTGTTGTGCATTTGCCCACTACATTACTCAGTTTGGCGTCATCGGCGAATAATGTTATTTTACCTCGAAGCCCTTCTGCCAAGTCTCTTATAAAGATGTTGAATAGGATTGGGCCCAAGACAGCCCTGTGGTACTCCACTAATCACCTCCGTCATTTCGGAGGGGGTGCCGTTCACCACCACCCTTTGGAGCCTACCTCCAAGCCAGCTCCCAACCCATTTCGTCAATGTGTTACCTAATCCTATAGAACTCATCTTGCTCAGTAACCTGCGGTGTGGTACGCTATCGAATGCTTTGCTAAAGTCCAGGTACACGATGTCCAGGGACTCCCCAATATCCAGCTTCCCCGTTACCCAGTCAAAGAAGCTGATCAGGTTGGATTGGCAGGATCTCCCCTTAGTAAATCCATGTTGTCGGGGATCCCGTAGATTCTCCTCATCCAGGATCTTATCTAATTGGTGTTTGATTAGAGTTTCCATTAGTTTGCTCACTATCGATGTTAGACTCACTGGTCTGTAGTTTGCTGTCTCCATCTTTGAGCCTTTCTTGTGGAGTGGAATGACGTTAGCCGTCCTCCAGTCCAACGGGACGCTGCCTGTACTAAGGGAGAGGTTGAAGAGCGCGGACAGTGGCTCCGCCAAGACATCACTCAGCTCCCTAAGCACCCTGGGGTGCAGGTTGTCCGGCCCCATTGCTTTGTTAACCTTGAGCTTTGACAGCTCACCGTAGACACTGCTGGGCGTAAACTCAAAGTTACTAAACGGGTCAACTGAGCCAACCCTTGTCTGTAGCTGAGGGTCGAGCCCTGTCTGTAGCTGAGGGTCGAGTGTCTGTTGGCAGAGAAGGAGAAAAGGTCAATTATGTATTTAGGGGCAAGTCCATTTAGCGCTTTAAAGCAGAAGCAGGCGAATTTAAACTTTATGCGTACTTCCATCGGTAGCCAATGTAACTGCCAGTAGTAGGATGATACATGATCGAATTTCTTTAGTCCGAAGATTAATCTGACCGCTGCATTTTGCATTAGTTGTACACGTCGCATATTTTTTTGGGAAATAGCTAAGTAGGCGATGTTACAGTAGTCAAGTTGACTTAGTACAAGGGATTGGACCAGGGTTCTGAATGCCGACGTATTTAAATGCATACCTGTCGCTTCCATTATATGCAAATCTCTCTCATGCATATTCATTAGGGATATCTTGAAAACCCGACTGGCTGGGGTCCCCCAGGACAGGGTTTGGGAACCACTGATCTAGAGTTACGCCTAGTATCTTTATGGTGAGCTGGATGGGTTGGTTAAGTTCATTGATGCATAGAGGTGTTTTGGTGTCAAACGGATATGGTGAAGCAATGAAGAATTTTGTTTTTTCTGAATTAGGTTTGAGCTTGAAGTTTGTCATCCATTGCTCCATCATGTTTATGGCTTCTGAAGCCTTGGGGATAGTTTCCGAGATAGAGTCAGCAAATGGGATTATAATTGTGAAGTCATCTGCATAACTGAATAGTTTTATCCCCAGCTGAGTTAATTGCAAGCTCAGTGAGGACATGTAGACGTTAAATAGCAATGGAGACAATGATGACCCTTGTGGCACACTGGATGGATTGCTCCAGGTATCGGAAAGCTCATAATTGAAGCGTACCTGATAGGTGCGGGATGTAAGGAAGCCACGAAACCAGTTCAGCACCTCATCTTTGATACCAATGGCGTCTAGGCATTGTAGCATTTTCCTGTGGTCTACCAGGTCAAATGCTGAACTCATATCAAATTGCATAACCAATGCATTGAGGCCCCTGCTAAACAGTAGGTGCAGGTTGTCTAAAATAGCTGCAATTACTGTCTCTGTACTGAATAAAGGTCTGAAACCGGATTGGGTTTCGTGTAGAAGAGAGAACTGATTAAGATAGTCCATCAGTTGGCTATGTACTAGTCCTTCCATGATTTTTACAATAAATGGAATGGATGCTACTGGTCTGTAGTTGGTTATTAGGGCTGAGGATTCTTTGCGATTTTTTAGAATTGGGGTTATTATGTGACCATTATTACAGAGGAACTTCCCATTTTTTAAGTTGTGGGCCAGGTATTGTAGCAGCGATAGTTTGAATTGTAATGGTGCCGCTTTCATAATTTCATAACTTATGTGCGCAACAGAAGTCTGACTATGGCGGTATAGAAAAATAAAGTTATTATTATTATTATTATTAAGAGTGAGACATAGGTGTGATTATATGTGATGATCTTAAGTTGGCCAAACAGGTTGAAAAGGGGACGGCAAAAGCTGAAAGGATGCTAGGGTGCATAGGGAGAGGTATGGCCAGTAGGAAAAAGGAGGTATTGATGCCCCTGTATGAGACTTTGGTGAGACCTCATTTAGAATATTGTGTACAATTCTGTAGACCGCACCTTCAAAAAGATATAATAAGGATGGAGTCAGTCCAGAGAAAGGCTACTAAAATGATGTGTGGTCTTCGACATGAGGAGTATGGGGACAGACTTAAAGATCGCAGTTTGTATACTTTGGAAGAAAAGCAGGAGAGGGGAGTTATGATTGAGATGTTTAAATACCTATGTGATGTAAATGTGCATGAGTCGAGTCTCTTTCATTTGAAAGGAAGCTCTAGAATGAGAGGGCATAGGATGCTTTTTTTACAGAAAGGGTGGTAGATGCGTGGAACAGTCTCCCGGAAGAGGTGGTAGAGACAGTCTGTGTCTGAATTCAAGAAAGCCTGGGATAGGCACGTGGGATCTTTTAGAGAGAGGAAGAGATAATGGTTAATAATAATTCTCTATAATGAAACCCTAAGTGCGCATGTGCACTTAGGATGGCGTTTGCATCCGTGCGAGTGATCCAGTGGTTAATCAGGTCCCAATGGACCCAGCAGTCGTTGAGTCTGTGGCGGTGGGGAAAGGAGCCAAACCCGGAATGAAGGGAGAAAGCCTACTGCTGGACAGGAGGAGCAGGGAAGAGGTGAACCTGGAAGGAAGGAAGAAGGCCTACTGCTGGATAGGGGGATCAGGGAAGAGGTGTTGCTGGATAGGGGGGGAGGTAAAAGGAGGGGAGAAGGCCTACTGCTGGACAGGGGGAACAGGCAAGGGGTGGTGGTGGAAAGCCGAGGAAAGAGAGAGACAGAAAGAAAGACAAACAGCGACCAAGGAGAGAGAGAGACAGAAAGAAAGACAGACAAAAAGTGGCCAAGGAGAGAGAGAAAGAAAGAAAGACATGCAGACACATCTATTCTAGCACCCATTAATGTAAAGGGTTTAAAGATTAGTAATAATAAAAATTTATTTTCTTGTATACCATCCCACCAGCAGTTCTAGGCAGTTCACAACAGAAGAACTGAAACATTTCAGCAGAAAATACAATTTCAAAAACACTCTATTAAATACATCGATCAAATGCAGCATTAGTTAAAATACAGTTTCAGACACATTACAATTGATTAAAACAAAGGTTAAAAATAATTGAAATAAAAACACCATCGTAAATATAATTAAAAGAATCAACATTTTTGTTTATCAAATAGGTAAGTTATGGGCAGACTGGATGGCCAATTTGTCCTTTATCTGCCATCATGTTTCTATATGATAGACTGGAAATTCTCAGAAATGGTGCAAGAAAGTTCCAAATTATCCCATGAGATATTTGGTGGTTGATGTCATGGCATTCCTTCAAGTCTGAACCTAAACAAGGATCTCACACTGAATTTCCTTGACAGACAATGTGCAGCCCTTTTCTGTTTCTGGGGGAATGTTCAGGGGGCATCATTACATCCCAGTTCAGATGTAGGGCATTTTCTCCAGGAGTCAACCATATGAACTCTCTTTTTAGACCAGGACTTTTATTTATTTATTTTATTTCCTAACAAACAGATCCTACCAAGTAACTAGCAACGGAAATTACTCCAACCCATGGGAAAACCCATCAGGGGTGCCCCAAGGCTCCCCTCTATCACCCACATTATTCAACATCTACCTCGCATCCTTAGGTCACCTACTACAAAAATTAAACTTAAAACACTATATATACGCAGACGATATATCCATCCTAATCCCCTTAAATGACATCACAAATGAAACTATAGATAACCTTCTCACACACAATGATAGAAATTGAAAAATGGACCACCAGCTTCAAACTAGAACTAAACATAGAGAAAACAAAAGTCTTTTTGGCAAGCCCCAACAACAAAATAACGAAAACATCGTTAAAAATAAACGGCCATGAATATCCAATCGTTAAAACCATAAAAATACTGGGCATCACTCTAGATACTCACTTAACCATGACTGACCACACAAACCTACTGGTGAAGAAATGCTTTTACATGCTGTGGAAGCTAAGAACTATTAAAAAATACTTTGACACAACATCATTCAGATTACTGGCGCAGTCGCTGATCCTATCTACCCTAGATTACTGCAACATCGCCTACCTGGGCATCCCAAAAAAAGCAGTACAAAAATTAAGATTAGTGCAAAACAGTTCACTTGATCTTCGGACTGAGAAAAAAAGACCATATTAGCCCCTATTACAAGAAATTACACTAGCTACCTGTGGAGGCGTGAATACTGTTCAAATTTGCTTGTATCTGCTTCAAGCAAGTCTGGGGCCTAGCACCTTCCTACCTGCAAACACACTCACTCTACACAACCCCACACGTACAACCAGAAACAAAAACATATTTGCATACCCAAAGATCACAGGCTGCAAATACAAATCCTTCCTAGACAGAACCTTCATGTTCCAAGCAAACGGACAGCAATCCTGGCTGGGAAACCACATAAATAAAGCCAGGCAAACCTATAACACATTCCGAAAATCAATTAAAACCGTTCTATTTGACAAATTCCTTGCTTAATGAGATCACCTCTCTCATTTTTTTTTTCCACCTTATAACCCCATTGTATTATGTAACATCTTTCTTCTCTCATGTATTCTTCACCATGTTTCTCTAATTCTTGATGTAACTTCCTTCTTCTTGCATTTTGTAATTCGCTGATTGTCCAGCCTTCTTTCTATGTGAACCGCCTAGAAGTCAGTTTGACTATGGCGGTATAGAAAAATAAAGTTGTTATTATTATTATTATTATTTTTTAAATTTCTATACCATCTAAGTCCTAGGCGTTCATAATACTTGAAAGCAGTACAAAAGAAAGACAAACCATCAAAATTTAAATTCACTGTTAATCTTCGATCAGAACAAGTCAGACCCTATAAAAAAGCATTAACAAACAATTGTGTTTTGAAGAGTTTTCTGAAATTTCCTCTGTCAGCATATTTCCTTAACTGTCCTACCAGCGAACTCCAAAATTTTACCCCAGCACAACAAAAGGTTAGAATTCCATGCTATTTGAGCCTCTCCAGGGCACACTGAAAATTATTTTCTTGCTAGTTATTTATAAGTTATATGTACAGTACTGCCAATGTAAGCACACGGAGGCAAGTTTGCGAACTTAATTGTCAGACCTCATATAAATAAAAAAAGTTTTTACTGTGTGTTTTTGCTTCCAGTGCACTCTTTTCAAGGCTTCTCTTTGCCTCCCTTATTAGCAATTTGCATTTGACTTGCCATTCCTTGTGCTTTTTACAATTGTTTTCAGTCAGATCCTTCTTCCACTTTCTGAAGGATTCTTTTTTAACTGTAATAGCTTCTTTCACCTCACTCATTAACCATGCTGGCTGCCATTTGGGCTTCCTTCCTCCTTTTTTAATGCATGGAATATACCTAGTCTGGGCTTCCAGGATGGTATTTTTGAATAACATCCATGCCTGATGTAAATTTTTGACTTTTGCAGCTGCTTTTTACCATTCTCATGTTATCATAGTCTCCTTTTTTAAAGTTAAATGTTGTTGTACAGTATTGGATTTCCTGTGTGAACTTATTCCAGGCATTATCATGTTATGATCACTGTTATCAAGCGGCCCCAGCACCATTACCTCCCGTGCCAATTCATGAACTCCAGTAAGAACTAGGTCTAGAATTGCTTCTCCTCTTGTTGGTTCTCCATAAAGCAGATCTTGATTTTTCAAGGAATTTTATCTCCCTAGCATGCCCAGTCAATATCAGAGTAGTTGAAATCACCCATTATTATTGTGTTACCCAGTTTGTTCGCCTCCCTAATTTCTGATAACATTTCAGCATCTGTCCGTTCATCCTGGTTAGGTGGACGGTAGTAGACTCCCATCACTAGCCATTTTTCCTTTATACATGGAATTTCTACCCATAGAGATTCCAAGGTGTGTTTTGGCTCCTGTAGAATTTTCAGTCCATTCGATTCAAGGTCCGCCTTAACATATAACATTATGCCTCCACCAATTCGATCCACCTTATCACTGTGATTATAGTTTATACCATGGTATGACAGTGTCCCATTAATTATCTTGCTTCCACCAAGTCTCAGAGATGCCTATTATATCTATCTTTTCATTTAGAGCGTTATATTGTAACTCTTTCATCTTGTTTCTTAGGCTTCTGGCATTTGCAAAGAGTCATTTCAAACAATGTTTAAGAACATAAAAATAGCCTTACTGGGTCAGACCAAAGGTCCATCATGCCCAGTAGCCTGTTCTTATGGTGACCAATCCAGGTCCCTAGTACCTGGCCAAAACCCAAAGAGTAGCAACATTCCATGCTACTGATCTAGGGAAAGCAGTGGCTTGCCTCATATCTTTCTTAATAACAGACTATTGACTTTTTCTCCAGGAAATTGTCCAAACCCTTCTTAAAACCAGCTACGCTATCTGCTCTTACCACAATTTCTGTTTACAGTTTGCACAACAGTTGGCATGGATAATTTGCAATCTTTAAAATTAGCCTGCTCTGTACTTAAAGAAACCTAGTCTAATGAAGCCTGTATTGCAATCTTGCTATCGGGATGCACTGTCTTCCCTTTTATGGTGATATCTTTTAAGAATACCCTGTTCAGAACCTTGCTCTTTTGAGCAACTCTCGGCCTTCCCTTGGTTTCTAGTTTAAAAGCTGCTCTATCTGCTTTTTAAATGTTGATGCCAGCAGCCTGGTTCTACCCTGGTTAAGGTGGAGCCTATCTTTATCTTTATCTTTTAGGCTCCCCTTTCCCAGAATGGTGCCCAGTTCCTAACAAATCTAAAACCCTCCTCCCTGCACCAACGCTGCATCCATGCATTGAGACACTGAAGCTCTGCCTATCTCTTGGGTTCCTGCGCATAGAACAGAGAACACTTCTAAAATGCTACCCTAAAGGTTCTGGATTTTAACTTCCTACCTAAGGGCCTAAATTTGGCTTCAAGAACCTCTCTACCACATTTCCCTATGTCATTGGTACCCACATGTACCAAGACAGCTGTCTCCTCCCTAGTATTGTCTAAAATCTTATCTAGGTGACGTGTAGGATCTGCCACCTTCACACCAGGCAGGCAAATGACCAAGCGATCCTCATGTCCACCAGCTACCAAGCTATCTATATGCCTAATTATTGAATCTCCCACTATAATGTCTGTCCTAACCCGTCCCTCCTGGGCAGAAGCCCTAGAGACACATTCTTGATGTGAGAGGACATTGAATTCCCTAGTGGGCAGATCTTGGCTACATGATTGCATTCTACTTTACTAGGTGATGCTCTCCTTTAAGAAGTCCTCCTTCTGAGGCTGCCAGACTAAAGGTGGGACTTCTCTACAACGTCCCTTTAGATTTCCTCTATGTACCTTTCTTTCTCCGTCAGTTTCTCCAAGTCTGCTACTCTAGCCTCAAGAGATCGGACCTGTTCCCTGAGTGCTAGGAGCTCTTTGCACCAAGCACACACATAAGACCTCTCACCAACTGGAAGTTAATCAAACATATGACAATCAGTGCAAAAGACTGGATAGTCCTTATCTTGCTGCTGGACTGCTGCCTGCATCTTAATATTGGTGATTTCTTTGTTAAGTTGCTAAGGGAGTTGGAATATGTTAGGCTACGATAATGTTTCATTTTTATTATTATTATTATGCAAATGGGCTCTTCAATATTGAAATGAGCCCTCTAGTGGATTTTTTAAAAATGCTGAGCCATTTTTAAAAAGCGGTGTCAGCTTAAGCAGCTAAAAAAAGTGACTGATCCAGGGATGCTGGTCAGTGTCAGAGACTGCTAGAAACCTGTGTTGTGATGCAGCAGGAGAGATGCCCAATCTCTCTGATGCATCACAACACCCCTCTAAAACCCCAGCCGCAGGAGAGATGCCCACTCTCTCCTGCTGCCCCGTGACTAAACCCGACCCGACTGCCCTGGGCAGCAGGAGAGATGCTCACTCTCTCCTGCTGTAAATAAAAAAATAGTTTTAAAAAATCCTGACCAGAACGCCCCCCCGCGGCGGGAGAGATGCCCACACTCTCTCACTGTCAAGTAACCCCTCCACACACACACAGCGGGAGAGATGCCCATTCTCTCCCGCTGGCAAGTAAACTCGCTGCCCCCTCCCCCCTTACCTTCAAGTTGAAGAGGTTAACATGACCCGCTCCTGCCAGCATCCTGCGTCATCTAAGGGATCTGGGAATGGACCAGGGTTGGGGCCTGAGGCTCTGATTGGCCCAGGTTGTATAAGGCCCTTCCCATTGGAGTGTGGGCATCTCTCCCGCTGAAGGGGGTAGGTTACTTGACAGCAGGAGAATGTGGGCATCTCTCCCGCTGCAGGGGGGTCAGTTAGATCACGGCAGTTCAGCGGGAGAGTGCAATCATCACTCGCTGTTTTTGTTTTGGGGCTGTTGTTTTTTACAGCGGCGTTGACAGCAGCATTTGTTCTGTGCATGTGCCCATCAGCGATGGGCATATGCAAATTATGAAATCTTTGCTGCTGTCCACCGGGTGGGCTCAAACTCTATCTAGTGTACCTGGGGCAATGAGGGAATTAAGTGACTTACCCAGGGTCACAAGGAGCAGTGTGGGATTTGCACCCACGACCTCAGACTCCAACCACTGTGCCACACACTCCCCACAATATTAGCTGTGCTTTATTCTGATACTATAGCAATTTTAAAATAACCCCTTGAAATGCTAACCATGCACACTAACAGACACTTTCTATACTAAAACTGTCTTGCAAAGAGAGCAAAATACTTTCAATAAAATAAGTCCCTGAGCTTATCTTTTTAGCTTTAGGATTTCCTTTTATTTCTTTAAAAATGTATTACTCGCATACATCCAACAATTCTGAGCGAGTTACAATAAAACATGCATATTTATTTTAAAATTTTCTTCTCTGCTTAGTGCCTAAGCAGCTTACAAAGTAAACATACACAGTCATGTATGTATAGACATAGTCAATAATAACATTTTCCTACCAAATCCTCTCAACTCATCCCACTTCTGCTAAAACTAGCACATAGCTAATAAAACTTAGATAAAACACCGCTACCTAATAATAAGCTTTCACAAACAAATAGGTTTTTAGTTGCTTTCTAAAAGACATCTTATCTTTGCATAATCTCAGATAACCCATTTCAGAGGGCCTGCTACAGAAATTAAATTAAAACAATATCACAACTCACATTGTGGTGCTTTTGAAACCGGGGCGGGACCCTACCTTGTCCAGTTCCTAGCGGCCTATCTCCCTTCTTAACGCTGAGGCTAAATTCTTCGCTAAAATTTTGGCTAACCGGATGGCCCGTATTCTCCCTGATCTTATAGCTGACCCTCAGGTAGGCTTTGTCCACCACCGAAGGGTAGCGCGCAACGTTCGGCTCATCTTAACCTCTTTGGAATACGTGGCTTCTAGCCAGACACCTTCCCTGTTGGTTAGCTTTGATGCAGAGAAGGCCTTCGATAGGGTCTCCTGGACCTTCTTGTTTGCCACACTCCACCGTTATAGCTTTGATGGATTTTTTTTTACGCTATATCCGCCCTCTACGCCTCTCCTATGGCGGCTATTTGGGTTAATAGGCTGCTCTCGGACCCTTTGAAATACAGCAGGGTACTAGGCAGGGCTGTCCCTTATCCCCCCTTCTGTTTGTACTTACCTTAGATCCTCTCGTACGAGATATCTTGCACAACCCTGATATCAGTTGGGTGACCATCGGTACAGTAGAATTCAAATTGTTGAAGTTTGCAGATGATCTCTTGGTCCATCTTACCCATCCTGTTGCGGCCTTGCCTGCTCTCTTGATGGTGATGGCTGAGTATGGGGACTTTTCTGGGTTTTGGCTGAATCTTCATAAGTTTTTGGCCCTTCCTACGCTCCCACAGGTTCGCGATGCTTGGCCGGAAATTTTCCCATTGAAATGGGCGGATGGGGCTTTCCGATATTTGGGTATCCAACTGACTCCCTCTGTTTCTTCTCTCAAACAGGCTAACTTGCAATTGCTTTTTGATACTACTCGCCAACGCCTTGATAATTGGAAGTTTTTCCCCCTTTCGATACAAGTCGCATTCATCTCTTTAATATGGTTATTTTTCCAAAATGGCTTTATGTCCTGCAAGTGCTGCCTATTTGTCTCTTGCGGAAGGATCTTCATAGGTTGTATCAGCTCTTATCTCGATTTATTTGGGGGACTCGGAAGCCCTGCATGGCTTTCCGTTACCTGCTGGGGGGTCTTGGTCGCGAGGCGGTATGGGTATTCCTGATATTCAAAAATATAATCATGCTTGTTTACTTCGTTACTTGGGGGATTGGATCCTGGAACAACAAGATTATACCTGTTTTGATTATGAATTGGCTTTCTATTCCCTTGGAATTTGTCTTCTTTGCTACATGCTCATCGCTCATCCCTCCCCTTTCACTTGCGCTCTAGCCTTTTACTGGGCTCTTTACACGATAGTTGGAGGCTTTTGGTATTCAGCTGGGGGGGGGAGTCCGGGGGTGTCTGATTTATTACCTATACAAGGGAATCTTCAGTTTTTGCCCGGTCGCTCTTCTGCCCCCATTGAACACTGAGCCCAGTTGGGTTTGACTGTGTTGGAGCATGTCCTCACTTCAGAGGGTACTCTTCCCCCATGGCGTACTTTTCAACACCACAACGGGATTCAGGCAGCTGATTTTTTTGCACATTTACAATTGGGTCATTATGTACTCGCGTTATCGGGGCCTACAGCTGGGTTTAGGGAATAAGCTTCATGCTTTCTTCGGTCAATTTGAGGAGGAGGGCCTGTCGGTTTCAGTGTTACATCGGGCGTTGTGCTCTCTTGCTCTGCCTCGGTTGTGGGAGTCCTTATTCACTCGTTGAGCTCCTGAGCTGGGCCTCGGTCCGGCGGATCTCGACATGGATTGCCTTATTAAATGTATCCCAACCTTTTCGGTTTCGGCTGAACTCAGGGAATGTCAATTTTGGGTGCTTCATCGCACATATTTTACGAGGGTCCAGTTGTTTCATTCTGGTCTCGCAGAGTCCACACAGTGTGAGAAATGTATGGGTGCTCCTAAGTCCTTTTTCCATGCTTTCAGGAGTTGTCCTGCAGTCCAGGCTTTCTGGAGACAAGTGGGTCGCTATTTAGAACTTCTGGGTCATTCTATCCCTCTTACTCCGGTGGAGTTTCTCTTGGATAAATATGAGGCTTTTCGCTTTCCCCTGGGTGTTGGCCGGCTGTTCTTGCGCAAGGCTGGATTGGTAGCTAAGAAAATCATTTTGGGGAAGTGGGTTTTGGATCGCACTCCTTCTTATTGGGCTAGGCGTAACCGCTTGCATGCTTTGATGTTGCTTGAGAGGGGTCAGGTGCGTCATTCCTTGCGCCAATTTAAGTTTGGTTTTTTTTGCAGGTCTGGGGTTCTTATATATACTCCTTGTCTCATAGAGCCAGTAGTACTTTTTTGGTATGGCGGTATATAAGAATAAATAATTATTTTTATTTGTAGTAGTATTATTAGTATCATTTTTAATACCTTACCGGTTTAGTTTGACTTGAGTGGTGACAGGTTGGTGGCTTTGGGATAGCCTTTCCCTTGCTTGATCAACCTTTTTTTGTTTTGTTTTTATTTCCTTTGGTTTGCGCTTTCTTTGGTGTTTTTTTGGTTTTAGAGGGTGGGAGTCTTTGGGAGGGAGGTCCTAAGGTATTGTCTTTCAGGCTCATCTGAGTCCAGGACCCTGAATGTTTTGTTTTCGCTTTGGTCAAGGTTAGACCTCAGTTTGGTTGGTTGGGATGCATGTTCTTTCTATGATAATATGCTGCTGGTTTCTCTTCTTGTATCTGCCATGGGCTTGATACGCCCCCCTTTTTCTTGTTGCCTTTTCTGGCAGCCATTGCTGTATTTGTATACTTTGGTTTCTTGTTTGTGGGTTGGGGGGTTGGGTGGGGGGTGGGTTCTTGGGACCGAGGGATCTTTGTTGTATGGTTTCTTGTACAGAAAAACAAATTATATCATGGACTACATCATAAACATGAAATTCTTCCTAACTCGGTCATTTACCAAAAACCATTTCTGAGAAAGCAAAGTTTAACCTTTTTCCTAAATTGAAGTAAACTAGAAGTACTCCTTATATCCAGTGGCAATGCATTCCATAATGTTACTCCCTGCACAGTTAATAAAGCATGAAAAATGCCTGCTAACTTCACTGGTTTAATGGAAGGAACCTCTAGACAGATCGTAGTGCACGAAGAGGATGATACATCTGCAAAAGGGAACTAAGCATTCTATCATTCAGCAACTTAAAAATTAAGCAATGGGTAGCCAATGAAGGTCACACAAAATGGGTGTAATGTGGTTGAACTTCGAAGTACCTAAGTTTAAAAGCAATTTCCCAGCAAAGTCTTACCAGTGAAGATCTCTGTGTCTCTGGAAGTCCACTCACTGCACCTCTTCTATAGCACCTCATTTCTATAGCACTGTACACATTATGTGGTGATATTTTCTCTATCCCTAGTGGGCTCTCAATCTGAGGTGTGTGTGTGTGTGGGGGGGGGGGGGGTTGTACCTGGGTCAAGGGAGCAGCAGTGGGAATTGAACCCAGTTCCCCAGGATTGCAGCTCAGTGCACTAACCATTAGCTGCTTCTCCATGCCAAAGCCTGTGCTGTCAGGATGATGGTTATGATGTTTTAGTCTAAGACCAGCCTCCTTGGTTCATAGTCATTCGTACGCGAGACTTCAGCATGCCGACCATTCGGCGCAAGACACCAGCGCGCCGCCTAAAAAGTGACTTTTAAAGAGCTCTGACACGGGATGTGAGTGGGGAACCCCCCCCAGTTTACTTCATACTCTTCGTGCTGCCGTTGGGGGGGTTAGGGGAGGTTGGAACCCTCCATTATAGAGTAAACTTAACTTTTTCCCGATTTCTCTATAATGGGGGGGGTTGCACCCCTCACACTTCCCCAATGGCAGCGCGAACAATCTGAAGTAAAGTGGGGGGGTTCCCCCCCACACCCCCTGTCGGAGCTCTTTAAAAGTCACTTTTTAGGTGGCGTGCTGCGCCAAATTGTTGGCACTGCAATGTCAGCGCGCTGAAGTCTCGCGCGCTTTTGTCCCATCACCGCCTCCTCAGAGATTTGCAAGACTTTAGCATGCTGTTTAATCTATATGTTCATCAAACATCATCTTGACACTGCCTCTTCTCAAAATTAATTAAGTTTAGCATTCATTTTATACATTGGTTTGCACATAAAGCTTAACTTGCACCAAGTTCTGTATGTGTGACTCCCATATGGTTTGTTAGGAACAAGATTATTTCCTTGTAATTCTCCTGTAATTCTAGAACTCGGAGCAGTCACCCAGTCCACCTGCCTATTTTTTTAGAAACACTTTTTCTGGTTTTGCCTGATTAAACTGTTATATAATCAAGAAGAACCCTACAGAAAGCTCTGATGACATTTCAACACAAGTAGCAATCATTTCACTCTGTTGGACAGTAATTTTTGGGAGTCCCCTCTCCCTCCTTCCTGCCCTAACCTTTGTTCCTCTCTTCCCTGTCACTTCATTCTTTCTTCTCTTGCAGGAGTTTGTGATGGGTCCTGGCCGTGGAGTCTCCTATGGCGTGGCAATGACAGCAGATATTATGCATCACCAGCCTACAAACTCTATGGCACGACTAGGCTACGGGCAACAAGCTGTGGGTCTTTATGCACAGAACCAGCCACTACCAGCAGGTTAGTAAGATAATCTGTCAGGAGCCTTATTTCAAGTGCATGAGAAAATCAGTCTGCTGAAGGAGGAGGAGGAGGCAGATAGAAACCTTCCTATCCGATATTACAAGCATAGGATTCTCTTTGCAGTAAAAGTTTATGTTGTGTAGCATTTCCCCTTTCGAAATGAACCTTTCGAAATAGACCAGATCTTCAGTGGCTTGTTAAGGAGAGTTCTTGCTCCTCCTCCTAACTTCTGCACTTCCTATTCCAACAAGAGCTTGTATTGGCAAGTACATTCTGGCTATAACTAAAGGGGTTAATTGCAGAACTGAAATATATACTTGAATATAAACCATAAAGCAAGATAACATTCACCCCCCCCCCCTTTTTAGAGAAAAATATTGACTTGAATATAAACTGATGGTTTATATTCAAGTAGCGGGGCAGGAGCGATCCCTCCCTTCCCTTAGGTGTCTTATCTGCCTGCTCTGCAGCCAACCAGCTAGTCTATTCCCCCCCCCCCCAGTCCTAGTCCTATCACAGCTCTACCTTACTGCCTTAGTGGTCTAGTGGTGAGGGAAGCTAGGGCTGGAGCAAGGTCCCTCCCTCCTTTCCTAAAGTGACCTTTGTGTTGGCCAGTGGCATACCTGGGGGGGGGGGCAGGGGGGAGGTCCACCCCAGGTGCACACCCCAAGGGGGTGCACAGGAGACAGCTGAACGGGGACAACGGGGGACCCGCGGGGTTAAATACAACTGGAGCCACGAGGCTTGTCTTGTGTTCCTACCTGCCCTGCCACGCACACATAGCCGACCGGAAGTCTTTCCAATGTCAGCGCTGATGTCGGAGGGAGGGAGGGCTTTGCTTAAGCCCTCCCTCCAACGTCAGCGCTGACATCCGCTATGTGTGTGCGGCAGGGCAGGTAGGAACACAAGACGAGCCTCGCGGCTCCAGTTGTATTTGGCTGAGAAAGTTGCTAAGATGAAGGCTAGGAGGCAAACGCGGAACTAGAGAATGACACGGTGGCGGTTTACCCGCGGCCACCACATTTTAGCCGCGGGTCACCCGCCGAAAACGGGGAAGAAAACTAGCAGTCGCTGCGGCGACGGGGACAAGGCCATTCACCGCCCGCGGGGCGGTGAATGGTCTTGTCTCCGCAGTGAGGTATCAAGGATCGCGCGGTCCCCGCAGCCACCGCCCGCCCGTAGCATTTAGCCAGCTCCCTCCCTCCACCTCACCTTAAATTTTGAGTTTTCCGGCTTCCTTTTTTCTGAGCCGCACGTGTTCAAAAATCCGTGCACGCGCGGCTGCGCGAGTCAATCAATCTTCTCCTCTGACGCAACCGGAAACAGGAAGTTGCAGGAGAGGAGAAGTTTGATTGACTCGCGCAGCCGCGCGTGCACGGATTTTTGAACACGTGCGGCTCGGAAAAAAGGAAGCCAGAAAACTCGAAATTTAAGGTGAGGTGGAGGGAGGGAGCTGGCTAAATGCACGGCTTTTTGAACGCGTGCGGCTAGGGAAAAAGGAAGCCGGCAAACTCGGAACGAATATAAGGTGAGGTGGAGGGAGGGTGGGGGCTGCTGGACCATTCTTCATTACTTTGCCATACTAATTCCATTCTATGTTAGGTGCCACGGACTCAGATTCGAGTCCTAGCGATGATGAGTTAAAGATCCCAAAAGAAGCCAACTTCTAAATCCAGTGGTTAGAGCTACACTACACTCCTTGTGACCCTGGGCAAGTCACTTAATCCCTATTGCTTCTGACACAATGGTCAGTTCCAAAGACCAAGACTGGCCAGTGTCAAAGACAGGATGCTGAGCTTGATAGACCCTTAGTCTCCACTGTTTTTAGTGATCAACAAAGTTCTATGTTTCTATAATCACCCTAATTCTGTTATCATTGGACTAGATATTCAAAATGATTTAAATGGCCAGGACAGGCTCCTGGCTGTTCAAATCATCTGTCCAGGGCTAACCAGGCATTTTCAATCTTCATGTTCAGCCCAAATGGTGTCACACAATTCAGCAAAAATATCCAATGTTGTTCCTCATAATTTAAATATTGCTCATAGAAGGAACAACATTGGGTATTTTTGCAAATGGAAGTTGGAGGGTTAATTCCCTTGAAACAGCCAATTGAGTGAAACATGAATTCATGCTGGGACACAAGATAGGTTGAATTTGTTTTGAATTTAAAAAGAAAAATGATCAATGAAGAATACTATAATGGCAAGAAAATATAATGATAAAACAGCAACTAATTTTGCCTATTTTTATATATTAAAAAAGTACTACATAAGGTGAATGTCCATATTGCTGTCTGTTGTTCTGCTGAGCACTGGCATTGAAACAGCAAAATGCATTTATTGCGTACTTGTCCTCTGTCGGAAACATTATGGTGGTATATTAGTTGTGTTAATAAAAATTTATAAACAAAGCCCTGCCAGCTGAACATCTCTTTCTCTAGTTCAGCAGCAGGAACTTTGATTTATAAGAATGGAATACGCTAAATATTAGAGTACTAAGGCTTATATGGATGCTGCGGGGACGGTGACGGGGCGGTGAATGGGATGGCAGTGGCGGTGACGGGGCGGTGAAAGGGATGGCAGTGACGGTGACGGGGTGGTGAATGGAATGGCGGTGACGGGGCGGTGCAGAGGATGGTGGGACGGGGCGGTGACGGGGACAGATTTTTTCCCCGTGTCATTCTCTACGCGGAACACAAAAGGGGGGAGGGAGTGCATTTTTGGACACAGAAGGCATGGACTTGGGAGAGAGGAAGGGAGGGAAAGAGATGCTGAGGTGGGGGAGGGAATGCATTTTTGGACACAAGGCATGGACTTGGGAGAGAGGAAGGGAGGGAAAGAGATGCTGAGGTGGGGGAGGGAATGCGTTTTTGGACAAAGAAGGTATGGACTTGGGAGAGAGGAAGGGAGGGAAAGAGATGCTGAGGTGGGGGAGGGAATGCATTTTTGGACACAGAAGGCATGGACTTGGGAGAGAGGAAGGGAGGGAAAGAGATGGTTGTGTACATGGGGAATGGAAAAAAGGAGAATTTTTGGTCATAGGGAGGGAGTGAGGTACAGACAGTGGCATACCGGGGTGGAGGTGGGGCGGTCCGCCCCGGGTTTACACCCCAACGGGGTGCACAGCTGGCCACCCTCCAGTGTTCTCCCTAGGCCGGCAAACTGCGGGTCTTTAGCCACTTGAGTGCCACCGCCGCCATCAGGAACAAGTTGGCGCCGAGTTCTCCCTGCTTTTCCCTGTGGGGCCAACCAACACTCGCCGCCCGTGTCAATTCTGACATCGGAGAGGACGTTCTGGGCCAGCCAATCGCTGCCTGGCTGGCCCAGAACATCCTCTCCGACGTTAGAATTGACGTAGGGCGGCGAGAGTTGGTCGGCCCCGCGGGGAAGAGAAGCAGGGCAAACTCGGTGCAGGCCTGTTCCCGATGGTGGCAGTGGCAGCCTATTCCCCAGCGGCGGTGGCACCATTTTCCCAATGGTGGTGGCATGGGGGAGGGGAGGGAAGGGGGGGGACAAGGAGCCAGAAAGAAAGAAAGGATCAGGGTGAAACGAAGAAAAATGGGGCACGGAGAGAGAGAGAGAGAAAGACAGACATACAGAAAGAAAGGGTATGGAGAGAGAGAAAAAGAAAGAAGGGGACAGAGTGAAACAAAGAAAAAGTTTGGGGAGGGAATGAGGTCTGGAGGAGAGGAAGCATACAGGAGGCTGAAAGAAGGGAAGAAATATTGGATGCACAGTCAGAAGAATAAAGTGCAACCAGAGACATGAAATTACCAAAGGTAGGAAAAATGATTTTATTTTCAATTTAGTGATCAAAATATGTCCGTTTTGAGAATTTACATCTGCTGTCTATATTTTGCACTATGGCCCCCTTTTACTAAACCGCAATAGCGGTTTTTAGCACAGGGAGCCTTTGAGTGTCGAGAGCAGCGTGGGGCATTCAGCGCAGCTCCCTGCACTAAAAACCACTTCGCGGTTTAGTAAAAAGGAAGGGGGTATATTTGTCTCTTTTTGTATAGTTGTTACTGAGGTGACATTGCATAAAGTCATCTGCCTTGACCTCTTTGAAAACCCGCAGAATATAAATGATAATTAACATTTTCTCTGCGTATAGTGTGCTTTGTGTTTTTAAAATTTTATTGTTGGTAGATCATTTTGACTTGACTACAAAGGTAAGGGGGAGGAGGGGAGCTGCTGAAAGACATCTAGTAATCCTTGCAGGCTTGACTGTGCAGGGAATTATTTTTGCAAAATCATGTTTTGTTATGTGACTGGCATTATTTAGACTTTAATTTCTATGAATGAATAGAATGAAAATGATATAAAATGATTTACTTGTTTTTATATGCGTGCGCTGAAGGAAAGTGAAGAGAGAGTGGGCTGAGGACGCTGAAGGGAAATGGGGAAGACAGAGTGCGAAGAAGATGCTGATTTATAAATTGACAATTGTACAGAATATTATTTCTTTTTATACTTTAATATAAACAATTCAAGGTTTGCGGGGATGGGGACTGAGCTTTCGGGGATTAGTCCAATAAAATGGTATTTTCTTATTTCTCATTATTTGTTTTATTTTTATTTGTTAATTTGTAGAGTGGTGATTGTTATGTATCAGTTTTTTTCAAATTTACATCTACTGTCTTTATATTTTGCACTGTATTAGAGGACATGTGTTACTGTTTATGTGGTGTTGCATTGTATCCAGGGTCTGGCTTCTTGGCGGTTCAGTTTAACTTTTGTCTACATATTTCTATTTTTAGTTTGTGATTATTCCATATTGGGCGAGGGTGTATCTCTGTTCTGTGTGTATGAAAAGAACATAGTTTTCAGTTGGCATTGACTGCAGGATCAACTGACTGCGGGATCTGGCTTGTTTAGTTTTAAAATGTATGTGTTGTTGTTCTAGTGCTCACTGCAGTGTTTAAGATGCTGCCTTTTCCTAGGTACACTCTTGTTGTGCGATATGTGGATTGTTACTAAAAATCATATTTTTCATATAGATGGGGGGGTCAAAAAATGATGGGCCCCGGGTGTCACATATGCTAGGTACGCCACTGGTGTTGGCTCTGCACTCAGCCCACCCCCTTCACCTCCTGGTCCCACCGCACGCTTACCTTACTTCCCTGGTGGTCAAGCGATCAGCCAGGGCAGGAGTCATCTTTCTAAGCTCTTGCCTGTGCAGTCTCCATAGTAAACAAATAGCTGCTGTGAGTTCTTACAGTAACTTGTGTGAACCAGCAGATCCTAAATGGGCTAGGAGGACCTGCAAAGGAAGTGGAAGTAGTGGGACCGCTGGGAAACAGCGATCATAATATGATCAAGTTCAGAGTTGAAGTACGAACACCAAAGGGAAAGAGAACCACAGCGACAACTTTTAACTTCAAGAAAGGAAACTACGAAGCAATGAGGGCAATGGTAAGGAAGAAACTTAGGAACAGCTCAAAGAAATGGCAGACTGTAGAGCAAGCCTGGTCTTTATTCAAGGACATGGTGAGCGAGGCTCAAAATCTGTATATCCCCAAATTCAGAAAAGGGTGCAAAAAGAGTCTAACAAAAGACCCGGCGTGGATAACTAAAGAAGTGAAGAAAGCGATAAGTGATAAGAAAAATTCATTCAGGAAATGGAAAAAGGCAAAACCGAGGAGAACTGGAAATAGCACAGGTAGTATCAAAAAGAATGTCACCTTGTGGTTAGAAAAGCCAAGAGAGAATATGAAGAGAGGCTAGCCAGGGAAGCACGAAATTTCAAACCGTTCTTCAGATATGTTAAAGGGAAGCAGCCGGCTAGGGAGGAGGTGGGACCGCTGGATGACGGAGACAGGAAGGGAGTGGTGAAGGAGGAGAAAGAAGTGGCGGAAAGATTAAACATGTTCTTTTCATCTGTATTTACAAAAGAGGACACATTCAACATACCAGAACCTGAGCAAATCTTCAAAGGAGACCAAGCAGAAAAATTAACATCCATGGAAGTAAGCCTCGAAGACGTACACAGGCAGATAGAAAAATTAAAAACTGACAAATCACCAGACCCGGATGGAATCCACCCTAGGGTTACATAGAAACATAGAAAAGGGCCACGACCCACCAAGTCTGCCCACTCTAATGACCCACCTCCCTAATTTCTTCCATGAAGAGATCCCACATGCTTATCTCATTTTTTCTTAAAATCTGGCATGCTGCTGGCCTCGATTACCTGCAGTGGAAGATCATTCCAATGATCAACTACCCTTTCGGTGAAGAACTACTTCCTGGTGTCGCCATGAAGTTTCCCACCCCTGATTTTCAATGGATGCCCTCTTGTTGCCGTGGGTCCTTTAAGAAAAAAGATATCTTCTTCCACCTCGATACGGCCCGTCTCAATCATGTCTCCCCTCTCTCTGCGCTCCTCGAGTGCGTATAGCTGCAACTTACCCAGCCGTTCCTCATACGGGAGATTCTTGAGTCCTGAGACCATCCTGGTTGCCAGTCGCTGAACCGACTCAACTCTCAGCACATCTTTTTGGTAAGTGGCCTCCAGAACTGTACACAATATTCCAGATGAGGTCTCACCAAGGATCTGTACAATGGCATTATGACTTCCGGCTTCCGGCTGACAAAACTTCTACGGATACAACCCATCATTTGTCTAGCCTTGGATGAAGCTTTCTCCACTTGATTGGCCGTCTTCATGTCTTCACTAATGATTACCCCCAAGTCTCCTTCTGCTGTAGTCCTTGCTAAGGTCTCACCATTTAGGGTGTAAGATCTGCATGGATTTCTACTGCCAAGGTGCATGACCTTACACTTTTTGGCATTGAAACTTAGTTGCCAAGTCGTGGACCAATGTTCCAGTAAGAGTCCTGTGTCATAATGTCTGGCACTGTGCTTTCGCCCACTATGTTGCATAGTTTGGCGTCATCGGCAAATAATGTAACTTTACCTCGAAGGCCCATGAGCCAGGTCACTTACGAGGATGTTAAATAGGATCGAGATCAAGACTGAGCCCTGTGGCACTCCACTGATTACCTCCGACGTTTTGGAGAGGGTACCGTTCACCACCACCCTCTGAAGTCTACCTCTAAGCCAGTCTTTAACCCATGCAGCTAATGTTTCACCTAATCCCATCAAACTCATTTTGTTCAATAACCTGCGGTATGGGACGCTATCAAAAGCTTTACTGAAGTCCAAGTACACAATGTCCAGGGACTCCCCCATATCCAGCTTTCTTGTTACCCAGTCAAAGAAGCTGATTAGATTGGATTGGCAGTACCTTCCCTTTGTAAATCCATGTTGATGGGGATCTCGCAGATTCTCCTTGTTCAGGATCGTATCTAACTTGTGTTTGATTAGTGTTTCCATAAGTTTAAACTAAACTAAATCTTAGGTTTATATATCGCATCATCTCCACAATCGTAGAGCTCGGCACGGTTTACAAGAGTTGAGAGAGAAAGGAAACTCCAAAGAGGTTAAAGGGAATAGTAAGAGGGATATTTTGGGGGCTTAGGAGGCCAAAGAAGGGGTAAGTGTTACATTTTTTAAAAAAGCCAGGTTTTCAGATGTTTGCGGAAGAGTTGGAGGGAGCTCAGGATCCGGAGGGGGGAGGTAAGGTTGTTCCAGAGCTCAGTGAATCTGCACGGGAGTTTACTCACTATCGAGGTGAGACTCACCGGTCTATAATTCGCAGCCTCTGTCCTGCATCCCTTTTTATGGAGTGGAATGACGTTAGTTGTTTTCCAGTCCAACGGGACTCTTCCTGTACTTAGGGAGAGATTGAAGAACACGGATAACGGTTCCACCAGGACATCACTCAACTCCCTAAGCACCCTGGGGTGTAGATTGTCTGGTCTCATGGCTTTGTTCACTTTAGTCTAGGCTTTTGTTCACTTTAGTCTAGATAGTTCACAGTAGATGCTGCTGGGCGTAAACTCGAAATTTCAAAACGGGTCTTCCGAGCTTTCCCTTGTCTGCAACTGTGGACCAGACCCCGGCACCTCGCAGGTAAAGACTGAGCAGAAGTATTCATTTAGTAGTTCGGCTTTATCGGGATCTGATTCTACATAATTCCCATCTGGTTTCCTAAGACGTATTATTCCATCTGTGTTTCTTTTTCTGTCACTAATATAGTAACATAGTAGATGACAGCAGATAAAGACCCGAATGGTCCATTCAGTCTGCCCAACCTGATTCAATTAAAATTTTTTAATTTTTTTTTCTTAGCTAATTCTGGGCAAGAATCCAAAGCTCTACCCGGTACTGTGCTTGGGTTCCAACTGCCGAAATCTCCGTTAAAACTTACTCCAGCCCATCTACACCCTCCCAGCCACTGAAGCCCTCCCCAGCCCATCCCCCATCAAACTGCCATACACAGACACAGACTGTGCAAGTCTGCCCAGTACTGGCCTTAGTTCAATATTTAATATTATTTTCTGATTCTAGATCCTCTGTGTTCATCCCACGCTTCTTTGAACTCAGTCACAGTTTTACTCTCCACCACCTCTCTCGGGAGCGCATTCCAGGCATCCACCACCCTCTCCATAAAGTAGAATTTCCTAACATTACTCTTGAATCTCCCACCCCTCAACCTCAAATTATGTCCTCTGGTTTTACCATTTTCCTTTCTCTGGAAAAGATTTTGTTCTACGTTAATACCCTTCAAGTATTTGAACGTCTGAATCATATCTCCCCTGTCCCTCCTTTCCTCTAGGGCAGGGGTGTCCAATGTCGGTCCTCGAGGGCCGCAATCCAGACGGGTTTTCAGGATTTCCCCAATGAATATGCACGAGATCTATGTGCATGCACTGCTTTCAATGCATATTCATTGGGGAAATCCTGAAAACCCGACTGGATTGCGGCCCTCGAGGACCGACATTGGACACCCCTGCTCTAGGGTATACATATTCAGGGCTTCCAGTCTCTCCTCATACATCTTCTGGCGCAAGCCTCCTATCATTTTCGTCACCCTCCTCTGGATTGCCTCAAGTCTTCTTATGTCCTTCGCGAGATACATTCTCCAAAACTGAACAGAATACTCCAAGTGGGGCCTCACCAATGACCTGTACAGGGGCATCAACACTTTCTACTGGCTACGCCTCTCTTTATACAGCCCAGCATCCTTCTGGCAGCAGCCACTGCCTTGACACACTGTTTTTTTTACCTTTAGATCTTCAGACACTATCACCCCAAGGTCCCTCTCCCCGTCCGTGTATATCAGCTTCTCTCCTCCCAGCATATACGGTTCCTTCCGATTATTAATCCACAAATGCATTACTCTGCATTTCTTTGCATTTAATTTTAGTTGCCAGGCATTAGACCATTCCTCTAACTTTTGCAGATCCTTTTTCATATTTTCCACTCCCTTTTCGGTGTCTACTCTGTTACAAATCTTGGTATCATCTGCAAAAAGGCACACTTTTCCTTCTAACCCTTCATTAATGTCACTCACAAACATATTGAACAGGATTGGCCCCAGCACCGAACCCTAAGGGACTCCACTATTCACTTTTCCTTCCTCCGAGCGACTTCCATTAAACACCACCCTCTGGCGTCTGTCCGACAGCCAGTTTCTAACCCAGTTCACCACTTTGGGTTCTAACTTCAGCCCTTCAAGTTTGTTCAACAGTCTTCTATGAGGAACTGTATCAAAGGCCTTGCAGAAGTCTAAGTAAATTACATCTAGCATATGTCCTTGATCCAGCTCTCTGGTCACCCAATCAAAAAATTCAATCAGGTTCGTTTGGCACGATTTACCTTTTGTAAAGTCATGTTGCCTCGGATCCTGTAACCCATTAGATTCAAGGAAGTACACTATCCTTTCTTTCAGCAACACTTCCATTATTTTTCCAACAACTGAAGTGAGGCTCACAGGCCTGTAGTTTCCTACTTCGTCCCTGTGACCATTTTTGTGACTAGGGACCACATCCGCTCTCCTCCAATCCCCAGGAACCCCTCCCGTCTCCAGAGATTTGTTGAACAAGTTTTTAATAAGACTCGCCAGAACCTCTCTGAGCTCCCATAGTATCCTGGGATGGATCCCGTCTGGTCCCATTGCTTTGTCCACCTTCAGTTTTTCAAGTTGCTCATAAACACTCTCCTTCGTGAACGGTGCAGAATCCACTCCATTTTCTCGTGTAACTTTGCCAGACAATCTCGGTCCTTCTCCAGAATTTTCTTCTGTGAACACAGAACAGAAGTATTTGTTTAGCACATTTGCTTTTTCCTCATCACTCTCCACATATTGGTTCCCAGCATCTTTTAGTTTAGCAATTCCATTTTTCATCTTCCTCCTTTCACTAATATATCTGAAAAAAAATTTTGTCTCCCTTTTTTACATCTTTATCCATTTGTTCTTCCGCCTGTGCTTTCACCAGACATATCTCTCTCTTGGCTTCTTTCAGTTTCACCCTGTAGTCCTTTTTGCACTGCTTTTCTTGTACCTGAATGTACCTGAAAAAGGATTTATCCCCCTTCTTAATGTTCTTTGCCAGATTCTCTTCCATTCGGAGTTTGGCCTCTCTGACTGCTGTTTTGACAGCTTTAGACTTGGCCAGATATTCTTCCTTAGTCTCTCGTTTTCCTGATTGTTTGCAGGAGATAAATGCTCTTTTCTTCTTTTTTACAAGGTCTGAGATCTCCGCAGAGAACCACTGAGGTTTATTGTTTTTCCGCCGTTTACTTACTGTTTTTATATAGCAGTTGGTTGCTTCGTGTAGGGTAGATTTCAGAGTTGACCACATTACCTCTACATTATCTGTTGCGGCTTGATTTTGTAGCACCTGATGGACAAAATCTCCCATGCTTTTGAAGTTAGTGCCCTTAAAGTTGAGGTCCTTTGTTGATGTGTTTGATTGAAACCTTTTCTGAGGTAGAACCATACCGTGTTGTGGTCACTGGAGGCCAACGTATCGCCTACCGAAACCTCTGTGACACCTTCTCCATTGGTGAGTACCAGGTCCAGTATCGCCTGATCCCTAGTGGGCTCCAAAACCATTTGTTTGAGGTGTGCTCCCTTTATGGAGGTTAATAGCCTTCTGCTGCTGCTGGTCGTGGTGGAAAGTTTGTTCCAATCTGCATCAGGCATATTGAAGTCTCCTAGCAATACTGTGTCTCCACGCAAAGTGATGTTCTCTATGTCTTCGATTAATTCTATATCCTTGTCTTCCTGTTGTCTTGGAGGTCTGTATACTACACCAAGATACAGACATTTGTCGTGTCCCCTGGCCAGGTTCACCCAGAGAGATTCCCTGGTGTACTTGACATCTGCGATTCTGGTAACTTTGATGTCCTCTTTAGTGTATAGTGCTACCCCTCCTCCTAAATTGCTCTCTCTGTCTCGACGAAGTAATGTATCCCGGTATTGCCATATCCCACTCATGTGAATCCGTGAACCAAGTCTCGGATATCACTACCACGTCCAGGTCGGAGTTCCTTATTTCCGTCTCTAATTCCAGAATTTTATTGCCTAAACTGTATGCATTAACATACATAGCCCTCCATACCTTATGTTTGCTAAGTCCCTGTGGAGAATTTCCCGCCTGAGTTAGTGTTCCTCCTATAGTATTATTTTCAACGTGTGTACTTACCTCGGATTCAGAAATGGAGTTGCAACTTATCTCGCCATGATGATTCCTTACCATGTCGGTACGTGAGTGGGTACCCTCCCCATCTTACCTAGTTTAAAGCCCTACGAAGCAGGCAGGCTAGTCAGTGTCCAAGGACGTTCTTACCCCTTCTGGTCAGGTGAAGTTCGTCTGGTCCCTGTAGTCCCTGCAGTGCCTCTCCATGGTTTAGGAATCCGAAGTTCATCTCCTTGCACCATCCGTGTAGCCACTCGTTTGTCCTCTGGATACGTTCTTCCCTTACCTCTCACTGGGAGGATCAAGGAGAAGACCACCTGCGCTTCCATCCTCCTCAGCTTCTCACCCAGGGCTCCAAAGTCTTCAGGTATAGTCTCCGGGGTGTTCCTGGCAGTGTCGTTCGTTCCGACGTGGATGAGAAGCTTGGGGAAGTGGTCTTGGGGCTTGATAAGTCTATCTAGGCAGCCGGTGACATCTCAGATTCTGGCTCCTGGTAGAAAGCAAACCTCTCTTGATTGCATATCCAGTCTGCAAATAGGTCCCTCAGTGCCCCTCAGCAGGGAGTCCCCAATGACTACCACTCTGAACTTCTTCGGGGGGGGGGGGGGGGGCTGAACTGTTGTCCCTGGAACCGGAGCCATCTGTTGGACATCTTCCTGTTCCTCATTGGCAGTTCCTTCCTGTAAAAGAACTAAAGGAGGAAATAGCGGAACTAGTACAGCAAGTTTGTAATCTATCCCTTAAAACAGGAGTGATCCCAGAGGATTGGAAGATAACCAATGTTACGCCCATCTTTAAAAAGGGATCAAGAAGTGACCCGGGGAACTACAGACCGATAAATCTGACTTTGGTTCCGGGGAAAATGGTGGAAGCTTCTGGTGGAAAGAAATCAGCTTCTGATAACCAGCCAATATGGCTTCTGCAAGGGAAGATCGTGCCTAATTAACTTATTGCACTTCTTTGAAGGAATAAACAAGCGGATGGACAAAGGGGACTCCATAGACATTGTATACTTAGATTTCCAAAAGGCCTTTGACAAGGTACCCCATGAACGCCTACTTCAGAAACTGAAGAACCATGGGGCGGAAGGAGATGTACATAGATGGATCAAAAATTGGTTGGCGGGTAGGAAGCAGAGGGTAGGAGTGAAGGGCCACTACTCGGACTGGGGGAGGGTCACGAGTGGTGTTCCGCAGGGGTCAGTGCTCGGACCGCTGCTATTCAATGTATTTATAAATGATCTAGAAACAGGGACGAAGTGTGAAGTAATAAAATTTACATTCGACACCAAACTATTTAGTGGGGCTAGGACTAAAGAGGACTGCGAAGATTTACAAAGGGACCTGAACAAACTAGGAGAGTGGGCGATGAGATGGCAGATGAAGTTTAATGTAGAGAAATGTAAAGTCTTGTACGTAGGAAACAGAAACCCGAAGTACAGCTATATGATGGGAGAGCTGTTATTGGGTGAGAGTACCCAAGAAAGGGACTTGGGGGTAATGGTGGACGAGACAATGAAGCCATCGGCACAGTGCGCAGCGGCCGCTAAGAAGGCGAATGGAATGCTAGGTATAATCAAGAAAGGTATTACAACCAGAACAAAAGAAGTTATCCTGCCGTTATATCGGGCGATGGTACGTCCGCATCTGGAGTACCGCATCCAGTATTGGTCGCCGTACTTTAAGAAGGATATGGCGATACTCGAGAGGGTCCAGAAGAGAGCGACGAGATTGATAAAAGGTATGGAAAACCTTTCCTATGCTGAAAGATTGGAGAAACTGGGGCTCTTCCCTGGAAAAGCGGAGGCTTAGAGGGGACATGATAGAGACTTACAAGATCATGAAGGTCATAGAGAATGTGGAAAGGGACAGATTCTTCAAACTTTCGAAAACTACAAGAACGAGAGGGCATTCGGAAAAGTTGAAAGGGGACAGATTCAAAACCAATCTAGGAAGTTTTTCTTCACCCAATGGGTGGTGGACCCTGGAATGCGCTTCCAGAGGGCATGATAGGACAGAGTACGGTATTGGGGTTCAAGAATGGATTGGACAATTTTCTGAAGGAAAAGGGGATAGAGGAGTATAGATAAAGGATTGCTACACAGGTCCTGGTCCTGTTGGGCCGCCGCGTGAGCGGACTGCTGGGCATGATGGACCTCTGGTCTGACCCAGCAGAGGCACTGCTTATGTTCTTATGTTATGTTCTTATGCTGTGAGTTCTTACAGTAACTTGTGTGAGCCAGCAGACAGGACACCATGCGGAGAAAAAAATTGATCACTCCAGCTCCTGTTCTCCACATTACTGGACCACTAGGACAGTAAGGTAGGCCCAGAGAGAGGCCTGTGGTAGGTCCAGGATGGGGGTGGATGGATGGGACTCAAATATAAACTAAGATCCCTATTTTGGGGCTATTTTTATGGCCCCAAAATCTCAGTTTAGGGTTGTTCAATAATTTATCTACCTGAGAATGAAAGAAAGTAGCAAGCGTGTTGAAACAAGTCTCTGCATGTTGTGACATGTTTCAAGGTTACTCATGCACAGTTGGGGCTCAGTGAGAGTCTATCATTCCAAGAGACAGAATGTCAGGAGAATCCTTGTGCGAATCAAGTAAGAAACTGCTAGATTTTGAGCACAGTTCAGTGATAAAATTTCTCACAAAAGAAAGAAAAAAGCCAAAGGAGATCCATGAACTCATGACTGCAATATATGATGAATCAACTCACTTTGCCCTGGAGATCTACCGGTCAATCGCGATCGACCTATTGGGCACCCCTGATATAGACCTTGACAAAAAGAAATATGTACTTTGTAGGTGCTGTTTGTTTATGTGAGTCGAAATAATTGTCCACTTAGGTGATAATGCCTTTTAGAAAAATATTAAAATTGAAGCCCAACTCTGTTTCCAGCAATGGACAATTCAGGTTACTTGGCAGAAGTATTGTTTATTTTATGGTTTTTGATAAATTGCCAGATTTTGGACATGCCAAATTTAAGCGATCTACATTCATAACCAGCTTTCCCTGCACTGTGGAGCGTTGTTTGCTATTCCATCAAGGCCACCTAAGTTAGTCTTGATTACACTCTTTCAACAAATTGTCTAGCTTATTTGAGTATTAAATAAAAGCGGTCTTGTCTTAAATTTGTTTAAAACATGATGCTAACTAATTTCTTGGAGTGTGGCCCAGTTCTACTACAATTTGAAAGCGTAAATAACCATTCCCTATTTCCTTAATTTGCACCATTCATGAGTTTATAAACATTGATGACATCTCTTATGTTCTCCAGACTGAAGAGCCATAAACAGTCAAGGAAATATTTCTATACCATTTATCAATCTTATTACTCTCTTCTGTACATTTCTAGTTTTTCTACATATATTTTAATATCAAACAGTGCTAAAAGTCCACAGTACTCAACATGAGAATGCACTTTGGATTTATACAGAGCTATAATGACAATCTCAGTTGTGTTTTCTGTTCTTCTCAAAATAATTGTTAACATTCTCTTTGGTCTTTGGCTACTGCTGCACATTTGGGAGGCAATTAACAGGGCAGAGAGTCAAGACAAGCATCCAGAACTATCCTGCTGGGCCATATAACTATGCTTGTACTTATGTACACTTATGCACACTACACCTACGTACTTGGCACATGCAATTGCAAAGACTGGTTTAGAACTTTTACAACAAGGGCACATAGGCTGCATACATACATTGTGCTTACTTTACTAGGCCAAATATTTTACCAGAGAAATAAAATTGTAAGGATGCATTATGGTTACAAAATGTATATTGACTAAATCCATGAAAGAATGCAAAAAAGTATGCGGGAAAATTATATAATAAAGCAGCCCATATAAAAAGCTCATTTATGACTCAAGTATTCTTTTTTCTTTTCATTTATGGTTTACATCAAAGAAAATTATCAATGAAGAGGAAAAACAGAGTCAAAACACAATAATTCCATTTAGTTCTAGCAAGAACATAAAATATCAATTAAGTTCAACTAACTGTGAATAGTCTACATAAGGGGGAGACATTCAAATCCTATGAGGAAAGATCTAGAAGTACAAAATATAGGAACATCAGTATAAGTCTTCTTACTTACAAGGACCAGATATTATAACACCTTTCCCTTCAAGAAAGAGCTGCAATTGAGAAGGTTGAAAAAATATAGCAATGTTGCTCAAGAAATACTAAACATTTATAAGGATATCGTAATTGAAATCTTGCTCCCAATGTAATAACATACTGTTTTAATGACAAAAATCTTTTCCTCCTCGCTTGAGTCCACTTAGAAATATCAGGAATTATAGAAATCTTGCTATCCAAAAAATTTGTTTCTTTCATTTTAAAGAAAAGTCTCATTTAGTACCTCTTTATCTTGTTGAAATACAAATAATACTATCAATATTGACCTCAGTATAACTTCTACAGAGGACTCCAAGATTTTAGTAAGGTTCAAACTCATCATCCTTGGGACTAGAACGTTTTTTATAGGATTTGGCAAAAAAATATACCTTCTGAAGAGGTGGAAGACCCTTTTCTGGATACTTAAAACACCTCTTTTAAGAACCTATAAAATAAGTCCCAGGGCGGAGAAGATTAGGAAAATTTAAAAGTCCTAAGATTCAGTTGACGAGCAAAGTTCTCAAAATTCTCAATTTTCTGTTGTATCACCATCTTGTCGTGTGACATAATAGATGGGACAGTTTGGACCTTTTGGACATTCTGATCAAAATCCTTAATTTTCTCAGATTGAGTTTTAATATCTTCTTCGCATTTCTGTAACCTATAAGAATGTGTTTGTATAAGGGGTGAGATTTCAGCACATCTTATGAAGAGAATCCAGTGCTGTCCATATTGAATCCAGAGTTACCTCTGCAGGTTTAATCAGGGGTGGAATAATAGATATTCCCTCTGCCTTCGACAACTTCACTCCCTCTCCTCCAGATGATGACAAAGCTATGACCTCTGCATGGGGACTCGGCATACCCTCAGATTCCACAAGCAACGCCATATCCGTATCCCAAGGAATCTCCAAAGTCTCTGCATCTCACGGCTACCGCAGGGCTAAGCGAGGTCTTGCTCCCAAAGGCTGACATCTCCTCCATGTTCAGCCATGCTCCGATCAGAAGACAAGATGAACGCTGTGATCACAGCCTGCCGCAATGAAGGGCACTCCGGCTGCCAGGTAGCAATAGACATTCTCCCTCTCCTGTTCGGCATATGAAAAAAGTAGCAAAAGCGGGCAGCACAAGGCCACATGCAGGTAATTAAAAAAAAAAATGGCAGATAGCTAAAGCACAGTGTTCTTACTGCGACACCATCTTGTCTCCTTGATCTGATGGCTCAAGTATTCTTACTTAATGTAATTAATTTCTCAAAGAAACAGAGCACTTTGTTAAAAATCATTCATGTACAACATTCATGTAAAAAGAATCAGTTTATATATGATTAAATGCATGTTCATGGTTTCCTAAAATATCTACCTATTTAAAAAAGGGAAATAAATCAATATTAGCTTATCTAGAGAATACAAATAAACTTGTTTTTCACTGAAATAATAGAGTAAATGCAACTTCTCATTCTAGTATAAACCAAGCATCATGCTGGTCTTGTTGATGTGGTGCCTCCAAACTAAATCTTGACCACCAGTTAGGTCTATTATGTTTACATTTATTTGTTTGGTCACATGGCTTAATTGTTTTAAGTGCAGCCTCATATATTTTTGGACTATTTAAGCCAAGTCTTCAGATATGCTTTCCAAATGGTTATATTTATGCCATCATAAGAACATAAGAATAGCCTTACTGGGTCAGACAAATGGTCCATCAAGTCCAGGAGCCCGTTCTCACGGTGGCCAAAACCCAAGGAGTAGCAATATTCCATGCTACTGATCCAGGGCAAGCAGTGGCTTCCCCCATGTCTTTCTCAACAACAGACTATGGACTTTTCTTCCAGGAAATTGTCCAAACCTTTCTTAAAACCAGCTACGCTATTCGCTCCTACCACAACCTCTGGCAATGCATTCCAGAGCTTAACTATTCTCTGAGTGAAAAAAATTTCCTCCTATTGGTTTTAAAAGTATTTCCCTATAACTTCAAGTGTCCCCTAGTCTTTGTAATTTTTTTTTTTCCAATTCTTTATTATTTTCAAAACTTGCAATAAGTGTAACAATAAATACAACATTTTATACTTCAATACCACACTTAATATTCTATTAATATCTATTCAGAATTAATCCCCCCTCCCTCCTAAACAATCACAATGTCCAACATATAAAATTTCTATATTGAACCTCAATTCAATATATCTAAATTTATTATCCTAACAGACCCCCAACCTCTCCCCTCCTGGATGTGCATGTTTATAGGGGAAAACAATGATTAGACATTACAATATTTTGCTAATGGCTCCCAAGTCTCCTGAAATTTCTTAAAATTCCCTTTCTGAATGGCTAATGTTCTTTTCATTTTATACATATGACACAATGAATTCCACCAAAAACTATAGTTAACCCTCTTCCAATTGCTCGTAATTTGTTGTATGGCAACTCCTGTCATTATTAATAAAAGCCTGTTGTTCTTAGATGATATTTGACTTTTAGCTCTCATTGATATGCCAAATAGCACAGTATCATAGGATAATGCCACAGGATTTTCCAGCAAACAATTTATTTGGTCCCATATTGATTTCCAAAAAGCCAAAATAAGTGGACAATAGAACAATAAATGATCTAAAGTCCCTACTTCAAGATGACAATGCCAACATTTATTTGACTTAGAGCTATCTAACTTTTGTAACCAAACAGGGGTCCATAGTCTTTGTAATTTTAACAGAGTGAGAAATCGATCCACTGGTACCTGTTCTACTCCACTCAGGATTTTGTAGACTTCAATCCTATCTCCCCTCAGCCGTCTCTTTTCCAAGCTGAAGAGCCCTAACCGTTTTAGTTTTTCCTCACACGAGAGGAGTTCCATCCTCTTTATCATCTTGGTCGCTCTTCTTTGAACCTTTTCTAGCGCCACTATATCTTTCTTGAGATAAGGAGACCAGAATTGAACACAATACTCCAGATGAGGTCGCACCATGGTGCGATACAGGGGCATTATAACATTTTTAGTATTGTTAGCCATCCCTTTTTTAATAATTACTAGCATCCTGTCTGCTTTTTTGGCTGCCGCCACACATTGGGTGGAGGTTTCATCATATTGTCTACGATGATGCCCAGATCCTTTTCTTGGGTGCTAACACCCAAGCTGGACCTTAGCATCCAGTAACTGTGATTCAAGTTATTCTTCCCAATGTGCATCACTTTGCATTTGTCCACATTAAATTTCACATGCCAGTTGAACACCCAGTCTTCAAATTTCCTAAGGTCCGCCTGCAATTTTTCACAATCCGCATGTGTTTTAACAACTTTGAACAGTTTAGTGTCATCTGCAAATGTAATCACCTCATTCATCGTTCCAATTTCCAGATCATTTATAAATAAGTTAAATAGCACCAGTCCTAATACAGACCCCTGCAGCACTCCACTGTTTATTCTCCTCCATTGAGAAAAATGACCATTTAACCCTTCCCTCTGTTTTCTACCTGATAACCAATTCCTGAACCCATGCTGACTCATCTCATTAAATCATGTTTGTCTACGTGTTCCACAATTTTATTTTTTATAATTGTCTACCATTTTGCCCGGCACTGAAGTGAGGCTTACAGGTCTGTAATTTCCCAGATCGGGATTATGTGCATTACATTTGCAATGATTGTTTTCAAAATCGATGCTCTGCACTCCTCATTGACCATCGGTTTTACTGTTATATTTTGCAAAACTTTTAAATTTCAGTTGTTCACATTTTTTGGACCAAACTGTCCTTGTTCTTATCACTTTCCTAATTCTTTCACTTATCTGAATGCTGTTTATGAAATGTCAACTGGGGACTAGTTTCATCCGACATGTTTCGCCTCTTTGGCTACCTCAAGGATGTCCCCTAATGGTAAAGCTGACTTTTCATCTCACAGCACGTCCTGTATAATCCCGATGGTATAAGTCCAACCATTTGGAAAGCACATCTGAAGACTCAGCTTAAATAGTCTATAACAGTGTTCTTCAACCGCAGGTCTATAAAGAATTAGTGTCCCCTGCAAGCGCATGTCCGTCTTCCTTCTGGCTTGGCTGCTCCTTCAGCGCTAGCTGCACTTGTTTGCCAGGACACGATCTTGAATGAAGGGAATCTTCGGGATCCCAGTCAGCATGGATTCACCAAGGGTAGATCCTGCCAATCCAATCTCATCAGCTTCTTTGACTGGGTAACAAGAAATTTGGACTTGGGAGAGTCTTTGGACGTCGTGTACCTGGACTTCAGTAAAGCTTTTGAAAGTGTCCCACACCGCAGGCTGCTAAGCAAGATGGAATCGATGGGGTTAAGAGAGACACCAACTGCATAGGTCAATGATTGGCTGAGTGGCAGACTTCAGAGGGTGGTGGTTAATGGTACTCTCTCTAAAACATCGGAGGTGACCAGTGGAGTGCCGCAGGGCTCGGTCCTGGGTCCACTCCTTTTCAACATATTCATAGGGGATCTGACTCAAGGGCTTCAAGGTAAAATAACACTATTCGCCGATGACGCCAAACTATGTAATATAGTAAGTGAATGCAGTTTACAGAATTATATGGCACAGGACCTGCTTACATTGGAAAGTTGGTCCTCAACCTGGCAGCTAGGCTTCAATGCTAAGAAATGTAAGGTCATGCACCTCGGAAGCGGAAATCCATGCAGGACGTTCTTCTTGAACGGAGAAATTTTAACTAGGACTTCAGCAGAACAAGATTTAGGAGTAATCATCAGTGCAGACATGAAAACTGCCAATTAAGTGGAGAAGGCTTCATCTAAGGCAAGGCAGATATTGGGTTGTATCAATAGAAGTTTCGTCAGCCGAAAGCCTGAAGTCATAATGCCGTTGTACAGGGCCATGGTGAGACCTCATCTGGAGTACTGTGTGCAATTGTTCTTCCTTTTCTATCAGACAATGTAGTTCTTTCCCCTCCATCCTAATGTATCATGTAGTATTTTGTCTATGTTTAAAGATTTTATCTTTTTACTCAATTTTGTTCTTGTTTACCCAATATTAACATTTTATGTACATCGCTTAGTAATTATTGATAGGCGATTGATCAAATATTGAATAAACTTGAAACTTGAAACTTAAAGATGTGCGCAGAATTGAATCGGTTCAGTGGACGGCCACCAGGATGATCTCGGGGCTCAAGGGTCTCTCGTACGAAGAGAGACTGAACAAATTGCAGCTCTACACTCTCGAGGAACGTAGGGAGAGGAGAGACATGATCGAAACATTTAAGTACCTCACGGGACGTGTCGAAGTGGAAGATGATATTTTCTTTCTCAAGGGACCCTCGGCCACAAGAGGGCACCCGCTCAAACTCAGGGGCGGAAAATTTCATGGCGATACCAGAAAGTATTTCTTCACAGAGAGAGTGGTTGATCATTGGAACAAGCTTCTAGTGCAGGTGATCGAGGCAGACAGCATGCCAGACTTTAAGAATAAATGGGATACCCATGTGGGATCCCTACGAGGGTCAAGATAAGGAAATTTGGTCATTAGGGCATAGACAGGGGGTGGGTAAGCAGAGTGGGCAGACTTGATGGGCTGTAGCCATTTTCTGCCATCATCTTCTATGTTTCTATGTGGCTGACCCAGAACCAGAACTGGGTCAGCAAAATGCAAGAGCCACTGCGCGCTGTTCCAGCAAACAAGTGCAGCTGGCACTGAAGATAAGCAGCCAAGCTGGAAGGAAGACGGGCACGTGCTTGCAGCGGACACTGATCAGGCTTCGGCAGAGGCTGGACGGCTCTGAACAAGTAAAGGAGAGAAGCTGGATGGCCCTGAACAAGTAAGGCAGAAAAGGGGGGGGGGGGAGGAGTGTATTGGAATATGGGAGGGGCATGAATTTGGGACAAAGATTGGAAGGCGGGAGTGGGGAGGAACACAAAAGGAAGGGAGGCGGCATTAACCTGAGACACAAGGTTAGGGGATAGAAAGAGAGAATTGTTGGGGATGAGTGTGTAAGTGAGAGGGAAAGAAAGGAAGAAAGAGGAAAATTGTTGGGCATAGAGAGGAAGAAATACATGGGGAAGAGAAGGATGAGGGGAAAATATTGGATGTGGAGAGGGAGCAGAGAGACCGTTTGAAAGGGGATGCAAGGGGAAAAAATGTTTGACATAGCGATGGAGGGAGAGGTGTGGCATGGTGCTGGAGAGGGATGATAGAAGGAGAAATGTTGGGTATGGGGCTGATGGGCAATAGTGAAAAATGCTGCACATTATCCAGGGGATGAGAGAGGGAAAAATGTTGGATATGGCAGTAGAGGGAGTGGGAGAGATGTACCATGGATCGCTCTATCTCTCTCTCTTTCTTTCTTTCCCCACTCCCTGTACACGGGATGGAGATGGGGACCACGCCTACGGGGACGGGACAGGGATCAAGCTGCGGGGATGTGGCAGAGACAGGTTTTTTAATTTCAGTCTTAGTAGTTTGCCGGTACACAAAATAATTATTTTATTTCCGCCGGTCCATAGATGTAAAATGGTTGAAGAACACTGGTCTATCCTATATAATAAAATCCTAGCCGCACATGCGCACTCTTACCTGCGTGCTTCCTTGATCTCTGATCTGTGATCAGTAGGTCTGTGGCCGCAGGAGTGCACATGCACGAATCCCCAGCCTTACAGCACCTAACTACACTCGCCGGCAGGACTGGCCGCCAGTGCTGGACTCCCTGCTCTCTACAAGATCGCAGGTCGGCTCCTCTCACGAGCCACACCAGCATCAGAGAACGCTTCCAACGCTGGCGGGGATCGAGAGGAGCCGCGGCAACACCTTTAAACTTAAAAAAGTAAGTTCTTCGCTGTCTGACCCTCCCATCCCTTCCCGACATCTGACCGGCTCACGTAGTCCCTTGCCCCCCCCCTTCCCTTCCCGTGGTCCCGACTCCAAACCTGTCAACTCCAGCAGCGTCTGCAGCACTCTACACACGCTGCTTTGGGGCCTTCTACTGCCCAGATTTGCTCTGCCGCGTCTCTGATGATGTCATCAGGGACGTGCCAGAGTAAATCAGGTTTGGAGTCGGGACCGCGGGAAGGGAAGGGGGGGGCGGCAAGGGACTAAGGGAGCCAGCCAGACCGCGGGAAGGGAAAAGGGGGGGTAGGGGAAATGCTGCTGCTGCACAGGGAAGTGGTGTGGGGGGAGGGAAATGGAGGGGAGGTAATGCTGCTGCACAAGGAAGTGGGGTGGATCGAAATGCTGCTGCTGCACAGGGAAGTAGAGTGGGGGAAATGCTGCTGCACAGGGAAATGGAGGGGGAGGGAATGCTGCTGTGGCTGCTGCATAGGGAAGTGGGGGGAGAGAAATGCTGCTGCATAGGAGGCAGGGAGAGAGACAGACAGATAGATAGAAAGAAAGATAGACAGCGGGAGGAAGGGAGACAGAAAGAAAAGAAGAAAGACAAAGGGGGCCAGGGAGAGAGACAGACAGAAAAAAAGACAGCAGGAGGGAGAGAGAGACAGAAATAAAGAAAGACAGACAGACATATATTCTAGCACCCGTTAATGTAACGGGCTAAAATACTAGTAATATATATAGATGGTGATTTATTGAAGTAAGTGTAACCAGAGAATTAAGCTAATTGTAAGACATTAATTGTTTTATTGTCATTTTTTTTAACTGATGATGTTAGCTGTGTAAGGGCGGGCAAGCAAATTTCAACAAATAAAAAAAATGTTGAATAGAACTAGATTTCAGTACATCAGTACTTGCCTGAGGGTTACCTTGCTTGGTTCTTTTGTGTTTCTGAATCTTTGTCACTGTCCTCCACAGCCCATCTCTTCCTCACACATAACAAAGATAGTCTTCATAGAATAATTAGTTTTCATTTCTTTTTTTCATTCTTAAATTGATAATATTGCCTATTGTATATACAACAATAAAGGAGAGAAAAGAAATAAAAATGAAACAGAAAAGTGGGGAAGTAGCAGAAGAAGAAATACAAAAGTGGCATTGCGAGACTCAAAGGTGAAGGGGAGAAATATGTAGACGCTGATAAAGACAAGGCTGAATTGCTTAACAGGTTGGATTTCTATTACATTACATTACATTACATTAGGGATTTCTATTCCGCCATTACCTTGCGGTTCAAGGCGGCTTACAAAAGATTTATAAACGGGGGTTACAATGGAAGAACAGATGATATACTAGAGTGGTAGATAGTAGATCTTTTGACATTTTCGGGGCAAGGATTTATACAGCTTACAAGAAGTGTGTAAATGGAGGTTACATTGGTAGCATAATTGTTATTGCTGGGGTAGTAAGGGTAGAATCTTTTGTCAATTTTAGCGTTGTTAGTACGTGAAGTTAGGGCTGATTTAGGAATTTCTTGAAAAGTATAGTTTTTATTTCTTTTCTGAATGTCTTGTAGTCTGAGGTGGTCATCAGCAGGTTGGAGATCCGGGTATCCAGTTTTGCGGCTTGAGTGACTAGGAGTCCGTCGTGTAGTTTAGATCTTTTTACTTCTTTGATCGGAGGAGGTATGAATGGGGAATGCGCTTTTCTGTGTCTGAGTGTGGATGCTTGGTTGAGGCGGTTGTTCAGGTAGGAAGGACTGTCTCCATTTAGGGTTTTAAATAGCATGCTGTAGAATTTGAATTGTATTCTTTCTTGGATTGGTAACCAATGTGAGTTGATGTAAGCTTCTGTGATGTGGTCATGTTTTCTCAATGAGTAGATGAGTCTCAAAGCTGTATTTTGGATTGTTTGAAGTTGTTTGATCATAGTCGCAGGGCATGGGAGGAAGAGGATGTTGCAGTAGTCCAGCAGTCCTAGGATTAGGGATTGTACTATAAGCTGGAATTGAGATCTTTCAAAGAATTTCCGGACTAGTCTCAGATTTCTCATGATTGCGAAGGATTTCTGGATTGTTTTGTTTATTTGGGGTTGCATGGTACAGCATCTGTCTATGGTCATTCCTAGTAGTTTTATGATGGTTTGGATGGGATAGTTGATTGAGTTGAGTTCTAAATTGGTTAAGGTTTGGACTTTGTCATTTTCGAAGAGGATGAATTTAGTTTTGTCTGGGTTGAGTTTAAGTTTGTGATCTTTCATCCAGATCGTAACTGTTTCTGGTGTTCGGTGTAGGATGTTTGACATGGTGGGTTTAGGCTGGTCATATGGTATGAGGATGGTAATGTCATCCGCGTAGCTATAGGTGGTTATACCTAGATTGTTCAGATGTGTTCTGAGAGAAGCAGTGTATAGGTTGAAGAGGGTGGGGGATAGTGGGGAACCCTGTGGTACTCCGCAGGGGTTTGACCAAGGTTCTGATTTTTCGTTGTTTGATTTTACACTGTAGGTTCTGGATTTTAGGAAGCCTTCAAACCAAGAGTATACTTTATCAGAGATACCTATTGCGTCCAAGATTTGCAGAAGGATGTTATGATCAACTAGGTCAAATGCTGCAGTCAGGTCCAGTTGTATGAGGAGCACTTTTTTCCCTGTGCTGAGGTGTTGTCTGAGTGTGTCCATAAGGGAGCCTAGAAGAGTCTCTGTACTGAAGATGGTTCTGAAGCCAGATTGCATGGGGTGTAGTAGGTTATGGTCCTCCAGATAATTAGTGAGTAGTTTGGCTACTAGGCCTTCTGTAAGTTTGACGTATAGCGGTATTGAGGCAATAGGTCTGAAGTTGGAAGGTTGGTCTGGTGGTCCTTTTGGATCTTTTTGAATTGGGGTGATGATGATTTCGCTGAGTACAGTGGGGAAAATGCCATCCATGAGCGTTGTTTGAATCCATTGTAGAAGTAGAGTACGGAATTTTACACTGGAGGTAGTAAGGAGATATGAAGGGCAGTGGTTGAAGTCACAGGAGGCGTGGCTGTATTTTTTTGTAGAAGTTATTGAATTCGGGCCATTGTATGTTGGGAAATTGAGACCATGTTCTATCTGCTGCGGTTGAATCTTTTTCTGTGGGGTGAATTGTGATTACATTTAGGTGGGATGGGGTAGAATTGAGGGTGGCTCTGGCGTTGGTAATTTTGTTCTTAAAGTGATCTGCTAGAAGGGTGGCTGAGGGGGGTGGAGTATTGTTTGTGGTTGTGTAGGGTTTGGTGTCTGTCAGATCTTTTAAGATTTGGAATATTTTGGGGGGGTCTTAGGTTTCTGTGCCTATAAGATTTGTGTAATGAGTTTTCCTCTTGTCTTTTAGTAGAAGTTTGTATTGTTTGTTGATGTTTTTCCAAGCAATTTTTGTTTGATCTAGGTTTGTTTTTCTCCATTTTCTTTCTAATCTTCTACACTGTCTGTGTTCACAGCTGAAGCGCTGGGAGCAGGACTGCAGAAATCAAAAGCAAATAGGGCTGGAGGTCTGCAGACCCTAATAGATTTTCAGAGGATTGTGTTCATGAGGAGATCGCTAATCTAAAGGTGGATAAAGCGATGAGTTTGGATGGTGTACATCCGAGGATACTGAAGGAATTTAGGGAAGTTCTGGTGGCTCCGCTGACTGACCTTTTCGATGCTTCTCTAGAATTGGGAGTGGTTCCAGAGAACTGGAAAAGGGCTGATATGGTCCCTCTCCACAAAAGGGGAAGTAAGGAAGAAATAGGGAATTACAGGCCGGTAAGTCTGACTTCTGTGGTAAGTAAATTAATGGAAACATTTTTAAAACCGAGAATAGTAATGTTTCTGGAATCCAGTGGCTTAGAGGACCTGAGGCAACATGGATTCACTAGAGGCTGATCTTGTCGGACAGTTCTGATTAATTTCTTTGACTGGATGACCAGAGAATTAGATAGAGAGAATGCACTAAATGTGGTGTAATTAGATTTTAGCAAACCCTTTGACAATGTTCCACACAGGATTCTAATAAATAAACCATGTGCCCTCGGAATGGACCCAAAAATGACGGACTGGGTCAGAAACTGATTGAGTGTAGAACAGGTACAAGTGGGTCGATTTTTCACTCCGTCAAAAATTACAAAAACTAGGGGACACTTGATGAAGTTACAGGGAAATACTTTTAAAACCAATAGGAGGAAATATTTTTCTACTCAGAGAATAGTTAAGCTCTGGAACGCATTGCCAGAGGTTGTGGTAAGAGTGAATAGCGTAGCCGGTTTTAAGAAAGGTTTGGACAAGTTCCTGGAGGAAAAGTCCATAGTCTGTTATTGGGAAAGACATGGGGGAAGCCACTGCTTGCCCTGGATCAGTAGCATGAAATATTGCTACTCCTTGGGTTTTGGCCAGGTATTAGTGACCTGGATTGGCCACCGTGAGAACGAACATGGAATGTTGCTATTCCTAGGATTTTGGGCAGGTACTAGTGACCTGGATTGGCCATCATGAGAACAGGCTACTGAGCTTGATGGACCATTGGTCTGACCCAGTAAGGCTATTCTTATGTTCTTATGACAGAGGGTGGTGGTCAATGGAGATTGCTCTGAGGAAAGGGATGTTACCAGAGGTGTGCCTCAAGGTTCAATTCTTGGGCTGTTGTTTTAACATTTTTGAAACAAATATTGCTGAAGGGCTGTCAGGTAAGATTTGCCTCTTTGCGGATGGTACCAAAATCTGCAATAGAGTAGACACCCCAGTTGGTGTAAACAACATGAGAAAGGACTTAGCAAAGCTTGAAGAATGGTATGAAATTTGGTAACTAAAATTTAATGCTAAGAAATGCATTTGGGCTGCAAAAACATGAAGGAATGGTACAGTTTAGAGCAGGGGTGTCCAACCTGCAGCCTCGTGAAGTATTTTGTGCGGCCCTGATTGAAAGTGATGCAGTGTTTTCCTCTGCTGCTCCCGGGTGTTTACCATCTTGCCGGCTCCCTCCTCTGTCTTGCTGCAGCGTTTGCGCATTTGTGCGGCCCTAGAAACATTTTTTTCGGCCAGTGCAGCCCAGGGAAGCCAAAAGGTTGGACACCCCTGGTTTAGAGGGTGAAGCACTTATGTACACAACAGATGAGTGGGACTTGGGTGTGATTGTATGTGATAATCTTAAGGTGGCCAAACAGGTTGAAAAGGTGATGGCGAAAGCTAGAAGGATGCTAGGTTGCATAGGGGGAGGTATGGTCAGTAGGAAAAAGGAGGTATTGATGCCCCTGTATAAGACTCTGGTGAAACCACATTTAGAATATTGTGTACAATTCTGGAGGCCACACCTTCAAAAAGATATATAAAGGATGGAGTCAGTCCAGAGGGAGGCTATTAAAATGGTGTGTGGTCATCGTCATAAGGCATATGGGGACAGACGTAAAGATCTCAATATGTATACTTTGGAGGAAAGGAGAGAGAGGGGAGATATGATAGAGACTTTTAAATACAATCAGCAAAAAAATTGTTATTAGCCTAGTGGTGGAGATACCCCATGAAAGTACATTTATAATAGGTGGAGAAAAAGCCTCAACTTATCAACAATATACGGACGGCAACCCAATGAGTTCTTAAGCCAGTCCTGCTCTGTATCATAGGCAAAAAAACTCCACACGTTTCAAAATGTAACTTTTTAAAACAGGACCAAAGCCATCACTGTGCACAAGGAGCCAGAAAAAGAACAAAACAGTTCACTTATCTTCTGCCGATGGCAACAACAGCAGCGAGTAGATCTTCCTGCTATAGCACTTCTCACACTGAAAAAAAGACAAGGAACTGGATGTCACCAACAAGGTTCTTGTTTCACCGAACAACGCCTGCGTTAGGGCAATCGCATTCTCTCCTGCTCCGTCCATACCCGGCTCAGAATGGCGCTGGAATTTATACTTCCGGGTTCATAGGGGTCAATGTCAAAAAACTTTATTTACTGGAACAAACGATCTCACTATCAGTAGAAGGCACACCATTCTACTTTCTGATTAAGTCCATAAGGCCAGATAGTTTTCAAAAAGAAAATAGACCGCTGTTCATGTTGATATAACAATCTTTTCACATCCCCACGATGAGCTGTAAGGGGAATATAATGTAATACAAAGCACCTAAATTCCTCAAAAGAGTGATTTTTTTCAACACAATGTCGTGTGAGTATATCTACCTGTCTTTTGTGTGAAATGTTAGAACGATGTTCAAACAGCCTTGTTTTAAGACTGCGTGCAGTATGTCCTATGTAGCACAGATCGCAAGGGCAGAGTATTGCATAAACTACTCCAATGCTTTCACAAGTAACAAACTGGGTCATCCTGATACATTTTCTTCCGGGTATGCAGATTAGGTCTCCCTCATTTAATAAAGGACAAGCAGTGCACTGGTTACACCAGAAAAGTCCAACCCTCCCTCTTTCCTTCTTTGTTCAAACATCCACAGGGCATAACAAATCTTTCAAATTTCTGTTCCGAGCGAATGCAATTTTACAGTCCAAATCCTGACAGTTTTGCTTAGTTTGCAGCATGGGCCATAAAGATTTAATTTTTCTCCCAAGCCGCTGTGATATGCCAGAATATCATAGAACACATGCTATAGAATCACTCTTGTCATTCTTTGGTCTATATTGTAACAATTGTTCCCGAGCACTAAACCGCTCCCTTTTGTAGGCTTTAGAGATGACAGACTTTGGGTATCCTCGCTGTTCATATTTACTGTGTAACAATTGTGCATTATTCACAAAATCTTCAGTAGAATGACATATTCTTCTATACCGGAAGAATTGTGACACTGGCAAGTTGTTCTTCAGCGTGATAGGGTGCATACTGCAACAAGGTATTCCTGTCTGAAGGTTTCGTAAAGACAGATGTTACAAATCTACCATTAACCTGTATGATTTTCATGTCCAAAAACATCATTTCTACACTGTCACATTTCATTTCAAAATTAATTGTGGGATGGCAGCTGTTTAAATATTGAAAAAAACTTTCAAGATGTTCCTGCGTCGAGGTTCATAGCAGAAAAATATCATCTCTATACCTTCTCCACACTTCAATATGGACCATGAAACTCGATGCATATATCCAGTCTTGTTCAAACTTAGCCATAAACAAATTTGCTATGGAAGGGGCATTGCAACCCCTGTTTTCTGCTGAAAAAACATGATCAAAAAGAAAATAATTCTTGGACATCGCAATCGTTGTTAAAGCTGTTCTAACCTCCGTAGGCACTTGATGTGGATGGGGCCGAGCATCTAAAACTTCCTTCACTACTTGAAGTGCTTCTGATTTAGAAGATATATTGTTGATAAGTTGAGGCTTTTTCTCCACCTATTATAAATGTACTTTCATGGGGTATCTCTACCACTAGGCTAATAACAATTGTTTTGCTGGTTGTATTTATATTTTGTTATTGCGATTTGGATTCTTAAGAGACTTTTAAATACCTATGTGACATAAATGTTCATGAGTCGAGTCTCTTTCATTTGAAAGAAAGCTCTGGAATGGTAGATGCATGGAATAGCCTCCTGGTAGAGGTGGTGGAGACGAAGACTGTATGAATTTAAGAAAGAGCAGAACAGGCACGTGAGATCTCTTAAGGAGAGGAGGTGTTAGTGGATGGGCAGACTGGATGGGCCATTTGGCCTTTATCTGCTGTCATGTTTCTATCCATTGCTGCATACAGTTCAAACTTCTCTTATTGACTTACAAGTGCATTCACTCTACAGCTCCTCAGTATCTCTCCTTTCTGCCCTCTCCTTATACTCCTCCCTTGGAACTCTGTTCATTAGATAAGTATTTCCTTAGAGCCTATCACCTCTTAACTTCATCCCATGCTCTCTCATTCTGGAGTTTCCTTTTAATTGAAAGAGACTCACCTTCTGTGATAGGGAGCCAGTGAAGTGACTTGCGGAGAGGGGTAATGTAAGCATAACAACACTGATGGAATATAAATCCTGCAGTAGAATTTTGAATGGATTGAAGGGGAGAGAGATGGTTTATGAGAAGACCTGTGAGAAGGAAGTTGCAGTAATCTAGGTGAGAGGTGATAAATGTGTGGATAAGGGTTTTGGTAGTGTGCTCAGTAAAGAAAGGTCCTATTTTGGTGATATTATAGAGAAAGAAACAACAGGATGTAGCGGTCTTTTGGATTATTTATTTTGTTTACTTCTATTTCTATCCCATCCTCCCAGAAGCTCAGATCAGGTTACAAAAGGACACTCACAATACATTACAAAGACATTTCAAGATCATAAGCATATGGATTATTGCAGAAGGATATTCACAATAGATTAAAGGAAGTCACAGTAAATTAAGATAAGGCTAGTTGCAGAACAAGGTGATCATCGGAAGAAGGGAATATGATTGTTGACGGCAGATAATAATAATAATAACAGTTTATATACCGCAGGACCGTGAAGTTCTATGCAGTTTACAATGATTAAAAGATGTTACAAATTGGAATTAACAAAGTTAGAAGCTAGAGATTAACAGCTCTAGGGATCAGTTATTGTGGAGTAAGATTGTATGAGTCAGTTGTCTAAATACTTCAGGAACAGATATGTTTTTAGGCGTTTCCTAAATTCCCCAGCAATTGTTCTAGATCTTTACCCATAATGCTGCTTGATTTGAGCAATAACAGTTAAGGTTTTCATTTCGGAAGGCTGCAATAAAAGTCTGAGCTACTGAAGTATGCATAACGATGGTTGATTGGAGTCAATTTGCTAATGCTTCTTTAACAAAAATCTGAATACATTTATCTTCACTGAAGAAAGATGTAATTTAAAATCTAAGAAGACAACATCTTGAAGCATAACTTTAATTATCAAAACATGACACTCAGATAATCTGTTCGATGCAACTAAGAAGATAAAGAATTACTATAGGGAATACTTGAATATTTCCTTGGGTGAATTTTATTCCTTTGAAGTGGAAGAAGATTTTGTGAAGATAAACTATGTTCTCATATTCTTTTACTGCGAGATTGAAATTAAATTCGCATAGGGATATGTTTTATTGGGAGGAATTTTTGTTTAAATTCTTATCTAACATAGCAACGAAATAGAAATATTTTATCTATGCATTAAGAAATTTATTATTGAAGAGTAAAGTTTTATTTATTATATGTTAAAATCAAATTATTTATGTTAGTAGATAGATTGAAATAATTCATTATTGAGTTATCAAATATATGAAATATGATTTTTTATTGAATGATAACTATAAGTAATGATAGATTTAATATTGGTAATGATTATAGTAGATTAAAGGAAATTTTAAGATAACATAAATTTTAAATGATGAGGACCAGTCAGCACGGTTTCAGTAAATTTAAATATTATAATTTAAGTTGTTTATGAAAATTAATCAAGTGTTAATGTATAAGTTCAAATTATATTTTCTGATACACTTGTTGTAAGAAGTAAAAATGAATAAAGAATTAAAAAAGAAAAAATGTTGATGATGTCTTTAGAGGTCTCAAAGTTCCTTCTTGAGGGCCGCAATCCAGTCGGGTTTTCAGGATTTCCCCAATGAATATGCATGAGATCTACGTGCATGCACTGCTTTCAATGCATATTCATTGGGGAAATCCTGAAAACCCGACTGGATTGCAGCCCTTAAGGAGGGACTTTGAGATCCCTGCTCTAACTGGAGGGAAGACAAAGTTCAAGTGTGAGCTTCTCTTATGTCTGATGGTTGAGAAAGGGAAAAGGTCAGTTATATATTTAGGGGCTAGACCGAATAGTACCTAAAAGCAAAAACAACCAAACTTAAACTTCACATCGGCAGCCAATGCAGCAGTCAGTAGTAAGGTGTTACATGATCGAACTTCTTCAGCCCGAAAATCAGATTGACCACTGCATTTTGCACCAGTTGTAATCGTCGCATATTCTTTTGGGAAACTGCCAGATATTACAGTAATCAAGTTGACTCAGTACAAGGGATTGTACCAGAATTCTAAATGATGACATATCAAAATAGGTCTTCACATTTTTTGCATCTGTATTTACCAAAGAGGATATACACAGCATATCGGAACCCATTAGGCTATATGCTGGAAACGAAGATGGGAAACTGACAGGGTTGACGGTCAGTCTAGAAGAGGTATGCAGCCAGATCGATAAGCTTAAGAGCGATAAATCCCTGGGACTGGATGGCATCCATCCGAAGGTCATCAAGGAACTGAAAGGGACTATAGCTGAACTGCTTCAACTAATAGCCAATCTGTCAATCAAATCGGGAAAGATTCCGGAAGACTGGAAGGTGGCGAATGTTACGCCAATATTCAAAAAAGGTTTGAAGGGAGATCCGGGAAACTACAGACCGGTGAGTCTGACCTCGGTACTGGGAAAGATAGTATAGGCACTGATAAAAGACCATATCATTGATCACCTTGACAGACATGGTCTGTTGAGGATCAGCCAGCACGGTTTCAGCAAAGGCAGATCTTGTTTGACGAACATGCTGCACTTCTTCGAGGGAGTGAACAGGTAGACAAGGGCGACCCAGACGACATTGTATATCTGGGCTTTCAGAAAGCGTTCGACAAGATTCCACATGAACGACTGCTTTGGAAAATTGCGAGCCATAGAATCGAGGGTGAAATACTCACGTGGATTAAAAACTGGCTGGAGCATAGGAAACAGAGAGTGGGGTAAATGGACAATACTCGAACTGGAAGAGTGTCACCAGTGGGGTGCCGCAGGGTTCGGTGCTTGGACCTGTGTTCTTCAACATCTGTATAAACAATCTGGACATTGGAACAACGAGTGAGGTGATTAAATTTGCGGACAATACGAAGTTATTCAGAGTAGTGAAGACACAGGGGGATTGCGAAGATCTGCAATATGACATAATCAAGCTCGAGAAATGGGCATCGACATGGCAAATGAGGTTCAACATGGATAAGTGTAAAATGATGCATTTCGGTAACAAAAATCTCATGCACGAATACAGGATGTCCGGGGCGGTACTTGGAGAGACCTCCCAGGAAAGAGACTTGGGAGTTCTGATCGACAAGTCGATGAAGCCGTCCGCACAATGTGCGGCAGTGGCGAAAAGGGCGAACAGAATGATAAAGAAGGGGATCACGAACAGATCGGAGAAGGTTATCATACCACTGTACCGGGCCATGGTGTGCCCTCACCTGGAGTACTGCATCCAGCACTGGTCGCCATACATGAAGAAGGACACGGTACTACTCGAAAGGGTCCAGAGAAGAGCGACTAAAATGGTTAAGGGGCTGGAGGAGTTGCCGTACAGTGAGAGATTGGAGAAACTGGGCCTATTCTCCCTTGAAAAGAGGAGAAGAAACATTCTTTTGATTGAAACATTCAAATGTTTTGATTGAAACATTCAAAATACTGAAGGGTATAGACTTAGCAGATAAAGACAGATTGTTCACCCTCTCCAAGGAAGGGAGAACGAGAGGGCACTCTCTAAAGTTCAAAGGGGATTCAAGACAAAGTTGGACAAGTTCCTGCTAAACTAAGCAGCTGAGGCTGGACTCATTTAGAGCACTGGTCTTTGACCTGAGGACCACCGCATGAGCGGACTGCTGGGCATGATGGACCACTGGTCTGACCCAGCAGCGGTAATTCTTATGTTCTGTACCTCTCAGAAGGGAATCACCAGCCACCACCACCTTACGCCTCCTAGTGGTCATGGATCCAGCAATTTTGGTGATTTCAAGCTTTGGTTCTTCCTCCTCCTGGGATGCTCTCATCTCCTCCACTTCCAGGGCAGCATACCGGTTCTTCAGTTCAAGGTTGATAGAATCACAGTACCAGTTTTGCAGGGTTCTGTAATCTGAGTCCAGCTGTCTTCCCTCAGCACAGCCTCTTCTTCCACACTGCTTGAAATCTTTGACGCCTCATGAACCATTTCATTGATGTACCTCTCATTCTCATGGATGCTTCTCAGTCTTGCTACCTCCTCTCTCAGTTCCTTTACTTCCATCATGAGAGCTTGAAGCTGAAGACAAGCTTGCACATGGAACTGTTCCCTCTGCCTGGGTAACATTTTCTGTCTGCACAGAGACAGAAGGTGTAACCTGAGCAGCAGGTTTGATGACACAATGTTTCCCAACAGTGACCAAAAAATATGGACAACTGAATGCTATGTGATGTACAATTTTCTATAACAGAGGAAAAAAGGCCTCAATAAAACCCAGATGTTGTCAATTGAAAGGTATCTATATTCATGTGTTTATAAGGTAATATCATTGGTGTAAAAATCCTCTGTGTGTGTTAAATTTTAAATATATTTTCTTCAGTTTTCAATGTATTTTTAAATTTTTTTTGAGATTATTACTTTTTACATTTTCTGTAATAATAGTTTCCTTCCATAATCATATTTTGAGGAAGATGAGCAACTGCATATGATGATTTTCTTTATGAACATTTAGCAAACTTTAAATCACCATTTCAATAACTATGTACTTATCTTTGCTCCCAATGGAAGCCCAACCCGTTTCATTCAGTGCTGACTTCTTCAGGGGAAGTGCTCTGTTCGCCATTCAAAATATGCCACTATTTGTAATAGTTGCCTCTATGCACATCTTTCGTATTCATAGGTAGAGACAACTATTACAAATAGCAGCAGTTGCTCATCTTCCTCAAATATGATTATGGACAGAAACAATTATTAGAGAAAATGTAAAAAGTAATAATCTTAAAAAATAAAATATATATATTTTCTTCAATTTTCAATGTAAGTTTAAAATACACAGAGGTTTTTTAGACCAGTGATATTACCCTATAAGCCCTTTCAATTGACTTGGCATCTGGGGGGGTTATAGGTCTTTCTTTCCTCTGTCATAGAAAATTGTACATCATACAGCATTCAGTTGTTCATATTTTGGGGTCACCGTTGGGTTTACGAATTTGAACACAGAATTGAAGTCTTCAATTGATATATTCATTTAATGATATTTCCCAGCCATACTGTTGTTGTAGAAGTATTTATATCTGGAAGAAAAAAGAAAGAGCAGAAAAATCCTACCACAGTAATGCCCTGTTCTTGGTTGACTGAAGAGGGAGGCGGGAGATAATTAATCTCAAGAGTCACTTGTGGAGTCTGCTCTCTAAGAAAGTCCTTAGAGTTCAGTCTCAAACTAAGAGGCTGACATCTGCCAGAGGTCTCTCCTCAAGGAGAGCTTTTCAGTTAGGGTGAGAGGATTCATGCCCCCCCCCCATAAAGTATAGCAGGCTTAACCTGATTTAATAGTTTTTCAGGCCTCTCTCCCACTTACTAATCTCCTAAGTTTCAAAAAGGACCTAAACAGATCCAAAGAAGCCATTTAGTCAACCTCTCTCTTAGAACCAGGCACTAGGCCAGCATTCCTATCCTCAAGGATCACCTGTGGAGTCATCTCTAAGAAAGTCCTCAGACTAGATTGGAGCACTTTAGCTGATTTAGATAGAATATATAACAAATATGCTAAATCTCATGAATTTAGATCTGTTTTGTTACATGGATAGAAAATTTACTTTCAATGGGGGGTTTTCTAAAAGAGATTATACTTACAGCTATAATGAAGAAACCTAAATTATCTAAGAATGTAGTTACAAATTACAGACCTGTAGCATCTATCCCTTACTGATAACGGAACAGTTGGTGGGATATTTGGATTGCTTGGATATACTGCATTCGTCTCAATTTGGATTCCATCTTGAGCTCAGTACAGAAACATATATTGTTAGAGGAGATAAAATCATATATGGGCAAGGGAAAACAAGCTTTTATTATTCAACTAGACCTTTCAAGTGCATTTGGTTTGGTAGATCATAAAGTTCTTCATGTTTTAAATAACAGGGATAGTTGGAATGTATTGACTTGGTTTCAAGGGTTTCTGTCATTCAGATCCTATAGAGTCAAGATGCAAGAAGTTTTGTCAGAGAAGTGGCTGCCATAGGGCTCTCCTTTATTTCTTAATTTATTTGCTGTATTACTTTTATCAGCAGGTTATGCTGACGATATTACAATCTTGTTCCAACTGGATAATATATTGCAAGATATTAATCAGGAAATTTCACAGTGTTTTCACTTGATTACAGATTGGAGGCGCGAATACTGTTCAAGTTCGCATGTACCTGTTTCAAACAGGTCTGGGGACTAGCGCCTTCCTACCTGTTACCCCACTTCACAGTACACAACCCCACACAAGCAACCAGAAACCAAAACATCTTTGCATACCTAAAGATTACAGACTGCAAATACAAATCCTTTTTGGACAGGACCCTCAGTTTCCAAGCAAGCAGACAGCAATCCTGGCTGAGAAACTACATTAATAGAGCCAGGCAGACCTACGGCGCATTCCAAAAATCAATAAAAACCATTCTATTTGACAAATTCATTTCCTAAACAGATGCCTCTCACTCTCAATGATATTTTCCCCTTGCCAAACTTGATGTAATTTGCTGTCCTTTACCTATTTCTTTTGTAACCTTTCACTTCTTGCACTCTGTAATTTGCTGATTGTCCAGCCTTCTTCAATGTAAACCGCCTAGAAGTCTTTCAACTATGGCGGTATAGAAAAATAAAGTTATTATTATTATTACGATGGCTAATGTCACTGTAGGCGTGGCTAATGCTGGAAGTGACCTTAGGCACTGTAAAGCGCCTCGGTAGGCGCAATTCACGACAAAGGTAAAACCTTGAAAACCCTGCAATTCTATAAACAGTGCTATCGCATGATTGAGACGCGATCAGTGGTCACTTGTAAGGCAGCCACCAACAACAGTGCTATTTATAGAATCCAGGCCTAGCTGCTTTAGCCTTTCCTCATCGGAAAGTTGTCCCATCCCTTTTATCTTTTCTAATTTGATTATATCTTTCAACTGAAAACATTGTTCTAAGTTTCATTGAAAACAGCCAAAATTTTGGAGCATAAACTTAGTAGCTCAGCTTTTCTTTTTTTGAATATTGGGCCCACGGCTTTTTCCTAAATTTAACTTTCCTAGATTACTTCTCTCTCTTTTCATCATGAGATGTAGCATCCTTCCGACATTCTCTGTCTTTTTCTTTTCATTTCCGTATCACACACCTCTCCCCTTATATCTTTCTCTTGCAACTCTTTTCATCACAGGAGGGCATGTCCTTCCCACTCATAGAAACAGAATATGATGGCAGAAAAGGGCCAATGGCCCAACTAGTCTGCCCAATAATGATCCCTTCCACCCTCGAGAAACTATCCTCTATCATACCTCAATAGCGACCTCACTCTGCCTCATAAGGCTTCTGTTTTGTCCTTTCCATTCTCTGGCTGACATCTTTTCTCTCTCATTAAAGGATGAGGCATCTATTATGCGCAGTCTGCCTTGTATCTCTTTTTTTATTCCACTATTAGAATGAGTGTTCTGTGTTTCTTCTTGCTTGAGTCCATCTTTCATCTTTCCCCTAATTACAGGAGGCCCTCGGTTGGACACCTGCAGACCTGGACGAATGCCAGCAGGAAAGCTAGTACAGACTCGCCCCACGTACCCTGGTACACTGCCTACAGGAATTGGGGGCATGATGTCAATAGATTCACCTTACAAATCATCTGTCTACAGACAACAGTCACCTGTTCCACAAGGACAACTACTACGCCAGCAACTTCAGGCGAAATTGGTGAGGAGTAGCTGGCATTGCCAGACATGTATGAGTTCTTATGGATTCTCTGTCCACTCTATTCAAGAGAAACATAAAGGCAGTTCTCAGTGCTAGTGATCCAGGTGGACCTCTAGAAAGAATCTTGTCACTGCAGTACTTACTAACAAGCTGCTGTTGCTACCACTCCTACTTTCCATAGCACTATTAAATATGCAGATAAGAGACCGTCTCTGCTAGTCTGGAGTGAATGTGAAGTGAAGCTAGCATTATCCCAGGACAAGCAGGCAGCATATTCTCACGTATGGGTGACGTCATCGACAGAGCCCCAGTACGGACCACTTTAAAAGTGTATCGCCACTTTAAGACTTTAGAAAGTTCGCGATAGCCCGAACTGTGCATGCGCAAATACCTTCCCGACCAACGTGTAGGGCATGCGGTCCCTCAGTTTTCTAGTTTCTGCGGAGCTAGTAAGACGTGCTTCAGCTTTTCTTGAAGTTTCTTTTTCTTCGCTTGCCTTCCCACTCTTGCGGATTGTAACTTTTTTGTCATAATTTGTTTCTTTTTATATCGTTCTTTCTTTTGAAAAAAAAGGAAAGTCTATTTTATTTTATTTTCCTGTTGCGGACTTTGGCCCACTAGGGCCTTATGGACTCTTTTTGCCATAGAGTTCGATTTGTCAATGGCTGACTTCCCATCCATGTCCCGCCCATCGACAGGTTTCAAAAAGTGCAGTCGCTGTGCTCGGGCCATTTCTTTAACCGACCCTCACCGCTGGTGCTTGCAGTGTCTGGGACTCAAGGATCGTGCCAACTTTTGTTCCCGCTGCTCATCCCTTCAGAAACATACCTTAAAAAACCAGTTACTTCAGCACAGGATACTATTCAGCGCCGCAATGAACACGGAGCCCAGTTCATCTCCAGCACCACCAAAGCCCACACCGACTAAGTCGACACCGAGGCTGGATCCACCAACATTAACTCCGGTGTCACAACTCACAGTGGGTAAGCCGGCTAGGAAGCCTTCCCCTACCCCCTCTGGGCCTTAGGTCAAAGCAGCAGTGAGCCAAGTCCTGCCGATCTTGAGGAAACCCAAAAAAGTTCCCCTCCGATTTCAGTGAGTGCCTCGACTTCAGCCTCCTCATCGCCAGAGCATAGAACCGCACCGAAGGTACTGGCAAAGAAGCCAGCGGTACCGGTGCATGCTTTGAAGCAACAGGAGTTGCTTAAGGATGAGGTATGGGACCAGCTACAAATTCTACTCAGTCTGAGCCTTTGACACCGGTTGAGCTGGCCGTGGAATCTCCATTGGTGCCGCCACTGCTTGACCAGGAACCAACACCTACCAGTCACCAGCACCAGTCTTTTTCAACTCAGACATCCCCTGACTTGACACCGGTTAGGTCGGGAAAAGTATTGCAGAAGTTGAAACACCTTCAACCTTTGGTTCCGCTTACTCAACTTCAAACAACCTGAGATTCAGATCTCTTGGATGATTCAGATCCAGAGCCTGTTCTATCTGACCATGACGGCTCTTCAGAAGAGGATTCTCTTCATCAACCTTCTCAAAAGCTTCCTTTTTTTAACTGAGAAATCTTGGTTTTCTAACTTTTTTGAGAGAAATGTCTGAGACCATGTCTATTCCTCTTCAAGCTGACTCTAAATGGTCTAAGGAATTTCTAGATGCTTTAGATTATGATCAGTCACTAAGGAACTCCTCAGGCTCCCTATTCATGATATTCTACAGGAGATCTTTTACAAAAATTTGGAAACGCCACTTACCATTCCAGTGGCTCCTCGTAAATTGGACTCTTTGTATAGGGTAGTCCCTGTTCCAGGATTTCATAAACCCCAGCTTCCTCATGAGTCTCTCCTGGTTGAATCTACCTTAAAGTAATCCTCGGGGGCAAGAGGCTTTTCCAAAATGCTATGCTAGCCAACCGGTCTGGTAACTATATTTTTCATTTCTCTCTCTACATGAAACATCTGGTCGAGCAAGTCACTACGTTCCAAAAATACCTACCAGAACGTAAGCTTCCTGCTTTTCAACTTTTCATGGCTGACCTGCTATGTCTTCGTAAGTACATGGTTTGTTCCATTTATGACACTTTTGAACTCACTTCCCGGACTGCAGCAATGTCATTTGCCATGAGATGTCTGGCCTGTCTTCGAGTCTCAGAGCTGGACGTCAATCTTCAGGACAGGTTAGCCAATGCTCCTTGTTTGGGGATGAACTTTTTGGTGATTCTACTGATACTACTACCCAGAAATTGTCCACGCATGAAACCTGATAGGACATTCTGGTGAAACCCAAAAAGAAACCTCCTCCTTGTCCTTTCAAACCACAATCTTCCTATCAGAGAAGATTTGCTGCAAAATCCACAGCTACTGTTCCACCTCAACCAAGGAGTCAGAGACAGCAACAACCGCGTCAGCAGCAGCAAAAGCAACAGCCTGCTCCTCAGAAGGCTCCTCAGCCTTTTTGACGTGTTCCTTCAGAACATAGTCTTACTAATGTCTGGAGTCTTTCTCCAGATGAGATGGGCATTTCGGCCAATCTGTATTACAAAATTTATTTTCCTAATGGCCAACTCTCCCACCATCCCATTTATGTTAGCTTGGAGGTCACCCATACGTGAAAATATGGTGCCTGCTTGTCCTGGGATAAAGCACAGGTGTTATCCAGGGACAGCAGGCAGATATTTTCACAACCCACCCTCCTCCCCGGGTTGGGTTCTTATCTGGCTTATCTTAAATGAGAGACCGCGTGCCCTATCTCGAACTTTCTAAAGTCTTAAAGTGGCAATGCACTTTTAAAGTGGTCTGTACCGGGGCTCTGTCGGTGACGTCACCCATGTGTGAGAATATCTGCCTGCTGTCCCTGGATAACATCTGTTATGGTAAGTAACTGTGCTTTATGTTATAATTGAACATTGTTGGGCTTTGAGAATGAGTTTGTCATTCTTTTACAGCAGGGGCAGGGAATGCTTCCTCAGACCATCCGTCCAATAACTGCCAGCCCTTCCTATGGAGCTCTGCAGCCCTCCCAGGTAAGTACCAGAATGTTTTATTTATACTTAGAAATAATCCCACCAAACAACTAGATCGGGGGGGGGGCAGTAATCAAAGCCCTCATTTGCATGGACTGTGTTCATTGTATGCAAATCAATTTCATGCATATTCATTGTAGAAATCTCAGAAACTTGACTGGGTTGTGACCCTCGAGGACTGTGGTGGCCCACTGCTGCTCTAGGTGATGTGCAACTTGAAAAAAATAGTGTATTTCTCCAAAAGCACAAAACAATCTTAATAGTAAAAATACAACACAAAGTCAGTAAACAGAACAATTGAAAATCAGGAAGCTAGATCCCCTGGGACAGCCAGGCAGTTTTGCCCACAGTTAGCAATTGTATGTACGCTAAGCAAGAAAAATGATTTTAATGCCAATAAATGGGAAGAAAGGTAGCATAGTTCATATAAGATTAGGGCAATATGATTGATTGCCCTAGTGTTCTATATCAGTTGCATTGAGACCAACTGTCCTTGGCTTTGCCATCATTTTGCTGGCAGTGTCTAAAATATGACTCTCTAAATCAAGTTATAAATGTAAAATAACCCTTGATTTCAGAGGAAGATTTAAAATGAATATTAACCTTGGCAACATCAGTTTGGCTGGTATTTTATCTTAAGACAATTTAACAACATCCAGTGGGAAATTATCTCTAACTACTTATTGAGAATCTTCATAGACTGTGCAATTCTATCTCATCTGCAGAACATTGAAATCAGAGCCAAATGTTTGTTCAAATTGGAGAGAATTTACAGTTACCTATCTTGTGATGATTTCAGGGTAGAAAATATTCCTTTTAGGCTGCATCTTAAAAAATACTAATCACCTTTGCATGTAGCAGAAATTTCCCAATGATAACAAATATGTAGAACTAACCAAAAGAGCCATGCAAAAATCTGGAAACATTTCTAGTGGGGGAGAGGGGGAGAAAAAAGAAAACTAACCAATTTTTTCTTGCCTGGGCTTATCTCTTCTCCAATGCACAGACTATGGTGGGATCAATGTAAAAATCTTCCTGTGGGGTTAGCACATTTTTTCCTTGGTTTTGCAATTTGCTCAGAATCAGTATTATTTCCCTGTTTAATCCCAATCCACCTCCATGGCATCTCTCAGTGGTGTTGCTCCTTTGGACACACCCTCGCTTCATGCAGTCACTGTGCTTGTGCTGCCTGATCCTGGTCTGGGAGATCCTGATGCGGATGACTTGCTTGCTCGCCACTTATTTGCAGGTGCAGCACTTCCCGGGGTGGGAGATCAGGGACAGTGTGTGAAAAGGATTCAGGTCCCAATTCCTGCCCCATACTTTCTCTGTCTCTGTCATATGTAAGTCAGGTACCTGGGGACACATCTTAAAGACCAGAAACCATCTTTCAAATATGTCCACTTTATTGAATATTCTGTACCTCAATTTATATCATCTTACATGGGTAAGGGTCGTCAGCATGTGATGGCATGTGACGTAAATACAAACCATATATGGAAGGTCACATGAAACTTTAAACACATCAGCATTTTTTCTAGCTAGAGATTGAAGTCCACAGAGGGTCAGAAAAAGCCTTGACCAGCAGAGCTTCTTAACTAAAGCTGTCTGTAAATACGGCTTAACAAAACAATTGAATTCACTTCACTACAACTCTGTTTAAACATTCATGTCAAAGAAAGAAAGACAAACATAGATGTCCTTATACCATCTTCAAAGAAGGGAAAGATAAACAGGGCCTACCTTTGCATCTTTAAACAACATATGCCTAAGGACACTTACTAAAGTTCTGATACGTGTCCGTTCAGTGTGCTGGATCTGTGTATCCCTCTAGGGTTTTTGGAGCCTGGAAATGCTCTTATGATCCTGTGCTTATTTGAGTCTTTGGCTTTCCCGGACCTTCTTTCTGCATCTTTGCAGGTGTTCATTTTGGTCACTCAGCCGGCTCTGTCTACTTCTTTCTTCTGGCTTTGCAGGGGTACCTTCCCCTGGTACCCTGATATGTGCGTTCTGGAGGGTGCTCTGAATATTGCAAGAGCTATGTCACGCTGGAGTGTCAGCAACTTTTGGATCAGACCAGGGTGGTTTCTTTGGCGCAGGTGGCTCAATGCACCTCTTTCCCCAGTGTGGGTGGTGTAGTGTTAGAGGATATGCAGGACTGCAGTGTGGATGTAGTCCTCAGGAAACTCTTTGATGCAACTGCTTTAGGCATTGTCTTTTGTCACACGTGCCTGTCTCTCTCAAATGCACATACTGGAGTATTATAAAAACAAAATAAATGAAGCAAAAACTACATATTATTCAAATAAAATAACATGCAAAAAATTCATCTGCTCTCTATAGTATCCTAAAACAGCTTACAATACCCAAAATTATAGAAGATCCATCCTCACAAAATCTTGCTGATCACTTTATCAATAAAATAGATAAAATAAGAAGCAACATTAATCCAAATACAAATCTTAACCAAGAAGAAATCCAAATACAAACAATACCTACTTCCAAATGCACCAATTTCATAATACCCTCCATTGAAGATCTTAAATCTCTTCTAGGAAAAATTAACGCAAAAGGAACAGATATTCATACTATTTCCCCTTTTATATTAAAACAACATTTCTCTTTTTTTGGCCCTTTTATCCGATGCATGATAGAATCTAGTTTAACTACAGGGCACATTCCTAAAGAATGGAAAGAAGCTATCATTCGACCAAAGATAAAAAATCCTAAAGAAACAACTTCAGAAATATCAAATTATCGCCCAATAGCCAATTTACCATTCCTCACTAAACTAATAGAAAAAGTCGTATTTAATCAGATAACTAACTTCATAGAAAAAACACATATACTACACCCAAATCAAACTGGATTTAGAGCAAATCACTCAACCGAACACACAATGATAGGACTCACAGCTAACATACAATACCATTTAGATGACCATAAATCAATAATTCTGATTTCACTTGATTTATCTGCAGCTTTTGATACTATAGATCATCATTTACTCATTAATAGACTTTCTTCAATTGGCATCTCAGGACAGGTGCTAAGTTGGTTTAAATCATATTTCCAAGATCGCTCAGCAAAAGTAGTGTTTAATAATTCAACATCTAATAATTTCACCAATTCATTTGGAATTCCACAAGGCTCAATTCTTTCACCGCTTCTATTTAATATTTTTTGGCACCTTTACTGACGCTCAGTCAATCCATTGGATTTTCCACATTTGCATATGCAGATGATATACAATTGCTTCATCCTTTAAATCCATTAGATTCAAATGAGCTAATATCCATAAATAACAAGTTAATACAAATAAGCCAATGGCTTAAGGAGAATATGTTAGCGCTGAATCCAACAAAATCTTCAGTGATGTTTTTCCCCTGGAAAAAAGATCTAAAAGAACAATTTTCATCTCAGATATTATTAAACGATATTCCCCTTCAGCAAGTAAATACAACAAAAATATTGGGAGTAACCTTAGATCAAGAATTTAGCTATCATAATCAAATCAGCACAGTTGTCAAAAGCTGTTTCAATAAATTGCGACTTATCAGATCATTAAACACTTAACATTCTAATTCACTCCCTAATTATTTCTAGGTTGGATTATTGTAATTCTTTATACTGTGGCATAACTCATAAAGAAATAAGAAGACTACAAATAATACAAAATACAGCTATAAAAATTATAACAAACTCAAAAAAATATGATCATGTTACACCTCTTCTACAAGATGCACACTGGTTACCTATTATACACAGAATAACGTTTAAAATCGTATTATTAACATTTAAAATCCAACAATCACACGAGCCGTTATTTCTGGACAGACTACTAATCCCTTACTCTTCACTAAGGACACTGAGACCGACGCAACAAAACTTATTAACCATCCCTTCTTTAAAAATAATTGGGACAAGAAGAGCAACCATATTTTCAGTACAAGCACCCCAACTGTGGAACAATTTACCAATTTATCTATGTAACGAACCATCACTGGCCAAATTCAAACGTGGTTTGAAAAGCATTCTTTATAAAGATGCATACAATACATAGATAAATAATTGTAATAAACACAGTACCTATTCTTTAAAGAATCAAATGAGTAGGACATCAACATGGAAACTATAAGTGCTTTTTAATTTTAATCTTAATCCTCTCTTTTCCCCTCATTCAAAAGATCATTAATACTAATCTGGATCTTTATTTATTCTTCATATTAAAACTATCTACTTTTAAACTGATTAATTATAACTAACATTACCTCTTTCCATGAATCATTTTAAAATAACTGAAGCTCTTTCTATCAATTAATTTTCTTCATAATTTTTTTCTTTTTTCTAAATTGACCCTATCCTTATGTACAAACCTTAAATGTTTTTTTATTTATTTTTCTCTTTTTTATTCTTTTTTAATTAATTTTATAAATTGTATTTCTGCCTTTTACCTACTTGTTTCAGTTTGTATTAATAGAACATAATGATTAGTCTGTATAATAGTCTTATTTGTATTTGTCATCCCTGGCTTTTACAATTATGTAATACGCATTGAAATATTGGATATTGCGTAAAATCAAAATTTAATAAACTCGAAACTTGAACTTGAGAGTGAGGTGGTGGTTCCCCCTCCTCAACTTTTTTTTTGGCGGGGACAGATAATATGACGGATGCATTGTATGGCCTTATGCGAGTTTGGCAAAGGTCTCTGCCTACAGAATGCTATGGTTCAGAAAGTGGGCTGGTGATTCCATTTCCAAGGCTTTTTTGGCTAAACTGCCTTTCAAGAGCAGTTATTGTTTGGCAAAGTTCTGGAAGACCTAATGGACTCTTAGATGGACCATCGCCCTAAGACTCTGTTTGATAACAGATCCAGACTCTCCTGGGGTTCTGGTTCTAATTTTATGGCTAACAGCAATTAAGAACAGAGATTTTCACAGGACTACTAATGATGGTATATTAGCTAAAGGTGGTTCCAGTCTTCAACCTCCATTTCTGCGCCCCTTGCTGAAGAGGCACAATGGCTCCAGGCCGAGGGATGCTCCTCTTCAGATAGGTTTTGGACATTATTAGGTCAGGCTACAAACTGGAATTTGTTCGACCCCTGACAGATTGGATCGTGGACTTTCCTTCAGGTCACCTGGACACAGTGCTCAAGGATTCAGGCACCGTTCAGCACTTGCTGGATATTCAAGCTATGGAACCAGTACATGCCAAAGTAAGGCTCAGAAGATTGGAAACCTATTCTGGCTCTTCAGCACATGAATGTGGCTCTCAAGATTCCCTGCTTCCGAACGGAAACCGTGTGTGCAGTCATTGCAGTTTTATGCCTCTCTGAATCTCACAGAGGCGTACTTGCAAATTCCCATTTTTATGGCCCACTGGAAATTTTTGCGTTTTCATGTTCTGGAATGGCAATACCAGTTCTCGGCCCTGCTCTTTGAGCTGGTGACAGTGCCCCGGACCTTCACCAAAGTGAAGGTGGTAGTGGTGGCTTACCTGCGAAAGATGAGTCTCCAGGTTCACCCTTGCTTAAATGACTGGCTGATCTGAGCTCCCTCACTGACCGAGGGACGGCACACAGTGGAGCGGGTGCTCCAGGTGCTGGAGGACCTAGGCTGGATTGTCAACTTCAGGAAGAGCCATCTGACATCCACACAGTCACTGGAATACCTGGGAGTCCTTTTCGACACGGCAGCAGGCTGCGTCTACCAGAAACCCACAGACAGATGCTGTGTACCTAGATTTCTTCCCTTCTAGAGCGGCCGGCTCCTTCAACATGGGATTAGCTTCAAGTTCTAGGATCCATGGTTGCCACACTTGATGTAGTTCCTTGGGCGAGGGTGCACATGCATCCTCTTCAGCATGCTTTACTCTCTCGCTTGTCTCCACACAGGGATGCCTTGCAGGCCCGTTTGCCTTTGATTCTGGAAGCCCAGGCAAGTATGGACTGGTAGCTTCTCCAACAATCGCTCCGCAGGGGCATACTGCTGCACATTGCCTCCTGGATCATGGTGATACCGACCTTTGGGCTGGGGAGCCCATTGCAATCGTTCTCCTGTTCAGAGGAGTTGAACTTCTTCTCAGCGAAAAAGAAAATCAACTGGTTGAAGCTTAGAGCCATTCGGCTAGCTCTGATGTGACTCTGGAGAGCCAAGACTCAGGAGAACCAAGCGGTCAGGATCTTTTCCAACAATGCGAGAGCAGTAGCCTACATCAATCGCCCACCTTCTTTTCCTTTAGGCGGAATATCACCTCCTAGTGCTGATGGTAGTGCATATGGAAGGAGTAGACAATGTTCAAACAGACTTCTTCAGCAAACAGATTCTGGATCTGGGCGAGTGGGCTCTGTCCGCAATGGCGTTCTGAGCAATAATGCTGGGGTCAGGCCCACTTCGACCTCATGTCCATGGCAAGAAAGTGGATCGCTTCTTTGGTCGAAGATCCAAGCCCGGAAGCAAGGGACTTGACACTCTGGTGCAGCCGTGGCCTCAGGAGATTCTCCTGTATGTCTTTCCTCCTTGACCAATGTTCGGCCAGGTCCTTTGACAAATTGTGGCCCATCCAGGCCACTTCATTCTGGTGGCTCCAGATTGGACTCGCAGGCCGTAGTTCACAGATCTGATAAGTCTGCGCTGGAGTTGCGGCCTTCGGTTTAGCACCTATCTGGACTTCCTCCTGCTGAGTCCAGTGGCCATGGAGGATCCGGGTCACTTTTCTCTTATGGCATGGCTCTTGAGCGTGCAGCCTTAGAGCGCACAGGAGATTCTGCTATGGTTGTTGATACTCTTCTAATGTCTAAGAAGTTGTCTACGGTTTCGACTTCCAACTTTGGTGCGCCCAGGACCAGGTGGACTCTTATTTAGCTCCGATCTCGCTGAGTTTCACCTTTCTTCAGGCTGGTTTGCATAATAGCCTCACTGTGGCTTCTATTTGGGTCCAGGTGGCCAGGCTCTCTTTTTCTAGATCCGAGGAGCTTCGATCCTCGTTGGCATCACATCCTGATATCGCTAGATTTCTGAAGGGGCTCTTCATGTCAGCCCACCAGTTAAGCTACTTTTCACTTCCTGGGACCTCAACTTAATGCGATCTAGCCTTGCCAAGGCTCCTTTTGAGCCCTTTGAGATGTTTCCCTCTTGGACTTGATGCTCAAATCCGTTTTGCTGGTTGCCATTACTTCAGAGCGACGTGTGTTGGAACTACAGGCTCTGACTTGCAGAGAACCATTCCTCCGGTTTTCTGAAACTGGGGTTTCCCTTTGGACGGTTCCTTCCTTCCTGCCAAAGGTGGTTTCGGCTTTCCATGTTAATCAGGAAGTGCATTTGACAGTCTTTCATTTGACAGTCTTTCAATTGACAGGTTCCAAGACACAGGACCACCTGTTGAAAATACTGGATGTACACAGAGTTCTTCTGTGTTCTAAGGAGTTTTGTCTCTGACCATTTGTTTGTGGGGACTCATTCAGTTAAGTGGGGTGCTCCCACTTCCAAGGCCACGATTTCCAGATGGATGCATAGGGCTATTTTGTCAGCCTACATTCTTTCACAGAAGTAGTCTCCCGATTCCGTCAAGGCGCATTCTACCAGGAGTGTGGTTTCTTCATGGGCAGAAGCTAGATCTATCTCTCCTGAGATTTGCAGAGCTGCGACGTGGTCTTCTCTTCACACATTTGCCAAGTTCTACAGAGTGGATGTGGTGGCAAGACAGGACTCCACCATTGGGTCCTCAGTCTTAAGGGTTGGCACAGCAAGCCCACCTTAGTTTTTTGGGGGGACTGCTTTTGTACGTCCCTACTGTCTAGAATGTCTCATGTATTGCACTGGAAAAATAGATTATGTACTTACCACGACTATGGAGATGGTGCGGTATACAAACCTAAGGTTTAGTTTAGTTTAGTTTACCCTGGTAAGGTCTTTTCTAGTAGATAAGTAAGACATTCTAGTCTCCTGCCCTGTCCTTCCTGCGCCTGCCTACTTTTTCAATCTGTTTTATGCTTTTCCAAATTGACTCTTGGATGCCTGTGAGCCATTGAGGGCTAGGAAGAATTTGTATATATATTTTAATTTATTAGGGAGTAGTTTCTGAGCTCCTTTGAAGCCAATGTTGGCAGTTAATGGTACTGTCTAGTTACTTTTGAGCAGAACGCTTGTTTCAACCTGTTGCTACAGGTGCCTCTACTTCACATATATTGGGTGGCTCTATGTGCTTGGGTACTTACTGAAGGTGGAGCAAGAGAGCCTAGTGAAGTACAGTACTCCCTCTGAATCTGCGGTTTCAGTACCCGCAGATTCGGTTATTTGTAATTTTTTTTTTTCTTTTTTTAAAGAAACACTGCATCCTGGACTTCCCCCAAACCTTACCTGGTGGTCTAGCAGCGAGACTACAATGGGAACTCACGGCAGCCATTTTGATGATGGCTCTGCACAAGGCAGGAGCGTAGGATGATCAATCCTGCCCCGCATCACCTGTAGACCACCAGATAAGGTCTGGGGAAGGTCCAGGATACAGGAGGAAGGCAGGGGTGGGTCAGAGCTGGCCCTGAAAGTTATCTGCGATATTTCAATTTTCACAGGCCGGCTCTGCCCCTAACCCCCACAGATATTGAGGGTCTGTTGTATAACAGAGGCAGAGTGAAAAATCCGGAGTGGATTCCTTCTGCAATAGCATGCAGCTAAAGGAAAATAACCCTACTGTCTAGAATATCTCACCTATCTACTGGAAAAGAACTTACCAAGGTAAGTACATAATCTCTTTTAATCTATTGTTTCTTTTAAGATTTCTAGTATGATTAGAAATTACCGATTGCTTATTAATTGTTCTGATATATTCCTAAATTCATTTGTACTCATTTACTACATGTTTTGATTTTTAGGATAGCTCAGATTGTTCCTTTGATAATAACTTATTTGGTAGACCTTTTTACAACCCTTGCTAAAGTCTCTAATGACCTGTTCCTGGCCATATCCAATGGCCTCTACTTTATCCTCATCCTTCTCGATCTGTCTGTTGCCTTTGATACTGTTGATCACCCCATACTTCTTGGTACACTACCCTTGCTGGAATTCCAATGTTCTGTTTTCTCCTGGTTTTCATCCTATCTATCTCATTGTACTTTCAGTGTATGCAATGGAGGAACCTCCTCCACTACTATCCCACTGTCAATTGGTGTACTTCAAGGCTCTCTCTAGGACCTCTCCTTTTCTCCATATATACTCGCTCCTTGATGCACTGATCTTCTCCCATGGTTTTCAGTATCACCTCTTTGCTGATGATTCCCAGATCTACTTCTCCATACCACATATCTCTACAGGGATCCAGGCCCGAGTCTCAGTCTGCTTGTTCAATATTGCCACCTGAATGTTTCACCACCATCTAAAACTGAATAGGGTTAAGGCTGAACTCCTTGGAGGCACGTGATACCAGGAGGGTGAACGGACGTGCCTCTGTGTAGCTCCAGGCCGCGCCTTCATCTATTGCTACTTTATCTGCTTTCACCGGCTGGCGTTGTGCCCTAAACTGCAGATTCGAAGGTCCTCGAGCGGCTGCATCTGTCCTATCATTTCACCCCGCACAGAACAGGTTGATGGCAACTAAATCTACCCGGACTGCGAGAGACAGGCCGAGGGGACCGGACAGCAAAATGGCGGAGCACCACAAAATGGTGGTTCAGGAGCTTACCCGTTCCCTCACCTTGGTCATGGAGGACAAGCTGGCCACCATCCATACCTTCATGGAAGGTATTAAGGAAAGCCTGGATTCCCAGGCTGGTCGGCTGCAGCGGGCTGAGGACCGCATAGCTCAGCAGGAAGACACCGTGGCTAATCATGAGGAGCACCTCTGCACGTTGGAAACAGAGAAAAAGGCTTTGCTGGATCGCCTCAAGTATCAGGAGAACAGAGGCCGTCGTAACAACCTATGCTTTGTGGGGATCCCCAATTCCATTCACAATGTCGATCTTCGTCACTGGTTGGAGGACTGGCTGCCTAAGGCTGTTGCCCTACCTAACCCTCTGGCACCTTATTCTATCGAACGAGCTCACAGACTGGGATCCCGCCGGGATGAGGAGTCCAGGCCCCGGCTGGTCATTGCGAGATTCCTCAATTACACCGTAAAGGAGCGAGTGCTGGCCCACTACCGTCGTGGAAAGGATCTTAACCTGCAGCTGGAGCGTCACAGGGTGCTTATTTTTCAGTACTTCTCGCCTCAGGTCTCGTCGTGGCACCGGGCCATGGCACCCCACTGCAGTGAGTTATTCAAGCGCAATATCCGCTTTTCTCTATTGTACCTTGCCAGAGCCCGAGTGACCTACAATAATTCCACCACATTCTACAATACCCCGGCTGAGTTGGAGGGATTCATCAAAACTCTGCCTGCTGTGGCATGTGGGGACCGTGGTGCCTCATGAATCGGTTCCGAACTGGCATTTGGGCAAGCCCCCCTTCTGCTAAGTTGTTCTGTTTTGTTTATGGCCCGTTGGATGTAGGGGGGTTGCTGTGATGACCTGCTTTGGCCATTTGTTCTGATGAGTGTCGGGTCCTGGGGCAGCCACTTGGGTGCCCTGTGCAGTGTGAGTGACCGCTGTGGTCGGCTCCCCTTAGGATGTAGTAGCCTTGCAGTGAGGGTTGAGGAGCTGCGTTTTTCTGAAGGACTGACCAATATTGGTGGCTGCTACCTGGTTGTGCCTGGCCATATTACCCTGGCTTCGATGCTTTGCACATAAGGAATCCTGCCTTTACGCTTCTGGCTGCGTAATCCTGGGTGAGCCCCCTGTGCCCATCTTCGGTTGGAGTCTTGAGGCTCACATGTTTTCTGGGGCCTTGGCAGTTTATTTTTTGTCCCCTCTTATGTTTTGTTGCTTGCTTATTTCTATTGTGACTTTATCTCTTTGGGACTCCATGCATGGATTTTCGCTTCCAGATTTTGTTGTCTGATATTTATGCTCAGGCCCTTCCGTGCGCCAGACCATCGCACATGGGGGGCCATGGCAGAGACGGGTTGGACTGCTGTTCTTTGTGGTGTGGCCCGGGGCTACACGATTGCCTTGTTCTAGGGGTTGGGGATTAGCTGGGATTTTTCCATGCTGAGACTGGGTTTTGGGTTTGGTTGAGAGGGGAGGTGGGGGTGCTTAACTACTTTGTACTTTGGTGGGGGAGTGGACCAACGAACTTCAGATGGCTGTCTCTGTCCATGACATTAGGCTGCTCTTCCAAACACTTTATCTTCATGTGAAAGCGGTGACACTGCAGGAGACTCAATACAAACTCCTGCACCGTTCCTATATTACCCGGGCTCGAGGGCATGTCATGGGGTTATGGCCAGACGATAAATGTATTAGATGTAAAACCCACAGGGGCACTTTTCTTCACCTGCCAGAAACTGACTCTATGGGACTCTGTCCAGCGTTGTCTTGCTACTTCCTGCACAGACCGGTGCCCTGGAATACATCTGCTTTGCTTTTGGGGGATGTCCAAGATCTTCAGCACCATGGCCTGGATTCGCCTTCTCAGAAATTTGTTTTACACGCTATTCTTATGGGAAAAAGACTTATCCTGCACTACTGGATCTCCGAGGAGGCTCCCCCATTCCATATGTGGACAGCTTTGATGAAACAGCAGTCACGCTTTGAGTTGGACACATATTCATTGTGTCCACAAATCCCCTGGAAGCTTTACTGTTCCCTTTGGTAGCAGTTCTTGGACTCTGATGTTTAACTGTTTTTGACTGTCTCTACATGCCGGAATGTTTTAGTTTCCCAGATATTTTTGTTGAGCTTTTGTTTTCCTTTGAGGGTGAGTTCTTGGTTCTTTGTGTGTCCTCCTTTATGCGGCCTGAAGACTGGTGTTTTTTCTCTTCTCTGTTTCGGGCCGCATATCCGCTGGACATTTTCTTGGACCCCATGCTTGCTTGCTTATTTGCTCATTTCCGTCTTTCTTTACTTGGCTCAGTAAGGTGTGTGTGCGTGTATGTACGTGTACGGGTGTCTGGGTGTGTTTCATTTGGGGTGCGGCTGATCTGATTGGGTGTAGTGAGTTTGTTTTGAATTGTTTGGGGATTCTGGTTGATGTTCTTTTTCCTTAAAATGGACAAGGGCCTCTCTGGCTGGCAGGTTGCTTTTTCACTCCTTTTTGTTTTTGTTACTGATGGGGTTATGAGGCAGCTCTGCTCTGTACCTTTGTGAATTACTTTCTTCCTTGTATCCTCTGCTCTTTTTGAATGCATTGTTCGTTCTGTTACCTGGTGTTTTTGCTCTTGTTTGCCGGTTGCCTTTTGTCTTAATAAACATGATATTAAAAAAAAAAAAAAAGACTGGGCTCCTTATCTTTCCCTCTCCCCTGTTCTCCTCCCTGTCTTGTCGGCTCGCAACTTTGAGGTTATCTTTAATTCATATCTCTCCTTCTCCGCTCAGATTCAACAAACCGCTAAAGCCTGTCACTTCTTCCTCTTTAATAGTATCAAAATCTGACCTCTCCTTTTTGAACATTCTATCAAAACCCTTATGCACACTTTTATCATCTCTTGCATAGATTACTGCAGCTTGCTTCTCTCATGTCTTCCACTCAACCATTTCTCTCCCCATCAATGCATGAAAAATTCTGCTGCATGACTTATATTCCATAAGAGCCACCACACTCACATTATCCCTCTCCTCAGGTAACTTCACTGGCTCCCCATCCATTTCCAAATACAGTTCAAACTCCTCTTACTGAGTTACTAGTACACTCACTCTGCAGACCCTCAATATCTCTCCACATTTCTCTCCCGCTGTGCTACCACTCATGAACTCTGTTCATCGGGTAAGTCCCTCCTATCCGTACCCTTCTCCTCCACTGCGTACTCCAGACTCCATCCCTTCTATCTTGCTGCACTGTATGCATAGAACAAACTGCCTCAGTCTTTACGTTAGGCGTGGTCTCTAGAATTATTGAAATCCACTTTTTCAATGCTGCCTTCAACTCCTAACTCCCACGCACCATAAAATTACGTATGAGCATCCTATCATTCTCTCTGAAAGTCTGTCTGTCCAATTAGATTTTAAGCATTTCTGAGCAGGGGCTGTCATAGTAACATACATAGTAGATGACGGCAGATGAAGACCCGAATGGTCCATCCAGTCTGCCCAACCTGATTCAATTTAAATTTTTCTTCTTAGCTATTTCTGGGCAAGAATCCAAAGCTCTACCTGGTAGTGTGCTTGGGTTCCAACTGCCGAAATCTCCATCAAAACCTACTCCATCCCATCTACACCCTCCCAGCCATTGAAGCCCTCTCCAGCCCATCCTCCCTCAAATGGCCATAGGAACATAAGAACATAAGCATCGCCTCTGCTGAGTCAGACCATGGGTCCATCACACCCAGCAGTCCGCTCCTGCAGCAGCCCCCCCCCATGTCTATGACCTGTAAGTGATCTTGTTACCTAAAACATTTTATTCCCTAATCATTTAATATCCTGTATAGTAACCATCTAACTATACCCTTCAATCCCCTTTTCCTTCAGGAAATCATCTAATCCCTTTTTGAAACCCAATATCATACTCTGTCCTACCACTTCCTCTGGAAGCACATTCCAAGTATCCACCACCCTTTGAGTGAAGAATTTCCTAGCATTTGTTCTGAATCTGTCACCTTTCAGTTTTTTTTGAATGCCCTCTTGTTTTTGTTGCCCCTGCTAGTCTGAAGAATCTGTCCCTCTCTACCTTCTCTATCCCCTTCATGATCTTATAAGTTTCTATCATGCCCTTCTAAGTCTCCGCTTCTCCAGAAACAGACCATGCAAGTCTGCCCAATACTGGCCTTAGTTCAATATTTAATATTATTTTCTGATTCTAGATCCTCTGTGTTCATCCCATGCTTCTTTGAACTCCGTCACCATTTTCCTCTCCACCACCTCTCTCGGGAGCGCATTCCAGGCATCCACCACCCTCTCCGTAAAGTAGAATTTCCTAACATTGCCCCTGAATCTACCACCCCTCAACCTCAAATTATGTCCTCTGGTTTTACCATTTTTCTTTCTCTGGAAAAGATTTTGTTCTACGTTAATACCCTTCAAGTATTTGAACGTCTGAATCATATCTCCCCTGTCCCTCCTTTCCTCTAGGGTATACATATTCAGGGCTTCCAGTCTTTCCTCATACGTCTTCTGGCGCAAGCCTCCTATCATTTTCGTCGCCCTCCTCTGGACCACCTCAAGCCTTCTTATGTCCTTCGCCAGATACAGTCTCCAAAATTGAACACAATACTCCAAGTGGGGCCTCACCAACGACCTGTACAGGGGCATCAACACCTTCTTCCTTCTACTGACTATGCCTCAGCATCCTTCTGGCAGCAGCCATCGCTTTGTCACACTGCTTTTTCGCCTTTAGATTTTCGGACACTATTACCCCAAGATCCCTCTCCCCATCCGTGCATATCAGCTTCTCACCTGTCTATTAAGTGTTGATTGTACAGTACTGTGTATGCTTTAGAAATGATAAATAGTAGTAGTAGTAATAATCCTGCTAATGCATAAGACATCCCCACTAGGACTCCTGATGAAAGCATTAATGCCGGTATCTCACTACAGTTTTTAATCCTGAGCATCTAGGATGAATTCCACTGTGCTTTTTCTTTGTTTGTGTTCTAAGGGATTACCTTGGTTTTTCTCCTCTTTTTTATTTATTCATTCAATTTTCTATACTGTTCTAGAGGAGCTCAGAATGGTTTACATGAATTTATTCAGGTACTAAATGAGGCATTGGGGGGATTAAGTGACTTGCTCAGGGTCACAAGGAGCAATGTGGGTTTAAACCCACAACCCCGGGGTGCTGAGGCTATAGCTTTAACCACTGCACCACACTCTCCCCTGAAACGGAAATAATTCCTGAGATCAAATGAACTAATCAATGATAATCCTCTGAAAGTTTTCCACTGTAAATGCCCTGTTGGCAGAACAACAGCAGAGCTACTGGTGAGCAGCTCAGATGGAAGATGTCAGAGGGTGAGGGCAAAAATGACAGCAGGGGGCTTGGGATATTTGGCGAGACATGATGCAGGAGATTCTAAGGGGAAGAAATAGCTCCAAATGGGTCTGGTATTTTGGAGTCACGAGCTGCAGGTGCTGGTGTCACGGGGCTGGCTGTGTGTTGTCCGTGACCTGTGGGACATGTGCAATATAGTTAGGGTGGTGCTGAGAGGGGGGGGACTAGGTTTCTAGGGGATGATGATGCAGAGCTGATATTTTGGATGCTGGGCAGCTGTGGCCATGACTATGAGAGTTATGGTGGTGCTGTAGGGTCAGAAGTATTCAGGGGATGAACCTGTAGAGCTGTACTTTGATCTGCAGAGATGGTCTACCACACTTCCATAGTATGCAAGTTAGGATTTTAATCAAGAAGCTTGTCGATGGTCAGGGAAACATTTGGGCCCTCCTGACACTGTTGAGTCAGGTGGATACTCGTAAGGAATAATACAATGAAGTCAATGTTCTTTTTTTTTTTTTGTATCCCAGGGATATACCACCTACAGTTCACACATGGGCTTGCAGCAGCATTCCTCCCAACCTGGCTCCATGGTACCTCCTACCTACTCTAACCAACCCTACCAGAGCTCCCATCCCCCCTCCACTCCAGCACTGCCAGATCCTCGACAGATGCAGCAGAGACCAAGTGGATATGTGCATCAACAGGCCCCAGGATATGGACACGCCATGCAGAATACACAGAGGTACTGTGCAAGTACAGGACATACAAGGGCTGGCCCAAACATTCGGCAAAGACTACGACTGCTACTAGTTGTTATTTCTATACCAGACACACACAGTGCTGTACATTAAACACGCAAGAGATGGTCCCTGCTCGAAAGAACTTACAGTCTACTGGACAAAAGTGGTGAATCAATATTAGGGAAATACAAAGGGAGGGTAGAGGACCACAGAGGGAATAACGAGCCAATATGGTGCTTTTACAAGCTAATAGGGTTAAGACTTAATCAGCTCCATTTTATTCCTTTGAGATGAGACCATTGTTATTTATCTCTAGAAAAAGAGTTCTCGAATTAAGTGCTTCATGTTATTAGTTTGGGTAGCAGAAGAAAAAAAAAATTTAAATTGAATCAGGTTGGGCAGACTGGATGGACCATTCGGATCTTTATCTGCCGTCATCTACTATGTTACTATGGACACTAGCAAGATGGTTTGAGTGTAGGCCAGAGCCTTGTCCTCAATTTGAGTGTGCCCCTTTTTGCTTCAAATTTGAGGAGTTTAATTTGGCTTCAATACTTTTTCTTGATATATTAGAAGACCCCCCCTGTGGCTTCAAGAGGTTCACCCAATACAATTGGGTGATCTCAGTAACAGATCTTCACTCTTGGTGCATCGGGTGCCTTGGACCTGATCATGATCCTAACTTTTCTCTCTGTTAGCAAATGCCATTGTGGAGGCACCAGAAGCATTGACATACAAGTTTTATTTAAGATTTGATATACACCCAAAGTCTTAATTTCATAGCGTATTAAAAATGGGGAAAACTTTACATATAAAATATAACAATAGACAAGCCTTTGGGTAACAAGATTGGTACAAAATGGAAGAGGGAAGAACTACAATAATTATAGTAAAGAGAGGACATACAAAGAAAACACAACCAGGCAAGGTTGGGATAAGATAAAAATTGTAGAACAAAGAGCGTTTTGAAACAAAAAACTGAACTTGGTCAATGAAGTCTTGACCAAAAATTCATAATCACTGAAGCTGTGTCTCGAAGACATCCCTATATAGAAAGCTTTTTAAGGAGCCTTTGAATCTATCTAATGCTGTTTCATTACATAAGTACCCTGGTAAAGCGTTACATAGCTGAGGACCTGTCACTCACAGTTTTATGAATGTTTTGGGAGCCATTGGCTAAATTTTGTAAGGAGGAATAAATGAGTTTTATTTTATAGACATGTAAACATACACATCCAGGGAGGGGGAGGGGAGGAAATGGAATGGGAACTTGATTTAGGGATTTCATGAATAGTTTTATTAAGGTTTTATTTTACTTGTATATCTGGTGGGAGGGTGGGGATAATATAATTGTACGTTGAAGTCTGTAAGTTCCATTGTGCTTGTTTTTACGTATCCATATTTGTGAATCATTTGTTGCACAATTGTAGTTGAAAAACTTAATAAAGAATTTTAAAGATCATCTTGGTGCCAATAGTTTTCAAAGAAGGAACAGTGAACAAATGATATTCTGTTGATCTTAATGTTCTGGATGGGTAAGGTATGAGGAGACGATCGAGAAATATCGGGGAGCTTATAAGTCGAATTTTGAAAATTATTAATGCTATTTTATAGGTGATTCTATGTGAGACTGGGAGCCAATGAGCGTTTTTCAAAAAAGGAGTCACATGGTCAAACTTTTTTGAGTTTGTGATAATTTTTATAGCTGTATTTTGGATTATTTGTAGTCTTTTGAGTTCTTTTGGGGAGATGCCTTTATATAATGAATTACAGTAATCCAGTCTTGATATAATGAATGAATGAATGAAAATGTTTAGAGCTACTGAATCTAACACTTTTGCTCTAATTAACACTTTTGCTCTAATTAACACTTTTGATCTAATTAAACGTAGTTTGTAGAAGCAGGTTTTGACCACAGAACTAATTTGGTTGTGATAAGAAAGCTTATGATCAAGGACTACCTCTAAGATTTTTACGGACTTGACAGTTTGTAGAGGAATTTTGTCAAGCCTGATTTGAGATGGTAATGTAAGATCTTCTTTCCACAGAAACAGCATTGAGGGTGATTTCGCTATGTTTAGTGACAGCATGTTTTCTTTGAGCCACTGACATACACTGTGAACCAAAACAAAACCAGCCAAAACTTTTTTTTTGTCATATCTCTTCCACAGAACTTGACCGATTCTTATCAAATTTAGTGTATCATTTCCTGAATGAAGTTGATATAAAATGTTGTAAATATTTCCCACCACACTACAGCACTACTGTGTGAAAATGAATTATTGCTGTGGGATACGCACAGAAGCAGACAATAGTAACAGTGTCTGTATCAAAATGGTTTTCGCTGCAGAAGACCAAATTCTGATAAAGAACTTGGTACTGCTATAATGTTACAACAGTCAATGATTGTTGAAAGAGTTCCCACATAAGAGTTGGAATAAAAACAGCCTTGATATGCTGCTACGCAAGATCTGAGCAACGGGCACTGTGGATCATAAGCCAGGCAGAGAATGACCGCGCTTGATTCGCACACAAGCACATTGATGTTGTATGTGATCTTGTACTGAGTCAGGAGGATGCACCTTAAGCGCACCAAACAACTCAACAAATCGCAAGAGAAGCAGGAATAAGCCAGACAACTGTGATTAAGATAATTCATGATGATCTGAAATTAAAGTATCTTAAAAAGCATCATGCCCAAGAGTTAACTTTACCCAACAAAGACACACGCCTGACAGGTGCAAGCAGCTTTTGACCAAGTACTCGAAACACAGCATCAACTATATTACATTAGGGATTTCTATTTCGCCATTACCTTGCAGTTCAAGGCGGATTACATCTGGTCATAGAGGAGAAGGGTACAAATAAGAAAGACTTACCTGACGAGTGGAGTTCCTGGGGAGAGTATAGGGAGAGAGGAGAGATACTGAGGAGCTGTGGAGTGAATACACTTGTAGGGTAGTAAGAGGAGTTTGAACTGTATGCAGAAACAGATAGGGAGCCAATGAAGTGTCTTGAGGAGAGGAATAGTGTGCGCATAACGATATTAGCGTAATTTGAGGTGTGCAGCCAAGTTCTGGACAGACAGAAGGAGACAAAGATGGTTTAGCAGAAGGCCAGTGAGAAGCTGGTTACAGTAGTCTAGGCAAAGAGGTGATGAGGGTCTTAGCAGTGCCCTTAGAAAGGAAGGGTCAGATTTTAATGATGTAGAGAAAGAAACAAATGAAAAAGGATCTACCAAAGTTAGAATAGTGGTCTAATATTTTTCAACTAAAATTCGATGTGAAGAAGTACAGAGTGATACACTTGAGGAGTAGAAATCCAAGGGAACTATATGTGCTGAGAGGATGAGAGGCTGATATGTATGGTTGGGGAAAGGAACCTTGGAGTGATGGTGTCTGAGGATCTGAAGGTTATGAAACAATGCAACAAAGTGATGGCTATAGCCAGAAGGATGCTGTGCTTTATAGAAAGAGACATAACCAGCAGAAGAGAGGAGGTGTTGATGCCCCTGTACAGGTCATTGGTGAGGCCCCACCTGGAATACTGTGTTCAGTTCTGAAGGCTGTACCTGGCTAAGGATGTAAAATGACTTGAAGCAGTCCAGAGAAAAGCAACAAAAATGGTATGGGGCTTGTGTCCAAAGATGTACAAGAAGAGATTGGAAGACCTGAATATGTAGAGGAGACATTTATATACTTGAAAGGTATTAACATAGAAACAAATCTTTTCCAGAGAAAGGAAAATGGTAAAACTAGAGGGCATGAATTGAAGTTGCGGGGTGGCAAACTTAGGAGTAATGTTAGGAAATTTTTTTTCATGGAGAGGGTGGTAGATGCTTGGAATGCCCTCCCGAGGGAGGTGGTGGAGATGAAAACGGTGACAGAATTTAAAAAAGCATGGGATGAACACAGAGGATCTCTAATTAGAAAATGAATGGTCTAAAACAAACTACTGGGCAGTCTTACATAACATAACTTTATTCTTCTATACCGCCACAATCAAACAATTTCTAGGCGGTTTACACAGTAGAAGACTGGACAATCAGCGAAATAAAAATAATTAAAATACAACTGTTTTCCTAATATATTTAATATAGAATTTTGATTAACAGTAATATCTTCATTTAGGAAATAAATTTATCAAACAATGCTGACTTAATTACTTTTCAAAATGTACCATAAGACAACATGACTCCACCAATATAATTACCCCACCAGGACTGCTGCTTACTTGCTTGAAACGCAAGGGTCCTATCCAAAAAAGTCTCTGTCCTGTATATGGTGATTTGGTTTAGGATAGACTGGAGTGAGCTTCAGTGGCAACTCAGGTAGTAGGAACCTAACGACGATAACGGGCAGACTATTGCCCAGAAATATTAAAGAAAAGACAATTGAAACATGAATGTATGGTGAGTGCTGGGCAGACTGGATGGACCATTCAGGTCATTTTCTGCTGTCATTTACTACATATGTATGTATGTAAGAGGTGTTTGAACTGTATGCAGAAACGGGAGCCAATGAAGTGTCTTGAGGAGAGGGATAGTGTGCGCATAGCGACATTGGTGGAATATGAGGCGTGCAGCTGAGTTCAGGACAGATTGAAGGGGGGAGAGATAGTTTAGAGGAAGGCCAGTAAGAAGCTGGTTACAGTAGTCTAGGCCAGTATTCTTCAACCTTTTGACACCTATGGACCGGCGGAAATAAAATAATTATTTTGTGGACCAGCACCAGTCCATGGACCTGCAGTTGAAGAACACTGGGCTAAGTCGTGCCCATCTCCACCCAATCTCCGCCCTAGACCCCGCACCCATAATAGTACTAATTGTAACACCATTTTATCCATCCATTTTTCATATATACACACATACAATATAATCGTATTAACAACACATAATAGTTAACCACAAAATTAAAATACACAAAGCACACTGTATACTTTTCAAAATTCATTCCTACCAGAAAACAGATAACCCCTTGCAAATGCAGGACCAAAAACTAAAAGTACTAATATTCACAAACAAACCCTAAGATGCAAGACTCTGCAAGCAGTACAACCCTCAGAGAAAAACAAACAAATGCATTTCTTCCTGAACAGTTAGGACAGACAATTAGGGCAGATGTAAAATCACTAAATAAAAAAAATAAAAGCATTTCCCCTACCGTTTTCTCTCTCCCTCCATGTGCCTTGCCTTCTGGCCTGCCCCCCGGTGTTAGCTTCAGGCCAGTCCGTGGTACGATCAACGCAGGGTCTTCGGGCCAGCTCCCTGAGTGCTGCATTGCACAAAGCTGTGGGAAGCGGCTCCTCGCGCGCTCATCTGGAAGCCTTCCCTCTGACGTTGCGACATCAGAGAGAAGGCTTCCGGATCAGGCACAGGCCGCGGGTAGGAGCCTTTTCCCATGGCTTTGTGCACTGCAGCACTCGGGGAGCCAGCCCGAAAACGCTGCAATGATCGTACTGAGGACCGGCAGTTACAGAACAATCTCTTGGGCCCGATGTAGGTGCCGGCCCTGTGAACTGGCAGAAAATTTCTGCGGACTGACACCGGTCCACGGACCGGCAGTTGAAGAACACTGGTCTAGGCAAGAGGTGATGAGGGTCTTGGCAGTGCCATCATACAGGAAGAGTCAGATTTTAGTGATGTTGTAGAGAAAGAAACAACAGGTTTTGGCTGTCCATTAGATCTGTGAAGAGAAGAGGGATGAGTGAACGATCACCCTGAGGTTGCAAGCCGACAGGACAAGGGAGGATGAGGGTGTTGTCCAGAGAAATAGAGAATGGGGGGACAGGAGAGGTAGGTTTAGGGGGCATGATAAGGAGCTCAGTTTTGGCCATGTTTAGTTTTAGATGGCGGTGAGACATCCAGGTAGTGATGTCAAACTAGCAGGCTGAGACTTGGGCCTGAATGTATATAGAGATTTCAGGTGTAGAGTCGCTGGCATAGAGGTGGTAGTGAAAGCCATGGGAGGAGATTAGAGCACCAAGGGAGAAAGTGTTGACAGGAAAAAGAAGTGCCACATGAAAGGTAGGAAGAAAACCATGAGATAACAGATCCCTGAAACTCAACCGAGGACAGCGTATCAATGAGAAGGCTGTGATCCTTGGGTTTTGGCCAGGTACTAGTGACCTGGATTGGCCACCGTGAGAACGGGCTACTGGGCTTGATGGATCATTGGTCTGACCCAGTAAGGCTATTCTTATGTTCTTATGTCAAAAGCTGCAGATAGATCAAGGAGGATGAGGATGGATTAGAGGCCTTTGGATTTGGCCAGGAGCAGGTCATTTGAGATTTTAGTAAGGGCAATTTCAGTAGAGGGTGAAAGCCCGATTCAAGTGGGTGAAGGATAGCTCGAGACGAGAGAAAGTCAAGGCAATGGAGGTGAACAGTACGTTCAAACAGCTTAGATAAGATGGGGAGGAGGGAGAAGGGGTGATAGTTGGAGCAGCAGGTAGGTTTCAGTGAGGGTTTTTTGAGGAGCAGCATAACGATGGCATGTTTGAAGTCATTGGGCACTGTTGTGGTGGAGTGTGATATTTTGAGGATATAGTAGATAGAGGGGACAATAGTTGGAGAGAGTGAAAAGTAGATGGGTGGGGATGGTATCAGAGGAACAAGTGGTGAGTTTGGAGGAGGAAAGAAATGAGTGATTTTCTCCTCAGTGATTTCAGGAAAGGAAGAGAAGGTGGGAAGGGCCAAGGGGGGCGAGGGTTGATGGAGCAGGCTGTTATAATAGTCTAAATGAGATAAATGAAGTGCTCTAATCCAGGGGTGTCAAAGTCGGTCCTCGAGGACCGTAATCCAGTCGGGTTTTCAGGATTTCCCCAATGAATATGCATTGAAAGCAGTGCATGCACATAGATCTCATGCATATTCATTGGGGAAATCCTGAAAACCCGACTGGATTCCGGCCCTCGAGGACCGACTTTGACACCTGTGCTCTAATCAGTAAAGAAAATTGCTGTTTGGAGAACAAAGTTATAATTTCAGAAAAAAATGAAATGGAACTAACAATTCAATTAACTTGTGGTTGGAGTAAGAGTTGAATCCAAGAAAATCTCTGATACTTTTTGAACTGCAGTCCACTTTAAAAGTTAACCATCTGGTAGTGTAAATTTCTCCAGAATGGCTCAACCAAAGCAGTTTGTTTTATCCTTATTAAAGACCATAAAGGTTGCCATATTTTTCCATCAACAAAATAGTCACTTAATTTGCACAGGGTAGTGTCTAGATCAAGGGTAGAGAACAAGGGCCAAATCCAGTTGGGTTTTCAGGATTTCCCCAACGAAAATGTATGAGATCTATTTATATGCACTGCCTCTATTGTATGCAAATAGACCTCATGCATATTCATAAGGGAAATCCTGAAAACCCAACTGGATTGTGGCCCTCGTTCCCCACCCCTGGTCTAGTTCATCATCAACTTAGAAAAATCTGCTTATTTATAAAACTTAACATCCAAAGCTGGAAAGTCTTGACTGAATGAATGAACTATAAATATTAAATAATAGCGGTGAAAGTGGAGAACCCTGAGGGACTCCACATGAAACATAGAAACATAGAAAATGACGGCAGAAAAGGGCCTTGGCCCATCTAGTCTGCCCACACTAATGGCCCACCCCCTATCTACCTCCATGAAGAGATCCTACATGCCAATCCCATCTTTTCTTAAAATCTGGTACGCTGCTGGCCTCAATTACCTGTTGTGGAAGATTATTCCAGCGGTCAACCACCCTTTCGGTGAAGAAATATTTTCTGGTGTCGCCATGAAATTTCCCACCCGTGATTTTCAACGGATGCCCTCTTGTTGCCGTGGGTCCTTTAAGGAAAAAGAGATCCTCTTCCACCTCGATACGGCTCGTGACATATTTGAACGTCTCGATCATGTTTCCCCTCTCTCTGTGTTCCTCAAGTGAGTACAGCTGCAACTTACCCAGTTGTTCCTCATACGGGAGATCCTTGAGTCCTGAGACCATCCTGGTGGCCATTTGCTGAACTGACTCAACTCTCCGCACATCTTTTTGATAATGCGGCCTCCAGAATTGTACACAGTATTCCAGATGGGGTCTCACTATAGATCTGTACAACGGCATTATGACCTCGGGCTTATGGCTGACGAAACTTCTACGGATACAGCCTATGATTTGTCTAGCCCTGGATGAAGCTTTCTCCACTTGATTGGCAGTCTTCATGTCTTTGCTAATAATCACCCCCAAGTCATGTTCTGCTACAGTCCTTGCTAGGATCTCACCATTTAGGGTGTAAGTCCTGCATGGATTTTTGCTGCCAAGGTGCATGACCTTGCATTTTTTGGCATTGAAACTTAGTTGCCAAGTCTTTGACCAATGCTCTAGCAGGAGTAGGTCATGCGTCATACTGTCGGGCATTGAGCTTTTGTCAGGCACTGTGCTTTCATCTGTTGTGCGGTTGCCTACTATGTTGCATAGTTTGGCATCATCGGCGAATACCGTATTTTCACGCCTATAACGCGCGCGTTATACACGATTTTACAAACCGTGCATAACCTTGCGCGTTATACACGTGAGCGCGTTGTACAAATTTTTTTTACATAGTTCCCCCCCCCCCGACGTCCGATTCACCCCCCCCGCAGGACCGCTCGCACCCCCACCTCTGACGTCAGAGAAAGGGCGGGACCGCCGGAAGAGGAAGCAGTGCAGGCGCAGGGCTCACAGAAGGGCTGGGACCGCCAAGAGGAAGCAGCAGGACACGGGTAGTAGCGTCTACATGATGGGGGGGGTCGAGAGGCTGTGTGGTGCGAGCCTTCAGGGTGGGGGTGCGGGTGGGAGTGCGTGCGAGCGGTCCTTCGGGGTGGGGGGTGTGAGCGTTCCTGCGGGGGGGTGAATCGGATGTCGGGGGGGGCATCAGGCTTTCAGGGTGGGGACAGGACTTCAAGGGGGAGAGGAGAGTCGGGGCGGGCGAAAGGAGAGTCGGGGTGGCCAAAGGAGAGTCGGGGCGGGCGAAAGGAGAGTTGGGCGGCGACGGGAGAGTCGGGGCAGCATGCGCGGTATATGGGTGTGCGCGGTATACAAAATTTTTTAAACATTTTCGGTTTCCCGCGCACTATACCCGTGTGCGCGTTTTACACGGGTGCGCGTTATCTACGTGAAAATACGGTAATGTAATTTTACCTCGAAGCCCCTCAGCCAAGTCTCTTACAAAGATGTTAAATAGGATCGGGCCCAAGACCGAGCCCTGCGGCACTCCACTGATCACCTCCATCGTATCGGAGAGGGTACCGTTTACCACTACCCTCTGAAGTCTACCTCTAAGCCAGTCCCTAACCCATGCGGTTAATGTTTCACCCAGTCCCATCGAACCCATCTTGCTCAATAACCTGCAGTGTGGGACGCTATCAAACGCTTTGCTGAAGTCCAAGTACACGACGTCCAGGGACTCCCCTATATCCAGCTTTCTTGTTACCCAGTCAAAGAAGCTGATCAGATTTGATTGACAGGACCTTCCCTTCGTAAAACCATGTTGTTGGGGATCTCGTAGATTCTCCTCGTTCAGGATCGTATCCAATTGGCGTTTGATTAGTGTTTCCATGGTGAAATCCAGCTCTATAAAAACAAGATTTTGAGCAAAAACTCACTAGGCCATTTTAAAACCTTCCCTGATATTCTTAAACTGTCTAGTGTATACAGTAAAATATGGTGAAATACTGCTATTTAAATGAACTAGCAGTAGCCCTTACTTTTGCTATGGACGTCATTGCATGTGATGTGCATGCATCTCAATCCACCTTGTAAAGTTCTCAATATAATATAATTCAGATACATATTTCTTCTCAAAGTGGTGGAGATTTTAGCAGTACAACAACTTACATATAACTGGAAAAATTATGATAGGTTAAACTATAACTTCTGGTAGAATTCCGTATGCCATATATATATATATATATATATAAAATGGAGCGTGCATTAGCAACACAGAGAGGTTATTTTGTCAAGTTTCAGATCTGGGGACCATTAGCAGATTTCTGTAATGAATGAAATCAATTTCCCATAATAAAAATCTTATTAAGAAGGGAGGGGGTGGGATTCATTTTATTTAATTTACCTCATAAAATATTTGTCATTATTTTTATTATAATTGTTATGTGTATTGGGAGGGAAGGGTAAAGAAGGGTTTAAATTTTAACAATAATTATTATACATATTAGGTAATACAGATATTTTAGGTATTATTGTTTATAAATACAGAATAATATATTGTATTTACAGTGATACATGAAAGGAATTCAAGTGTATGTTTTATGTGATCTTTTAAAATTTCTATTTTACACTTGTTGATATATGAAAATGAATAAAAAATTTAAAACAAAAAAAAAGACACTTAGATTTTATTTGGTATCCCGATTTTTAATGTTTTTATGCAAATTTTATATTGTACACCGCTTAGAAACCTGATTAAGCAGTTAAAATTTTTTTTTAATAAACTTGATAATAGATGACATGGTTAGGCAGACTAGATAGGCCATATGGTCTTTATCTGCTTTCATTTTCCTCTGTTTCAAGCAATCATAATATCCCAAAAAATCTGTTTATAATTCTACTCCAGTAGCCTTTGATGATTCTGCTAATAAAGGACTGATGCAACAGATCCAAAATTTGATGTTTGGCTCAAATCTGAATTTATTTGTTTAGGAGTTGGGGGTCAATGGAAAAAGATCTATCCTCAATAAACATTTTAAAATAAAGTCTGCCAATTTAGAACTTGAGATGGAAGATCTGACATCAAATAAAATGGGCAATTATCTATTAATGGTTTAATTTTCCCTGATACAGTCAAGGCAAAAGAGCTGTGTAGCCTAACTGCTGTTACTGGATACTGGGAATTATTAAAAAAGGGATAGTTAACAAGACTAAAATTGTTATAATGCCCCTGTATTACTCCATGGTGCAACCTCATCTGGAGTATTGCGTTCAGTTCTGGTCTCCTTATCTCAAGAAAGATATAGTGACGCTGGAAAAGTTTCAAAGAAGAGGGACCAAGATGGTAAAGGGGATGGAACTCCTTTCATATGAGGAAAGACTAAAACGGTTAGAGCATTTCAGCTTGGAAAAGAGACAGCTGAGGGGAGATATGATTGAAGTCTACAAAATCCTGAGTGGAGTAAAACGGATACAAGTGGATCAATTTTACACTCCGTCAAAAATTACAAAGATTAGGGGACATTCGATAAAGTTACAAGGAAATACTCAGAGAATGGTTAAGCTCTGGAACGTGTTGCCAGAGGATGTGGTAAGAGCAGTTAGTGTAGCTGATTTTAAGAAAGGTTTGGACAAGTTCTTGGAGGGAAAGTCCATAGTCTGTTATTGAGAAAGACATGGGGGAAGCCACTGCTTGCCCTGGATCGGTAGCATGGAATATTGCTACACCTTGGGTTTTGGCCAGGTACTAATAGCCTGGATTGGCCACCATGAGAACGGGCTACTGGGCTTGATGGACCATTGGTCTAACCCAGTAAGGCTATTCTTATGTTCTTATGCTACAACTGAACTGCTTCGTAGGGCTTTAAACTAGGTAAGTCGGGGGAGGGTACCCACTGAGATACAAGTGCAGTAAGGAACAATCCTGACGAGGTGAGTCGAAACTCCGATTCTAAGTCCAAAGTAAGTGCCCCCATTGCAAACAATTCTCTAGGAGTCACAGTACCCCAGGTGGAAAACTCCCCACAGGGACTTAGCAATCACGGGGTATGGAAGGCTATATATGTTAATGCACACAGTTTAGGCAATAAGATTCTAGAATTAGGGAACAAAATAATGAATGCCGACCTTGACGTGGTGGCAATATCCGAAATTTGGTTCACAGACTCTCATGGGTGGGATATGGCTATACCGGGATACAACTTATTTCGTCAGGACAGAGAGGGAAAGTTAGGGGTTGGGGTGGCACTATACATTAAAGAAGACATCAAAACTACCAGAATCACAGATGTCAAGTACACTGGGGAATCCCTCTGGGTGAACCTGGCCAGAGGCAGGGAAAAATGCCTGTATCTTGGTGTAGTACATAGACCTCCAAGACAACTGGAAGACAAAGACTCCGAATTAATTGAAGACATAGAGAATATCACTCTACGGGGAGACGCTGTTCTGCTAGGGGACTTCAACATGCCTGATGCAGATTGGAACTCATACTCAGCAACAACCAGCGGCAGCAGGAGACTGTTAACATCCATAAAGGGAGCACGACTCAAACAAATGGTATTGGAACCCACTAGGGCCCAGGCGATCCTGGACCTGGTACTCACCAATGGGGAAAGCGTCTCGAAGGTCTCGGTAGGAAATACGCTAGCCTCCAGCGACCACAACATGGTGTGGTTCTACCTCAGGAAAGGTTTCCCTAGATCAAACACGAAAACAAAAGTACTCAACTTCCGAGGCACTGACTTCGAACGCATGGGAGATTTCATCCACCGGACACTGCAGAACCAAGCTATGACCGATGATGTGGAAGCTATGTGGTCATCCCTGAAATCTACCATACATGAAGCGACAAGCCTCTACTCTAAATCAGTACACAAACGGCGGAGAAACAACAAACCCCAATGGTACTCCGCAGAAATCTCGCACTTTGTCAAGGAGAAGAAAAAAGCATTTATTTCCTACAAACGAACGGAGACTAGAGAAGCTAAACTAGAACATAGGGCGAGGTCTGCAGCGGTCAAAACAGCAGTCAGGGAGGCCAAACTTCGAGTGGAAAAGACTCTGGCAAAGAACATGAAGAAAGGGGACAAATTCTTCTTCAGATATATTAGTGATAGGAAAAAGAACACAGACGGGATAGTACGCCTTAGAAAACCAGATGGGAACTGCGCAGAATCAGATTCCGATCAAGCAGAACTACTGAATGAATACTTCTGCTCGGTCTTCACCTGCGAGGCACCGGGGCACGGTCCGCAGTTGCAGGCAAGGCCCAGCGTGGAAGACCCGTTTCAGAATTTCGAATTCACACCTGGCGACATCTACTACGAACGGGCAAGACTCAAGGTGAACAAAGCCATGGGACCGGACAATCTACACCCCAGGGTGCTCAGTGAGCTGCGTGATGTCCTGGCAGAACCGCTATCAGGACTCTTCAATCTCTCCCTAAGTTCGGGGAGAGTCCCCATAGACTGGAAAACAGCTAACGTCGTTCCACTGCACAAAAAGGGTTGCAGGGCAGAGGCTGCAAACTTCAGACTGGTGAGTATCACATCAATAGTATGCAAACTCATGGAAACACTAATCAAACGTAAATTAGACGCAATCTTGGATGAGGAGAATCTACGGAATCCCAGTCAACACAGATTCACCAAGGGTAGGTCCTGCCAATCCAATCTCATCAGCTTCTTTGACTGGGTAACAAAACAGTTAGACTTGGGAGAATCCGTGGACGTCATATACCTAGACTTCAGCAAAGCTTTCGATAGTGTCCCGCATCGCAGGCTGTTGAGCAAGATGAAATCAATGGGGCTGGGAGAAACACTAACTACATGGGTCAATGACTGGCTGAGTGGCAGACTTCAGAGGGTGGTAGTTAACGGTACCCTCTCTAAAACATCGGAGGTGACCAGTGGAATACCGCAGGGCTCAGTCTTGGGCCCGCTCCTTTTCAACATATTCATAGGTGACCTAACTCAGGGGCTTCAAGGTAAGGTAACGTTATTTGCTGACAACGCCAAACTATGCAATATAGTGAGAGATGGCAATTCACCCGATAGTATGACACAGGACCTACATTTGTTGGAGCTTTGGTCCTCGACCTGGCAGCTGGGCTTCAACGCTAAGAAATGCAAGATCATGCACCTCGGCAGCAGAAATCTGTGCAGAACTTACACCTTGAATGGTGAGAACTTAGCTAGAACTTCAACAGAACGAGACTTGGGAGTGATCATCAGCGCAGACATGAAAACTGCTGATCATGTGGAGAAGGCTTCATCTAAGGCAAGACAGTTGTTAGGTTGCATCCACAGGAGTTTCATCAGCCTGAAGTCATAATGCCATTATACAGAACCATGGTGAGGCCTCATTTGGAATACTGTGTGCAATTCTGGAGGCCACATTACCGAAAAGATGTGCTGAGAGTAGAGTCAGTGCAACGGATGGCCACCAGGATGGTCTCGGGGCTCAAGGATCTATTGTACAAGGAAAGGCTGAAAAATTTGCGGCTGTACTCACTCGAGGAATGTAGGGAAAGAGGAGACATGATCGAGACGTTTAAGTATATTACCGGCCGTATCAAGATGGAAGAAGAGATTCTCTTTCTCAAAGGACCCTCAGCCACAAGAGGGCATCCACTCAAACTCAGGGGCGGGAAATTTCATGGCGACACCAGGAAATATTTCTTCACCAAGAGAGTGGTTGATCCTTGGAACGAGCTCCCTGTGCAGGTGATCAAGGCAAACAGCGTGCAAGAATTTAAGAGCAAATGGGATGCCCATGTGAGATCCCTTAGAGGGTTAAGCCAAGGGAACCTGTCACCAGGAGTGAGATCCCTAGGATAATAAACTTGGGGGTGGGTCAGTAGAGTGGGCAGACCTGATGGGCTATGGCCTTATATGCCGTCATCTTCTATGTTTCTATAAACCCTTTATACTAGAAGTGATAGGTGCCCTAATTTTAGCAGTTATCCCAGGACAAGCAGGCAGCATATTCTCACACACGGGTGACGTCACCGACGGAGCCCCGGTTCGGACCACTTTAAAAGTACATTACCACTTTAAGACTTTAGAAAGTTTGCGATAGCCCGAACCAGACATGCCCGAGTGCCTTCTCACCCAACGTAGGGCGCGCATTCCCTCAATTTCTTAGTTTCTGCGGAGCTAAGAAGACGCGTTTTTCAGCGGCCATTGAAACTTTTTTCTCTGCGGCCTTCCTGCTCTCGCGAATCTCTGACTTTTTAGTCAGTTTTGTTTTTCTTTTATTTGATTAGTACTTTTTAGTTAAAAAAAAAAAAAGTAAACATTTTTGTTTTCTCCCTTTCACGGGTTCAGTCTGGCGGGGCCTGTTCGACCATCTTGGCCTCGGATTTTAATTTAGCTGAAGCCGTCTTCAAAAAGTGTGGACGTTGTACTCGCCGCATTTCTGTGACCAACCCGCATTGCTGGTGTCTCCAGTGCTTGGGGCCTCCTGTTCTTCCCTGCAGAAGAGGACTCCTCTCAAGAATCACTTTATTCAGCAGCGCCTCCTCTTCGGTGTCACAATGGAGAGTGATTCAACATCGCTGTCGACGTCGGCAGCACCAGCCAAATCGACACCACACCAATCGACATCGGTGGAACCATCTTCGGCGTCGAATACTTCAGTGGGTAAGCCAGCTAAGAAGCCTTCCACCACCTCTGGACCTCAGGTCAAAGCAGCAATGAGTGAAATCCTGATGACCTCGAGGAGACCCAAGAAATGCTCCACTCCGATCTCGGTGAGTGCCTCGACATCGGTCTCCTCATCACTGGAACATAGAGCCGCACCGAAGGTACTGGCAAAAAAGCCAGCGGTACTGGTGTTTACTCTTAAGCAACAGATCCACAAGTTGCTACAAGAGGAATTATATGAGCAGTTCCAACTGCTGGTGCCAACTCAAACTCTGCCTATGTCGACACCGACTCCCCCGGTGCCAGTCCAGTCTGAGCCTTCAACATCAGTTGCACCTACACAAGAGTCTCCATCAGTACCGCCACGTCTGACTACAATGTCACCCAAGACGATGTCGGTGTGGTCAGGAAAGGCACTGAGGAAGTTGAAACATCTTGAGCCTTCGACACCGAGTGATCGGCACCGACCCCGGACAACTCAGGATTCAGACCTCTGGGGAGATTCTGAACAAGACTCTACTCTGTCTGAAGATGAGTGTTCTTCAAATGAAGAATCCATTCACCACTCTTCTCAAGAGGCTCCTTTACTGTCTGAAAAATCATCGTTCTCCAAGTTTCTACAGGAAATGTCTGAGACCTTCCATTCCCTTGGAAGCTGACTCTAAAAGATCTAAACAGTTCTTGGATGCCTTGGATTATGATCAACCTCCCAAGGAACTCCTCAAGCTTCCCCTCCATGATATATTACGGGAAACCTACAAAAATTTAGAAATGCTACTTACCATCTCTGTGGCTCCTCGCAAGTTGGATTCTCTGTATAGAGTGGTTCCTATCCCTGGGTTTGACAAACCTCAGCTTCCACATGAGTCTCTCCTGGTGGAGTCAACCTTAAAAAAATCTTCCGGGGCTAGTGTTTACACCTCTGTACCCCCTGGCAGAGAGGGCAAGACTATGGACCGGTTTGGCAAACACCTATATCAAAATTCTATGTTAGCCAGCTGGTCTGGCAACTACACTTTTCACTTCTCCTTCTATATGAATAATTTAGTCAAACAAGTTGCCACGTTCCAAAAATATCTTCCAGAACGTAACCTTCCTGCATTTCAGCATTTCATTTCTGACCTGCTCCAGCTCCGCAAGTGCATGGTTCGTTCCAAATACGATATCACGTGCTGCAGCTATGTTAGTGGCCATGAGACATCTGGCCTGGCTTAGAGTTTCTGAACTAGACGTCAATCATCAGGACAGGTTAGCCAATGCACCTTGTCTGGGAGACAAGCTTTTTGGTGCCTCCATGGACACGGCTACCCAGAAGTTGTCTGCTCATGAGACCAGATGGGATACTCTGGTCAAGCCCAAGAAGAAGCCTCCACCTTTTCGTCCCTTCAGACCAGCTTTTTCATATCAGAGAAGGTTTGCTGCAAAACCTGTGACCCCTTCTCCACCTTAACCAAGGAGACAGAGACAGCAACAGCCACATCAAAGCAAAATCAACAGGCTGACCCCCAAAAACCTACACAGCCATTTTGGCATATTTCTTCATAGCCAGTGTCACAATTCTACAGACTTTGCTTCAGCCCATTAGAGGTCATCTTCAGTTTTTCATTACTTGCTGGGAGCTCATAACATCAGATCTTTGGGTCCTTACCATCATTCGTCAGGGTTACACTCTCAATCTTCACACCCTACCACCAGACAATCCTCCAAAGGAGTCTGTTTTAGATCCTGAACAGTCCTCCCTTCTTTTGCAGGAGGTTCAATCCCTTCTCCTGCTGAATGGCATCAAGGAAGTTCCCCTCAATCAGCATGAGCAGGGATTCTACTCCCGTTACTTCTTAGTTCCCAAGAAGACGGGAGGACTGAGACCCATCCTGGATCTCAGAGCTCTCAACAAATTTCTAGGCAAGGAGAAATTCAGGATGCTGTCCCTTGCCCTGCTTTATCCTCTCAATCAGAACGACTGGCTATGTTCTCTGGATCTCAAGAAAGCCTACACACATATTCCAATTCATCCAGCTTCCAGGAAGTACCTCCGTTTCCAAATCAATCAATGTCATTACCAGTTCAAGATCCTTCCCTTCAGCCTGGCATCTTCTCCCAGAGTCTTCACGAAGTGCCTGATTGTAGTGGCTGCATCTTTCCATTCCCACGGCCTTCAAGTCTTCCCTTACCTGGACGACTGGTTGATAAAAGCTGTATCATCTCAGGCAGTGGTCCAAGCAACATCTCAGACCATTTATTTTTTTCAGGTTCTAGGATTCAAAGTCAGCTTCCTCAAATCACATCTTCTTCCAACTCAACGTCTGCAGTTCATTGGGGCAATCCTAGATACTACTCTCATGAAAGCATTCCTTCCTCAAGATCGCCTTCAGGCTCTCATCTGCCTTTGTCAGCAATTGCTTCCTCTTCAGTTCATCTCTGCCAGGCACATGATGGTACTTATAGGCCACATGGCTTCCACTGTCCATGTGACACCACTAGTATAGCTACACCTTCGCACTCTCGGTGGACCCTTGCTTCTCAGTAGTCTCAAGCAATGGATCGTCTCTCACAACATATATCTGTGACCTCATCTCTTCTGCAGTCGCTTTGATGGTGAATGACCTCTTCAAATCTATCCAGAGGTCTTGTTTTTCACTTGCCCCATCATCTCAAGGTCATCACAACGGATGCATCCTCTTATGCCTGGGGGGCTCATATGGACAATCTTCAGACTCAGTTCCTTTAGACCACCAAGAAGTGAAAATTTCACATCAATTTCCTGAAACTCAAAGCAATGTTTTATGTCGTCAAGGCCTTTCATCATCTTCTCTGCCCCCAAGTCCTCCTCCTTTGCACAGACAATCAAGTAGCAATGTAAACATAGAAACACAGAGTATGACGGCAGAAAAGGGCCATCAGCCGTCTGCCCACTCGAATAACCCTCTCCCCTAAACACTCCCTCGAAGTGACCCCACATGTTTGTCCCATTTTTTCTTAAAATCGAGCACGTTGTTGGCCTCAACTACCTGAAGTGGAAGATCATTCCAACGATCAACCACCCTTTCGGTGAAGAAATACTTCCTGATGTCACCATGAAATCTCCCACCCTTGATTTTTAATGGATGCCCTCTTGTAGTCGTAGGTCCTGTGAGGAAAAAGATGTCTTCTTCTACCTCAATACGGTCAGTAACATATTTGAACTTCTCTATCATGTCACCCCGCTCTCTGTGTTCCTCGAGAGTGTATAGCTGCAACTTACCTAGGCGTTCTTCATATGGGAGATCCTTGAGTCCTGAGACCATCCTAGTGGCTATTCGCTGAACTGATTCCATTCTCAGCACATCCTTTTGATAGTGTGGCCTCCAAAATTGAACACAATATTCCAGATGGGGTCTCACCATGGACCTGTACAACGGCATTATAACTTCAGGCTTTCGTCTGACAAAACTTCTTTGGATGCAACCCAGCATGTGTCTAGCCTTGGATGAAGCTTTCTCCACTTGATTGGCAGTCTTCATATCTTCACTAATGATTACTCACAGGTCCCGTTCTGCAACAGTTCTTGTTAAGGTCTCATCATTTAGGGTGTAAGTTCTGCATGGGTTTCCACTACCAAGGTACCAATGCTGATATATATTTTATACAAGAGTCACATCTGTCATTAATAGAATCTAAGAAATTAAAAGGAGGTTGTCCCACAAGGCTCACCCCTCTCCCCAATCCTCTTTAACATTTACATGTCCTCCCTGAAACTACTCCAACTATCCCCCCTTGAAACTCTTTACACTTACGCTGATTACATCCTCGTCCTCCTTGAGACCGACTCGAACCTCACTAACCTCTCCACGAACATATCCTCATGCATAAAGAACCTCCAATCCTGGGCATTCACAATGCATATGAAACTAAACGAGTCCAAAACAAAACTCCTTTGGCTCGGCCCAAAATTAGACCATCTACCTTCCTCCATCCCATTGTCCTCCGGCCCCCCATTACAGCTCGAGTTCTCAAACAAAGTTCTGGGTGTCACCTTAGACTCTTCTCTATCCTTCAACGAACATCTCCAATCCCTGGTGAAGAAATGCTTCTTCAGCCTTCACATGCTAAGGAAAGTCAGACCCTATTTTCACCAAAAACACTTCGCAGTCCTAGTACAATCCATCATCCTCTCCAGATTGGATTATTGCAATTCTATCTACCTCAGCCTAACCAAGAAAAGCCTCCACAGACTTCAGCGGATTCAGAACGCCGCAGCTAAGCTTGTTTTCGCGAAAAGCAAATTTGATCACGTCTCACCACTCCTGTCTAAGCTCCATTGGCTCCCAGTAATCCCCAGGATCCACTTCAAATGTGCGTGTCTGGCCTACAAGATCCTACATGGCATCCTTCCTGCCGTTATCCCTCTATCCTGGAACTCCCCAACCCCTACTTCCTCCAGATCCTCCCAAATTTTTAAACTATCCTTCCCTTCCATAAAAGGTATTTCCCATGTAGGCAAACTTGGGTCATCCCTCCCCTTTAGAATCACTGAGATCTGGAATAACCTCACCTCCCCTCTCCGAACCTCAAGCTCCCTCCAACTCTTCCGCAAACACCTAAAAACCTGGCTATTCTCAAAACTGTAACACTTCCCCCCCTCCTAGGCCTCTCACCTTCCCCCTTTACACCTAACTCTTTAATCTCTCCACTGTAGTTCCTCTCTCATCTTTCTTCCTGTAAACCATGCCGAGCTCCGCTTTCGTGGAGATGGTGCGGTATATAAACCCAAGGTTTAGTTTAGTTTAGTTTAGGTTGGGTTTCTAAGTGGTTTTTTGCTCCAGCAGTAGGAAAAAAGGCTGGGGTTGCTATTTTAGTGAATAGGAAATATTCAGCTGATTTTCAATTGATTGCTTCGGATCCTTTAGGACGCTGGGTGCATGTGAAAATGGTTATGGGAAATACTACCCTGGATTTATTCAATGTGTACGCTCCAAATTCGAATCAAGTGGAATTTTTCAAACATTTGCAACAGTTATTACTACCATTGGCTGTTTCTAATTTAGTAGTGGCTGGAGATTTCAATGCTGTAATGGATCCAATTATGGATAAAAAACCAAGTAAATTATAAAATCGTTAGGGTTAGATAATTTAATACAATCTTGTGATTTAATAGATATATGGCATATTCTTCATTTTAATGATTGAGAGTTTTCCTTTTGTTCACAGGTCCACAACTCCTTTTCAAGAATAGATTATATTTTTGTTTCTAATAGATTAGTTCAGCGTGTGACAAAAGCTGTTATAGATTCTATAATTTTGTCTGATCATGGTGGGGTGTGGATCGAGTTGGCATCTGATGATCAAGTTTGTTCTAAACCAATTTGGAGATTTGATAATGCTTTGCTTGCTGATTCTAAATTTCTTGGAGATTTTAAATTAAAAATGAATGAGTTTTTCCAACTAAATATCTCTGTGGACAGGGCCGCCATCAGAAATTTCTGGGCCCCTTACTGAGCAATCCTATTGGGCACCCCACGCACCCCCGATGCCCCCCCCCCTTCTTCCATGGGCCGAATACACACATACTTTTCTGCTAATGCTCCACCTAAGCCAGTCCCGTAAAATCTTCTCACGTCCATTGGGTGATTTGGCGTAGAGGAGATATTCATAAAAAGAACGTCCGTCAAGATCTTTACTCATAGACTGTGCCATTTGCTTTAAATCATCTTCCATCATTAATCCAAATTGCACAATTCTTTCTCTGTCTTTGTCCTGAATGGCATCTGGCCACATTGCTGGATCCTTCCAGTCAACAAATTTATGAGCAGGCGCGGAGAACGCATTTTTAAACAAATGTAGTTTATCCTTGTACTCCTTATGTAATTTTAATAATCTATGGATATGTTTGTATGTTTATTGTTCAAATGGTTTTATTTATTTCCCCAAATTTATTTTTGTTATACGCATTGAAAATATTTGATATTGCATTTAAATCAAAATCTCAATAAACTTGAAACTTGAAACGAGTGCCCGTGAGATTGTGGGAGGGTTAAATACTCAAAACTTAGAAGAATAACAATTTACTTAAAGTTTTTGCTACGCCAGCTTTCTGGTATCTTTACATACAGTGGCGTACGTAGCATATGTAACACCCGGGGCCCATCATTTTTTGGCACACCCCCCCCCCCCATCTGTAAGAAAAACATGATTTTTAGTAACAAACCACAAGTCACAGATGAGTACCTAGGAAAAGGCAGAATCTTACATATTGCAGTGAGCAGTACATCAATACACCCATTGTAAAACTAAACAAGCTAGACCAGCACAGATCAATCTTACACCGTCAATCCTAACAGAAAACCATGTCTTTCGAACACACAGAACACAGAAAACACCTTCGCCTAGTATGGAATATGTCATCACAAACTAACCCCTCACTCTTTTACAAAACTGTAGTGTGGATTTTAGCCACAGTGGTAACAGCCTTGACGCTCATAGAATTCTGAGCATCAGAGCTGCTACCACCACGGCTGGCGCTAAAAAATGCTCCACAGTTTTGTAAAAGGGGGGATAAAATAGAAATACACAGTTTCAACGGTCTAGCTCAGAGGTGCCCAAACCTTTTGAGCTTGTGAGCTACTTTAAAATGACCAAGTCAAAATGATCTACCAACAATAAAATTAAAAAACACAAAGCACACTATACGCTGAGAAAATGTTAATTATCATTCCTATTCTGGGTTTTTTTCAAAGAGGTCAAGGCAGATGACTCTATGCATTGTCACCTCAGTAACAACCATACAAAAATAGACAAATATACCCCCCATCCTTTTTATTAAACCACAATAGCAGTTTTTAGCGCAGGGAACTGAGCTAAATGCCCAGCGCTGCTCTTGACGCTCATAGGCTCCCTGCGCTAAAAACCACTATTGCGGTTTAGTAAAAGGGGACCATATTGTAAAATATAGACAGCAGATATAAATTCAGAACTGTGCATAGTAAGTGAAGGGAAGTTTTCATCTCTGGGAATTTACCCAGTTAACTATTAAGTTATTTGGGCAAATTCCTTTGAAAACTGTGGTAATACTGCCTCCACTTTGCTAAATTTAAAATAAAATCATTTTTCCTACCTTGTCTGGTGATTTCATGAGTCTCTGGTTGCACTTCCTTCTTCTGACTGTGCATCCAATCTTTCTTTCAGCCTGTATGCTTTCTCTCCTCCACACCTCATTCCCTCCCCCAACTTTTTCTTCCTCTCTCCCTGACCTTTCTTTCTTTTTTTCTGTTTCTCTTCTTTCCTTCTGTCTCCCTACCTGCCCCCTTTCTTTCTTTCTCCCTGCCGTTCCCCAAGCCACTGCCACTGCCGCTGCCATCGGGGAACAGGACCCACCAATGGATAACAGGCCTCAAAGCCGACGCCGACGCATGCTCTCCCTGCTTCGGGCCGATCAGTCTTCCTCTCCCCGACGTAAATTCTGCCGTCGGAGAGAAAGTTCCGCCCAGCCAGACAGCGATTGGCTGGCCTGAACTTCCTCTCCGACTGCAGAATTGACGTCGGGGAGAGAAAGACTGATCGGCCCGATAGATTAGATTGCCAAGACAAAGTGAGTCCTGGGTGATCGACTCACTTTGCCTTGGCGAGCTACTGGCGCCCCTGCCTTAGAACACTGCCTAGGACCCTGGGGGAGCCCGGGCCCCCTGTCAGCTCCGGGCCCCTGAATGCAGGACTGGTAGTACTGCCCTGATGGCGGCCCTGTCTATGGATATAAGTATTGATACATTATGGGATGCATTTAAGGCAACTATGAGAGGTAATATTATTTCTTATTCGGCATATATTAAAAAACAACTCAAAAAACAATTTTCTGAATTAGAATATGAAATTAAAAGATTGGAAGATAAATTAATTATTAGATGGGAACAACATACTTTGCAAAGTTTATTAAAAGCAAAAGCCAAATATAATGAGATATCTTCTCAATTTGTAAGGAAAGATTTGTTTTATCAGCAAACTCAGTATTATGGTAACTCAAATAGGGCAGGAAGATTACTTGCAAATTATCTTAAAGCAAAAAAGAGGAAAACTAAAATTATTGTATTAAAGATAAACAAGGAGGTTTGCAAACTAAAAATGAGCATATTTTACAGCAATTTTTTAATTTTTATAAAGAATTGTATTCTTCTGAGTCTTATGGAAATAGAGAACAAGATGGTTTAGAATTTTATTTTTTTTTCTTAAATCTTTATTCATTTTCAAAATTACATTAAGTGTTAAATATTTTCATTCACAGTAACAATAAATACATCACTTATAAACAATCAATTGGTACATTACATAAATTCTTATCCCCTCCCCTTTCCCATCCCTCCCCACCATATATTCCATTATCATATAATATGTAATAATAAAATACCCCCCTCCCTACACCATAAACTGATAAATATAAGGGAAACAATTTTACTTAATCCTTACAATATTTTGTTAATGGTTTCCACACATCCTGAAATTTCTTAAAATATCCCCGTTGTAAAGCAATAAATCTTTCCATTTTATAGATATGGCATAAAGAATTCCACCAGAAGTTATAATTTAATCTCCTCCAATCCTTCCAATTATATGTAATTTGCTGAATGGCAACACCAGTCATTATTAGTAATAATTTATTGTTGTTCGCAGAAATCTGACTTTTTGCTCTCATTTCCATACCAAAAATCACAGTATCATAGGATTATCTAATAAATTATTAATTTGGTCCCAAATTGATTTCCAAAAATTCATAATATATGGGCAATGAAACAATAAATGATCTAAAGTTCCTGCTTCTAGATGACAATGCCAGCATCTATTAGACAAAGAACTATCTAATTTTTGCAACCTAACAGGGGTCCATAACGCTCTATGTAACAGAATGGACCGAAGATTCCTGATCAAATAAAAAGAAGTTTAGAAGAACCTATATCTTTAAAAGAATTAGAAATAGCATTGAAATCTCTTAGAGTTGGATCCGCTCCAGGTGGGGATGGATATACTGTTGAGTTTTATAAATCATTTCAAATTACCCTTTTGCCATATTTGTTAAATTTATATCAATATTAACTGAATAATGGTTGTATTACAGGTACTATGGCTGATTCATTGATTATTGTTTTGCCAAAACCAAACAAAGATTCTACTTTGGTTTCAAATTACAGGCCTATATCGTTAATAAATGTGGATGGAAAACATTGCTAAAGTATTGGCTTTTCGTTTGGCTAAAGCTCTTCCATTTATTATTGATACTCATCAAACAAGATTCATTGCAAAGAGACATTCTTCTAATAATACTAGATTGGCTTTTCATTCTCTAAATTTGACAAAAAACATGAATGATCCAGCTTTTTTGATCTCCTTGGATGCAGAAAAAGCCTTTGATAGAGTTGAATGGATTTTTATGTATCAGGCTTTAGAATGGTTTGGTATAGGTTCTGGTTTTATTCGAATGATTCAGACACTGTATAGCTCTCCTGGTGCAAGATTATATATTAACAATAATTTGTCAGATCGGTTTAACTTGCAGAGGGGGGTTAGACAGGGTTGTCTTTTATCTCCTCTGCTCTTTGATGTTGTTTTGGAACCCTTGTTAATAGCTATTAACCAAGCAAAGGGGGTACGAGGAATTCCTTATTCGAATTGGGAGTATAAGCTTTCTGCTTATGCGGATGATATTCTGCTTTATTTGAGGGACCCAGAAATTACCATTCCATGTTTACTTGAATTAATAGAGAAATTTGGAAGATTTTCTGGATACAAGATAAATTGGAGTAAGTCTGAAGTTCTTCCACTCAATGTTCACTGTACTAAAGGGTTATTTGAATCATTTTCGTTTGTTTGGAAAGAAGATGGATTAAAATACTTAGGTATTACCATTAAAAACACAATAGAAGATACAGTGAAAGAGAATGAAAAATTTTTATTAAAGAAAATATCAGAAATGTGTGAGCAATGGAATCCTTTACATCTTTCTTGGTGGGGAAGAGTTCAAACAATTAAAATGATGATATTGCCTGTGGTTTGTTATCAAATGAGTATGATACCAATTTTTTTTCAGGGGACATTTTACAAAAAGTTAAATGGTATTCTTACTAAATTTGTTTGGTTGGGTAAAAGACCCAGAATTGCTTTAGTAACTTTACAAAAGACAATTGTGGAGGGAGGGGTAAATTTTCCAAATTTTTATAGGTATCATCAAGCCTAAATTTTAAAACAGGGTATGTATTGGATCCTTCCAGAACTCTTGGAGAATGTCCCAGATTGGCTGTATTTAGAATGGCGACTCCTGTTTCCTTTGCATTTATCTCATCTTATAAGTATAAAATTGCCTAGGAAATATAAAGAAAATAGAATTTTGCTTGATACATGGAGTACTTTACGTTTATGTTAGTAATCTTTCACCAAATCCAATTTCTAAATCATTAAATCAATCCATTTGGCTAAACTCCAAGATTAAAATTGGCGGATTTCAAATCGTCTGGAAGCATTAGATTATTGCAGGTATACGGACATTAAATGATGTTGTTTCAAATAGTTCGCTGCTTAGTTTTTCACAGCTGCAACATAAATTTGGTTTAGGTAAAACACAAAGTTTTAAGTGGTTGCAATTGAAGCAGGCTATTCAGGAGGGGTTTGGAATTCCTAGGCTTTCAGGCGGATTTCTTGGGTCACCAAGCCGCACAGTGGTATAAACTGTTGTATGGATATTTGAATAAAAAACACAAAACTGGTCTCAGGGATATTTGGAGCATTGAGATTGGGTACCAAATTTCTGCTTCTCAATGGCCACGATTTTGGTCTTGGAGAATAAGAACTACAAGGTCAGCATCTATGAGGCAGACTTGGTTCTTTTTGTTGCATAGAGCTTTTTGGACCCCAGTTCGTTTATAGAAGTTGGATAGCTCTAGGTCTAATAGGTGTTGGCATTGTAATATAGATATTGGGACTTTAGATCATTTACTTTTTTCTGTCCCTTTATCAATGCCTTTTGGAAGTCAATTTGGTCCCAAATTAATTCACTGTTAGAAAATCATGTTGCCATATCTTATGATATTATTTTATTTGGAACATCTATGAGACTAAAGAGTCAACTTTCAACACACAATAATAAACTTTTGCTAATACTGACAGGGGTTGCCATTCAGCATATTACGGGGAATTGGAAGGATTATACTAAACTTAATTATACCTTTTGGTGGAATTCAGTTTGCCATATTTATAAAATGGAGAGAATGCTTGCTTTACAGCAAGGAAATTATGATAATTTTTTAAAAAATATGGGGGCCATTGATTACATATTCTAATGATCAGACACCTTAGACACTTTTTTATCATATAAGATTATATTCAGTGGGGGGTGGGGATATATGATATATGTTTTAATTAGTATATTTCTAATGGATGGGATGGGGAGGGGGGTTCTTTTATATGATTTTGACAATAATGATTGAGAATGTCAAGTGATTTGTATGAATTTTTGATTGAATATTGTACACTTATTGAAAAATATGAAAATGAATAAAGATTTACAAAGTTTCTTCCAAAACTTGTCACTGAATTTCATCTTAATCAAGCAATTGTTCTACCAGTGTTTTTTCCTAAGCCTCATTCTCATGCTGGAGAAACTGCTTTGCATTCTTGGATTGTAAATGGGCTTTGGCCTATTACATTGACTGGACAAAGCCACATCGAACATCTTCCCAACTGTTCATCTCGTTTGATCCAAACAAGTTGGGGCATCCTGTTTCCAAGAGAACGATTTCCAACTGGCTAGCTGCCTGCATCTCGTTCTGCTATGCTCAGACTGGACTGGCACTGGAGAGTCGTGTCACAGCCCACAAGATTAGAGCTATGGCAGCTTCTGTTGCTTTCCTCAGATCTACTCCCATTGAGGAAATCTGTAAAGCTGCCACCTGGTCCTCAGTTCATACCTTCATGTCTCACTACTGTCTGGAGTCTTTCTCCAGATGGGATGGGCACTTCGGCCAATCCGTAATTCAAAATTTATTTTCCTAAAGGCCAACTCTCCCACCATCCCATTTTATGTTAGCTTGGAGGTCACCCTTGTGTGAGAATATTTTGCCTCCTTGTCCTGGGATAAAGCATAGTTACTTACCGTAACCGGTGTTATCCAGGGACAGCAGGCAGATATTCTCACAACCCACCCTCCTCCCCGGGTTGGCTTCTTAGCTGGATTATCTTAACTGAGAGGCTGCGCGCCCTACATCGGGCGGAAAGGCACTCGCACATGTGCAGTTCGGGCTTTCGCAAACTTTCTAAAGTCTTAAAGTGGTGATGCATTTTTTAAGTGGTCCATACAGGGGCTCCATTGGTGATGTCACCCATGTGTGAGAATATCTGCCTGCTGTCCCTGGATAACACCTGTTACAGTAAGTAACTGTGCTTTTTAGCTGAAAAGTTCTCAGCCAGACTTCCAACTGAAAGGTAAAGATGACAATTACCAGAAGCAATATAAGATATGGAAGCTGAAAACATTTTCTGATTTTCTTCAGCCTAGCATAGTATCTTCTTGGCTTTGCAAATGGTTAATTTATATGGCTTTATGGGTTCTTTCCATTGATGTTTCTTATTATTGTGTTCAATGTGATCTCTCTTATGATCATTACACCAAGTCAGAGGAGCTGTAACCACTTTGAGAGGATTTGATTTGAGCCCTTCTGCTTACTCTTTTGCATTTCCTTCATTCTTTATTACCTTTTTCTTTGTCTGCTTCTCTTCTCTTCCTCACCTTCACCTTCTATTTAGTTCATTTTCTGCCCCTATTCTTCTCTTTCCTTTCCTCCCATTTCATACTACTTCCTCTGCCTTCCATCTTTTGTCTCCTCTGGAAACCTCAAGTCCCTTTTTTTTTCTCTCCATGTTAAGGTTTCCACATCAGCAAATGCCACAGGCTTCCATGATAACTGGAATGAACCACATGACAGCACAAGGAGTCCCATCTGGAATTCGGCCTAATCAGATGTTACCAGAGCAGCAGCAGCAGTTCCTCAGGCATCAGATGCTGAGGGTAAGTGAAAAGGGGTTAAGTAATGACTAGGGCAGCAGATGCAGAGGACAAGTTGACAAGGGCAGATCTGGAGTAGCGACATGGGTGGCACTAGTAGTATCAGAGGAGTAGCAATGCTGAGGTGTTAGTAGGATGAAGAAAATAAGTACTTGAAGCAGCAGTGTTCAGAGGAATTTGAGAGTAACCTGGAACTACTACAGTTGTTACTATTTATTATTTCTATAGCACTACCAGATGCACAATCCCTGCTCGAAAGAGCTTACATTCTGTTATGACAGACACACAGGACATAGAGTGGATCAATATATGGTGCTCATGAAGGGACAAACAAGGGAAGAAGAGGTAGTGAGGGTAGGAGCTATAGCAGGGAAGGAGGACAGATTGAGCCTGGATTTGTATACCGCCAGAGATGGAACTTGACATACTTATTCAGGCAGGTTGTTTCAGTCATATGGTGCAGCAGTGCAGAAGGGGCGGAGTCGAGAGTTGGTAGTAGAGGAGACAGGTACCTGAAGAGAGACTTACCTTAAGAATGGAGTTCCCTGGGCAAGGCATAGGGAGAGATAAGAAAGTAGAAATATTGAGGAGCCGCAGAGTGAATATACTTGTAGATCAGTAAGAGGAGTTGAACTGTATGTGGAAGCAGATAGGGAGCCAGTGAAGCAACTTGAGGAGAGGAATAACATGAGCATAACGACCCTGGCGGAATACGAGGGAGGCAGCAGAATTAGACCCGCAAGAAGCATGTTGCAGTAATCCAGGCAAAACAGCTACTTGGGGGAAAGTAGTAGGCTAGTATGAGAAGCCAACTGCACTTGAGTGCAGCAGACACTGCGATTTGTGAAAGGAGCAATAGATAGTGAGGTATTACATATGAGAAGCAATTGTATAATAGTCCAAACCAACAAGCTAAAAAGAAGCAAAGCACCTGAACAGATGGTACTGAAAGAACTCAAAAATGAATTTGTATATCAGATAGTAGTAATCTGTAACCTTTCATTAAAATCGACAACAGTACCTAAAAATTGGGAAGTAGGTGATCCAGAATAGAGAATGACACGGTAGTTGTTACCCGCCAAAACGGTGACCAAAAAAAAATCGGGGACAAGGCCATTCAGTTAGCACGTGCGGTGAACGAGCATTCGATCCGGCAGCTCCCTCTCTCCCATTGGTCATTCATCTCCCTCCCTCCCTTCTTTTCCCTTACTTTTTCTTGTTGAAACTGGCGATTTCTATAAGGCTATGAGCTGTATTACAGCCGGAGCCTTGAAGTTGCGTCGCGTTGCCTACTGGAAAAATCTCCTCTGACACAACTTCCTGTTTCCGGTTGCATCGGAGGAGACTTTTCTAGCAGGCAACTCGACACAACTTCAAGGCTTCGGCTTGCCTTATAGAAATTGCCAGTTTCGCCACAAGAGAAGGTAAGAGGAAGGGAGGGAGAGAAATGCACGGCTGGCCGGCGGGAGAGAGCTGCTGGACCGTGTGAAGGGTGCTGGGGGTAGGGGGATGGAGAGGAGAAGACGGGGACGGGGCGGTGAAGGGGATGGCAGAGACGGGGATGGGGCGGTGAAGGGGACGGCGGAGACGGGGCGGTGAAGAGGATGGTGGTCCGGGGACGGGGCAGTGACAGGGACAGAATTTTTCCCGTGTCATTCTCTAATCCAGAAAAGTAGACCAAAGAGTCTAATGTTGATGCCAAACAAAATGATAGAAACTATTATAAAGAACTAAATTACTGAATGCATAAATAGATACAGTTTACAAGGAATGGGTCCGGAGTCAACATGGATATAGCCAAGGGAAGTCTTGCTTCACCAGTCTGTTGCATTTTTGAAGGCATGAATAAACATGTGGATAAAGGTGAAGCAATTGATCTAGATTTTCAGAAAGATTTGGCTAACACACAGGTGTCAGAGTTGGTCCTCGAGGGCTGCAATCCAGTCGGGTTTTCAGAATTTCCCCAATGAATATGCATGAGATCTATTAGCATACAATGAAAACAGTGCATGCAGATAGATCTCATGCATATTCATTGGGGAAATCCTGAAAATCCAACTGGATTGCGGCCCTCGAGGAGGGACTTTGACACCCCTGGAAGGGTCTCCTGAGAGACTCCAGAGAAAATGAAAAAGCCATGGGGTAAGGGGTGATGTTCTGTACTGGATTTGGAAACTGGTTAAAAGAGAGAATTGGGTTTAAATGACCAATTCTTTCAATGGAGGAAGTTGACTCGTGGAGCACTGCAGAGCTCTGAACTGAGACTAACGCTCTGTAATATATTTTATAAATGATCTAGAATAGGGGGTGATCAAATTGTAAATGACAACAAATTATTTGAAGTTGTCAAATCATATGTGGATTATGAGAAACTTAAAGAGTATGGCAGATGGAATTTAATGTGAGGCTTATAGAGAAGAATAATCCAAATTGTAGCTACTTGATACTGAGTTCCACACTGGGAGACACCACCCAGGAAAAAGATCAGAGTGTCATCATGAATGGCACATCGAAATCTGCTCAATGTTAGGAAAGGACTGGAGAATCTCACCTTGAGATTGTGTGCAATTCTCCAAATTGGCCTTAGGTACAGATTAAATTGTGAGCTCTCCCGGATTAGAAAAATACCTACTGGGCCTGAACGTACTCATATACCACTTGAATAACTTGCAGGCAGTATATAAGAAATTACATGAAATAAAGTGGGAGCAGAGTATTGTTACAGATATGAAGAAAGGCCAAAGAGGTTAGGGCTCTAGGGATTATGACTGAAGTCTATAAAATACTTGATAGAGTGGAAAAGAGAAACCCAAAAAGTACAAAGACGAGGGGGAACACTGTGAAATTATTTATTTGTTGACAAAATTCTCAACCGCCTGTTCCTAGGCGGCTTTACAAATAGTGACATACCTAAAATAAAGCAAACAAGACTTGTACAAACATCAAAGATTATAGATCATTCAATGTAAACAGTTGATTCACAGTTCTTTACAATACATGAATCTTAAAATCAGAATTCAATTGGAATGCTTCTATAAAAAGTGTAGTTTTGAGCATTTTCTTAAACTTCTGACTATCAGACAGAACTCTTTGCGGTCCAGTTAATTTGTTCCACAGTGTTACTCCTATGATGGAAATAGCAGAAGCTCCCGTATTCTCATAATGCACTTCTGAGAAGTCAATCAATGACAGTCGTATCACAGAGTTCTAAGCTTGCAATAAATACCAAGGAAACCCATGGTAGATGACATTGAACACACAACGAGAGTCGTGAGGACAAGATGTCAAAAGATCAGCCAGGGGTGTATAGTTCAAAAAGTCATTTTATTAGTCAATATATAACAATAGCTCAAAGACTCGACACTGGCAGTGTTTCGGCATATGTGTTCTTAGGTTTTTCTGTAGACACCAGTTTCTACCTCACTTTCTTCAACACTTCTACAGTACGCGTATTCACAGTGCCTACATTCAAGACAGACTGTTGATAAAGGCACTTATGCCGAAACACTGTCAGTGTCGAGTCTTTGAGCTATTGTGGCATAAGAACATAAGAATAGCCTTACTGAGTCAGACCAATGGTCCTTCAAGCCCAGTAGCCCATTCTCACGGTGGCTAATCCAGGTTACTAGTACCTGGCCAAAACCCAAGGAGTAGCAATATTCCATGCTACCGATCCAGGGTAAGCAGTGGCTTCCCCCATGTCTTTCTCAATAACAGACTATGGACATTTCCTTCAGGAACTTGTCCAACCCTTTCTTAATCCACTCTTATCACATCCTCTGGTAACGCTTCCAGAGCTTAACTATTCTCTGAGTGGGAAAAAAAAATGTTCTCCTATTGGTTTTAAAAGTGTTTTCCTGTAACTTCATCGAGTGTCCCCTAGTCTTTGTAATTTTTGACAGAGTGACTAATAAAGTGACTTTTTGAACTATACACCCCTGGCTGATCTTTCGACATTTTGTCCTCATGATTTCTCGTTGTGTGTTGTCGTCTCGTCATTGAGGCCTGTTCTTGGCTTCTGATTCAAATGACTTTGAACACCAGTATTAATGTCTTGAAAATAATACGTAAGTGTACAGTGTAGTTTCTTCAACCAAGGTGTTATGTGTTAGAAAGTCCGTACACCACAGATTAACCTTGCAGCAGTGTTTTGGATCATCCCTCCAGACCGGCACAGATGGATGGGTTTATGCTCCTCTGCCAGCAGGTGGAGATTGAAAACACATTGACTTTTGGCAGTAGTACAAGTGGGCTGTACAGTCCCAACTACAATCAGACTCCAGCAGGTGGAAGTGGTAAGCCTGTGCAGTCTTTCCTCTTGTTAGTTAGGGCCTGTTGGATCTGATTAGTGGCCTTTTTATTGTACCTTTTTGGCTTTCCAGACAGAACTTGGGGGACCCTTTTGGGGGGTCCATCTGACCACAGGGGTGCCACATTCAAGTGGTCGAGTCCCACCACCCAAATTTTGATTAGAGATGCCTGAGCTGTACGCCTTTCCACAGCCAGACAAAGACAACAGCTTTGAGAGCCTGTGGGGTCTGCTCCTTTGTTACTTAAAGTTTTTATTTAAAAAAAAAGGCCTGAGGCAAGTGCCAGTCTCAAAGGAAGCCTTTAATTATGCTTAATTGATTTTTATTGCTAACCGGCACTTAGATTTTTCTCCCTAGCAGTTAACAATGAGCGCTTTAAAGAAATTGAAAAAGTGCTCATTGTGCTTCCGATGAGCAATTTATGAGGGCGGCGTCTGCCCAAAGTGCTCTGGCTTCAGCAAGGGGGAATCCTCATTGGCTTTGTGTGCCAGTGAGTGTGGTTCCCCTTTGCACATGCACCGCTCATCGGCTATAGGCAGTGGGGAGGCCCAGACTTCCCCTACCGCCTACACAGGGATTTCCCTAGCATCAGGTTTCCCTTACCACCGATAGTACTGGGGATTCCCTTATCACTACAGCTGATGCTGTCTGCAGTTCTGCTTTAGCAGCTGGGTTCATTCAGGCCTATTTGCCAATACAGACATCGGGGGAGATTGTTTCAGTGGGCTTTTCGTCAGTTTTGGCTCTGCCATTTTGCCTGTTGCCTCGAGTAACCTCCCTCCTGTTTCAGAAAGACAGGAACAGGTCTTGGGTGTTTCTTATTCACTGGCAATGCACGCCTTTTTGCCGCCAGGGGTTTTGCCCCTGATTTTGTATTAGCCATGAACAAGGCTTACTTGCAGGCGGCTGGGAGATCTGCTTCTTTCCCGGGGATCTCTGGTTCATAGTAACATAGTAAATGACGGCAGATAAAAACTCAAATGGTCCATCCAGTCTGCCCAACCATACATGCTCCATAAATTAATTATTTAGTTTAAATGGTCCTTTTTCTTAGATATTTCTAGGCCAGAAACCCAGATCTCGGCCCTTTAGTGTGCTTAGGTTCCATCTACTGGAGTCTCCATCAAAGCTCACTCCAGTCCATTTTAACCATCCCAGCCATCAAAGCCCTCCCCAACCCGTCCTCAACTGAAGGGCCATATATGGGACACAGGCCATGCAAGCCTGTCTAGTACTGGCCTTAGTTCCTTCAATGTATACCCATTATTTTCTGATTAGAGATCCTTTGTGTTCATCTCATGCTTGTTTGAACTCTGTCACCATTTTCTTCACCACCTTCCACACATCAACCACCCTCTCCATAAAGAAGAATTTCCTAACATTACTCTTGAATCTACCATCCCTCAACCTCAAATTATGCCCCCTGGTTTTACCATTTTCCTTTCTCTGGAATAGATTTTGTTCTAGGTTAATACCTTTCAAATATTGGAACGTCTGAATAATATCTCCCCTGTCCCTCCTTTCCTCTAGGGTATACATATTCAGGGCTTCCAGTCTCTCCTCATATGTCTTCTGGCACAAACCTCCTACCATTTTCATCGCATTCTTCGGGAGGTCTCTCCCTTGGCATCTGCCCCCATCCATCCCCCTGCCTCCGTCCAAGCATCCACGGGTTTCATGGAATGAGGATATTTTCTTCACTGACGCGGTTTCTCCTAATGAGGATCTTGATTTCCTGGATGACCCCCAAGATCCTCTCGGGAGGGGGGGATGATGCGGACAGTTGTGTTTCTGAGCCACCAGCTGCTGTGGATGCTTTGGTCGTGCGCATTTTTCACCGGGAAGAGCTGCAGGAGCTTATTCTTCAGGTGACTTCTGTTTTGCACTTTGAGGAAGAAACTAAGGCCCCCCCCTTGGATTGTGGACCCTCTACTTCAGGGGATCCAATCAGCCTCCCATTCTTTTCCTATGCATCGGGATATTTGGGATGTGTTGCACGCTCAGTGGAAGACTCCAGATGCGCCGTTTCACTTGGCGAGATCCATGACTCGTTTTTACCCCATTCCTGATGTGGATAGGGATACCTTCAAGTCTCCCATGGTTTATGCTGTGTTCTCAGCCATTGCTCGCAGGCATACGGTGTCGTTGGAAGGTGGTTCAGCCTTGAGAGACCCCCAGGACCGCAAGATGGAGTCTCTCCTTAAACAGAGTTTTGACATGAGTCTGGTGACCCAGGCTTGTTTCTGGTAATCCAACCATGTTCTTGATAGGGAGTCGGCTGACTGGTCCTTAGTGGATCAGGAGGTGGTGAAGATTGAGCTCGGCACTTCTTATCTTTCTGATGCCAAGTATGATTTGTTGCCGGCGTCTTCCAAGTCTATGGCCCTCAGAGTACCCTGTGACTTCGTGGTTGGTTGGCGGATGCAGCCTCTTAAGTTGAAGCTCAATAAATTTCCTCTTCCTTTTTGAGTAGTAGTTGGGTAAGCTTGTTCAGGCCTTGAGTGACTCGAAGGTGCCTCTGCTTCCAGAGAGCCAACCATGCCTAGTGTCTCGGGGTGGCGCCAGTCATGGGTGTCTGAGTGAGTTTCTGCAGTATCACCCTAGCCGTGGTTTGGCCTCTTTCCCTTCCAGAGGACACTTCTTTCAGTGCATGCAGTCCTTTCAGGGAGGCCACCGGAGAGGTCGTGACTCTACCGGTGGCTCCACTTCCACCCATCAGGCCCACTTACTGTGTTCAGGTCCTTCCCCTGGTTCCGGTGGGAGTTTACCAGGGGTGGGCCGAGATCACGTCAGATCAGTGGGTCCTAGAGGTGATTCGGGACGGCTATGTTCTCGAGTTTTACCAGCCCTTGCCAGATCTTTTCCTCTTTTCTCCTTGTCAGGTTACTTGAAAGAAGCAAGTGTTTCAGCAGACACTGCAGAGGTTGCAGGACCTCAAAGCAGTGGTTCCAGTGCCTCCTCCAGAGATTTGCACTGGCAGGTACTCCATTTACTTCGTGGTGCCCAAGAAAGAGGGGTCTTTTCGGCCTAATTTGGATTTGAAAGGTGTAAACAGGGCTCTCCGGGTTCCGTCTTTTCGCATGGAGACCCTGAAGTCCATGATTCTCGCTGTTCAGCCTGGGGAATTTCTGACTTCTCTCAACCTAATGGAGGCCTACCTTTATATTCTGATTTGGCCCTCCTATCAGTTTCAAATTTTATTAAGATTTGTTGTACACGCAATGTCAAATACTTCAATGTGTAAAACATTTTAAAAATAGGGGACAAAACTGTTTTATACAATTAAATACTAAGTATATACGTACAAATAAATAACTGGTACAGAAGATAATGTGGATGAACTACAATCTTTAAAGAAAGAGAAGAAACATTTAAGGAAAAACACATCCAGTGGGTAACACAAAAAAAAGGATATAAAAGCAAAAATAAGCATAGGAAAGAAGGAAGAGAAGTTTGCGACCTATGCTTAGGTGTAATTAAAATCTAAATTTTAGCTCATGAGAATTAATGATTGGTAAGTTATACTATCTATATCTCAAATGCATCCTTATACAGGAAACTTTTTAAAGAACGTTTAAATTTTTCTAAAGAGGATTCATTTCGTAAGTAAATTGTTCCAGAGCTGGGGTGCTATAACCGAGAAAATAGATCTCCTGGTCCCTATTACTTTTAAAGAAGGGGTAGTTAGTAAATGTTGTTCTGTTGATCTAAGCGCCCTGAGTGAAGAATACGGTATCAAGAGAAGATCCAAAAATATCGGAGTATTAGATTGTTGAATTTTAAATGTTAACAGTATAATTTTAAAAGTTATTCTGTGTGTAATTGGTAATTAGTATGCTGCTTGTAGAAGTGGTGTGACGTGGTCATATTTTTTTGAATTAGTAATAATTTTTATTGCTGTATTTTGTATTATCTGTAATCTTCTTATTTCTTTTTGGGTTATACCATGATATAATGTATTGCAATAGTCAAGCCTAGAAATAATTAATGAGTGAATGAGAATATTAAGAGCTTCTGGTTTTAGAACTTTTGTGATTTTGGGAAACATAGAAACATGACGGCAGATAAAGGCCAAATGGCCCATCTATTCTGCCCATCAGTTTTGTTCCCTTCTTTTTGGTCTGGCCACAACTCTGCAGACTTTCACCAAGGTTATGGTGGTGGTGGCGCAGTGGCCTTGCACAAGGAGGGCATTCTGGTTCATCCCTATCTGAACAACTGGTTGATTCGAGCAAAGTTTTTTCAGGAGAGCTCCCAAGTCATGGCTCAGGTCATGGAGTTTTTGCAGTCGCTGGGTTTGGTTGTCAACCTGTCCAAATGCCGGTTGACTCCGTCTCAGTGCTTGGAGTTAGAGAGTTGCGCGGGGACAGAAATCCCACCCGTCCCCGCCAAAGTCCCACCCGTCCCCGTGAGGAATCCCACCCATCCCCGCGAGGAATCCCTCCATCCCCACCCGTCCCCGCGAGGAATCCCCTCCGTCCCCACCCGTCCCTATAAACTACAGAAATAGTTATTTCATTTAATTATGCTATTGAATTAAAGGCTCTGGTAGAAACCCATTTACAAATAAGCAAAAAGACTTTATTAATTTAGAAATATTAATTGGGAAGAATACATACTTTGTAAACGGGTTTCTACCAGAGCCTCTAATGTTTATAAATTTTTATCAACACAACTAATATACTTCTTTATCCTAAAGCAAAAAAAAAAAAAAGAAATATAATTTTATTTTCCTACCTTTGTTGCCAGGTTTCTGCTTTCCTCATATTCTCATTCAATTCCTTCCATCCACTGTCTCTCTTCTCTCTGCATCTTCCATTTGCTCTGTTTCTGTGCCTCCCTTTCTCCCCCCTTCCAAATTGGTCTGGCACCCATCTTCTTCCCTCCGCTCCCCCCATAGTCTGGCATCTCTGTCTTCTTCCCTGCCAGCGTCTTCTCCCCACTCTCTCTTCCCCATTTTCTTTCAGCGTCCTTCTCCCCCCCCCATCTTCCCCATGTCCTGTCAGCGTCCTTCTCCCCCCATGTCTTCCCCATGTGCTTTCAGTGTCCTTCTTCCCCCTCTGTCTTCCCCATGTCCTTTCAGCGTCCTTCTCCCTCCCGTATTCCCCATGTCCTGTCAGCGTCCTTCTCCCCCCTATGTCTTCCCCATGTGCTTTCAGTGTCCTTCTTCCCCCTCTGTCTTCCCCATGTCCTTTCAGCGTCCTTCTCCCTCCCGTATTCCCCATGTCCTTTCAGCGTCCTTCTCCCCCCTCAGTTTTACCTTAAGCGCCTTTTCCTCTCCACTCTACCTTTCCTCCCTTTCTCCCTCTCTGCTCCTTACCTTTGTTGCGCTTACCCGCCTGACTGACAACAGAACAGGCCCAGTCCAACAAACCTCCCTGCCCTGTTGCCGCGAATCTAAATTACCTTCTTACAGCAGCTGGAGTATTGAAGCTGCCGTAAGAAAGTAATTTTGACGGTTTGACGGACCGGGCCTCTTGTCGGTCGATCGGGGGACCTGGCTGGCTGTGCTGCACCCGGGGCGGACCGCCCCCCACCTTGTACCACTGCCTTTTCCCTGCCTGCCCTGCCGCAGCACACAGCCGAACAGAAGTCTTCACGATGTCAGCACTGACGTCGGAGAGAGGGAGGGCTTTGCTTAAGCCCTCCCTCCAACGTCAGCGCTGACATCAGGAAGACTTCCGTTCGGCTGTGTGCGGCAGGGCAGGTAGGGAGACGAGCCTCGGCAGGAACCCCGCGACCCTCGGAGGCGTCCCCACGGGATCCCTGTAACCCTAGGGGGCGTCCCCAGGGGATCCCCGTGACCCGAAGGGGGAACCTGCGGGATTCCCGTCGTCCCCGTTCCCGTGCAGCTCTCTACTTGGAGTATCTCAGAGTTCTATTCGACACCATTCTGGGGAAATTCTTCTTGGCCTGGGTGGTGAAGTCGCAGATTCGTGCCCTGATGGATTCTCGTTGCCTTCTGTCACAGGATTTTCTCCAGGTCTTGGGGTCGATGGCGGCCTCTTTGAAAGTGGCTCAGTGGGCTCACATGCACCTCCTTCTGTATGCTCTTCAACTGTGGTCCCCCCAGATTCACGATCTGGACTCTCCCATCCCTCTTTGGAGGCTAGTTCATCGCAGCCTGCGCTGGTGGTTTCAGTATTTCAATCTGGTTGAGGGGGTGAGTCTGGATCAGCCCCAGTGGACAGTGCTTCTCACAGACACCAGTCTCCTCGGTTGGGGAGCACAATGTCTCAGTCGTTCAGCTCAGAGCAGCTGGTCACTGGTGGAGGCTTCCTGGTTAATCAGTCTTCTGAGACCAGAGCCATTCAGTTGGCGTTGGCAGCTTTCCAGTCACTGAAAGGCACTTCAGGTTCTCTCCAACAATGCCACAGTGGTGGCTTACGTCAATCATCAGGGGGGGAACCAAGAGTCATCTGGTAGCACAGAAGGCATCTGTTCTCATGGAGTGGGCAAAGGCTCACCTTCTGGACATCGCAGCTTCCCATATGTGAGGGTGGACAATGTCCAGGCAGACTTCCTCAGTCGGCATGTGCTTGATCCTGGTGAGTGGTGTCTTGGGATGGAAGCCTTCAATCTGATAGTTCAGTTGTGGGGTCTTCCAATCATGGATCTCATGGCTATGAGTGTCAATACCAAGTCGCCGAGGTTCTTGAGTCAGCACAGGCCGAGGAGCTGAATGCGCTGGTGCAGGCTTGGCCAACAGACGGCCTATTGTATGTCTTTCCTCTATAGCCATTGGTGGGCATAGTTCTTCTTTACATTGCTCAGCACACAGGCCACGTGATCCTGGTGGCTCCAGATTCGCCCAGGTGCCCATGGTACGTGGATCTGGCTTGTTTTCTCATGGCAGATCCTCTTCCTCTGCCACTCTCGCCCGACCTTTTGACTCAGGGTCCCAGTCCCATGTTCGATCCGGGTCCCTTTTATCTTACAGCTTGGCTCTTGAAAAGGATTGCCTACATAAAAAAAAGATATTCTAATAAGGTGATCTCTACCCTCTTGGGCTCTCGGAGACTTTCCACCTCTTGGGCCTTTGTGCGCATTTGGCGTCTTTTTAAGGAGTAGTGTTCCGCTCGTGACGTGGTTCTCCTTCGCGCGTCTTTGCCTCACATCTTGGAGTTATTGTAGGATGGCCTGGAGCAGTGCCTTGCCTGGTCTTCCCTAAGGGTTCAGGTTGTGGCTTTGTCTTCTTTTTGCTGTCTGTTGTGTGGTCGGTGTTTGGCCTCTTCTCCAGATGTGATTCATTTCTTAAGAGCGGCGAAATTGCTCCGGCCTCCAGTTAGTCCTTTGGTTTCAGCCTGGGATCTCAATCTGGTTCTTTCAGTTCTCGTTCGTCCTCCTTTTGTGCCTCTGAGCTCCTGCACATTGAAGGACCTTACTCTCGAGGCTGTTTTCCTGGTGGCCATTAGTTCTGTGAGATGTGTTTCCGAACTAGGCCTTTTTATGTAGACCTCCCTTCCTGGAGTTCTCTAGAGAGTGGTTCTAAGGTCGTTTCTCCTTTTCATGTCAACCTGTTAGTTTCCCTTCCAGTCTTGGATAGTCAGGAGTGCTTATGTTTAGCAGACCCAGGAGTTCTGTCAGTCAGATTGTCTTTTTGTCCTTCTAGTGGGCCCTCATAAGGGGAATAGTGCTTCTAAAGCTACGATTGCATGCTGGATCAAGGAAGCTATCGCTTCAGCGTACCTTCTTCAGAAGAAACCTATTCTGGCTTTTCTCAAAGCTCATTCCACTTGGGATCAGGTAGTTTCTTGGGCTGAGAGTTCTCTTGTGCCCCCAGTGGATATCTGTCAGGCTGCGGTTTGGTCTTTTCTCCATTCCTTTGTTCATCACTACTGCATGGACATTTAGGTGTGTCAGAACATGGTGTTTGGTGAGGGTGTCCTTGTGGTGCCCTTTCAAGGGTCCCACCCATGATGGGTACTGCTTTAGTATGTCTCATCTGTCTGTGCTGGTCTGGAGGGGAGATTAAAAAGGAGAAATTAGGTTCTTACCTGCTAGTTTGCTTTTAGTTCCTCCAGAGTGGCACAGAACCCGCCCTGTCGTTTTATTTGGGGTTTTTTTTGCGAAAAGTCGGTTTTTCTGCGATATATTTTCTTGGTTTTGGGGAGTGTAATAGGAGTAACAGGTTTGGTTCGTCTGTTTTAGCTGGCGAACTATGTGGACACTTTGAAGGTTTTTTGTTCTAGTCAGTATCCAACAGTGTCTCATTGTTCATTCCAGACAACTAATTTGTCATCTCCATATGAGAGTGGAGTTGTTGTGTATATAGTTCACGGTTCTTAAGTTCTTAGTTAGTTCCTGCTTGGCTATTCTTCAGACTTATTGTAGATGGGACTGCACAGCCCACTTGTACTACTGCCAAAAGTCAATGTGTTCTCAGTCTCCACCTGCTGGCAGAGGAGCGTAAACCCATCCATCTGTGCCGGTCTGGGGGGACTAAAATAAAGAAAATTAGCAGGTAAGAATCTAATTTCTCCTTTAAACAAATTGAAGAAAATATTTTTCCACCCAATGCTTGATTAAGCTCTGCAACTTGTTGCTAGAGGCCAGTAAATGCAGTTAGCATAGCTGGGTTTGAAAAAGATTTAGACAAGTTCCAGGAAGAAAAATCTCTATACCATTAAGTTAGACGTGGTGAAAGCCACTGCTTATCCTTGGGAATCAGTAGCTTGAACCTTCTAGTTTTGAGGATTTTGTTAAGTACTTTGGAAACAGGATACTGGGCTAGATGGACGGTTTAATCCAGTTTGGCACGTTCGTAAGGAGATGCTGGATGTTTCAGCGCATCCTGTTCCAGTGAAGATGTTTTTTTCCCCTTCTTCTAGCAACAGACCCCATCACAGCAGCAGGCTCCAGCACAGCAGCAAGTAGCAGCAGTTGCTCAGCCACAGTCCCAGGGTCAGCCTCCAGGGCTAAGCATGCAGGCTCTTCCCCCACAGCAGCCATTGGTAAGTGTGTCTTTGGATGTTAGTCTTCCTTAAAAGGCGGCTAGTATTAATCTCGGTCCATCTTGTCCTCTCCAGTTTCAGCGTCAGGGCTTACAGCAGACACAGCAGCAGCAACAGACAGCAGCTCTTGTTCGACAACTACAGCAGCAACTTTCCAGTAAGTATTTCTAGCAGTCCTTTCCTCCCTTCTCCTGTAAGTGCTTTCTCTTTTACTCTACTTGCTTCTTTCTTTCTTGTCCCTATTCCTGTGTGCCAGTTGCTTAAAGAAACTAATCTGTTCACATTGTCTGGTGCAAAAAAAACCCACCTCTTTCATTTATAAAAGCAATTGGTCACAGGGGTTAGAGCTACAGCCTCAGCACCCTGAGGTTGTGTATTCAAATTCCATGCTGCTCCTTGTGACACTGAGCAAGTCACTTAATCCCCCATTGCCCCGGGTGCAAGCCTGCTGGGACAGACAAAGAAAAATGCTTGCGAACCTGAATGTAAACCGCTTAGGTTATAAGTAGTATATAAATACTAAAAATAAATAAATTAGCAGCCCACCAATCTATGGCAGATGAGGAACAGGGAATAACCGGTTCACCTATGGACCAAATTAACTCAATTACCACAATGGTGGAAGGCGATTCATTACCAGAGTCATCGGGTAAGTTATAGTGTAGCATTGAAGATTTGACAGAGCCTGATAAAGATGTTGCTGAAGAAGCAGATGAAAAATAATAAGATCTACTTAGACGACATCCCAAACAAACTGTTGTTAATCTTTAATTTTTTGACGCGAAGATCAAGTGCAGAAGCAATTTGTTGTCAGTTGTGGTCAGAGTTTTTAAACCGTCCCATCTTATTTGGCATGAATTTATTCTTCAATCTAGATCTATACATATGATGGATCTTCATCTCTAATTGCCCATTTTCTCTGTAAATGGCAAAGTGTTGGCAATATGATTGAGTGTCATTTCCTTGTCTTTGAATACTTTGTCAAGAGCCTTCATTGAAAAGTGACCAAGTGCTATTCTGCAGAGTACTTCTTCCCTGCTAGTTGTTTCTTGGTTTACAAAAGAGCCCAGGAAGTTGAAATCCTTTGCAACTTCTATTCTATCGCCTTCAAGCTCAAAATCTTCATCATTTTCTGTGTTCATGATCTTCATCTTATTCAGTTCTAATCCCCATGTTATGACTTTCAGCTTTGACTTTTCTCAGTAGATACAGCATGTCTTCTTTGCTGTTGGTGATGAGCGTTGTATCATCTGCATAGTGTAGGTTGTTTATATTTCGGCCACCAACTTTGAAACCATTGCTCTCTTCTTCCAAATTTGCTTTTCTGAAGATGGCTATGCCATAAAGGTTGAACAGGTAAGGTGACAAGATGCATCCTTGCCTGATGCCACATTTTATTGGAAACCAATCAGTGTTGCCATATTCTGTTCTCTCTGCAGTTTCTTGATTTCCATAGAGGCTTTTTATCAGCTGAATTATGTATTTGGGTATTCCCATTTGTGCTAGAGTTCTCTATAGTTTATCGTGATCCACATAGTCAAAAGCTTTGATGTAGTTGATGAAGCAAAAATATAAGAGCTTTTGGTATTCTTTGCTCTTCTCCAATATTCATCTAATATTGGCAATAATGTCTCTTGTTCTTCGACCTTTTCTGAAACCAGCCTGAACTTCAGGTAGTTCTTGCTCAACGTATGATTGTAGCCTTCATTGCATCATTTTCAGCAATATTTTGTTGACGTGTGGAATTAATGCAATCGTTCTGTAGTTGTTACAGTCCTTAGCATCACCTTTCTTCGGTATAGGTATAAACAGTGATCTTCTCCAATCAATTGGCCATGTTTTCTCCTTCCAAATCTGTTACACATTTGAGTGAGGACCATGATAGCACCTTCTGAGCCTTTGATTAATTCAATTGGAATACCATCGATACCAGGTGACTTGTTTTTCGATAAAGCTTTAATTTCTGCCATGACTTCTTCTTTTAAAATATCTGGTTCTTCTTCAATGTCGGTTTCCAGTTTTGTAAGCTGAAGTCTAAGCAACCCTTTAGTTCTAGATGCCTAATAGACTGTTTCTCTCTTTCTCTAAATAAGATTGATTTAATTTTAGGGAACAGGACATTTTTTAAAACAACCACCTAATAATCGTCACTCATATGTGAAATCTGTTGAAGCTAAGATTCAGTTTATATTTTTCTGTATGGTGTTTAAAATATATCAAGGGGAGGTACCATCTTTTATGCCCCCCTTGTATTATCAGAACAAAAAAGACCATCTCTAGGCTGCGAGTTATACAGAATACCACAGTCATAAGAACATAAGTACTGCCCTCTCCGGATCAGACCTTCAGTCCATCAGGTCCGGCGATCCGCACACGCGGAGGCCCAGCCAGGTGTACCTTGGCGTAAGCTTAGTCACTCGTATCCCTCTATGCGCCTTGCAAGGAGATGTGCATCTAGCTTGCCTATAAATCCTAGAACGGTGGATTCCGCAATAACCTCCTCTGGGAGGGCATTTCAGGTGTCCACCACTTGTTGCGTGAAGCAGAACTTCCTGATATTTGTCCTGGACTTGTCCCCCCTTAGCTTCAGTCCATGTCCTCTTGTCTGTGTCACACTGGACACTGCAAATAATTTTTTTTCCTGTTCTATTTTGTCGATTCCTTTCAGTATTTTGAAAGTCTCAATCATATCCCCTCGCAGTCTCATTTTTTTCAAGGGAGAACAATCCCAGTCTCTTAAGTCGTTCCTCGTATTCCAAGTTCTCCATACCTTTTATTAGCTTTGTTGCTCGTCTCTGCACCTTCTCCAGCAGTTTTATAGCCTTCTTTAGGTTGGGAGACCAATGTTGGACACAGTATTCCAAGTGTGGTCTGACCATTGCTCTATAAAGCGGCATTATAACTTTCTCCAATCTACTCGTGATTCCCTTCTTTATCATGCCTAACATTCTATTTGCTTTTTTTGCTGCTGCAGCGCATTGTGCCTACGGCTTCAGGGTCCTATCTATCAGTACACCCAGGTCCTTTTCTTGTTCGCTCTTGCCCAGAGTTGCACCTGACATTCTATACTCATGTTCTTTGTTCTTTCTACCTAAATGCATTACTTTGCACTTTTCCACATTAAACTTCATCTGCCATTACTCTGCCCATTTCTCAAACTGGCACAAGTCACTCTGGAGTTCCTCGCTATCCTTCTGCGATCTGATTGCCCGGCATAGCTTTGTGTCGTCTGCAAACTTGATCTCACTGGATGTTCCTTCTTCCAAGTCATTGATGAAAATATTAAATAAGATGGGCCCAAGTACCGAGCCCTGGGGCACACCACTAGTCACTTTCTCCCAGTCTGAGAACTTCCCATTTATGCCCACTCTCTGCTTTCTGTTCTCCAGCCATTTGCCTATCCATCTTAGTCTATCTCCCTCTATTCCATGGCTTTGTAGTTTCCTGAGAAGTCTCTCATGTGGAACCTTTCTGGAAGTCCAAGTATATTATGTCCACCATCAATTTGTTTGTTCATGATCTCAAAAAATTGAAGTAAATTTGTCAAACATGATTTCCCTTTCCTGAAGCCATGTTGACTGGCTCTCATCAGGTCGTGTGTATCCAAGTGCCGAACTATGCTATCTTTAATCAATGCTTCAACCATCTTTCCAGGGACAGACATAAGACTCACAGGTCTGTAGTTGCCCGGTTCTCCTCTTGATCCTTTTTGAAAATTGGCGTGACGTTCGCTATCTTCCAGTCGTCCGGTATCTATCCAGTTCTAATTGACAGGTTGGCAAGTTTTTGCAATAGAAACATAGAAATTGACGGCAGAATAGGGCCATAGCCCATCGAGTCTGCCCATACCAATGACCCACTCCCTGATTCTTACTCCCCTATAGATCCCACATGAATATCCCATTTTCTCTTAAAATCTGACACGCTGTTGGCCTCAATCACCTGCTGAGGCAGCTCGTTCCAATGATCGACCACCCTTTCGGTGAAGAAGTACTTCCTAGCATCACCTTGAAATTTCCCTCCCTTGATTTTCAGCGAGTGTCCTCTGGTTACCGTGGGCCCTGTAAGACTGAAGATATCATCTTTCACCTCTATACGCCCATGATATATTTAAAGGTCTCAATCATGTCCCCCCTCTCTCTTCGCTCCTCCAGTGAGTACATCCGCAGTTTTTTTAACCTTTCTTCATACGTGAGATCCCTGAGCCCCAAGACCATCCTGGTAGCCATTCGCTGAACCGACTCAACTCTCAACACATCTTTCCGGTAGTGTGGTCTCCAGAATTGAACACAATACTCGAGATGAGGTCTTACCATGGATCTGTACAGTGGCATTATGACTTCAGGTTTTCTGCTGACAAAACCCCTACGGATGCAGCCCATCATTTGTCTTGCTTTGGACGAAGCCTTCTCCACATGATTGGCAGCCTTCATATCATTGCTAATGATCACTCCTAAATCACGTTCCACCGTGGTCCTGGACAAGGTTTCACCATTTAGTGTGTAAGTTCTGTGTGGATTTTTTTTGCCTAGGTGCATTACTTTACATTTTTTAGCATTGAAGCCTAACTGCCAAGTTGATGACCACTGTTCCATCTGCCGTAGGTCCTGCGTCATAAAGTCAGGCACACTGCTTTTGTCTACTATGTTGCATAGTTTGGCGTCGTCAGCAAACAGTGATACTTTTCCTCTAAGCCCTTGGGTCAAATCTCCTATGAATAAATTGAATAGAATCGGCCCTAAGACGGAGCCCTGAGGTACTCCACTCGTCACTGCTGACGTTTTGGAGGGGGTACCGTTTACCATCACCCTTTGAAGCCTAACATCTACCCAATCCCTTACCCATTTAGTGAATGTATCCCCTAATCCCATCGATTTTAGTTTGTTCAACAGCCTGCGGTGTGGAACGCTATCAAAAGCTTTGCTGAAGTCCAAATATATCACGTCCAGGGACTCCCCGGCATCCAGATGACTGGTCACCCAGTCAAAGAAGTCAATCAGATTAGATTGTCAGGACCTTCCCCTGGTAAATCCGTGTTGGTGTGGATCACGTAAATTTTCTTTGTCTAGAATTTTGTCAAGTTTCTGTTTGATCAGTGTTTCCATGAGTTTGCACACTATGGATGTAAGACTCACCGGTCTCTGGTTTCAACCTTCATTTCTTTTAAGACTCTCGGGTGAATTCCATCCGGTCCAGGGGATTTGTCACTTTTAAGATCGTCGATCTGGTAGTATATCTGGTCCAAGTCCACTTCTACTATGGTGAGGCTGTCCTCTATTACTCCTTTGAACACTTTCACCGCTTCTGGTATTGTTGCGGTATCCTCCTTTGTAAAGACAGATGTAAAGAAGGAATTTAGTCTGTCTGCAATTTGTTTGTCTTCCTTGATCTACCCTTTTTTTCCCTGGTCATCCAGCGGTCCCACCACCTCTTTTGTGGGTTGTGAGTAGATGTAATCTTTTGTAAACCGCATAGATCTGCAAGATTATGTGGTCTAGAAGTTGATTTTTATGTTGTGAGACACTACTCTCCCTTTCAATTTCCAAAGGTAAGAGGGTTAAAATATACCAAAATGTTCACTTCCACTCTAGCCTATGAAGCTGCCAAACTCTGGAGAACTTTGCCAGATCAGATCAGTTCAATGAGTGAATTCTGGCCCCTCTACGAATCTTTCTCAAAACAATACGAAGAAACGGACCAAATCATGACCTCCTGGATCAAAGACAGCACAAACATCTTAAACGAAATCACCCCCTTAAAAACACGCAGAATTAGATCTCCAATCCAGGACGGTTGGTTTGACTCGGAGTTACTACAGGCAAAAAGAGACCTTAGAAGATCAGAAAGACAATGGATTAAATCTGGTGCCCAAGAACACAGAGCAACATGGAGACTTAGAGGGGAGTGTGTGGCGCAGTGGTTAAAGCTACAGCCTCAGCACCCTGAGGTTGGGGATTCAAACCCACGCTGCTCCTTGTGACCCTGGGCAAGTCACTTAATCCCCCCATTGCCCCAGGTACATTAGATAGATTGTGAGCCTGCCGGGACAGATAGGGAAAAATGCTTGAGTACCTGAATAAATTAATGTAAACCGTTCTGAGCTCTCTTGGGAGAACGGTATAGAAAATTGAATAAATAAATAAACTAAAAAAATACAAAAACCTCACCAAGGACAAACGAAAAAATTTCTATGCCCACAAAATCGGAAATGTTACAAACAACAGCAGCAACCTTTTCAAACTGGTCAACGACCTCTACAACCTCGAAACTCTCACCGACACCTACGTCGACGATTCCACATTAACCACTAACACCCTCGCAGACTTCTTTAACTCAAAGATACAAAAACTAAGATCATCGATAACTGTCCCAGCCAACCCCCCAAACTCGGACAGGCCCAAACCAGACCCAGGATCCAGAACAGACCTAAGCTGGAATCGATTCACAATTATCGACTGGCCAACCTTCAACAAATATTTTAACAAATATTCCAACTCCTTCTGCAGACTGGATACCTGCCCCCCCCAACATTATGAAAACTGCTCCAATCCATTTTAAAGCCAATATGTTGGCCTGGGTAAACCTCTTACTAACCACTGGCAGTTCCCCAGCAGAACAAGGCCACATTTCAATAACTCCTATCATAAAAAACAAGAATGAACCACCCAACACCCCGTCCAACTACAGACCAATCGCAAGCATCCCGCTATTCACCAAAATAGCAGAAGGGGTGGTAAACGCCGAACTAACCACATACCTAGAAAAATTTGATATCCTAAATGACAATCAATCAGGCTTTCGTTCCAATCACAGCACCAAAACCATCATAGCCTCCCTCCTAGACCACATACACACACTCTTCAGCCGGGGATCCAGTGCCCTGATTTTACAACTGGACCTGAGCAGTGCTTTTGATCTAGTCGAACACGACATTCTCCTAGACTGCCTTGCCTACATTGGCATCTCCGGCCAGGTCCTCAACTGGTTCAACGGGTTCATACGGGTATTTAAAAACGACTCCCTCTCCTACTCCTGGGTAAACTCCTGCGGTGTGCCTCAGGGCTCCCCCCTGTCCCCCACCCTATTCAATATCTACCTCACCTCCCTAGGAAACCTCCTGCAAAACCTCAAGCTAAAATTCTTTATCTACGCAGATGACATTACCATAATCATCCCTCTAACCAGTTTCACTCAAGAGCTCCTCAACTCCCTCACAAGCATACTTAACCAGATAGAACTCTGGATGCTATCCTATAGACTAAAACTAAACCCAGACAAAACAAAATTCTTCCTAGCAACCCCCAAAAACAAAATCAAAGACACCACAATTCAAGTAAAAGGATCCATTTTCCCCCTCGAACAAACCTTAAAAATACTAGGAGTAACACTAGACAAACATCTATCCCTTGATATCACAGTCAGGAAAAGTATCTTGATACTATGGAAACTCCGCACCATAAAAAAATACTTCGACGACACTTCATTCCGCCTCTTAGTACAATCCTCCATCCTCAGCATATTGGACTACTGCAACATCATTTACTTAAGCACCACAAAGAAAACCATCAGGAGACTTAGGATGATCCAGAACACTGCTGTCCGCCTCATATTCGGCCTGAAAAAATGGGACCACATCACCCCCTTCTACCACAAACTCCACTGGCTCCCACTAGAATCCAGAATCATATTCAAATTCTCCTATTTTTGCTACAAAACAATATTTGTTTTATCCCCAAGCTACATCACCCCTCACTTCACCCTAAACCACAACTATAAGAACTCCCGCAAAATTCAACTCTTCGCCTTCCCCTCCCTAAAACTATGCCACTCAAAAAAATTCCTTGACAAAACCTATGCCTTCCAAGCCGCCAAACTAAACCCTTTGGCTGGCCCAAATGGTCCTCAAAGCCCACAACTACGTCGACTTCAGAAAAACACTTAAAACCCACCTATTCCGAGACCAAGACCCTTAAAGACCCATAATGCCCCTTCTTCATTCCTCCTCCTCCCTCCTACCAAAACTTCTCCCCCCCTGTCTCCCTCCTCTCCCCCCTTCTTCCTCCTTACTGTTCACAATTCTATGATCAATTTGGAATGTAACCACTTGTAACTACTTTCTCCTTACTATTCGCAACTCTATCATCAATTTTGGTATGTACCCACTCGTTACTTCGTTCTCCTTGCTGTTCGCAACTCTGTGATCAACTTGGCATGTAACCTCTTGTAATTTGTTCTAACCAATGTGAATCGCCCAGAACGCTTCTGGGTATGGCAGTATACAAAAATAAAGTTATTGTTATTATTATTATAAGAGCTTTAAAAAGGCTTTGCAAACTTTGAAAAAGTTGTAATTGTTTGAAATGGTTTTATTGTATTGATTATTGTCGTAGTTAACCGCTTTGAAGTTCTTTTGAGGTATTGCCATATACAAATAAAAATGGCATTGCATCTGTTTAGACTGATTCGTCACTGTTGGCTAGTAATGATTTAGCACAGGTGTCCTCGCTGTATCAATGTCAGATTAGTAAAGAGCAAGCTGTTTCTTCCAGCATAGGTATTCCTCAGTCGGGGATTTAGCTGTGTTGTATAAGACTTTTTTCAGTCTGTCTAGAATTGACACTTGCATGCTACCTGAAGTAGTGTTTATGGGATGTAAACTTTTAGATGATTCGACGTTCTCATCTAATTATATGGCATGATTCTTATTTAGAGAGCAAATGGAAAGCTCTGTCACTGTTTTTGCACATTTTTCCCAGGTAAAGTGCTTGGAACTAGTAGCGATTGAATTCTAACTTTCTTTGAAGCTATTCCAAGTTTCATTCCTAAAGTTAGTTTTGGCATCTAAAATAGTTTTGCCCAGTTTGGGCCCTTTTTCTAAAGCTTAGCGTGTGCCAATGGACATGCTGCACACCCCATTTTATACCTACTGTATGGGCCACAGGGGCACACACACTACATCTAAACAACTGCTAAGAAGCAAAGCTGCGTTCTTTAGTCAGTAAAAGGGCAATGAAGTTTTACTTACAGAACACGAAAACAAAGCAAGTGACTTTTGATTTGGTGTTGGTAAGATAGCATTATGCTTTTACCTCTAGGTGAATCCTTGGCTGGTCTCGTGGGCTCTGACCGGTGATAAGAGTCCTGTTCCCTAAGCTTTTCTTTGCTCTCGTCTGGGGTGTTTTTGAGAGATCTCTCAGGATCACTATGCTAACTTTTGCATGTTTGTTTTATTTTTGCAGATACACAGCCACAGCAGAACACAAATCCTTTTGGACGCTACTGAGTTAGGACCCAGGCAGCGCATCATTGGAAAGACCTCGTGGTGCTTAACATGAGATAGACCCATATTGGGTTAGGCCTTGCTCCTTTGCTGTCTTACTGCAGGTGCAGATCTCGTCATGGATTCAGGCATTAGACTACAGCTCTTGCAAGAGCGCAGAAACTCTTCTTTTGCAGAAGAGTGTTTTTTATCCCTATTTCAGAACCTTGTATGTGATTCTGTGATTTCTCCTTGGCTTCATCCTTTAATAAGTTTTAGTATTTTTGTTATTCTGATGATTAAGCACTGTAAGATTTTGTACTTATTTATACTTGATACAACCATGTATAAAAATCTTCTCAGAGCAATACAGAGAGACTACTTTGCAAAAAGAATATTTCAGTTCATGTATTTACATTTCATGCAGGGTTTTGCAAAATATGTGAGTCTCTTCTTTCCCTACTTTCCAGTGTTGGAAGTTCTCAAGTTTCAAGTTTTATTTCAATTGCTCTCTTGCCTATGGGAGGGGACCTTCGAGGCAGTTTACAATCTAGGTTAAATAAAACATATAAGAATGGAGCGGTTGTACAAAGACATGAATATGAGGAAAAGGGGGTTAGTACAGAAGGGATTCCTGAGGATTTGGGCAGGCTGGGCTCATGCTCTCCCTGCTAGTGATATAAACTGCAAATAAGCAGTTCCCTAAAATGTTCTCTCTCTCCCTGTGGATCCCCTGCCATGCACTCTTCCTGCCTCCCTACCAGTTCCCCGTGAGTGCTGGATACATTGCCTTTTAGGGGACTGTCACTGGAAGTCTTACAGAAGATGATGAGAAAAATGCTTCTGGTGCTGAATCAACAGTTAAGTCCAAAAATGGTGGTTTGAGTCCACTAATGAATTCTGCTTTTGCGAGCATAAGTAAAGGGATATTGGATAAGTTCTGAAAGATCTATCTAGTTGCAATGCATGCCACAACACAGAAGTGGATAAGGAGAGAAATCCAAAGCATAGACTACGTTAGTCATCTATAGGTTATCTCTGGATTGAATTATCTTTCATTGATCCAAAACCCCCCAAAGGCTTTTATTTCTATTTTTTTTTTTTTTATATAACTCTTGAAATGTTTTTAAGAAAAATTATCCTTAACAAAAAATTGACCAATTAATTTATCTATAAATGAAGTGCAATTAATGACACATCATGTCGATTTAACCTGAAAGCAGCAAATTTTGTGCTACCAGGCACCAAGGGGTCCTTTTTATTAAGGTGCGCTAAATGCTAAGACATCCATTATATTCCTATGGGCACCTTAATAAAAGGACCCCTGAATTAGTCCCACTACTACTGATTAAATGCTGCAAGAATATATGTATTTAAGCAATGTGGTGTAGCAACAAAAACCAAAACTTTTGATCTTAGATGAATAAACACTTTTCTTTTTCGAATTACCAACTGTGAAATCAGTAGTAGTGATGAGGCTCAAGAGCCAAGACCTCCGACGAGTCCCGTTTCACCCAAATAGGCTTTATCAAAGCCAGTGCCAATCACGTTAGCAGTCTTCCTTTTCAAACATCATTGTGCGTTATTAATTGCGCCTAATTTATACATAGATTAATTGGTCCATTTTTGGTAAGGATAACTGATATACTCTGAGGGATCTAGCCCCAATGGACAGAATGTTGTCTCTTCCATGTATTCCCCGGGTGGCCCATAAGTTTGCTATTTCCTTGTGGTTGTGGCCAGATATTGGAACAGAGCAGCAGTATCCTCTCTTGATGGTGAAATTGGACTTCTGGACGATTTGTTTTGTTTCACCAACTATGGGAGGAAAAGCGATGGTCTCCCTTTGGGGGCCCTATTGTTCTCTTCTTTATATATGGGAGTGGGCAGGAGGGGTTGTATTTGTTTCTCTTTCTGCAGGGGGGTGGACGATTGGTGTTCTTATCTGTAAGAATCTATGATTAGCCCTGGCCTTTCCTATCTAGGGAATGGGTTTGAGGCCTGCTCATGCTCTGTTTTGTTATTCATATAAAAAGAAAGAAAAATTTAATAAAAAGAATATAATAGAAAGAAAAGCCTTTGGGGGGGTTTGGATCAATGAGAGATAATTCCACAGAGTCTATGCTTTGGATTTCTCTCCTTATCCACTTATGTCTTGTGGCATGCATTCTAACTAGATGGACCTTCGAGTTGTGAATTGTATTTTTGGTCTATATACATTTTTAGCTTTTGATATTCATGAGTTCTGAAAGACCCACAAATCAGTGTATGTACTAGATGCAGTTTCACAAGGAAAATATTTGGGGCATATAAAGGGGATTCTGTCTGTACTAAGTTCACAAATAGGCAGAAACAGAAGGGATGATGGTGGACAAAGAACATACAACTTACAACAACAATTTGTTATTTCTGTAGCGCTACCAGGTGCATGCAGTGCTGTACATTGTACACGCAAGAGACGGTCCCTGCTCAGAAGAGCTTACAATCTAATTATAACAGACACTCAAGACAAAAGGGGAATCCGAACGTAGTAGTGCTCCTATAGGGAATTAGAGGGGGGTCTGATGAGGTACAATCGCATAGGACAAAGGAGAGTCTGTACTTAGTGCTGGGGGCTGGAGAGGTGGTGGGGGACTATAGAGGGGATGGCAGACAGATAGGCTTAGGATTTAAACACAGCTTCAAATAAGGGGCTCTCAGCCAGAGATGGAGCCTGATGTAACAAGCCAGAAATCCGTCTTGAATTCAGTGTGCACGTTAGCAGTTAGCGCACGCTAAAACACATAGCTGTTTCAGGCATCCAAATATCTTCTTAGGTTGCTCCTGTGACACTACATTCCAGAGCTGCTTTTCAATTGGTCTATTTAGGGAAGTAAATAATTGTTTCTCTCCTATCCCCCCTCATGCATCTTTGTCTGTTCCATAATGATAGATGATGAAGATCACTTGAGTAGCCTCCCTCTGGACTGACTCCATTATGTTTATTTCCTTTGAAAGATGTGGTTTCCATCTTCCAGAATCATACACAGTACCCCAACTGAGGTCTAACCTTTGGCTTAAACAGAGACACTATTACCTTCCTTTTTCAGCTCTCCATCCCTCCCTCTATGTATGAAAACATTGTCTTGGTTTGTTGTGTTGCCTTTTCTACCTTAACATCTGATATGATCACCCAGCCCAGATCCTCGCAGTGAAGAAATCTTCAAAAGTGCTAGGCTGCATCCTGGACGACACAGTCACGATGGAACTCCATGTCTCTAGCCTCAGGAAAAAAGACCATCTTCTCCATGCGCCAACTAGAACTCATTAAGCCAAACTTTCATCAACATCATTTTGCGCAGATCGTCCAGTTGATGATAATGCCTTAGCTGGACTACTGCAACTCGGCCTACATGGGAATCAATACCACGTTAGTTCACAAACTATAGCTCATACAGAACACAGTGGTTAGACTAATCTTCAACCGAAAGAAATATGACTCGATCTTAGCCTTCTTCAAACAACTGCACTGACTACCAATCTCATTGCAGATCCTCCTCAAAATATCTTACATCACGTAATCTCAACCAATCCCCTTACCCAGCTATTTTCAATGGCCTGGTCCACCTCTAAGAGAATCATAGACATAATTCAATTAGGTCTGTCTTCTACAAAAAATCTCCACTACAGGCGAATGTTCCACTCCATGTTTACCTTCATGGGCGTAAAAGTTTGGAACGACATACCAGAAATGATAAAAAAAAAGATACTAATCACACGTCATTCCGGAAGAAGCTGAAAACCCTCTTATTCGACCACTGAATCAACACATCTCTCCTTGAATTGAATCTAACCTCATCATGTTCTGGATGCATCAGACTACTACCTGTCAACAGAGCCTTTCCCGCTCCCCTACTTTCCCTACCCTCTAACAAGGCCTCCTTTGCAAGTTCCCCCCTCCCCATCCCTTTAACCCTTTCTGTAAGTCACCTAAAACCTAAATAGGTATGAGCGACACACAAAGATTAGATTAGGTCCTACTCTTTTTTCGTGCACAGAAGGGCTTCATTCCCTTTCTATACCTTATTCTTAAGTTTTTGCAGCTCAGATGTATCACCCTGCATTTTTTAACATTAATTCTTAGTTGTCAAAGTCTAAATAACCTAGTTCTCAAGACCCACCAAGCCAGTCAGGGTTTCAGGAGAAATACAATGACATACATGAGAGAAATTTCCATGCACTACCTTCATGCTGTGTGAATGTATTTGTTTATTAATTTATTGCCCGCCCTTATCCAGGGCAAGTTACATGTTAACATACAAAATAAAATGTAACATTTATCGTACAAAACACTATAACAACTACATACATACATATAAAATCCGATTGCATAATTTGATGCATAATCTAATCTTCTATTTGTGCGTCAGTATTCTGAAAACCTGACTGCTTAGGTATGACCTGAGGACTGAGTTGAGAAGCCCTGCTCTAGATTCGGCACCCTGAAAGGTGTAGATAACGAGGAAGAATCTAGAATCAGTCTACCCAGTTGCAGAGCAAACCTAGAACTGACTCCTGTGGCTGCCATTTCCCAGTATCTTACTCATACTCCGCAGATTTTTTAATCCAGGCAAGACCTTGCAGAAATTGATGTAAAGCACATTCAGCGCATTCGTATAGTCTTCTACTAGAACCAGTGGCAAGTTTATTTCTATTTTAGGTGAAGCAGCAAACAGAGAATCCCTTTTCTCCCTAATCTTAACTAAAAGCCTGCATAGAACAAGCAAATGGGATTTTGCATAGGCCATAGAAATATGACGGCAGATAAAGCCAAATGGCCCATTTAGTCGGCCTATCTGCAGCATCAGGGCCAGATTTAGATGAAAAGAGGCCCTAGGCTCTTCCACTTATGAGGACCTTTCACCTCCCATTTTTAAGTTTGTAAATTACATGAGAGATAAAAAAATACATCATTACTATGATATATATCAATATGTTAAATGAAACATGTTGTTATTGGTACTAACCTTTATAAAAAATGTGACACGGAGAATAAATAAAAAAAAGTCGAAAACACTTATTTGGACATTTATTCTCAGCACCATATATAGTACTTGTAACAATAACTAATCAAACATAACACACAACATTGCCCCTTCCTATGTCCATAGTGCCCCCAGTGCGTCCTTCTTCACCTCACCCCCCCTCCGTTGCCCTCCTGCCTCCCATCCCCCTTCCATTGAACACCCCCCATGCCATCCTGCCTGCCTGCCTTCCATTAAACCCCCCCACTCCCCCTCCGATGCCAGCCTGCCTGCCTCCCATCCCCCTTCCACTGAAACCCCCCACCCCGATGCCAGTCTGGGCCACCCTGTCCTGACGGATCCATGTTTTGCCTCTCTCCCCGTGGGGCTGGGTTTTGCCCAGCTGTTTCCGGACTAATGTGTTTCCCTTCCCAATCCTCCTCCCAGGGCGAGAAAAAGAAAGGGAGAAGCTGAGTCGTCTCCTTATTTTTGGTTCAGTGTTTTAGTGTTCACTGTTTTTAGAATAGTGTACTTTTAATTTTGCTAACAATTTGAATGTAGGCCCCTCTTGATCTTGAGGCCCTAGGCTGAAGCCTAGTTAGCCTATAGGAAAATCCGGCCCTGCACAGCATCCACTATCTCCTTCGCTCCTTAATAGATCCAGTGTGCCTGTTTCATGCTTTAATTCAGATGCTTCTTCTGGGAGACTGTTCCACGCATCTACCAACCTTTCTGTAAAAAAAAGGATTTTCTTAGATTACTCCTGAGCCTATCACTGAACCTCATTCTATACCTTCTCACTCTGGAGTTTCCTTTCAACTGAAAGAGATTCACCTCATATATGTATGCCACATAGGTATTTAAACGTCTATCACAGTGTATCACAAACTATGCCACACAAGATTTCAAGAATAAGAGCATAAGAATTGCAGCTGCTGGGTCAGACCAGTGGTTCATCATACCCAGCAGTCCGCTCACGTGCCCTGATTGAGTCTAGTCTTACCTGCGTACATTGCAATTCAGCAGGAACTTGTCTAACCTTGTCTTGAATCCCTGGAGGGTGCTTTCCCCTATAACAGCCTCCGGAAGAGTGTTCCAGATTGCTACCACTCTCTGGGTGAAGAAGATCTTTCTTATGTTTGTATGGAATCTATCCCCTTTTAACCTTATAGAGTGCCCTCTCGTTCTCTCTGCCTTGGAGAGGGTGAACAACCTGTCTATCTACTAAGTCTATTCCCTTCATTATCTTGAATGTTTCAACCATGTCCCCTCTCAGTCTCCTCTTTTCAAGGGAGAAGAGGCCCAATTTCTCTAATCTCTCACTGTACGGCAACTCCTCCAGCCCCTTAACCATTTTAGTCGCTCTTCTCCGGACCCTTTTGAGTAGTACTGTGTCAATCTTCACGAACGGCGACCAGTGCTGGACACAGTATTCCAGGTGGGGGCATACTGTGGCCCGGTACAACGGCATGATAACCTTCTCCAATCTGTTTGTGATCCCCTTCTTAATCATTCCTAGCATTCTGTTCATCCTTTTTGCCAACACCGCACATTGCGCGGACAGCTTCATTGACTTGTCTACCAGTACTCCAAAGTCTCTTTCCTGGGGGGTCTCTCCAAATACCGCACCGGACATCCTGTATTCGTGTATAAGATTTTTGTTACCAACATGCATCACTTTACACTTATCCACATTAAACCTCATTTGCCATATCGCAGCCCATTTAACAAGCATGTTTATGTCACGTTGTAGGTCTTCACTATCTTTCTGTGTCTTCACTACTCTGAATAACTTCGTATCGTCTGCAAATTTAATCACCTCGCTCATCGTACCAATGAGGCGCTGGAGAGAAGTGCCTGTGCTGGCTGACTGTCTATAGGACGTGCCTTACAGCGAGAGGCACATCCTATAGACAGTCAACCACTGCCAGCATCTCTCCTCACCTCTTCTTTTTCTGCAACCCCCACTGGAGGCTCAGGGCCCCATCTGGAGAGCCTCCACACATGCACATACGCCAATGGGATAACTTCTGCACACTTCCAGGTGCTCTCGAGCTGCAGCCATCAGTTTAGTGTGCCGTGGCTCGCAAAGTTTGTGAGACACTGATCTATCATATCTCTTCTCTCCTGCCTTTCCTCCAAAGTATACATATTGAGATCCTTAAGTCTGTCCCCATACACCTTATGACGAAGACCATGCACCATTTTAGTATCCTTCCTCTGGACCGACTCCATCCTTTTTATATCTTTTGAAGGTGCACCATCCGGGGTCCCACCAGTTGTTTGCGCATGTGAGTTTGCCCCCTCAGAGCACAGTGCCACCTGTGAAGTATTGTACACAATATTCTAAATGAGGTCTTACCACTCTTATACAGGGGCATTAATACCTCTTTTTTCCTACTAGCCATCTCTCCCTATGCACCCTAGCATCCTTCTAGCTTTCGCCATTACCTTTTCAACTTGTTTGGCCACCTTAAGATCATCACATACAATCACACCCAAGCCCCGCTTTTCTGTCGTGCACATAAGTTCTTTATCCTCTAAACTTTACCGTTCTTTTGGGTTTTTGCAGCCCAAATGCATGACTTTGCATTTCTTAACATTAAATTTTAGCTGCCAAATTTCAGACCATTCTTCAAGCTTCGCCAAATCTTTCTTCATGTTATTCACACCATCCTGGGTGTCTACTCTATTGCAGATTTTGGTAACATCCGCAAAGAGGCAAATCTTACCAGTCATCCCTTCAGCTTACAAAAATGCTAAAAAGAACAGGCCTAAGAACTGAAAGGCACACCACAGGTAACATCCCCTTCCTTCAAGCGATCTCCATTGACCACTATCCTCTATCATCTTCCACTCAACTCAGTTTATTTATTAGACATCTATGTGAAACACTGTCAAAGGCTTTGCTAAAATCTAAATACACTCCTCCCTCCGTATTCGCAGGGGTTAGGGCCGGAGCCAGCCCACGAATATGGAATATTCACGAATAACTTTTGGGACCACTCTAACCCACCCCTGCCTCCCTCCTGCGTCCCGGACCTTCCCCAGACCTTACCTGGTGGTCTAGTGGTGACACGGGGCAGGATTGATCTTCCTACACTCCTGCCCTGTGCAGAGCCATCATCAAAATTGCTTCCATAAGTTCAAGTTGTAGTCTCAAGACTACAACGGAAACTCACAGCAGCCGTTATGATTATGGCTCTGCACGGAGCATGAGCATAGGAAGATCAATCCTGCCCCGTATCACCGCTAGACCACCAGGTAATGTCTGAAGAAGGTCCGGGATGCAGCGTTTCTGTTGTTAAAAAACAATGGGGGGGTCAAAGCAAAAATCCCAAATAACCGAATCCGCGGGTATTGAAACCATGGATATGGAGGGAGAAATGTATACCACATCTAGCGCACTCCCTTTATCCAATTCTCTTGTCACCCAGTCAAAGAAATTGATCAGATTGTCTGACAAGACCTACATCCAGTGAATCCATGTTGCCTCGGGTCCTGTAATCCACGATTCCAGAAACATCACCATTCTCTGTTTTAAAAGTATTTCCATTATCCGCCCTTCTCAAGTCTTCCAGTACCACTCCCGATTCTAGAGAAGCATTGAAAAGGTCAGCAAACGGAGCCGCCAGAACTTCCCTAAGATCTTTCTGGCCTCATTGTTTTGTCCACCTTCAGTTTAGCTTACTCCTCAACAAACAGAATCCTTTGAAAATCGATCAGGGTCTACCACACCTCCATCCCTACTTGTGTTCATCTTCTGCCATCCCACTTCCATTGCTTCAGCTGTCAACACCAAACAGAAATATTTGTTAAGCAATTCAGGCTTATTATGATCTGTTTCTACATATTCCTCCCCTTCACCTTTGAGTCTTACATGAGAAGAGGGTCAGGATATTCACAGTTTCATTAAAGGAGGCTTTGGGGAAGTGGTTTAGGCAGGAGCATGTGTATTTGTTGGTATGTACTCTTGGAGTGTTCCTTAAAAACATTCAAGTGCAGCAAAAGATCCCATCTTTTGAGGCTTTATTTACCTAGGTGAGGGAGAGCATCTACATATGTAGGTGTCCATCTCACATTGCACATGCATATTTGCCAGTCTGCTGAATTTTACAAAGCTGCACATACAAAAGGAGGCAATTGAGGAGGCAGGTGAAATTATTTTTTTAATTCATTTCTGAGTTGGTGTTATTAGCACAACTGCCCTCTGAATCACTCATGTTGACCCCATGTTCACTGGGCCATCCTCAGCACATACAAAAGACATCGTGTAAATTTTAAAAAAATATTTGTAATACAAAAGGCATCTCAGTCTTTGAACCAATGGTTATTCACCTCTAATCACAAGTTGTGTAGAAGGCAGCATCTACATTTTTCATCTCCGCCTTCTGTATCACTGGGCTGTGCTGTAGCTTCAATACCAATTGGTGGGTAGGGAGTCCTGAAGCCAATGATTCAGGATGCACTTCTTCCCCACAATATAGCCCTTGCAGATAAGTAGGCTATCGCCTGCAGAAAACCCTCTCAGATAGCCCTTAGCCAAAAAATAATCCCTTCAACCTGCGAGGGGAGAGTATAGCCCACCAGGGTCTGCAAATAACAACGGACCTCCAGCCAAAAGGTAGCAATAGCTGCACATGTAAGAACATAAGAACATAAGCAGTGCCTCCGCCGGGTCAGACCATAGGTCCATCCTGCCCGGCAGTCCGCTCCCGCGGCGGCCCAAACAGGTCACGACCTGTCTGAATCACCAGAAGGGGCTCCCTTGCCACCTTGGTTTCTCATTGAAGTTCTATCTTCCCATCGAAGTCCTAACCCTCTGGTCTTGCACATGCACGACCTGGTTGGGTTTCTATACTTATTACCTGGTTAGCTTTCTATACTTGTGTTACATCCCAGCTCCTCCCTCAGTATCCCACGATCCCTTTATCCCTCAGGAATCCGTCCAATCCCTGTTTGAATCCCTGTACCGTACTCTGCCTGATCACTTCCTCCGGTAGCGCATTCCAAGTGTCCACGACCCTTTGGGTGAAAAAAAACTTCCTTGCATTTGTTTTGAACCTATCTCCCTTCAGTTTCTCCGAATGCCCCCTCATACTTGTTGTCCCCTTCAGTCTGAAGAATCTGTCCCTATCCACCCTCTCTATGCCCCTCATGATCTTGAAGGTCTCTATCATATCTCCCCTGAGCCTCCTTTTTTCCAGAGAGAAGAGCCCCAGCCTATCCAACCTCTCGGCGTATGGGCAGTGTTCCAGCCCTTTTACCAGTTTCGTTGCTCTCCTTTGGACTCTCTCAAGTACCACCATGTCCTTCTTGAGGTGCAGCGACCAATACTGAACGCAGTATTCCAGATGTGGACGCACCATCGCTCGATACAATGGCATGATGACTTCCCGCGTCCTGGTTGTTATGCCCCTCTTTATGATGCCCAGCATCCTGTTGGCTTTTTTCGAGGCTGCTGCGCACTGTGCAGATGGCTTCAGTGATGCATCCACCAGCACACCCAAGTCTCTCTCAAGTCTGCTGTCTCCCAACAATGCCCCCCCCCCAATTTGTAGTTGAACAACGGGTTCTTTTTCCCTATATGCATGACCTTGCATTTTTCCACGTTAAAGCGCATTTGCCATTTGTTTGCCCAGTCTTCCAGCTTGTCCAGGTCCCTTTGCAGGTCCTCACACTCCTCCCTGGACCTAACTCTGCCGCACAGTTTGGTATCGTCTGCAAATTTTATAACCTCGCACTTTGCCTCCTTTTCCAGGTCATTGATAAATATGTTGAAGAGTAACGGCCCCAGCACCGATCCCTGTGGCACACCGCTTGTGACTCCCCATCAGTCAGAATATTGGCCCTTCACTCCGACCCTCTGCAGTCTACCCGACAACCAGTGCTTGATCCATCTGTGCACATCCCCTCCCACCCCGTGGTTCCACAGCTTCCTAAGCAGCCTTTCATGTGGCACCTTGTCGAAAGCCTTTTGAAAATCGAGATAAATGATGTCTATGGGTTCCCCATTGTCCACCCGACTGCTTATTCCCTCAAAGAAGTACAGAAGGTTCGTTAGGCACGACCTTCCCTTACAGAATCCGTGCTGGCTTGTTCTCAGTAGGCCATTCCTCTCGATGTGCTCGCAAATGCCGTCCTTGATCATAGCTTCCACCATCTTCCCTATAATTGAAGTCAGGCTCACCAGCCTGTAGTTCCCGGGGTCACCCCTCGATCCCTTCTTGAAGATAGGTGTGACATTCGCCAATTTCCAGTCCTCTGGTACCTCACCAGTTTTCAAGGATAGGTTGCAAACATGCTGGATTGTGCCCGCTATTTCTTGTCTTAGTTCCTTCAGAACCCTTGGGTGGATCCTGTCCGGGCCCGGTGATTTACCGCATTTTAACCTGTCTATCTGTTTGAGGACATCCTCCTTACTTACCTCTATGTGCTCCAATTTTTCGGCCTGTTCCCCACTCATGAGCTCCTCTGAGTCCGGTATATTAGATGTGTCTTCGCTCGTGAAAACCGACGAGAAGAACGTGTTCAACCTCTCAGCTACCTCTTTATCCTCCTTAATCACTCCCTTCCTATCCCCATCGTCCAACGGCCCCACCTCCTCTCTCGCTGGTCGCTTCCCCTTTACGTAACTGAAGAATGCCTTGAAGTTTTTCGCCTCCCTGGCCAGCCCCTCTTCGTATTCCCCTTTCGCTTTTCTAACCTCTCGGTGGCATTCCTTTTGGCATTTCCTGTGCGCCTGGTGATTTTCCTCCGTTGGGTCCTTTTTCCATCTCCGGAAGGATACTTTTTTGTCATTTATTGCCCTCTTTACTTCAGTTGACATCCAAACCGGGTCCTTTGATCGCTTGTTCTTGCAGCCTTTCCTGAAAATGGGGATGTACATTCTTTGTGCTTCCTGCAGGGTGTCCCTGAATAGGGTCCAGGCGCTTCCCACAGTCTCCATCCTAGAGATGTTTCTGAACTTCCTCTCCACCATTTCCCTCATAGCAACATAGTTCCCTTTCTTGAAGTTGAGCGTAGTTGTTGCGGTCCTCCTTACTATGGGTGTCCCCCTTTCTAATGTGAATCTGATCCCGTTGTGATCACTGTTGCCTAATGGTCCTCCCACTTCTACCCCTCTTGCAGGCCCCCCTAATCCGTTTAGGATGAGGTCAAGAGTAGCACCCCCTCGCGTCGGTTCTTTGACTAGTTGCTCCATGAAGCAGTCCCTCACAGCTTCTACAAATCCTGTTTCCCTAGTGCAGTTGGAGTGACCCGTACTCCAATCTATTCCCGGGTAGTTGAAGTCCCCCATCACTGTTACACTTCCAGTCCTGCATTCCTGTCTCAGTTCCGCTTCCAAGTCGTGTCCGACTCCTTCTGGCGTACCAGGTGAGCGATAGTACAGCCCCAGTTTTATGCCTGCACCCTTGTTTCCCGGCAATTTGACCCATAGCGATTCCAGCCCCTCTGCCTTCGTTGCCATATCCATCCCGACCGAGTGGATAGAGTCCTTTATATATAGTGCTATGCCTCCCCCCTTCTTGTGGGTCCTGTCCCTCCTGTAGAGCTTGTACCCCGGTAGCACCACGTCCCATTGATTTTCCTCTGTCCACCAGGTTTCTGCAATTCCAATTATATCTAGGTCCTCCCCCTTGGCCACGACTTCTATTTCACCCATCTTGGCCATGAGGCTTCTTGCATTTGCGTATAAGCACCGCAGGTCCCGTAGGTCCCGTCGTTTTTCCTCCACCTCTGCATTTACCTGGGCCGCCTACCCTTGGATTTCGGGCAGTTCTCCCGTTCCCTGTGCTTCTGCTTTGCCCTCAGCCTTTACCCTCTTAGCTTTCAGCTTCCCCACATTCCCGCCACCCCACTTCCCCGCTTTTCCTCTAGGTTTTCTAGCCCTACCGGCCCCCTCCTGGGCTATCATCCCTTAAGCCTCTGTTTGATCCCCCTCGCCTTGTGGTACCTCTATATTGCCCTCAGCTTTCGCCCTCGTGCCACCCAGTCCCCCTGTGTCTCCATGCCCCTTAGTCTTCTCCCAGCAAGCTCCCTTTACCTGATGTTTCCCTCGCTGTCTGATCATAAGATCCTCCGGTCCCTCTGCTTCCTCCCTGCAGTCAGCCCGTTCAGCATCTGTTCTGGATACTGTTGTCCAAAGCGTCAACATCAGATCAGCTGTCGGCTTTCCCCCTCTCCTCAGTTTAAAGCCCTCTCGATCTCCTTCCTCACATTGGCTGCCAGTAGTCTAGTTCCCGCTGTGCTCAGGTGCAGGCCGTCCCGCCGGTAGAGCTTGCTCTTTCCCCAGAAGGACGTCCAGTTCCTCACAAAGTGGAAGCCCTCCTGGCACCATCTCCTCAACCATGCATTCACAGCCTGGAGGTCTGCCTGCCTCTTTGCATCTGCTCTCGGTACAGGCAGGATCTCTGAGAATGCTATCCTCCGTGTGCTCCATTTCAGCTTTCGTCCCAGGACCCTGAACTGGTCAGTCAGTGTGGCCATGCTGAAGTTCCTCCGGCTCACATCATTCGTTCCGACGTGGATTATTACCGCAGTCTCCTCTGTCTCTGCTCCGTCCAGGATCCTCTCGATCCTATCAGTGATGTCTCGTGTCTTGGCCCCTGGGAGACAAGTCACTAGTCGGTCCTCCCTTCCTCCAGCTACGTGACTGTCTACCTCTCTCAAGATCGAGTCTCCCACCACAATAGCAGACTTCCCTTTCCTCAGCAACCTCCTCTGCCTCAGGTCCATGTCCTTGGTGTAGTGCGGTGTCTCTCCCTCGGGGTCCCGGTGAGTCGCGGTCTCCTCTTGCGTGGTTCCTCCGCTAGGTCCTTCCCCGGTGTGGTTCAAGGTGTCTATTTGATCTGGTGGGAGGAGTTCAATCCTGAATTTAAGGTTTCAAGTTTTACTGGAGCTTCGGTGCAGGCAGTGTGCCCCCACCCAATTGACGCAGGTGGAGCTATGGGGGGTCTGGGATCTCAGTCCATTGAAAAGGTCAGCAAATGGAGTTTCTTTACATGCTTCTGTGAGGCAGTAACCTTCTTCACCATTCAGCTGCTGCTTAAGCCATGTCAACTATTACTTAGTGCAGGGACAGGAAAATAACTTGATGGGACGAGAAAATGAGTAAAACAGTCAGGGTTTTCCCAGACAATGCCACAACTGTGGCATATGTCAGTAGGCAGGGAGGAACCAAGAGTGCCTCATTGAGAACGGAAGCCCAGTTGTTGTTTAGCTGGGCAGAAATTCACCTGCAAGCTCTATCAGCAGCCCATGTAGCAGGTGTGTTCAGTGGGTAGGCCAACTATCTCAGCCGGCCGATTGTCCTGGAAGGCCTTCCACTGCATTGTGAGTCACTGGGGACATTCGATGTTTGATGTAATGGCGTTGACACCCAACAAAAAAAATTTTCAGAGCTTCAGCTGAAGATTCGAGTCTGGAAGTGCTGGCATGCACACTCTGTTACAGCCAGGAAGGAAGTGGACACAAAGAGGAGAAGATGCTGCTTGGAAGGGGTAGAGAAAGAGAGCACATGATGGAAGGAGGGGATAAATAAAAAGAGGACACATAATGGTAAAAGAGGATTGAATTAGAGAAATACTGGAGGGGGTGAGAGAAAGAGGTAGCACAGTGAAATGTAGACACAGTGAAAAAGGGAAATTGGTGACAGGGTAGTAAGAACTTAATCTAGATTCTAGACAGATGCAGAAAATAAATTAAGAAGGAAGATGAGGGAAGAAAAGGGAGAGGAGAGAGTGAAATGCCAGACCATGGAGATGAGGGAGCTGGAAGGGAAGGAGAGAAGAGAGATGCCAGACCATTGGAGGAGGGGAGGGAAGGGATGGATGCCAGACCAATGGGAGTGAAGGGAGATGCATACAGTTTCTAGAAGGGGCGGGTGTCTTGCCTTCTGGCCAGCTCCTGCCTGGCTTTTTTATGTGGCCCATGGTGCGATTGATGCGGTGTTTTCATTGCCACCCATGGTGTTATCTTATCCCAGGACAAGCAGGCAGCATATTCTTGACTGATGGGTGACGGCACTGACGGAGCCCCGGTACGGACAATTTTAGAGTGATTGCACTCTAAGAACTTTGAAAGTTCTAGTAGGCCGCACCGCGCACGCGCGAGTGCCTTCCCGCCCGACAGAGGCGCGCGGGTCCCCAGTTTCTTAGTTTCCGCGGAGCTAAGAAGACGCGTGTTCCAACTGCTGTTGGAAAATTTTTTCAAATTTTTCTCGCCTTCTCGCTCGCGCGTTATTTTCTTGTCGTGATTTATTCACCTTATCGTTTCTTTCTTTTATTTTTTTTTTAAAAAAGTCCATTTTTTTCGACTTTTTTCCGGTTAGCCCGGGCGGGGCCTGTTGGCACCATCGAAGCCTTGGGCTTCGATTTTGCTACGGCCGTTTTTTCCCTTCATGCCCCCTTCACCGGGTTTTAAGAAGTGTCAGCGGTGTGCACGTCCTATTTCCCTTTCCAACCCGCACAAGTGGTGCCTTCAGTGTCTGGGTCCGGACCATAGGGCAGAAACGTGCACCCGCTGCAGTTCTCTCCAAAAGAGAACTCTAAAGAATCGCCAAATTCAACAGCAAATTCCTCCAAATCGGCACCGGTGACTTCGACACCGCAAGATCCATCCTCGGTGTCGCACCCTGTAGGTAAGCCGGCTAAGAAGCCATCCCCTACTGTCCTTAGCCCGCCAGTCGAACAAGCAGTGAGCCAAGTCCTGCAGACGGCACGCCGGCCTCGCAAACGCTCCACTCCTATTGAAGTCACTGCCTCTTCATCGGCATCGACTTCGCCTGAGCGTCGAGCTGCACCGCAGGTACCGAGCAAGAAAAAAGCGGTACCTGTGCCATCGGGACCGTCTCTGGATGAGAGAATAGCATCCATCCTTCAGGTCCAGCTTAAGGAGCAGTTACAACACTTGCTCCCGGCTCTGCTGACTCCGAGCCTTCCAGTGTCGGTACCTACTGAGCATTCGGTGCCGATCGTCGAACAGCCTGTTTTGTCGGCATCGCAAAAATCTGTTTCTATGCCTGTTCTCTCGGCGGAACCGAAGTCTCTTCGACGCACTGCTTACTCGACTTCAGAGCCGGTGCCGTTCTCTGACACCCGTACTGCTGTACAGTCACCCGGTACGGTGTCCATGAGGTCTGGTAAATCGGTACGCAAAACCAAGCATACCGAACCTTCTACCCCACTTTCTCAGGGCCATCTGTCATCGGTACGGGACCCTGATTTGTGGGATGATTCTGATGACCCCCTCGGTACCGAGGCAGATTATTCCTCGGAGGAGGATGTTACATCGGTGCAGGATCCTGCTGGTAAGCCAGAGCACTCGTCCTTCACCAAGTTTCTTAAGGAGATGTCGGACACCCTTTCCATCCCTCTAGAGTCTGACTCTAAAAAATCCAAAGCATTTCTTGATGCTTTGGATTTTGACCAGCCTCCGAAAGAATTTTTAAAGTTACCCCTCCATGACATCTTGAGGGAAACTTTTTACAAAAATTTAGAAACTCCTCTCACCGTTCCAGGAGCAACTAGGAAGCTGGAATCGCTTTACAAGGTGATTCCTATTCCAGGGTTTGACAAACCCCAGCTGCCCCATGAATCTCTGCTGGTGGAGTCCACCCTCAAAAAATCGGCAGGCTCTAGTGTATATGCCTCTGTCCCTCCTGGCAGAGAGGGCAAGGCCATGGATAAATTTGGTAAAAGACTTTACCAAAATGCAATGCTGGCCAACCGTTCAGGTAATTATGTGTTTCACTTCTCTTTTTACCTGAAACATTTGATTCAGCAAGTCTCTTCTTTTCAAAAGTATCTTCCTGACCGTAAGCTTCCTGCATTCCAACAATGCACTTCCAGTCTCCTACAACTCAGGAAGTTCATGGTCCGATCCATCTATGATACTTTTGAACTCACATCCCGAGCCACGGCTATGTCTGTAGCGATGAGACGATTGGCATGGCTCCGAGTCTCCGACCTTGATGTGAACCACCAGGACCGCCTTGCCAATGCTCCCTGCCTGGGTGATGAGCTCTTTGGAGAATCTATGGATACCACCACTCAAAAGCTCTCTGCCCATGAGACGAGGTGGGATACTTTGCTGAAAAATAAAAAGAAGCCTCCTCCTCCTCGTCCATTTAGACAGCAGCCATCATATCAGAGGCGGTTTTCTGCTCGGCCAGTTCAGCCTCAACCTCCACAACCTCGGAGGCAGCGGCAACAGCACCAACAAGCACGTCAGCAACAGCCGCCTATCATAAAGCCTGTCACTCAGACTAAGCCGACTCAGCCCTTTTGACTCCCTTCTCCTGGGCATTGCCAGTCTCCCTCCCTCCTGTCCTCTTCCACAGCCCATAGGAGGTCGATTAACCATTTTTCACTCTCGATGGGAGGTAATCACCACCGACCAGTGGGTGCTCTCGATCATAGCCCATGGCTACTCTCTCAATTTTCAGACTCCCCCGCCGTTAGGCCTGCCAAAAGAGTCTGCTTCCAACAAGTCTCAGTCCCTCCTTCTCGCTCAAGAGGTTCAATCCCTCCTTCTCAATGTCATCGAAGAAGTTCCTCAAGATCAGCGAGGTCAGGGTTTTTACTCCCAATACTTTCTAGTTCCCAAAAAGACTGGAGACCTCAGACCCATCTTAGTTCTCAGAGATCTCAACAAATGTTTGGTCAAGGAGAAGTTCAAAATGCTCTCTCTTGCCACCCTCTACCCTCTTCTCGCTCAGGGCGACTGGCTATGCTCCCTCGATCTCAAAGAGGCTTACACACATATTCCTATCCATCTGACGTCCAGGCAATATCTGCGCTTTCTCATCAATCAACATCATTATCAGTACAAAGTGCTACCCTTCAGCCTGGCCTCCTCTCACCAAATGTCTGATTGTGGTAGCGGCCTATCTCCGCTCTCACAACTTTCAAGTCTTCCCTTATCTGGACGATTGGTTGATCAAAGCTCATTCCCCTCAGGCGGTTCTGCTTGCCACCAATCAGACCATTCACTTCCTTCGACTATTAGGGTTCGAAATCAATCTACCCAAGTCTCACCTCATTCCGACCCAGCGACTTCAATTTATTGGAGCCGTTCTGGACACTGTTCTGATGAGGGCGTTTCTTCCATCCAACCGCCTTCACGCCATCCTCCATCTCTGTCAGCAGGTGTTTCAACAGATTACCATTTCTGCGAATCACATGATGGTGCTATTGGGGCACATGGCTTCGACAGTACATGTCACACCCTTCGCACATCTCCACCTGCGTACTCCTCAATGGACCTTAGCGAACCAATGGTCCCAAGCGACGGATCCTTGTTCACAACACATATCTGTGACCTCGTCTCTTCGACAGTCGCTTCTTTGGTGGTTGACATCTTCAAATCTATCCAGAGGTCTGCTGTTCCATCTACCTCCTCATCAACTAGTCATCACCACAGATTCCTCCCCCTATGCCTGGGGAGCTCACTTGAACGAATTCCAAACTCAGGGATTTTGGACTGCCCAGGAAAAGAAACACCACATCAATTTCCTGGAACTCCGAGCGATGTTCTATGCCCTCAAGGCGTTTCAACATCTTCTCTTTCCTCAAGTACTACTCATTTGCACAGACAATCAAGTTGCAATGTACTACATCAACAAACAGGGAGGAACGGGCTCTCGCCTGTTGTGTCAGGAAGCCCAAGGATTTGGTCTTGGGCGACAGCTCGTCACTTATTCCTGAAGGCTATCTACATTCAAGGGGAACAGAATTCCTTAGCGGACAATCTCAGCAGAATTCTCCAACCTCACGAATGGACTCTCGATCCCTCGACTCTTCAGTCCATTTTCGCTCAATGGGGCACTCCTCAAGTGGACCTTTTTGCAGCTCCCCACAACCATCAGCTGCCCCTGTTTTGCTCCAGACTCTCCTCACCGTCTGGCGCCCGATGCATTTCTCCTGGATTGGACCAGTCTCTTCCTATATGCTTTTCCCCCTCTACCGCTCATGCTGCGAACACTGTTCAAGCTCAAGAGGGAACAAGCCACCATGATTCTCATCGCTCCACGGTGGCCCAGGCAACATTGGTTCTCCCTTCTACTTCAACTCAGTTCCAGGGAACCCATACCTCTTCCACTGTTTCCTTCTCTGCTTTCTCAGCATCAGCAGACCCTACTGCATCCCAACCTACAGTCTCTGCACCTGACAGCTTGGTATCTCTCGGGCTGACTTCGGCTCACTCACTCCTTTCTCAGCCTGTCCGCTCTATCATTGATGCTTCCAGGAAACCGGCCACGCTCCAATGTTATCAACAGAAGTGGTCTCGGTTTTCTTCCTGGTGCCTCTTACATCACCATGATCCCATGTCTCTAGCAGTGGGACTGGTGTTGGACTATCTTCTTTCCTTGTCTGACTCTGGTCTTAAATCTACTTCTATCAGAGTTCACCTTAGTGCCATTGCTGCTTTTCATGAACCAATTCATGGAAAACCCCTCTCGGCTCATCCTTTGGTTTCTCGGTTCATGAGGGGCCTTTTCAATGTGAAACCACCTCTCAAGCCTCCTCCTGTGGTCTGGGATCTCAATGTGGTTCTTTCAGCTTTAATGAAGCCTCCTTTTGAACCTTTGGCCACAGTGCATTTCAAATTTCTTACCTGGAAAGTGGTCTTCCTTATAGCTCTCACTTCTGCCAGGAGGGTCAGTGAACTGCATGCACTAGTGGCCGATCCACCTTTCACTGTTTTTCACCATGATAAGGTGGTTCTCCGTACACACCCCAAATTTCTTCCTAAGGTTGTGTCTGACTTTCATCTTAACCAGTCCATAGTCCTGCCTGTATTTTTTCCAAAGCCTCATTCTCATCCAGGTGAACAGGCTTTGCATACCTTGGACTGTAAACGTGCTCTGGCTTACTATCTTGAACGTACTAAGCCCCACAGATCATCTCCTCAACTATTTTTGTCCTTTGATCCTAACAAGTTGGGTAATCCTGTATCTAAACGCACTCTCTCCAATTGGCTTGCTGCTTGCGTTTCTTTCTGTTATGCTCAGTCGGGCCTGACACTGGAAGGTTCTGTCACGGGCCACAAAGTTAGAGCTATGGCAGCGTCTGTAGCTTTCTTCCGATCTACTTCCATTGAGGAAATCTGCAAGGCTGCTACTTGGTCCTCAGTTCACACTTTTACATCACATTATTGTCTGGATGCATTCTCCAGACGGGATGGACACTTCGGCCAATCTGTTTTACAAAATTTATTTTCCTAATGGCCAACCTTCCCTCCATCCCTCTTTTTATTAGCTTGGAGGTCACCCATCAGTCAAGAATATGCTGCCTGCTTGTCCTGGGATAAAGCACAGTTACTTACCGTAACAGGTGTTATCCAGGGACAACAGGCAGATATTCTTGCGTCCCTCCCACCTCCCCGGGTTGGCTTCTTAGCTGGCTTATCCTAACTGGGGACCGCGCACCTCTGTCGGGCGGGAAGGCACTCGCGCGTGCGCGGTGCGGCCTACTAGAACTTTCAAAGTTCTTAGAGTGCAATCACTCTAAAATTGTCCGTACCGGGGCTCCGTCGGTGCCGTCACCCATCAGTCAAGAATATCTGCCTGCTGTCCCTGGATAACACCTGTTACGGTAAGTAACTGTGCTTTCTGGTCAGTTCCCTCTTCCTCACTGCTGCAGTGTGCACAAAGCTGTGTGCAGTGGATCCTCGCACATCCCATGCCTCATCCAGAAGCCTTCCCTCTGATCTTGCAACATCAAAGAGAAGGCTTCCGGTTCAGGCGCAGGATGTGTGTAGGAGCCGCCACCCGCAGCTTTGTGCACTGCGGCTGTGAGGAAGAGGGAGCCGGCCAGAAGATAACACTGGGCAAGCAATGAAAACACCGCATCATAGAAACATAGAAACATAGAAATAGACGGCAGATAAGGGCCAAGGCCCATCAAGTCTGCCCACCCCAGTGATCCTCACTATCTATCTTTGCGGATAGATCCCACATGTCTATCCCATCTGGCCTTAAAATCCGCCACACTGGTGGCCTCAATAACCCGAAGTGGAAGACTATTCCAGCGATCAACCACCCTTTCAGTGAAGAAGAACTTCCTAGTGTCACTGTGCAGTTTCCCGCCCCTGATTTTCCACGAATGCCCCCTTGTTGCCGCGGGACCCTTGAAGAAGAAGATGTCTTCTTCCACCTTGATGCGGCCCGTGAGATATTTGAATGTCTCGATCATGTCTCCCCTCTCTCGACGCTCCTCGAGTGAGTAGAGCTGCAAATTCCCCAACCGCTCCTCGTACGGGAGCTCCCTGAGTCCCGAGACCATCCTGGTGGCCATTCTCTGGACCGACTCCAGTCTCAGCACATCCTTGCGGTAATGCGGCCTCCAGAATTGCACACAGTACTCCAGGTGAGGTCTCACCATGGATCTATATAGTGGCATAATGACTTCAGGTTTACGGCTGATGAAACTCCTGCGTATGCAACCTATGATTTGCCTTGCTTTGGATGAAGCTTGCTCCACTTGGTTTGCCGACTTCATGTCTTCCCTGACAATCACTCCCAAGTCTCTTTCTGCTACAGTTCTTGTCAGGATCTCGCCATTTAGGGTGTAGATCTTGCATGGATTCTGGCTTCCCAGGTGCATGACTTTGCATTTTTTGGCATTGAAACTGAGTTGCCAGGACCTAGACCAGTGCTCCAGCAGAAGTAAGTCATGCACCATATCGTCTGTCATTGCTTTTTTGTCTGTTGTGCTTTTGCTCACTACATTGCACAGTTTGGCATCATCGGCAAACAATGTTATTTTACCTCGAAGCCCTTCTGTCAGGTCTCTTATATAGATGTTGAACAAGATCGGGCCTAGGACGGAGCCCTGTGGCACTCCACTTATCACCTCCGACATCTCGGAGGGAGTGCCATTCACCATCACCCTCTGAAGCCTACCTCCAAGCCAGTTCCCAACCCATTTTGTTAAAGTGTCGCCCAAACCTAAAGAACTCATCTTGTTCAGCAACCTGCGGTGTGGCACGCTATCAAATGCTTTGCTGAAATCCAGATAGACGATGTCCAGGGACTCACCAACATCCAGCTTCCTCGTCACCCAGTCAAAGAAGCCGATCAGGTTGGATTGGCACGATCTCCCCTTAGTAAATCCATGTTGGCGGGGATCCCGCAGATTCTCCTCGTCCATGATCCTATCCATTTGGTGTTTGATTAGGGTTTCCATTAGTTTGCTCACTATTGAAGTGAGACTCACTGGTCTGTAGTTTGCCATATCCACCCTGGAGCCTTTCTTGTGTAGTGGAATGACGTTAGCCGTCTTCCAGTCCATCGGGACGTTACCTGTACTAAGGGAGAGATTAAAGAGCGCGGATAGTGGTTCCGCCAAGACATCTCCCAACTCCCTGAGTACCCTAGGGTGTAGGTTGTCAGGCCCCATTGCCTTGTTGACCTTGATTTTTGACAGCTCGCAGTAGACGCTGCTGGGTGTAAATTTGAAATTACTAAACGGGTCTACTGATTTAATCCTTGTATGTGGTTGAGGGCCGATTCCCGGCACCTCGCGGGTGAAGACTGAACAGAAGTATTCATTTAACAGTTGGGCCTTTTCCGAGTCCGTCTCCACATGGTCTCCGTCTGGTTTTCTGAGTCGTACTATCCCGCCTGAGTTCTTTTTCCTGTCACTAATATACCTGAAGAAGGATTTATCTCCCTTCTGGATATTCTTTGCTAGAGACTCCTCCATGCGGAATTTGGCCTCTCTAACTGCCGCTTTGACGGCTCTTGATTTGGTCAGATAATCTACTCTGGAGTCCTGTGTCCCTGATTGTTTGTAAGAGATGAATGCTTTTTTCTTCTCTTTGATGAGGTCTGAGATCTCCATAGAGAACCACTGTGGCTTGTTGTTCCTACTTCGTTTGCTTACTGATTTAACATAGCGGTTTGTTGCTTCCTGTATGGTGGTTTTCAAAGTTGACCACATTTCTTCCACGCTGTCGGTATCTGCTTGGGTTTGTAGCGCCTGGTGAACGAAGTCTCCCATGTCCTGGAAATTTGTGTCCTTGAACTTGAGAACCTTGGTCAATGTGGTAGATTTCGTGAAACCTTTCCTGAGATTGAACCAAATCATATTGTGGTCACTGGAGGCCAAAGTTTCACCCACCGAGACCTCTGTGATACTTTCTCCGTTGGTAAGTACCAGGTCCAAAATTGCCTGATCCCTTGTTGGCTCAATTACCAGTTGCCTGAGTCCTGCTCCATTCAAAGAGTTTAATAGCTTCCTGCTGCTGCCGGAAGCAGAGGAAAGCGTGACCCAATCCACATCGGGCATGTTGAAGTCACCTACCAATACTGTGTCCCCCCGCAAGGTGATATTCTCTATATCTCCGATTAATTCCAAATCTAGGTCTTCTTGATGTTTTGGGGGTCTGTATACCACGCCAAGATATAGGCATTTGTCCTTCCCTCTGGCCAAATTTACCCAAAGGGATTCCCCAGTGTACTGTACATCTGTGATTCTGGTGACCTTAATGTCATCTTTAGTATATAATGCTACCCCACCTCCCATCGATCACACTGCGGGCCGCATAAAACAGCAAGGCGGGCCTTGAGTTTGACACCTGTGTCTTAGGGAGAGGAAGAGAAAATGGTTACTGCAGATGGCCAGAGTAGATGGGCCATTTGGCTTTTATCTGGCATCATGTTTCTATTTCTCTGTTTTTTCAAATTTACATCTGCTATCTTAATATTTTGCACAATATTAGGGGACACGCGTCACTGTTTCTGTTTCTGTGGTATTGCATTGTATGCAAAGTCCAACTTCATGGTGGTTCAGTTTAACCTTTGTCTACATATTTGTAGTCCCCCTTTTACAAAACTGTAGAGCGTTTTTTAGTGCTGGCCTTGGTGGTAACAGCTCCAATGCTCAGAATTCTATGAGCGTCAGAGCTGTTACCACCGTGGCTAAAATCCACACTACAGTTTTGTAAAAGGGGGAGGGGTTAGTTAGTGATGACATATTCCATACTAGGCAAAGGTGTTTTCTGTGTTCTGTGTGTTCGAAAGACATGGTTTTCTGTTAGGATTGACGGTGTAGGATTGATCTGTACTAGGCTGGCTTGTTTAGTTTTACAATGGGTGTATTGATGTTGTACTGCTCACTGCAGTATGTAAGATGCTGCCTTTTCCTAGGTACTCTTGTGTGATGTATGGATTGTTACTAAAAATCATGTTTTTCATACAGATGGGGGGGTCGCATATGCTATGTACGCCACTGAAGTCCCCACATTTGTATTTGATTTGTTACAGACTGCTGAAGAAGGTCAAACTGGTTTTCGTTCTTCACATTCAACTGAACTGTCTCTGCTAGGCCTCATCTCAACTATACATTACTACCATGATCACCAAAAATCTGTTCTTCTTATTTCCCTTGACCTGTCTGCAGCCTTTGACACTATTGACCACTCTCTCCTCATTAACAGACTTAAAGACTGCGGTATTACAGGTCCAGCTCTTTCATGGTTCACCTCTTATTTTAACGAACGTAGCTTTAAAGTCCATGTAAAGAATGAAACTTCTTCATCTATATCACAAACTTATGGTGTCCCGCAAGGCTCGATTCTATCCCCACTGTTATTCAATATCTTTCTGTCTCCTCTTCTTACGTTAACACAATCTATTGGATTCACGATCTTTGCCTATGCAGATGACATACAACTACTTCACCCAGTCAACACCTCAAATACTTCAGATATAAAAGACATAAACAATAAACTGGACACCATAAACGACTGGCTCTACTCAATAAACTCTCCCTCAATATTGATAAATCCCATGGCCTCCTACTCCCAATCAAAAACAGTGAGTCCTTATTAGGAAAAATTTCTATCAAATCCACTCCTATACAAATGGAAACAAAAATAAAACTATTAGGAGTCATCATCGATAAGGATCTTACTTTCCGTGATCACATTAGTTCGGTTGTAAAAACCTGTTTCTTCAAACTTCGCCTCATTCGTTCACTAATTTCAATTCTAGAGACCGATTCAATCAATATTCTGGTTCATTCTTTAGTCATTTCCCACTTAGATTACTGCAACTCCCTTCTCAACGGTCTCCCCCAAAAAGAAATCCGACGCCTACAATTATTACAAAATACAGCAATAAAACTCATTTATAAAACAGGCAAATATGATCATGTTACTCCGCTTCTGAAAGAGGCACATTGGCTCCCTATCACTCATCGTATCACTTATAAAATCATCCTGCTGACCTTCAAAATAAAACTCTCACACCAGCCCTCATATCTTGATAAACTTCTCATTCCTCAATGTTCTTCACGTACTCTAAAACTCCTGCTAATTCCTTCCATAAAAGACTTCTATTACACCCGGAAAATAAACTTTGCAGTATCCGCCCCAACGTTGTGGAATGCTCTGCCACAGCAACTCCGAGATGAACAACATCTAGATAAATTCAAGATAAGCCTGAAGACTTTTTTATTTCGTGACGCATTCGCTTGTGTTTAGACTTATCTTCTCTTCTCCTTTTTTTTTTTTGTTTATTCTCTTCTTTTTCATCTTCTTTTCTCTCTTAAGCAGCCAACCGCTTTAAAAAAGGGACCCTACCCATTATGTTTTATCCTACTCCCACTTTCTCCTCTTCTTCTCAAATATGTAACTTTTCCCCTCCATTCCCTTTTACCCTCACTTTCAAGTCTGTCCAGTTAATGTCTTTATTTATTTCCAAATATTTATTATTTTATTTTTCTTCTTTCTTTCTCTTTTTAAAATTTTATTGTTAACCGGCCAGATATTTGTTGATGGTCGGTATATTAAAAAACTAATAAACTTGAAACTTGAAGGTCCTGTTATAGTGGTGAAACGCCTACAGCCGTTGAGCATTTCCTTATATTGTGCACAGTTCTTGTTTGCAATCAAGATCTCTCTCTTCCCAGATTTATTCTCCCATGTGGCTGGATGTTCCATCTTTTCCAAAACAATCCATATTGTTTCTGCCTCTCTTTAGCTCCCCTGCAGTTTAGGTGCTTCAATATTGTTTTTCATGTATAAAGAAATCCCTCCACCTTTTCGACCATCTCTATAGGAGTTTTTGAACCATGTTGCTGTGATAGAAACAAAATCCAAGTCTGCCTGTAACATCATGAACTTTGCTGCAGAGATGCTAAAGGTCTATAAAAGACTAAGTAGAATGAAACAGGTTGCTACTCTTTCCCCCAAAACTAGGACTTCAGTGGTAGATTTAAAACAAACTGGAACAAATAGTTCTTCACTCAATGTGTGGGATGGTGAAAGCAGTTAGCTTAGCGGTGTTTAAAAAGGATTTGGATAATTTCCTACAGAAAAAGTCCCCTCCTTACCCTTTTGAAGGATAAACAGAATAAAGTCGCTTTTCCTTTTGGGGGCTTTCTGCCAGGTCTTTATCCCTTAGCTTGGCTCCTGCTGGAAGTAGTCTACTAGCCCTGTATGCTAATGACAGCTGAAAAGTGAACCATGGGAAGAGTCATTTCTTAAGAGGGATGGTTGAACTCAGGAATTGAAGAGGAACAGGCGATGACCCTGGGCAAGTCACTTAATTCACCAGCACCAGCCCACTCCCCCCCCCCCCTTCTCCCATTTTCAAGTGAGCAGCACGTGCAAGAAGTGCCCCGTCCCTCCTCCCGGAGCATGCATACAGCACAGACAGGTGCAGTTAGCGGAGGTTTTCTGTGCTCGGTATTAAAATGCATGGCTGGGGAGAAGCGCGCTCTGTGCCTTTAAGGCGCGCCCCTGTGAGGCAGGAGGGTCGCGGGAACGCGGCAGCTGGTGGAGGAGGGGGAGGGAGGCGAGCGGGCGGCCGGAGGGCAGCGACGGGAGGACGCGGAGAGCCGGGGCGGCTGTAGCGGCCGGATCAGGTGAGAGAGCGCCCGATGGGCCCCTCCCTTGCCAGCATCATTTTCCTGATCCCCCCCTGCACCCTTCAGAGGAGTGGCCCAGTGCTCAGAGCAGCAACGCCCCCCACCCCGATCTTGCACATCAGCTCACTGTAAGCCCTCTGGACCCAGAGGAGGGCAAGGCATAGGATGCTTGGGGGAAGACTGCTTGCTTGAGGTGGGCTTTCGGGGAGATGGAGTAGTGGGAAGCTCTGGGGGAACTGGGATGCATAGCAAGGAGTTGGGGGGGGGGGGGAGAAAAGAGAGGATAGAGGAGATGCACTGTGGGGGAGGGGTGAGAGTACTTCACTACAACTCTTACACACTTTCCAGAGCATCTGCCTCCCTCCCAAACATCTTTGGCTCCCCCTCCCCCTTTTCAATCTCTCCTCTTAGGGCATTCCTCTTTCCTTTGCATTTCAAGTCTTCTCTCCACCTCTCATTAATTTCATTAGCCAGCCTCCCCCCCCCCCCCCACCCCACCCAGCATCTCTTTTCACTCTCTTCCTGCCCCATGGCCTACTCTGACCCCTTCAAATATTCCCTTGTCCCTACCCTCATGACAAGTATCACTCTCTCATCAGTTGGCCTAGAACATTCCATCTGTCTTGCCGCACCCCATCCTCCTCCAACCTCTGGAGCTGCCCATCTGCCCATCACCTTTTGCACGTTGTCAACAACCCCTCCCCCACACCCCCATACACAGCATCTCACCTGGCCTTTGCCAACCCCTTCAGAGCCTCAACATGTATCCAATGTATGGACTATTCCATGCATTCCATCTTAAGAGCCCTCCACTAAGAAGCATTTCTTCTCTCTATCTGTCCGAATCTACCATCCTCATCATCCAATTTGTCTGTTCCCAACCTGTAGAAAGCACAACTAGCCAAGCATCGCCCCAACTCCTATCCATCCCCACCCTAACCCTACAGTTTGTTTCCTAACTATTCCTACTCCCACTGAGCATTCCCATCTCCTCTTTACTGGTATTTGGTGTTCTCTTTCCACTATCCAGCCCCCCCACACACACTCTTGGTTCCTTCCCTACTAAGCATCTCTCAGTTCCAGTCCCATGAAGAATCCACTGAGCACCTAGTCCTGCTCTATGTGCAGCATCCATAACACCCAACATACCCATAATCCCGTCTCCACCAAACCTCTGTCCCCTCCATTCTTCTCCACAATATGTGTCCACCCCCAGCCACCTCTTCCTCTCCTATCTCTTGAAGATGAATTAAACCCTGCTCTCATCTCAGATGGTTGTCCCTAGCACATTGAGCTTCATTCATTGTCATCTCCTACTTTTCCTACCATATTCACATCCGTCAGTTCTCAGCTCCGTTAGGCTCCACATTAGAGGTCTGCATGGGAACGGGGATTGTGGGAATCCCGCAGGTCCCACTGGGGTACCGTGGGAATCCCTCCCTAACCCAAGGGACTCCCACGGAGACCCCCCTCTGGCCCACAGGACTCCCACGGGGACCCCCCTCTAGCTAACGGGACTCCCACGGGGATGGAAGGCTTTGGAAGCAGGGTTCGTCCATATAATATGGACACGTCAGCCTTAGTAAAAGAGGGGGTTTATAAGTTAATTACCTGAACAGAAAACAAAAAAGGGTTCCACCAAAGAGATTCCACAAGGAAAACAGCAGCGCAAGCACAAAAGAAATTGTGGAATTGATGATCCTGTCAGAAGTAATTACTGCTTTTTATGGGGACGGGTGGAGATGGAGGTAATTCCTTGCGGGGATGGTTGGGGACGGAGAGGATCCTGAAGGGGACATGCAGGGATGGGTGCGATTTCTGTCCCCGTGCAACTCTCTACTCCACATACAGCCATCCCTCTCCTCTTTATTCATCCCCTTCTCTTGAGAGCAGTCTGTCCTCAGTCATACATTTCCAGCCATCCCTGAGCATTCATTCATCCTAGCTACCACCTCCTCAACTTCTTCATCATCTATCTCTTTCCAGCTCTCTCGGTCTCCTTTCTCAGCCATCTCTATCTCTGTTTCGTTTCATCTTTCATTTGGATCCTTCTGCTTTTCTCTCCACTCCTCAACCTTCTGTTTTGGGACACTTCTCATAATCCTTTCTGCTCCAGCTTACCCAATACTCCTTTGCCATCTCTTCTCTCTTCCTTTACCTGTCTCTTTGATATCTAACCATTCTCCTTCCCCTCTTCAACATGCCACTTCGGCTGTTCATTGTCCTCCTCATGTTTGATTAAGTTCATTGATGAAAGGCATGGTTGGACCATGTCTAAAATCTGAAAGGGAAAGTCAGCAAGAGGTAGTGATGAGACGCACCATCCACCATGGACAGAGGAGTGGAGTAGAGTGGAAATAGCAGGAGAGCTTTTGTTTAGGTGGAGGACAAGAATGGGATGGATTCATGGTTCCAGAGAGCACCTTAGAAAAAAGATTGGCTAAGAGGCAACGTTTCATCAAATCAGAAAGGAGATGAAACGAGCAGTCTGGTGCTTGGGTGCAGGAGGAGTGGGCTTACAAGAAAGGTGGACAGTTGGCAAAGAGAGAGAAAAGAGACTAATACAGGGAGAGTACAGGCTCCCCATCACTTAGCGATATCTGTCCCAAGTATCTTGAACATCACTATCTCGGCCTCGTTTTGCTCTTTGGTTCTTTCCAGGGTTGTCCGTAATCCAGCAGCGTTTTACTGAGCTCCTGCAGCCACTTTTGGTCCTTTCATTGTAAGCAGGCCTACTCCATGCAGATGGCCTGATTCACCCTGAATTTGTCCCTCCCTGGCTCCCTAATATTTCTGTCCCCAGTAACCCCAATGACCTTTACCACTGCACTTTATGTTGGCCACAATCATGTTTCAAGTTTCTCCTAGTTTTGGTACTGCTATTTCTGCTGTTGGCTGCTTCAGGCATCTTCTACCCTCTCAACAAAGAAAGTCCTTTGTCTGCTTGATCTCAATTGTCCTCCCTCCGTATTCAGATCATGGGTCTTGAATTTTATATCCTGTGGCAAATGTACTGATAAATATACAATATGGGAACTAATACTCAGCTACATTGTCAAATAGAAAATCCCTAATTACAAAAAAGTTTAGTAAAAACTAACAAACGCAACAAAAAATGAACCTATTTAGTCACCTCCAAATAGGGCAAGAGATTAGTGAGAAAACAAAGTCAAAGCAAGAGGTCTTATATGGAGAACAAGACAACAAAGGAGGAAGATAATTTTGTATCTGAACAAGGGACGCATTGGGACCTTCTGTGATCTCATACTGAACTTGGTTATGGCTGCTTGTGGGCTGAGAGATGCACGTATCCTCTTATAAGGCTACTGGGATATAGGGCTGGGAATGGCTGATCTGCAGACTATAATCTCTCTATAGGGCTGGGAGAAGCTGTAGGAAGGATATGGAAAGACTAAAGAGTTTAGGGCTCTTCAGTTTGGAGAAGAGATATGACAGGTCTACAACGTGCTGATTGGAGAATGGGTAAATGCAATTCTATAGTTCACTCTTTCAAAAAGTACAAAGACTGGGGGACATGCCTGGAAGTTACATACTGTAGTAGGACATTGAAAACAAATAGGAGGAAATATTTTTTCATGCAGTGTATAGTTGAGCTCTGGAACTCGTTGCCAGAGGATTTGGTAAAATCAAATGGTAAAAGCAGTTAATGTTGCTGGATTTAAAAATGTTTTGGACGATTCCTGAGGAAAGGTTCATAAACCACCATTAAGGTAGCCCTGACAAAGCTACTGCTTATCCCTAGAGATCAGTAACATGGGATTTTCTTACATTTTAGGATTCTGCCAGGTACTTGTAAACTAAACCAGCCATTGTTGGGCTAGATGGACTTTGGTCTGATCCAATAGCAGAAAAGAACATAAAACTTGCCATACTGGGACAGTCCGAAGGTCCATCAAGCCCAGTATCCTGTTTCCAACAGTGGCCAACCCAGGTCCTAAGTACCTGGCAGAAACCCAACATTCCAGAGCTGAGATTGTGATGTCATAATGCCTCATTCCACCAATGCCTAAGAGCCAACCTCACCAGTGATGACACAATGGCTTGACTGTCCTAGACTAGGCTCACATAAGAACATAAGAATAGCCACACTTGGACAGACTGAAGGGCCATCAAGCACAGTGTTCTGTTTCCAACAGTGGTCAACCCACACCCCAAGTACCTAGCTAGATCCCATGTATTGTGTTCTTGTGTTCTTATATGCTAATGGATGCCCTGGAAAGAGCTAAAAATATCTGTACCTACCTGGAAAAAAGTGATGGTGAGAGACACAAGGATGGGAGTGGCAAGGTAGTGCTGGTAGGAGATTTGGGTTATTGTGTGTGAGGTACGGCAGCTTGGAGCCTGCTTCTTGCAAAGTCAATGAGGATTGAAGAAGTCCTAGATACCCCACACAGAAAATTAGTGGAAGAGCATGGATATAGAGGAGCCTACTCTGCCTGTGATTACTAGACCCTATGCTTAAATTTCAGACTCAAACTTGAAGTGACCTGTGGGCAGACAAAAGTGCTGAATTCCAGGAAGAGCTATCAGCAGTCCAAGAGCCAGGAGTGTGGTATGGAGGAGGCACTGAGGAAGCCAAAATCAGAGGACTCTCAGGAAAGAACAAAAAATAAAGCTGTTAACATTGCCAAAATATTCACCCCAGGGAAGGAGGCACAGAGACCCAGGAGGAGCGAAGAAAGCGCACAGGGAGGGGTGAGCGTGCACACTTTTACTCCTGGATTTCATTGTTTGGGGATTTTTATAAATTATCTATGTATATTTTAGCCAATAGAATCACAAGTCTTCAGTTTGTTGAAGCAACACAGAAAGGTAACCCTTTATAAGAAGTATTAAGCAAAAAAGAAAACCATTTATTTTTTTTCTTAGACCCCCCTCCCCCCAAAAAAAAAATATTTTTATAGGGGGAGTGCAAAAACAACAATTATAGGAGATCTTAATGGGAAATCAAAATTGCTTAAGGCTTAGCATGAAAAAAGCCTATGTTCTCATCACATTATTTATCACCAATGTTGATTTTAACTTTTCCTTTCTGTTAGTTCTTCATAACTAGAAAAGATCTAAGCTGTTCAGGTGTAAAGAAAACCTATTTAATTCCACCAAGCTTAACCACACATTTACCCAGATATGCCAATAGGAAGGAAGCCCTCAAGGCAAAAAATGCCCTTCTTCTATCTTGTGTGATGAAAACTGCCCATGGAACAGAGCCTAGGAATTGCAAATATATTTAAATCCTGCTCTAACACAAACAATACTACCAATGTTAATCTTTCTGTGGCCTCCGAAATAAATTCTTCCAATATTGATGACAAATTATCTAAATCAATGCCTCCTCTTTCCACTTGATCACTTGGATTTTCCCCCTGGCGGTGTCTTCGAAATATTCGGAATAAAGTATACTCTGTTCAATGGGGGAAGAGCTTCTGGGAAATAATTAAAACCCTCAATCAAATATTTTTTTGAATAATTCTTTAGGGAGTGTACCAGGAGGTCTGGGAAAATTTAACAAGTAAAACATAGAAACATAGAAGATGACGGCAGAAAAAGGCTACAGCCCATCAAGTCTGCCCACTCTGCTTACCCACCCCCTGTCTATGCCCTAATGACCCAATTTCCTTATCTTGACCCTCGTAGGGATCCCACATGGGTATCCCATTTATTCTTAAAGTCTGGCATGCTGTCTGCCTCGATCACCTGCACTGGAAGCTTGTTCCAATGATCAACCACTCTCTCTATGAAGAAATACTTTCTGGTGTCGCCATTAAATTTTCCGCCCCTGAGTTTGAGCGGGTGCCCTCTTGTGGCCGAAGGTCCCTTGAGAAAGAAAATATCATCTTCCACTTCGACACGTCCCGTGAGGTACTTAAATGTTTTGATCATGTCTCCCCTCTCCCTACGTTCCTCAAGAGTGTAGAGCTGCAATTTGTTCAGTCTCTCTTCGTACGAGAGACCCTTGAGCCCCGAGATCATCCTGGTGGCCGTCCATTGAACCGATTCAATTCTGCGCACATCTTTACTGTAATGTGGCCTCCAGAATTGCACACAGTACTCCAGATGAGGTCTCACCATGGCCCTGTACAATGGCATTATGACTTCAGGCTTTCGGCTGACGAAACTTCTATTGATACAACCCAATATCTGTCTTGCCTTAGATGAAGCCTTCTCCACTTGATTGGCAGTTTTCATGTCTGCACTGATGATTACTCCTAAATCTCGTTCTGCTGAAGTCCTAGTTAAAGTTTCTCCGTTCAAGAAGTACGTCCTGCATGGATTTCCGCTTCCGAGGTGCATGACCTTACATTTCTTAGCATTGAAGCCTAGCTGCCAGGTTGAGGACCAACTTTCCAATGTACGCAGGTCCTGCGCCATATAATTCTGTAAACTGCATTCACTTACTATATTACATAGTTTGGCGTCATCGGCGAATAGTGTTATTTTATCTTGAAGCCCTTGAGTCAGATCCCCTATGAATATGTTGAAAAGGAGTGGACCCAGGACCGAGCCCTGCGGCACTCCACTGGTCACCTCCGATGTTTTAGAGAGGGTACCATTAACCACCACCCTCTGAAGTCTGCCACTCAGCCAATCATTGACCCATGCAGTTAGTGTCTCTCCTAACCCCATCGATTCCATCTTGCTTAGCAGCCTGCGGTGTGGGACACTGTCAAAAGCTCAAAGTCCAGGTACACGACGTCCAAAGACTCTCCCAAGTCCAACTTTCTTGTTACCCAGTCAAAGAAGCTGATGAGATTGGATTGGCAGGACCTACCCTTGGTGAATCCATGCTGACTGGGATCCCGAAGATTCCCTTCATTCAAGATCGTGTCCAATTTGCTTTTAATTAGTGTTTCCATGAGTTTGCACACTATTGATGTGAGCCTCACCGGTCTATAATTCGCAGCCTCTGCCCTGCAACCCTTTTTATGCAGAGGAACGACATTAGCTAATTTCCAGTCCAGGGGAACTTTCCCCTTACTTAGGGAGAGATTGAATAACTCAGCCAACGGTTTCGCCAGGACATCGCTCAATTCTCTGAGCACTCTTGGGTGCAAATTGTCTGGTCCCATGGCTTTGTTCACCTTGAGTCTTGCCAGTTCACTGTAAACTTCACCTGGTGTGAACTCAAAATTCTGAAATGGGTCTTCTGTGCTTTGTGTTGCCTTCAACTGCGGACCGTGTCCAGGTGCCTCACAGGTGAAGACTGAGCAGAAGTATTCATTCAGTAGTTCGGCTTTATCGGAATCTGCTTCCACGTAACTTCCGTCCGGTCTTCTAAGGCATACTATCCCGCCTGTGTTCCTTTTTCTGTCACTAATATACCTGAAGAAGGATTTGTCCCCCTTTTTAATGTTTTTTGCCAGAATTTCTTCCACTTGAAGTTTTGCCTCCCTAACTGCCATTTTGACCGCTGTAGACCTGGTCCTATATTCTACTTTTGCCTCTCTTTTCTCCGTGCGCTTGTAGGAGAGAAACGCTTTTTTCTTCTCCTTAATGAGGTGCGAGATCTCCGCGGGGTTTATTGTTTCTTTGTCATTTATTTACTGATTTTATGAAGCGGCTAGTTGCTTCATGTATGGTTGATTTCAGTGTTAACCACTTAGCTTCTACATCATCGGTCTCTGCTTGGTCCTGCAGCGTCTGATGGACGAAATCTCCCATGCGTGCGAAGTTTGTGCCCCGGAAATTGAGTACCTTTGTTTTCGTGTTTGATCTAGGGAAGCCTTTCCTAAGGTTGAACCATACTATGTTGTGGTCACTGGAGGCTAGCGTATCTCCTACTGAGACCTCTGAGATGCTTTCCCCGTTGGTGAGTACCAGGTCGAGGATTGCCTGGGCCCTAGTGGGCTCCGTTACCATTTGTTTGAGACGTGCTCCCTTTATGGAGGTTAAGAGCCTCCTGCTACCGCTGGTTGTCGCTGAAAATGAGTTCCAGTCTGCATCAGGCATATTGAAGTCCCCTAGCAGTACAGCTTCTCCTCGTAGAGTGATATTCTCTATGTCTTCAATTAATTCTGCGTCCATGTCTTCCAGTTGTCTTGGGGGTCTGTATTTCATCTCCTCTTATAGTTTTCAATTTGCTCTGTTTTTCTAAAGAGGAAAGTTTTTTCTTTAACTATTGTGGCATTAAGGTTTTGCAGCGCTTTAATATCTTCATTGACTTGGTGAAGTTGATTGGAACAATCCATCTTTACTCCCTCTACAGACCTCGTAGACAACTCATCCTCTCTAGAACAAGAGCAGTTACTTCTTTTGTTAAGTTTGATATTGTGGTGTCCAAACATTCTAATAAATTCCAGATATGTTCCAGTTTCACGTTGTGGGAGCCACAGAGCTACCTCTGGTTTCTTTGTTTGTTCCAATGGCCATGGGTCGAATCAGCAAACCACACTTGCTCATGGCATTCTGTCCTGCGACATCTGCTTCCAGGGCTGCCAAACCCGCTGGACAAGGGGGCAGATTGGTTCCCAAAGCCGACAGAGAGTGTTCGGCCATAGTGCATTAGATGTTGCGACAACAAAAATCAACTCTTCAGGTTTAGATGAGATTCTGATGGCATATTAATTGAGTTTTTCTAAGAAAAACCTCCATAGACCAGCTAATTCAGAACGCCGCGGCTAAGCTTATTTTCACAAAAGGCAAGTTTGATCATGTCTCCCCACTCCTCTCCAAGCTTCACTGGCTCCCAGTATACTGCAGAGTCCTCTTTAAATGTGCCTGCTTAGCCTTCAAGATCCTACATGGCGTCCTTCCTCCCGTTATCCCACTCTTTTGGAATTCCTCAAAACCACACTCCACCAGACCCTCCCAAAAACTGAAACTATCATTCCCCTCTATAAAAGGTATATCCCGCACAGGAAAACTTGGAACATCTCTCCCCTTTAGAACCACAGAACTCTGGAACAACCTCTCATCCCCACTCAGAAACTCAAGCTCCTTCCAATCCTTCCGCAAACACTTGAAAACTTGGCTCTTTGCAAAAATCTAATCACCTCCCATTCTCCAGTATTCTGTCCCTCTCTTTCCTCTTAGTCCCTCTCCTTTATCCCTTATTGTAGTTCCTTTCCTCTTAACTCTGTAAACCGTGCCGAGCTCTGCGCTTGCAGAGATGGTGCGGTATACAAACCTAAGGTTTAGTTTAGTTTAGTTTTTGCTGGACAGGAGAGGCTCCAGCCATTAAAGGCTGGCTTTTACCACTGGACTATTATAAGGAGGCATATTGTCAAATAGGTAAAGACGAGCGGGAGACGGATTTGGAAAGCACTCTAAATGTAAAAAAACCCTCTTGGTGCTCATTTTTAATACCAGTCTAGAAGTGAAATTAAGTTTGTAACTTATTTTTTAAATATTCCTGTGATCTTAGGCTGGGTTCCCCAATTACAAAACCTAGTCCCCAGAAAAAAATAACCCAAATCACAGTTACCAGATGTTAGGTTCCACATTGAGGGTTAGTGCCCAAGAAAAGGATCTGGGTGTCATTGTAGACAATACGATGAAACCTTCTGCCCAATGTGCGGTGGCGGCCATAAAAGCAAACAAGATGCTAGGAATTATTAAAAAAGGGATGATTAACAAGACTAAGAATGTTGTAATGCCTCTGTATAGCTCCATGGTGCGACCTCATCTGGAGTATTGCATTCAATTCTGGTCTCCTTATCTCAAAAAAGATATAGTGGCGCTGGAAAAGGTTCAAAGAAGAGCAACCAAGATGATAAATGGGATGAAACTCCTCTCGTATGAGGAAAGACTAAAACGGTTAGGGCTCTTCAGATTGGAAAAGAGACAGCTGAGGGGAGATATGATTGAAGTTTAAAAAATCCTGAGTGGAGTAGAATGGGTACAAGTGGATCGATTTTTCACTCCGTCAAAAATTACAAAGACTAGGAGACACTTGATGAAGTTACAGGGAAATCAATAGGAGGAATTTTTTTTTTCACTCAGAGAATAGTTAAGCTCTGGAATGCATTGCCAGATGTTGTGGTAAGAGCAGATAGTGTAGCTGGTTTTAAGAAAGGTTTGGACAAGTTCCTGGAGGAAAAGTCCATAGTCTGTTATTGAGAAAGACATGGGGGAAGCCACTGCTTGCCCTGTATTGGTAGCATGGAATATTGCTATTCTTTGGGTTTTGTCCAGGTACTAGTGACCTGGATTGGCCACCGTAAGAACGGGCTACTGGACTTGATGGACCATTTGTCTGACCCAGTAAGGCTATTCTTATGTTCTTATGACCCAAGTCCGGGATCTTTGTAAGTTGGACTGAGTGTCTCCTGGAACGCTTCCACCCATCTGCCTACTCTTGTTCTCCTCTAGAGGTCACCAGATATATATTTACTGATAGACAGAGGCTGTACAATGCAGCCATAAATCAACAAAACAATTTAAAAAATCATTCACAGTCATGAGAAACCTAAGACAAGTTCAAAAATTCTTCGACAGAAAACAATTCCAACTCTTGGTAAAATCCCTAATCCTAGGTCTAATAGACTACTGCAACATACTATATCTCCTTTGCCCAGCAACCATGATGAAACAACTACAAACAATACAAAACACAGCCCTAAGACTGGTCTACTCGCTGAAGAAATTCGACCACATCACAGAGGCATACCACGACTCACACTGACTCCCAATACAAGCGAGAGTACACTTCAAATTTTACTGCCTACTATTTAAAGCAATAAACGGAGACAGCCCAGCCTATTGGAACAATCGACTAATTCAATCCACCTCAACCAGACATAGGAGAACCGACACACCATTCACACACCCTCCAACTAAAAACATCAAACGAAAAAAGCTATACGACAACCTCCTAGCCAACTCTACAATCTATTGACCTTGATCACAGACTATAAAACCTTCAAAAAAGAAATAAAAACCCTTCTATTCAAAAAAACACATAAAACTGAACTAACACAATCAGAAATACCCCAAACATCACCTCAACTACTCCTTATGTACCTCTAATATCATGACAATTCAGATATAATCCTTAGCAACTTAAAGAAATATACTAACTACTCCCAACACACTTCTAATGTCCTGACAATTCATTTGTAATCCGCCTTGAACCGCAAGGTAATGGCAGAATAGAATCACTAATGTAATGTAATATAATCTGTCCTTTTTAATACCTCTCCCTCCTCTTTCACCACTACTTTTAAAATGTCACTGTTTGACCTCACTTGACCCCAGCAGAGGTGAAGAGGAGACAAAGATGCAGAGGCATTCAGAGGTGTCCATCTGGAGAGCCCATAGGGTGGATGTGGGGTAGGTTTACAAGTGTTTAATGATGATGGTTTCTTGGTCCAGGGGACAGAGTCCTAAGTTGGACATTCTCGACTGGACCAGGGAACCTTTAGTTGTTATAAATATAAAAATAGCAGTATTGTTTGTTCAACTTTGACCCTCAGAGCTGCTCTTAATGCAATACCTTATGTGAAAAGGACACATGTTTACTTAGGTTTCATGGATCTTCTTAATTTACCGGGTGATAATATGCTTTTTGTGTGAGTAACAAATGTGGCTCTTACGAATGAACAAATTACCTGTGGATTTAAAGAAGCAAATGACTTATCTATGTTAAAGAAGCAGCTTTGGCAGTATTTGCTGTACAAGGCTTTTGCTTAGATTTGACTGAATTTTGGTTTATGGAAACTGCACTGGACTATTATAAGGAAGCACGCTAAAGTATTTAATATATGTAGGAAGGAGGAAAGAGTGGCCTAGTGGTTAGATCTACACCCTCAGAACCCTGAGGCTGTGGGTTCAAATCCCATGCTGTTCCTTGTGACCCTGGGCAAGTCACTCAATCCTCCATTGCTTCAGGTACATTAGATAGAGTGTGAGCTCACCAGGACAGATAGGGAAAATGCTTCTGTACCTGATTGTAAACCACTTAGATAAGAACATAAGAATAGCCTTACTAGGTCAGGCCAAAGGTCCATCAAGCCTAGGAGACCATTCTTATGGTGGCTAATCTAGGTCACTAGTACCTGGTCAAAACCCAAAGAGTAGCAACATTCCATGCCACCGATCCAGGACAAGCAGTGGCTTTCTCAATAACAATGGACTTTTCCTACAGGAAATTGTCCAAACCTTTCTTAAAACCAGCTACACTATCTGCTCTTACACCAAACTCTGGCAAAGCGTTCCAGAGCTTAACTATTCTCCAAGTGAAAATGTATTTCCTTGTAACTTCGAGTGTCCCCTAGTCTTTGTAATTTTTAACGGAGTGCACTTGTACCCGTTCTACTCCACTCATGATTTTGTACTCCACTGAGGATTTTGTAGACTTCAATCCTATCTCCCCTCAGCCGTCTCTTTTCCAAGCTAAAAAGCCCTAACCTTTTTAGTATTTCCTCATATGAGAAGAGTTCCATCCCCTTTATCCTCTTGGTTGCTCTTCTTTGAACCTTATCTAGTGCCACTATATCTTAATTGAGATAAGGAGACCAGAATTGAACGCAATACTCCAGATGAGGTCACACCATAAAGCGATACAGAGGCATTATCCCTTTTTTAATAATTCTTAGCATCTTGTTTGATTTTTTTTTTCTGCCACTGCACATTGGGCAGAAGGTTTCATGGTATTGTCGACAATGATACTTGGATCCTTTTCTTGGGCGCTAATCCACAAGGTGGACCCTAGCATCCGGTAACTGTGATTCAGGTTATTCTTCCCAATGTGCATCACTTTACATTTTTCCACATTAAATATCATCTGCCACTTGGACGCCCAGTCTTCCAATTTCTTAAGGCCTGCCTGCAATTTTTCACAATCTGCATGCGTTTTAACAACTTTGAACAGTTTAGTGTCATCTGAAAATTTAATCACCTCACTCGTCGTTCCAATTTCCAGATCATTTATAAATAAGTTAAATAGCATCAGTCCCAGTACAGATCCCTGCGGCACTCCACTGTTTATTCTCCTCCATTGAGAAAAATGACCATTTAACCCTACCCTCTGTTTTCTATCTGATAACCAGTTCCTAATCCACAACTGAACTTTGCCACCTATCCCATGACTAATTTTCTCAGAAGACTTCTCATGAGGAACTTTGTCAAAAGATTTCTGAAAATCTAGATACACTATATCAGGGGTGCCCAATAGGTCGATCGCGATCGACCAGTAGCTCGCCAAGGCAAAGTGAATCGATCCCAGGACTCACTTTGCCTTGGCGATCTATCAAGCCGATCAATCTTCCTCTCCCCGACATCAATTCTTTCGTCGGAGAGGAAGTTCGGGCCAGCCAATCGCTGCCTGGCTGGGCGGAACTTCCTCTCCGACGGCAGAATTGACGTCGGGGAGAGGAAGATTGATCGCCCGAAGCAGAGAAAGCATGGTGCGGCGTCGGCGTCAGGGCCTGTTATCCATTGGTGGCATTTGGGTCCCATTCCCCGATGGCAGCGGCAGTGGCAGTGGCTTGGGGAAGGGCAGGCAGAAAGAAAGAAAAGAGGCAGGCAGGGAGACAGAAGGAAAGAAGAGAAACAGAAAAAAAGAAAGGGGGCATGAAGAGAGAAAGAAAGAAAGGTCAGGGAGAGAGGAAGAAAAAGTTGGGGGAGGGAATGAGGTGTGGAGGAGAGGAAGCATACAGGCTGAAAGAAAGATTGGATGCACAGTCAGAAGAAGAAAGTGCAACCAGAGACTCATGAAATCACCAGACAAGGTAGGAAAAATTATTTTATTTTAAATTTAGTGATCAAAATGTGTCTGAATTTATATCTGCTGTCTATATTTTACAATATGGTCCCCTTTTACTAAACCACAATAGTGGTTTTTAGCGCAGGGAGCCTATGAGCGTCGAGAGCAGTTCTGGGCATTCAGCGCAGCTCCCTGCGCTAAAAATTGCTATTGTGGTTTAGTAAAAAAGGAGGGGGGTGAGTATTTGTCTATTTTTGTATGGTTGTTACTGAAGTGACAGTGCATAGAGTCATCTGCTTTGACCTCTTTGAAAAAACCCCGGAATAGGAATGATAATTAACAATTCTATGCGTACAGTGTGTGTTGTGTTTTTTTTTAATTTGGTAGATCATTTTGACATGGTCATTTTAAAAGTAGCTCGCGAGTCAAAAAAGTGTGGGCACCCCTTCACTATATCAACCAGCTCACCTTTATCCACATGTTTATTCACACTTTCAAAGAAGTTAAGCAAATTGGTGAGGCAAGATCTCCCTTGGCTGATCCTATGCTTACTCTGTCTCATTAAATCATCTTTGCCTGCGTATTCCACAATTTTATTTTTTATAATTGTTTCCACCATTTTGCCTGGCACTGAAGTCAGGCTTACCGATCTGTAATTTCCCAAATCTCTCCTGAAACCCTTTTTAAAAATAGGTGTAACATTGGCTACCCTCTAATTTTCAGGTACTACTGACTATTTTAGCAGCAGGTTACAGATCACTAACAGCAGGTCCGCAATTTCATGTTTGAGTTCTTTTAGCATCCTGGGATGTATACCATCCGGTCCAGGTGATTTATCACTTTTTAACTTGTCGATTTGGCTTAGCACATCTTCCAGATTCACTGAGATTTCTTTCAGTTCCTCCGCATCATCACCCTTGAAAACTATTTCTGGTTCAGGTAGATTTCTTACATCTTCTTCTGTAAAGACTAAAGCAAAGAATTCATTGTCTCTGCTACAGCTTTATCCTCCCTGAGTGTCTCTTTGCTCCTTGATCATCCATCCTTTCCACGGATTCCCTCACAGGTTTTCTGATTCTGATGTACCTAAAAAAATTGTTATGAGTTTTTGCCTCTTATGCAAGTTTCTCTTCATATTCTTTCTTAGCTTTCTTTTTAACATTTTTATAAACGATATTGCTGAAGGGTTGTCGGGTAAGATTTGCCTCTTTGCGGATGATACGAAAATCTGCAATAGAGTAGATATGCCAGATAGTATGAATAATAATAATAATAAGAATTTTATTCTTATATACCGCCAAAGCCATAGAAGTTCGAGGTGGTTTACAGCAAGAAGCGCTGGACAATCAGCGAAGAGGTTACAGTTAAAGTCAGCAATACAATCTTACATAATGAAGGAATATGAAAGCTATGTAGTTCATTAGGATTACTGGTTGAGTAAGCAGAGCTGAGAAAATTCTTAGTTAACAAATCGATTGAACAGACTCGTTTTTACCAGTTTTCTAAAATTGAAGTAGGATGATGAGAGCGCGAAAACGCTACTAAGCCAATCATTCCATTTGCCTGCCTGGAAGGCAAGAGTTCTGTCCAAGAATCTTTTGTAGTGGCAGACTTTTATTGTCGGATAAGAGAACAGATGTATTCTTTGTGTGGGCCTAAGATAACTTGCCAAATTGAAGTGGGAAACCAGGTAAGTTGGGGCTAGGCCAAATATTGATTTGTAACACAGACAGGAGAACTTAAACAGGATTCGGGCCTCTAGGGGCAGCCAATGGAGTTTTTGATAGTAGGGGTTTATGTGTTCCCTTTTCTTCAGCCTAAAGATCAGCCGAACTGCTGAGTTTTGAATGACTCTGAGTCTTGGGATGTTTTTTTTTATAGGATCCCAAGAAAATAATGTTGCAATAATCGAGCAGGCTCAGGATGGAAAATTGAACCAGTAAGCGGAAGGATGGAGCATCAAAGTATTTTCTTATGGTTCTGAGTTTCCATAGTACCGAAAAGCATTTTTTAACTAATAAATCTGTGTGAGCATTTAGAGTGAGGTGGCGGTCCAGGGTGACTCCCAGGATTTTAATGAAGTGGTCAATAGGGAAGACCTGACCATTCAAGGAGATCGATGGGTCACTGATTTTGTCATTGGGGCTTGCGAGGAAAAATTTAGTTTTGTCGGTGTTGAGCTTCAATTTGAAGTCGGTCATCCATAGTTCGATTTCCTTTAGAATGGATGATAGATGAATCTTAATCTTGGAGGTCAGAGTAGTAAGGGGAATAACAATGGTAATGTCGTCTGCATAGATGTAGAATTTAACCTTTAGGTTTTGAAGTAAGTTCCCCAATGAGGCAAGGTAGATGTTGAACAGAGTGGGGAAAAGGGGAGAGCCCTGCGGGATTCTGCACGAGTTAACCCAACTAACGGATTTTTTATTGTCACTGTAGACTTGCTCAAAAACCCCCGAAACCATTTTAACACGTTACCTGAAAGACCAATTGACTCCAGACAGTCAATCAGAATAGCGTGGTCAACTAGATCGAAGGCACTACTTAGGTCTAGTTGCAAAATAAGAGCGCCGGTACCCTGGCTGAATAAGGTGTGGAGGAAATCCAGTAGTGATGCTATGACAGTTTCGGTGCTGAATCCAGAGCGGAAACCATACTGATTGTCGTGTAGTATGCTTAATTTCTCCAGATACATTACTAGTTTCTGGTTGACCAGACCTTCCATTAACTTGACGAAAAAGGGAGTGCTCGCAATTGATCTGTAATTAGATGTCTGTTTGGTAGATTCTCTAGAATTTTTTACGATTGGGGTGATTAGAATCTGGCCTAGATCCTCAGGGAAAGTACCGGTTAGTAAGAGAGAGGAGAGCCAGTTGTATAACTTGGCTTTGAAAGAGAGTGGCGCGACTTTCATAATGTTTGGGGGGGTAGCAGTCTAATCTGCAGTAGGAGACAGCGTATTTTGCGTAATATTTAGAGAATTGTTGCCAGGATGGTGTAGTGAAGTTATTCCAGGCCATATCTACCCTAGGGTCGCCTTTGTGTTGGGCGACCGGGTAGTTCAAATGGTTGGTTGAGGCTCCCGCTAGATTTGATCTCAAATTGATGATTTTGTTGTTGAAAAATTCCGCCAGTTCATCTGCAGATGGGGGGGAATCAAGGGTAGAACGAGATAGGGCCTGTATGTCATAGAGATTGTTGACTAATTCAAAGAGATTTCTAATGTTGGTGTTTGGCAATCCGATTTTTTGGGCGTAGAAGTTGGAGCGCTTCTTTATTAGTTTTTTGTATTCATTTAATTTTAGTCTCCAATTTGACCTCCCTACACTGTCCCCTGATTTCAACCAGCGAAGCTTGAAGAATGGTCTGAAATTTGGCAGCTAAAATTTAATGCTAAGAAATGCAAGGTCATGCATTTGGGCTGCAAAAACCTGAGGGAATTGTACAGATTAGGGAGTGAAGAGCTTATGTGCACGACAGAAGAGCGGGACTTGGGTTTAGTTGTATGTGATAATCTTAAGGTGGCCAAACAGGTTGAAAAGGTGATAGCGAAAGCTAGAAGGATTCTAGGGTGCATAGGGAGAGGTATAGCTAGTAGGAAAAAGGAGGTATTGATGCCCCTTTATAAAATTTTGGTGAGACCTCATTTAGAATATTGTGTACAATTCTGGAGGCCGCACCTTCAAAAAGATATAAAAAGGATGGAGTCGGTCCAGAGGAAGGCTACTAAAATGGTATCTGGTCTTCATCATAAGGCGTATGGGGACAGACTTAAAGATCTCAATCTGTATACTTTGGAGGAAAGGCGGGAGAGGAGAGATATGATAGAGATGTTTAAATACCTATGTAATGTAATGTGCATGAGTCGAGTCTCTTTAATTTGAAAGGAAACTCTGTATTGAGAGGGCATGAAGTTAAGTGGTGATAGGCTCCGGAGTAATCTAAAGGAATACTTTTTTTACAGAAAGGGTGGTAGATGCATGGAACAGTCTCCTAGACTGTGTCTGAATTCAAAAGGATAAGGACGTGGAATCTCTCGGAGAGAGAAAGAGATAATGGTTGCTGCGGATGGGCAGACTAGATGGGTCATTTGGCCTTTATTTGCCATCATATTTCTCTGTTTCTATGTTTTATCAATGTTTTGCATCTAACTTGTCAATGCTTGTGTCTTTTACTTCATTCGGATCCATTCTTTAAAGGATGTTTTTTTTTTTTGGCTCTAATAATAATAATTTTTATTCTTATATACCGCCAAAGCCATATAGCCTCTTTCACTTCACCTTTTAACCATGTTGGCTCTCATTTCCTTTTTTTGCCACCTTTGTTGATAGGTGGAATACATCTGGTCTGGGCTTCTACGATGGTATTCTTAAATAACATCCACGCCTGGTTCTAACCTTTGCAACTGATCCTTTTAACTTTTTTTAACCATTTTCCTAATTTTATCATAGTCGCTCTTTCAAAAATTAAATGCCTCTACAGTAGATTTCTTTTGCGACGTCACTCCTGGTATCAGCTCAACTTTGATCACGTTATGATCACTGTTTCCCAGCGGACCCAATACAGTTAATTCCTGTACTATGCCTTGCATTCCAGTTGCTCCAAGAAGCAGTCATTTATGACGTCTATGAATTTTACCTCCCTAGCACTCCCCGATGTAACATTAACTAGTCAATGTTGGGGTAATTGAAATCACCCATTATTATACTGTTGCCCATTTCTCCAGCTTTCCTAATAATAATAATAATAATAATTTTATTCTTATATACCGCCAAAGCTGTGGTAGTTCGAGGTGGTTTACAACAAAGAAGAGCTGGACAAAGAGTGAATACAGGTACGATGTATGGCTTTTCGACATGAGACAGAAGGTATAGTCAACCTAATTTCTTGATGAGAGCGAAACGCTCTGGTTGCTGAATAAGGGAAACTGTGTTTTGATGATATAGAATCTTGAAAACCAACATGAATAGTTTGAACTGGGTGCCAATTAACTTTATCCAAAACGGGGTGGCACGATCAGTAGTTAGTTAGTTAGGTGCCAGCGACTCGTGCTTGAGTTCTAGCGACTTGATGAATTACAGATCTAAAAAGAGATTGGTTTTGTGCTAGTTCTGTAAGGTCCTCCAGGGTCATCCCCATGGTTGTTTTCAACATGTCTCCTGGTTCCTTCGATCTTCCAAATATAATGTCCTTCTCCAATGATCTCTCTCTTCTGACTGTGTGACCAAAATAAGACAGTTGTAACTTAATTTGGGCTTCGAATGACATAGCTGGTTTGTTCTCTTCCAGAATCGATTTGTTAGTTATTCGGTCAGTTCACGGCATGTATAAAATCCTTCTCCAGCACCAAAGCTCAAATAAGTCGATCTTCTTGCAGTCTTGTTTCCGTAGTATCCAGCTTTTGCATCTGTAACTGACCACTGAGAAAATGAGTACGTGGACAAGTCTGATCTTTGTGTGGAGTGTTATTTCCTTGCCTTTGAATACTTTGGCAAGAGCTTTCATTGAAAACCCTTCTATTCTCCAGAGTATTTCTTCTCTGCTAGTTGCATCTTAGTTTACGAAAGAGCCCAGGAGATTGAAATCCTTTTCAACTTCAATTCTATCACCTTCAAGCTCAAAATCTGCATCATATTCCATGTTCATGATCTTCGTCTTATTTATGGTCAGTTCTAATCCCATGTTATCACTTTTGGCTTTTACTTTTCTCAGGAGATAAGATCAGTAGACGTCCCCCTACAAGTTTAACTGCTGCATTTTGCACATGCTGCAAATGTTGAATTTGTGAATCTACCGAACAAACCAGTGAGGATTTTAACTCCATCCCAAAGGAGGCAATCTAGAGGAAAAGAGGATGAACAGAAGAAACGTTAAGGAAGAGAGTGGCATTAAGAAGAATGAAATGATTAGAAACCAAGTTACAGAGAGACACATACAGCAATGGGATTTGTCGCAGAAGACCCCAGTATCCCATCAGCTCTGCTGAACTTCTGCTAAAGAAGGGGACGACCCAAGTGATGGGAGAGAGCAGATGAGAAGCGAGAAAGGAGGCAAAAAGGGAGTCAGCTGTGATACAACCAGTATTTACCCAAAACAGCATCAGCAGCTGGAGAACACTTGACAGAGTTGCAGACTGGTTTGGTTAGTCCCTTCAACCAAAAGGTGGTTCTGCTGCTCCTGCATTAGCTTATCAGTTGGAGGGAAAGTATAGAAAAGAGATCTTTAGGATCTTGCCAGGATCCTGGGTTGAGAACGACACGGGGACAAATTTGTCCCCATCCTCGCAGGAACTCAATTTCCCCGTCCCCCTGAGTTTTGTCCCTGCCCCATTCCTGTAAGCTCTGTCTTAACCGCACAAGCCTTGAACACTTATGATTTTAAAGTGTTTGAGGCTTGTGCAGATGGGGACAGGGACAGGCAAAGAACTCATGGGGAAGGGATGGGAAAATGAGTTCCTGTGGGAACGGGGAAAAATTTGTCCCCATGTCATTCTCTAATACTGGGCTTGATGGACCTTCAGTCTGTCCCAGTGTGGCAGCTCTTGTGTTCTTATGAGAGGGCAGCATCATGAAGTGGGTAGGAAACCAGAGAGCCCAGATGCATAGGACTCTGTGCTGTCTGGCTTTTCACTAGAGCACTTCATATTGTTCTGTGGAAAGAAAGCTGGAGTCCAGTCTGGTGCAGGCAAAGTGAACGTGGGTTCCCCAGGTTTTGCTAGTACAACTGCTTTTTTCAGTGTCTCTTGTGGTGACATTGCAGAGGGACTTGAAGGGAAAATGTGAGATATGTTTGCAGGAGACAATAAACCAAACTGTAATGAAGGAGAGACTGAGAGATATGGAAAACGAGTTTCTGTTGCGCCTTCTATCCAGCCTGTGTAACAGGCAATGTGACGCACAGGTCGTGCTTTAATATGCAGAAAGAGTTCATTTGAAAAGAAGGTTGCTTATAAAATGTGCCACAAGGAAGAGAGCGGCTGTGTGATCTGTCCTCGGACATATTTGTACTCAGAGTAGAGGCAAAACTGGGATGTGTTTTCAGGCTGGAGGTTTAGCTGGGACCCGTGTGCAAAGCGGAGGCAGAGTGGAAGTGGAGCTGGGATGTGTGGAGGGCAGCTAGAATTGAGCATATGGGGTTGGCACCTTCTCGCGCTTTTCACATACACACCTTGTTGCAGAATAACCCTAGAAATCGGGCAGATACCTCTCAATCAGTGTTCCCGCTAAGGTGCGCTGGCCTGCGCGCGCGCACAAAATATTACATCGCAGCGCAAAGTTTCTCTTCACAGCGCACACACGCGTCGCAAAGGTAAGGGGAGGTAAGGTAAGGGGACGCATTGGGGGGATTGCACTTCCCCACAATTGCCATGCTTCGGTTCCTCTTCTTCCTTCCTTCCTCCCCCCCCCCCCCCGCGGGACCCTGCGGCACCATCAACTCTTACTCCCTCTAATGTCGGCCCTGCAGCTCCAGACTTCCTCGCACCTTCTCCCCTCCCCCTTTGGATCGCTATTATTTTAAATGTTATAGCCGCGGAGCTGTATCCATCAGTGGAGATGTCTAACCTCGGCCTGCCCCGGAACTCTTACTGCAACAGTGACTTCCTGTTCCTGCCTAGACGGGCGGCTGCTGCAGTAAGAGTTCCGGGGCAGGCCGAGGTTAGACATCTCCACTGATGGATACAGCTCCGCGGCTATAACATTTAAAATAATAGCGATCCAAAGGGGGAGGGGAGAAGGTGCGAGGAAGTCTGGAGCTGCAGGGCCGACATTAGAGGGAGTAAGAGTTGATGGTGCCGCAGGGTCCCGCGGGGGGGGGGGGAGGAAGGAAGGAAGAAGAGGAACCGAAGCATGGCAATTGTGGGGAAGTGCAGAGCTGCAGGGAAGAGTGTTGCGGTACCCAGCTGGAGGGAGAAGGAAGATGAGGGAGGGAATTAAAGGAGATGCCAGGGCTTGGAGCGTAGGAGGAAGGTATGCCAGTCTAAGGGAAAAGGAAGGGGGAGATGTGAGAGCATGGAGGGGGAACGAAAGATGGAAGAAAAGGAAAGGAGAGAGATGCCAGAGAATCAGGGAAGGGGAGATACCAGACTATGAGGAGAGGTGTGGGAGAGGGAAGGCGAGGAGAGAGATGCCAGACCAATGGGGTGAAAGGAGAGATGGAAGGGGGAGGCATACAGTTTCTGGAAGGGGCATAGAAGGAGAGAAGATGCCATATAGGGGAAGAGAGACGGCAGACAGTGAATGGAAGGAAGAGAGTTACAAGAAGATGAGGAAAGGAGAAACCACAGAAGACAAAGGTAGAAAAAAATTTCTATTTATTTATTGCTTTAGGAGACATGTGTCACTGTTTCTGTGAAGCATTGTATGCAGAGTCCAGCTTCTTGCTGGTTCAATTTAACCTTTGTCTATGTATTTTTATTTTATCCCCCCTTTTACAAAACTGTGAAGCGTTTTTAGCACCAGCCTTGGTGGTAGCAGCTCTGATGCTCAGAATTTTATGAGCATCAGAGCTGTTACCTCCGTAGCTAAAATCCACACTACAGTTTTGTAAAAGAGGGAGGGGTTAGTTTGTGATTACATATTCCTTACTAGGCGAAGGTGTTTTCTGTGTTCTGTGTGTTCGAAAGACATGGTTTTCTGTTAGGATTGACGGTGTAGGATTGATCTGTGCTGGTCTGGCTTGTTTAGTTTTACAATGGGTGTATTGATGTACTGCTCACTGCAATATGTAAGATGCTGCCTTTTCCTAGGTACTCATGTGTGACGTGTGGTTTGTTACTAAAAATCATGTTTTTCTTACAGATGGGGGGGGTGCCAAAAAATGATGGGCCCCGGATGTTACATATGCTAGGTACGCCACTGTATGTAAAGATACCAGAAAGCTGGCGTAGCAAAAACTTCTAAGTTTTGAGTATTTAACCCTCCCACAATCTCACGGGCACTCGTTTCAAGTTTATTGAGATTTTGATTTAAACGCAATATCAAATATTTTCAATGCGTATAACAAAAATAAATTTGGGGAAATAAATAAAACCATTTGAACCAGTGTTCCCGCTAAGCTGCGCTGGCGTGCGCTGGCGCACAAAATATTACATCGCAGCGCACACGTTTCTCGTCACAGCGCACGATCGGAAGAGGCGTACGGCAGATGGCAGGGCGGCGAGAGGAGAATCGGGCGAGTTGGCTCATAACTTGCTGGCGCCCGATATTTTTGGCTCATGGTGAAAAAAGTTTGCTCACAACACCCGCCCGCTTAGAGGGAACACTGCTCTCATGTGCTCTGAGGGAGGTGGAATTGTGTGCAGGTAGGGTTGGATTTATAGAATACAGGCCAAAATTTTCCCAGGAATGCCTGCGCTGGGTTTCCACTGGGTTTCCAATGTACCACTGGGTCATTTTATAACTGGTACCTGAAATTGGTATTTATTAACTGCCTTTTCATGAAGAAATTCACTCAAAGTGGTTTACAATACATTGAATAGTAATCAGGTATTCTTAGGCGTTTAGAACTCTCTTCTACACATTCACTTCCTTTTAAAATTGTCCTGAGGAAAAACCTGTCGTCAAAGAAATGAAACTTGTCCTAATAAAAAACAATAACATTTTCAGGATTTTCCTTTTGTTGTTTTTTTTTATTTTTTTTAAATTAGTTTTCAATGTAGATTAAACATTGTAACAATACAACATTATAAAAAAATAAGACAGTTTGCAGAATCAGAGTCCAAAAGCAAAGCAGACAACAGCATTATAGGAAAAATGGGTTCCTCAGAATTACATCCTGGCACTAGTAAAACCCAAGAACAGCCTTACTGGCTCAGACCAATGGTCCATCTAGCCCAGTCTTCAACCGTGGCCAGTACCTGGCAAAAACCCAAATAGTAGCAACATTCCATGCCACCGATCCAGGGCAAGCACTGGTTTCCCCATTGTCTGCTTCAACAGCAGACTATGGACTTTTCTTCCAGGAAATTGTCCAAACTTTTTTTTTTTTAAACCAGCTATATTAAGTACTCTCACCACAACGTATTCCAGAGCTTAACTATTCTCTGAGTGAAAAAAATGTCCTCCTATTGGTTTTAAAAGTATTTCCCTGTAACTTCATCGAGTGTCCTCTAGTCTTTGTAATTCTTGATGGAGTGAAAAATCGATCCATTTGTACCTGTTCACTCAGGATTTTGTAGACTTCAATCATATCTTTCCTCAGCCGTCTCTTTTCCAAACTGAAAAGCCCTAACCATTTTAGTCTTTCTTCATACGAGAAGAGTTCCAGACCCTTTACCATCTTAGTCTCTCTTCTTTGAACCTTTTCTAGTGCCACTATATCTTTCTTCAGATAAGCAGACCAGAATTGAACACAATACTCCAGTTGAGGTCACACCATGGAGCAATACAGAGGCATTATTCCTTTTTTTAATAATTCCTAGCATCTTGTTTGATTTTTTTTTTGTCTGCCACCACACATTGGGCAGAAGGTTTCATCGTATTGTCTACAATGATACCCAGATCTTTTTCTTGAGCGCTAACCCCCAAAGTGGACCGTAGCATCCGGTAACTGTGATTCAGGTTATTCTTCCCAATATGCATCATTTTGCATTTGTCCACATTAAATTCATCTGCCATTTGGACACCCAGTCTTCCAGTTTCCTAAGATCTTCCTGCAGTTTTTCACAGTCTATATGCATTTTAACAACTTTGAACAGTTTAGAGTCATTTGCAAATTTAATCAACCTCACTCAGTTTCAATTTCCAGATAATTTATAAATAAGTTAAATAGCACCGGTTCCAGCACAGATCCCTGTGGCACACCACTATTTACCCTCCTCCATTGAGAAAAATGGCCATTTAATCCTACTCTTTGTTTTCTGTCCAATAACCAATTCTTAATCCACAATTGAACATTGCCTCCTATCCCATGATTCTTGAATTTCCTCAGGAGCCTCCCCTGTGTAGCACAGGAAGTCTGGACCCTCCTCCCAAGTCCTCTGTACAGCGGAGGGAGGCTGGACCCTCCTGCTGTGGCTTATGTGTAGTGGAGAGAGGTTGGACCAGCCTCCCATGACCCAGTGGCCCTTATACAGTGAATGAAGGCTCAACTGTCCTCCCATGCCCATTGCCCCATGTGCAGCGAATGGAGGCTGGACCATCCTCCAGTGGTCCATGTGCAGTGGATGCAGACTGTACTCTTCTCCTTTGCTCCTGTGGCCTGTGTGCAGTGGATGGAGGCTGGATTGTCCTCCCATGCCCAGTGGTTGGCGTGCCGTAGTAGAGACTGGATCCTTCTCCTGCAGCTATGGTGTAGCAGAGGAAGCCTGGACTGTTCTCCCATGTTACAGTGGCCCTTATACGGTGGATAGAGGCCGGACTGTCCTGTGGCTCATATGCTTTGGTCTCATGCCCCATTGACCCATGTGCAGCGAATGGAGGCTGGACCCTGACCTTGTGACCTGTATGCACTTGGTTGGAGGCTAGACCATCCTCCTGTGGTCCATGTGCAGTGTATAGAGGCTGGATTATTTTCCTGTGCTTTTTCTCAGTGGCTAGTACGAGCAGCCTCTAGCCTGTGTACAGTGGATGGAGGTTGAACTCTCCTGCTGCTGCCTGTGTGCAGCAGAAGGAGGCTTAATCATCCTCTTACGACTTGTGTGCAGTGGAGGGAGGCTGGACCGTCCCCTGTGGCCTATGTACAGCGGATGGGGGCTGGACCCTCATGTGGCCCATGTGTTTTGGATGGAAGCTGGACCACAGCAGGGTGGAAGGCACTGGTTGGATTTCCTTCACTGTGCTGTGGAAGGGGTTAACGTGACTTCTGTTTTCGGGAGGGGGAAGGGAGGGAAGAAGCAGAAGAAAGCCCTGTGAATTAAAGCCTGGGCTGCTGCTGTTGTCATGGTGATGTGTGAATCGGGGATTGTGTAATTTCAGCTCCACCATAGCACAGAAGGGGAAGAAAGATTTGGTTAAGACCTGCCTTTCGAGGTCTCTAACCTTCTTGTCTGAAGGACTGCAGCAGAAAGCCAGCCCCCCATCCCCCCCCTCTGCAAAGAGCATCCTCTCTCTGCTGCAATTCACCCCCTGCTCACCTCAGAACCAGAGCGGCAGAGGAGGGGGACTGAGCCCTCCCAGGCGACTGCTGCTGCTGCTGCCTCCGCCTCCGCCTCCTCCTCCTCTCTCTTTTCTGCCTGTACCTGTAACCCCCACATGCAGCCCCGACCTTGTCTCCATTATTACTATTCCCAAACACTTCTCTAGCGCTACTAGACACAGACAGAAAAGAGACAGTTTCCGCTCCATGAGGCTGACAATCCCCCTGAGACCCAGAAACGGAGCATTTAAGTATCACATTAAAAACATGTTTAATATGAGAGGGTCGGGGTCGGGATCGGCAAGAAGCAGGAGCTCAAAGAGGTGAGTCTAAGCAACACTTTAATGCGGCCAGAGATGGAGGGAGAGAGACACATGAAGCTGATTGAAGTATATGGTAGAGCTGGACAGTGTTGTCTGGAGAAAGGCATGGAGGTCCCGAGGAAGGACACAGGGGCGGTAAATGAGGCAGGGTGAGCAGAAGAGATGTTGGGCAACTCCTTGAGCCCCTGCTGGGGCTCGGGACCTGGACTGGCCACCAATAGAGCTTGATGGACCTCTAATTTGGCCATCATAGAAGGTTTCTCGGAAACATATTTGTGAAAGCTGCTCTTTACATGTGTAGAAATCCTTGGGATGCAGCATTGAAGGGGGACATGTCGTTAATAAACAGAGAATCAAAGATTCCTCGCTGTCTTTTATAAGAGCGCTCATTTCAGCCACTGGGTTGAAGCTCTAATAGCAAGGTGTATATTTTTCTAAAAATTGGCCCAGTGGATGTTTTATTGGTGTGAAATGCTGACAGCCGAGTGATATTGCACTTATTTCTTTCATATAGTTTTTGAGATCACTTTGCTGTATGTCCTGGTAAACACGTTTCCATTATTCAAATACTTGGATCCTGACCTGAATGTCATTTTCCACTGGGAGCCCCTTTGCAGACTGGATTTTCTCTGTTTTCATCAGTAGGCTCCAATGCAGGAAGACAGCTCAGAGGAACACCTGTCAGGAGCAGGTGACAGAAGCATGGATGGGATTTTGGAAAGGACTGATGGATTATGGTGATTTGATAAAGCAAGACATGGCAAGTTTTAGCAATACATTGAATATCGTCAGGAATCAAAGATGACAAACAGCAAGGTACAGGGAAAGCACCAACATTACCCACATGCAGTGAGGGCAGTAGGAAGAAATAGAAAGTCATCAGTATGTTTAAGGCAATGGTGGTGCCAGGTGAAAGGGAAGGGAGGAATGGGATTTAATATAGTGACTTTCTCTCGTTCTGGGCAAAGTGGTTTACGTATTCTATGCAGGTTCCTATTTGGTACTTTGGCCAATGGAGGGTAAAGCGACTTGCCCACGGTCAGAAGCAGCTGGTCTCAGTCCACTGAAGTAACCATTAGGCGACTCCTGCACTCCAGGCTGATGAAAACTCTGGGAAAGAGAGGAGATGAGCAATGAAGGAAAGCTGAGACAAGGGCCCAGAACAGCTGAGAGGCGCTAACCTCTGGAGTCTATAATCTGTGCAACCTCCCCCTTTACTAAGCCTTGGCCCGGAGCGCTAAATGCTCCAACAGTGCTCCAACGCTCATAGAAATATGAGTATCGTAGCATTTAGCACTCGGGGGGGGGGGGGGGGGAGTTAGTTAACAAGGAAATCCATGTCAATAATTGCCATGAATTAGAATTGACATGCACAAGGGAGTGGGGCCAGGCAGGGCACAGACATTCCTAAAGGTTAGACAAATTGTCATAGACCACCCCCCAATCCATTCACAATTTGGATGCAGGCATTTATAGCACCTATGTGAGCCACACCTACCTCCAATATGGTTTATTTACTAGTGCTAAACCTAGATTTTTTTCAGTGTCAATTTTTCAGGCACATATGGTTTGAATTGCCATTGTTGAATACTAGGGCAAGTGGGTGTTTTTGCGATGACGTTAGTTGTAGCCGCTTATGCTATGTTGATGGCAGGTGTAAATGTCTGCAATAAAATGTTGCTGTTGTGGCCATGAATGTCCGTATTCTAGAATCATAGCCCAACCCACCCATGCCGCTCCCTTCTAGAATAGCCATTAAGTGCAGTTACTCAGTTCTTGAAAATTGGTCCTAATTTGCACCGATTATCTCCAATTATTGGTGACAATTCCAGTTATTGGCAATAGTCACCAATTATCCCCCTCTTTGTCAAAATAATGGAAGGATACACTAGGTGCAACACTTCAACATCTTCCACTCTTCCTAATTGGGGTTCAGAAAAAACACAGCACCAAAACGGTGATCACTGCACTAGTCATGCATGGCAAAGAACTAATGAGTAAGGCCAATGCACTATCATAATACAATTCAACCTAAGTAACGCATTCGATCTAGTAGACTTCAACTGGATGACCGAAATTCTCAGTAACATTGGATTAAGCATCCCAGTTCTTTCATGGTTTCAGGAATTCCTTCCCACATGATAATATGCCGAACAAGAAAACCCGGAGAATTCTCGGACAGCTGGCATCCCTCCCAGTGGGATACCTCAAGGATCTCCCCTCTCCCCATCAGTATTCATCCTTCTCATGCAACCCCTGGGTGCCACCTTTGACACAGCAGACAATAAAACACTTCACATTCACTGAGAACTTCATAATTATGATACCAATAACGATGGACTCGCCTGATACCACTACCATCATCAAACGTAAAGAAGTTCTTCTTCACCCCAAGAGTGGTAGAAAGCTGGAACGCTCTTCCAGAGGCTGTTATAGGGGAAAACACCCTCCAGGGATTCAAGACAAAGTTAGACAAGTTCCTGCTGAACATGAACATGCGCTGTTGGGGCTAGTCTCAGTTAGGGTGCTGGTCTTTGACCAGAGGGCCACCGCATGAGCGGACTGATGGGCATGATGGACCACTGGTCTGACCCAGCAGCGGCAGTTCTTATGTTCTAAAACTGGTCCTCAGCCAACTGACTCAGCTTAAACAAAACCCAAACTAAATTTATTTTGGCTAGGCCCTGTATCCGACCCATGATATTCACCAAAGATCAAAATAAATGACAAAGACTTTCTACTAGAGCTACAATTCAGAATTCTAGAAATCGAAATGGACAACTACCTAACCACGAAACACTACATACACTCAATAACCAAACAATCCTTTCTTACGATGAGAAAACTAAGAACCTTCAGAAAATATTGTGACGAAGGAGCTTTCCGAATCCTAGTTCAATACATGAACCTATCCATACTAGACTACTGCAACACAGCCCTGGCTGGCTGCTAAAAAACATTGCTATCCTGCTTACAAGCAGTCCAAAATGCAGCAGTCAAACTCATTTTTGGCTGAACACCTACAGCCCTACTATATAAAACTACACTGGCTTACCCGTAGCTGCTAGAATTAAGTTTAAACTAAATATCAGAGCCTTCAAGATCCTACTTGCAAACACTCCCTTCTATCTAAATGAACTGGTCATACTACTCCAATAGATATTCTGCTCGAATCCTGATGCACCTTAAATTCCCATCATTCAAAAATGTCAAGTCCATGAGACAACTTACGTTGTCCATCCAATACCAACTAGCAAAAAGTTGGAACCAGCTTCCTATCACATTATACTCCTGCAACTACTACCTCAAATTCTTCTAAAAGCCCACCTGTATCAAGATGAAAAACCAAACACAAACACACCCCAGTCTTCAACAGGACTGATGACCCGTCACTAAGAAACCAACGAAACCCTCTAAGAATGACGCCACACCTACTGCTAAAACGACTGTAACAACATCTAGAACCCACCTCCTATGCACAATCCACTTACATGCTGTAACCTCCTGGGTATCTTCACCCAGCCTCTTATTCTTTAATCCTTCCTTGAACTGAATAGGTAAAGGCAGAATTTGCCAATTAACTGATGTACATCCTCCTACGGTACTATTTATTACCCTGCCTGTGCACATGCTAAGTGTGACAATATGCATAGAAGATTCTAGACTGAGGGGGCTTGATGCCATGCGGAGAATTTACAGTATTCTTAAGTTATGCGTGTCAGTGGCAGCCTCTCCCATGGTTCACTTATTTGTGCCCTTCAGAAGAGAGCTGCCACTTACCATGCATACTGTAAACATTTATACGTGTAAGAGATGCATAGATATGAGCATCCAGTTATAGAACTGCCCTTGAAAAGTGCAGTGGGAGAGAAGAAAAGGAAACCAAAACAGGAATAGACAGAGAGGTGTGTAGCCCATCTTTATCTCTGATTTCTGTCACCACCTCCACTCCCAAGCCGTTCTTTCTCACCATTTGGAGCATACTGGTGTTTTTTTGAGGATACAGATGAATAAATTGTAGGTGTGGGATGAATTGATTTTTGTTAGCAGTGTTACAATGAATGTATTTTAATATTTTAGGGATGTTTTTTGCATTTATTACATTTACATTCCTGCATCCTAAGTGTTAATGTGTGTGTTGGAAGGTTTGGGTTCATCAGTCCAGTATCCTGTTTCCAACAGTGGCCAACCCAGGTCCCAAGTAGCAAAAATAAGCAGTGGATTTCCCCAAGCCATCTCAATAATGGTCTATGGACTTCTCTTGTAGGAAATTATCCAAACCTTTTTTAAACCCCGCTAAGCTAACTGATTTCACCACATTTTCTGGCAACGAATTCCAGAGCTTAATTACATGTTATATGAAGAAATATTTTCTCCAGTTTGTTTAAATCTACTACTTAGTAGCTTCATCGCGTGTCTCCTAGTCCTAGTATTTTTGGAAAGAGTGAACAAGCAATTCACATCTACCCTTTCCACTCCACTCATTATATCATAGACCTTTAACATGTTGCCTCTGAGCCTTCTGATCTCTAAGCTGACGAGCCCTAGCTGCTTTAGCCTTTCCTCGTAGGGAAGTTGTCCCAAACCTTTTATCATTTTCATCACCCTTCTCTGTGCCTTTTCTAATTCCGCTATATCTTTTTTTTAGATACTGTGACCAAAATTGCACACAGTATTCGAGGTATGACCATACGATAGAGCGATACAAGAGCATTATAATATTTTCATCTTTGTTTATAAAATTATTCATGGATTATTTGACTCTCTGATACCCTTAACCTTAAACTCCTCAAACATTTTGAGTTGTAGAACTATTCATATACATAAGTTATCTTTTCGTTCGGTCAAAGGTTCTCGATCATCTGGCAAAATTGCTCGATCTTTTTCTTGCCTATTGACTGCACTATGGAATGACTTTCCTGTTCAAATACAATCATGTATTTCTTTTCTGTAAAATTTTTAAAACTACGATGTTACAACGTTTTTTTGAATGTAACTCCTAATGATCTATCTTAAAATCAACACATCTCTGTAAACATATTTTTATTGTAAACCAAGTTGAGCCCTATATCTGGTATATAAATCTAAGATTTAGATTAGATTAGATACCTTTCCTGATAATTCTTAACATTTTATTTGCTTTCTTAACTGTTGACACAGATTGAACTGAGGGTTTCAGCGTATCCTCAACAATGACACCTAGAGCCTTTTCCTGGGAAGTGGCTCTTAACACAGAACCCAGCATCACATAGTTATAGATTGGGTTTCTCTTTCCCACATGCATCACTTTGCACTTGCTCACATTAAAGATCATCTGCCATTTTGACGTCCAGTCTTCCAGTCTCACAAGGTCCTCTTACAATTTAACAACTTTGTGTCATCAGCAAATTTAATTATCTCACTAGTTGTTCCTACCTCTAGATCACTGATAAATATGTTAAAAAAGCAGCAGTCCCAGCACAGACTCCTGGGGAACCCCACTATTTACTCTTCTCCATTGAGAATATTTACCATTTAAGCCCATTCTCTGTTTTCTGTCTTTCAACCAGTTCTCAATCCATAATAGGACATTACCTCCTATCCCATGACTTTCTAATTTCCTCAGAAGTATTTCATGAGGTACTTTGTCAAATGCCTTTTGAAAATCCAAATACACAATATCAACCGGTTCACCTTTATCCACATGTTCATTCACTCCTTCAGAGAAATGCAGTAGATTGGTGAGGCAAGATTTCCCTTGACTAAAACCATGTTGGCTTTCTCTCATTAATCCATGCTTTCGTATATGTTCTGTCATTTTGTTCTTTATAATAGTCTCTACCATTTTGGCCGGTACCGATGTCAGACTCGCCTGTCATTAATTTCCTGAATCACCTCTGGAACCCTTTTAAAAAATCGTTGACACATTGACCAACCTCCAATCTTCTGATACTAAGCTGTTTTTTAAGGAAAAATTACAAATTATTAACAATAGCTTTGCAAGTTCATTGTTAAATTCTATCAGCACTCTGAGATGTATACCGCTCTAAGGTGTCCATTTGGGTAGAAAATTACAACGACTCATCAATCATCACTCCCAAGTATCAAAATGATTTCACAACTGGGAAGGCTTGTTCAAAAATATCGTTTCGAAATCTATCAGCCCCCGTACAAGCTGTTCTTCGACGTTCATCTTCACACAGGCTTCAGGACCCCTGAAAAAGGTGTGTACCGAAACAAGGACTGTGTTGGGTCCCGTGGTTTAATTTTAAGGTGTTGTTTTTAATCGCAATTATTTTAATAAACTTTGCCTGTATCATTGTACATATTACTGCAGTTCTCCTTGCTTTGTTTTGTCCAAAAAGATCTACAGATTGACAAGGAACAAAATTCTCAGTACGTATCCAACATACCACAATCTTTTCAACACTTAACAACATATATGAACATAAGAATAGCCTTACTGGGTCAGACCAATGGTCCATTAAGCCCAGTAGCCCGGTCTCACAGTGGCCAATCCAGGTCCCTAGTACCTGACCAAAACCCAAGGCGTAGCAACATTCCATACTACCGATCCAGGGCAAGCAGTGGTTTCCACCATGTCGTTCTCAATAACAGACTATGGACTTTTCTTCCAGAAAATTGTCCAAACCTTTCTTAAAAACAGCTACGTTATCCTCTCTTACCACAACCTCTGGCAAATATGTTCCAGAGCTTAACTATTCTCTGAATGAAAAAAAATTTCCTCCTAATGGTTTTAAAATAATTTCCTTGCAGTTTTATCGAGTGTCCCCTAGTCTTTGTAATTTTTGATGGAGTAAAAAAATCTATCCACGTATCCGTTCTACTCCATTCAGGATTTTGTAGACTTCAATCATATCTCCCCTCAGCCGTCTCTTTTTCAAGCTGAAGAGCACTTAACCAACCTTTCACTACCATAAAGCAGTTTTGCAAAGCAGACAGATCCATAAATGCCCTTTGCATCCGAGCAATCCATAACAAATTGTCAGCCTACATTATGGACAGATTCCAAACACCGAAACTAGGCCAAATATGTTAAACAAAATGGGGAACAAAGATGCCTATCTTGTAGAGTTACATTTTCACACTGTGTTTTTCTTCTTATAGATGACTTCGTGTCATGAGTTTGACTTGTTCTTCTGTAATGGTATTCTAATTAAAATAATAATCATTTTTTTAAAGTTTCATTTAGTCAGGCTGAGCTGGTTATTCCCGGACATTCAGTGGCCCTTCACTGGTCAGTGGTGCTGAGTATCTCCTCTGATCACCTAACTAAGCAGTTAGGCTAGGGGTGGTCCAGGGGCAGAGCCAAGGATTCAGTTTGCTAAGTGGTTAAGTGCTGTGAATTATCAGCTGCATGCGAATGGTTTCCATGTTACTTCACTGTCCTGAATATTCTCGACTGAAGTAAACTCAGTCCGTGGCTACGAGTGGCTTACAAGCCACAGGTTGACTGTTGTGCTCCATTTCTACTCTACAATTGGAATATGATATGCAAATATTTCATCAAGTAATAAGGATCTACTTTGCACCCTGTCTATACAGTTTGTCCAGAATTTTCCAACTCATTCTGGAGTAATCTCTGGCCTTTGAATGTGAAATGTACTTCATTTCATCAGAATTTACCAGTAGTTTTTTTTAAAATGTGTTTGTTTGGATTGACCCTTAAATTGTTTAATATCAATACTTGTTTAAGATACTTTTTCTTGGATTATTTTTTGTTTGAATGATTTTAGTCTTAGGTGTTTTTTGTGCCATTCCTCTTTTATTTTGGTCTGAATGATGTTTGTTTTCTCATGATTCTTGCCTATGTTCTCTAGTTCATTTGTATGGATAGGCAGGATGGAAATGTACCGTTCAGTATTTTGTTATTGGTGGTGACTTTTTTGAACATTGACAGCCATGGGTAGAATTAGGCCCCGATATTGATTGTAGGCCGTGTCTGGGCATCAGCATTGAATATCTGGCCAAGAGTTTGCTACCAGGATTTATGGGGGTCCCGGTCAAGATTCAATTAGGGCTTGCAAACTACACTTTACATTTCGAAAAGAAATCAAAACCCTGCTATTCAAAAAATTTATCCAGATACCTTAACCCTCCCCCTCTTCCCTCTCCTCCCTGGTAAATTCCCCTCCCAAAGCCTACACTTTGGTAATCTCTTCCTCATCAAAATATCAACCAAGCAAACAGATCCCTAAAATGTAATGCTCCCTCGAAATGTCCAGCATTCTTAATTGTAATCTTATTTGTAATATTACCTAGAAATGTCCAGTCATCTTACTATCTAATTTGCAAGTTCTCCTGGAAATATCCAGCTATCTTACCTCTTTTGTAACCAAAAAAACAATTGTAACGTTACTGGAAATGTCCAGTTAGCTCTTTTGTAATCTGCCTTGAACTGCAAGGTATAGGCGGAATAGAAGTCACTAATGTAATGTAATGTAACTTTACGGGGTCTAGGCTGAATACCAGATCTTACTGTAAAAGGTATACAAGAGTTTTAATGGAATAGAATGTAAAAACTTCCTGGTACGAGCCTGTAGCATTACAAGTTCTCCCCTCGCCCTTCTGGACTCCTCTTCCACATACAATAGAAGCCCCCCTTTCTTGTCCCAGGCCTAACCAGTGGGTAAATAGGGCCTTCTGCTACTACTGCTTATCATTTCTATAGCGCTGCCAGACGTATACCGCACGTATATTAAACATGTACGAGGCAATCGTTACTCAGTAGAGCTTAATCTAATCAAAACAAACAGGGGTTAGGGAATTTCTCACAGACATGATCAAACAGACATGGGTACTTACAAGTGACGGGGAGTTAGGAGGTAAAAGCAGCCTTAAAAAAAGTGGGCTTTTGGGGGCAGCTTCTATTGTGTAGGGAGGTTGCTTAAGGAAGGGGGGCTCCATTGCTGCTGGGGGAGGGGAGAACTTGTCGTGCTACAGCCAGTACCCAGAAGATGAGTGGATGTTGGCACCCGTCCCACATGTCCAAGCAGGCATAGTTAAGATTGCTTTCTGTTTGATCTTGTGTGACCACCAATGGCTGGCTCCCCTCTGTAATGCCCCTCTCCTGCCCTATTTCCAGGCGGTTAATTAGTGCCAGTATTCAGTGGCACTGTCCGTTTCAGTGCTGCTGCATGTTGGTAGATGACTGACGGAGCACGATTCTCCCAGCAGAGAACAATGGGTTTTTGAAACTAGTTAGTAATATGGTAAAGGGTAAAGAATGAGAAGTGGTAACCTGGATTATTTCTGGCCGTTTCTGTAGGGTAGAAATTATATTGGTATCACTCTGGAGTAAGGGAGTGATACTGGACTTGATGGGCCTTTGGTCTGTCCCAGTATGGCGATGCTTATGTACTTGTGTAACGAAGCTGGGGCTCTTCTGTTCCTGACTTAGCCCTGAAGGGCATCTCTCGTAGGTATTGCCTACTCTCCTGCTTTGCCATAGGATTCTCAGAACTGTGCAGTATCATAAAGCTGCACATTGTGTCTCACTTTGTCCAATATGTTTGTAAAGTCACAGGAGATTTGCTTCATTTTCTGTTCAACATTGTCCTATCTTCCCAAACGTGGACCCTCCCCTCCCCTTCCATTTACTTTCTTCTCATTTTATCTTTCCCTCTCACCTCTTCTCCCTTTGATGGGTCTTCTTTCTCCCTAGCACAACAGAGGAGTCGTGAGGATAAGATGTCAATAATTCAGCCACGGGTGTAAAATTCAAGATACAGTTTATTGATTGTAGCACTGCGAAGACTCAAAGACGACACTGACAGTGTTTCGGCATGTATGCCTTTGTCAAGAGTCTCAAAGGCTCATTACTCTATTCCACACAGGTCAATGTAAAGAGCGAACAAAGCAGTAAATGGTGTCCAACTTTGCTTTGGACACTAGTTACTGCTCTGTTCGCTCCTTACATTGATAGAGTAGATAGAGTAATGAGCCTTTAAGACTCTTGACAAAATCATAGAATTATTGACATTTTATCCTCACGACTCCTCTCATGTGTTGTGCTCTTCTTGTGTGTGAGGCCACCTTGGGCTTTTTTCTTCACTGTCTTCTTTCTCCCCTATAGGGATTCCCCTCCCTTTTGTCTAGCCTCCCATCACTCACAGGTTCTCTATCTTCTCCTCATGTTGAGGTTCTTGCTGTTATAGTCTTTTTCTGCTCACAGACCCTCCCTTCTCCCTCCAATCTCTGACCCTCACAGGCCAACTTCCTTCCATCCTTCTTTGCTTATCTTGGCGCCTCTTTGAACTCTCCCTCCAGTGTATGATATTTCTCTATGGTGAGATTTAATATTTTGCTTTCTTTTCTTCTCACAGCATTTTCTATCCAGTCAGCACTAGGCGTGGAGACAGCACACAACAGTGGACGTAAGGAGAAGCTGACATAAATGGATCACCTTTAACTAGCTGGAATATATTTATCAGTTTTCACCACATGGAAAATACACTGATTTTTGTCCTCTTTGCCCTTGTTCCATCTTGCCTCTACTCTTTAAATGCAGAAAGCTGAGGGACTTTCAGAACACCTCGCACCTCTGAATCTGTCCTACCTCTCTTCTGGAGCTGGAAGCTATCATTACAAACATGCATCTTCCATCTCTTCCCTTCCTCTGGGTGACTGAATTGCTCTATGGCTGGAACCTGTCCCTTGTACTTTGGCTTTGGACTGCTGCTTTGCAAGTAGATTGTCAAGCCTACTCTCAGACTGTGAATACACACTATGGAAAGATCCGGGGCACACGAGTGCCACTGCCCAGCGAGTTCCTGGGTCCTGTGGATCAGTATCTGGGAGTACCATATGCAGCACCTCCTGTTGGAGAGAAGAGATTCTTGCCTCCAGAGCCTCCCCCCTCATGGTCTGGGATCAGGAATGCCACTCACTTCTCCCCAGTTTGTCCCCAGAACATTCACAACGCTGTGCCCGAAATCATGACACCCATCTGGTTCACCTCAAATCTGGATATAGTCACCACTTACATTCAGGACCAGAGTGAGGATTGCTTGTATCTGAATGTATATGTGCCAACCGAGGATGGTGAGTCCCCAGAGGGTTCTTGAGCTTTTTTGCTGATGGGTTTTGTTCTCCTTTTGACTTTTTCGTTTCTCTGTTCGGAGCATGATGTCATTGGTTTCTGCTGCATGTTGGCTTTTTGTGACCCTTCCCACCTCATTCTATGCCACTTGCTCTCTTGCTCATGCTCTATTCTGCTTCCTCTGATCCCCATCACCCATCTGTCCTTTTGGTAGATGTGAACCCTCCAAAGCCATGTGACCAGAGCTTCTGCTGCTGGGCTCTCACTAGTCCTGGTCTGTGTGCTAGAAGGTGAGGTGGGCTATGAGAGTCCCTGCTAGGGAGTGGAAGGCCATTCTCCCAAGTGCATCTCACATCGGCAAAGCTTCAGAGCCTATTTAGCTTCAACTTGGGGAACCAACTACTTATTGTCTGTTGATTACTTCTCAAAATTAACTGAAATGTAAAATACAAAACTTGTGGAAGAGGGGTGAGGTTTTGGGAAGGGCTGGTGATGTCAGGATACAGTCACACTTGATTTATTTGCAAGAAATAAAAGGCCCCCTCTCCCTCTGAAGTAGTTGGTGTGTTCGTAGAGGGTTTGTGTATGCACTCATTGTAAAAGTACTAATGGGGTTCGGCTCCTTATCTAGGGTTACCAGATTTATTTGTGCAAAAATGAGGACATGTGGCTCTGCCCCACACAAACTTCATCTCTACTTTCCCGAGTCCGGCCCACATCTGAAGGGTCTCCAAGCAACGAATGGATGCATGTGACATCATCGTGTTGCATCCGCACATGCTCGGTGGCTCCCCAAACTCAGGGCCTTCCAAAACTGCCGAGTTTTGGGAAATTAGTCTCTAAAAAGAGGAGATGGTAACCCTCACCTTCTCAGGTTATAAGAACACAAAAATAGCCTTTCTGTGTCCATCAAGCCCAGTAGCCCATTCTCATAGTAGATGATCCAGGTCTCTAGGACCTGGCTAAAACCCAAGGAGTAGCAACATTCCATACAGAATCTCAAAGAATAGCAAGATTCCGGAACCCCAAAGAGTAGCAACATTCCATGCAGAATCCCCAAAGAGTAGCAACATTCCATGCTACTGATCCAGGGCAAGCAGTGGCTTCCTCCATGTCTTTCTCAATAACAGACTATGGACTTTTCCTCCAGGAACTTGTTCAAACTTTTTGTAAAACCAGCTATGCTATCCGCTCTTACCACAATTTCTGGCAATGTGTTCCAAAGCTTTAACTATTCTCTGAGTGAAAAAAAAATTCCTCCAATTGGTTTAAAAGTATTTCCCTATAACTTCATCGAGTGTCTCCTAGTCTATTTAATTTTTGACGGAGTGAAAAATCAATCCACTTGTACCCCGTTCTACTCCCTCAGCCATCTCTTTTCCAAGCTGAAGAGTCCTAACCTTTTTAGTCTTTCCTCATATGAGATGAGCTCTATCCCCTTTATCATCTTGGTCGCTCTTCTTTGAACCTTTTCTAGTGCCGCTATATCTTTCTTGAGATAAGGAGACAAAAATTGAACATAATATTCCAGATGAGGTCGCACCATGGAGCGATACAGGGGCATTATAGCATTCTTAGTCTTGTTAACCATCCCTTTTTAAATAATTCCTAGCATCCTAATTGCTTTTTGGCTGCCGCCACACATTGGGCGGAAGATTTCATCGTATTGTCTACGATGATACCCAGATCCTTTTCTTGGGCGCTAATTCCCAAGGTGGACCCTAGCATTCGGTAACTGTGATTCGGGTTATTCTTCCCAATGTGCATCACTTTGCATTTGTCCACATTAAATTTCATCTGCCACTTGGACGGTCTGCCTTCAATTTGGACAGTCTGCCTTCAATCCACATGCGTTTTAACAACTTTGAACAGTTTAGGGTCATCTACAAGTTTAATCACCTTACTTGTCATTCCTATTTCCAGATCATTTATAAGTCAAATAGCACCAGTCCCAGTATAGACCCCTGTGGCACTCCTTGGGAAACTCGATATCTCTGCCTAATGTCCTTTTCAGGAGACTGACTGTTGTACTTATGTAAGTGGCCAGTGAACAATTAAAACCTGGGCTTAGGGGGAATGTATATTAAGCTATCTAACGATGCGTGTATCTCTGTGTGAATGGATGAGGCAGGCAATCTTGGAAGAGGTCAGCTTGTTGGTAAGAGAGGAGGTAGAAGGGAACTGGAGGAGGAACAGGAGGGATGGAATGGGCAAGAAAGTGCAGAGAGAGGGAGGAGAGCACTTATCACTTCATGCAATTTCTGGCCTACCAGACAGTGCCAACGAGAGTAAAGCTGAAATGATTTTCATGTGGGGAAGGTCTGCAGAGCAGAGGGGAATGAAAGAGGGTTTAGGGTTGGCAGTACAGAGAGATGTGGGAAAGGGTTTAGGGCAGGGGCGTCCAACCTCGGCCTTCGCCAGGTCAGGTTTTCAGGATTTCCCAAATGAATATGCATGAGATCTATTTGCATACAGTGGAAGCCAGTGAGTGCAAATAGATCTCATTCAAATTCATTGGGGAAATCCTGAAAACTTGACTAGATTGTGGCCCTCGAGGACCAATGTTGGACAACCTGGTTTATGGCAAGGCTAATAATAATAATAACTTTATTCTTATATACCGCCACAATCTTGCGACTTCTAGGCGGTTTACAATGAAGAGAAACTGTACAGACAGCGAATTACAGAGTATAGCATTGAACATCTAGTGATAGTAACAGGAGAGTTACAGGGTCTGTGTATTACACGGTTTCACAATGAGTAGCATTATACATTATACAGTGTCTGCTACTCAAATAGCAGACACAAATCAAGAAGAATTGACCCCAGGAGTCCACAGAGAAAGAAATCCAAAGCAAACCAAAAGTACACTGTGGAATGGCGATGATCCTGAGATGGACTTTAATGAAGGAATCAGAGTTCCAAATATACAGTGATAATCCCAGTTCCAAATGTACAATAAAATTATCCACATATAAAATACTCTACATGAAAAATGAAAATCCATATACAAAACATGAGGACCTAGTCCGCTAGTGGCGCTGGACCCAACATGGTCCGCATTTCGACAAGATGTCTTCTTCAGAGGTCCCTAAGCCTTGATTTTTAGCAGCGCTTGTCTCTCCACATATCAGCAATCTCTACGTATCCACCAATATAGGACCATTAGGGACCCCTGAAGAAGACATCTTGTCTTGACTCCTCACTGGCAGTTGCAGTAATTCACACAAGTTGTCTGCCACTGAGCCTGGAGCCTGATTTCTGCTGTATCCTGCCCTCTTGTGATGTAACTTCCTTCTTCTGCAAGTGTGGGGTGCAGCAGAGAAAAGGATCCAGGCTCAGTGGAAGACAGCCTGTGCAAATCATTGCCACTACGGGTGACCTGGATAGAAAATCTTTTTAAGATAGGCCAAGGGAAAATCAAATATAGGGGTGGTGGAGACAAATGGAAAGCGATGGAAGGGAAGGAGAAAGAGAGATACTGGACAGCGGGAGGGAGAGAAGAGAGATGGAGATAGGTATGTGGTAGCTTCTGAACCTCCATTCAAAATGTTTCAGTAGATCTGGATTAGGGTGTGGAGGGCAAGGTGATGAGAGATGGTTTAGGGAAGCAGTATAGTGGGAGGTGGGAAAGGGTTTAGGGTGTGGAGGGCAGAGAGGTTCAGAAAGGGTTTTGGATATATAGGATAGAGGACGGGGAAGAAGGGAGGACAGAGGAAATGGGGAAAAGGTTTAGATGCACAACAGAACAGTATGCAAAGTCCAATTTAACCTTTGTCTATGTATTTCTTTTTTATCCCCCCTTCTACAAAACTGTGGAGCGTTTTTTAGTGCCAGCCATGGTGGTAGCAGCTCTGATGCTCAGAATTCTATGTGGTTAAAATCCACACTACAGGGGGGCACGTGATGCTGGGAGGGTGAACGGACGTGCCTCGGTGTAGCTCCGTGCCGTGCCGACATATCCTGCAATTTCACCAGCTTTTCACCGAACGGCGCAACAACTAACCTTGCGACCCTGAACGGCCTCGCTGTGTTGCTTCTGCTCCGAAAAGTCTCTTTGGGCTAGGCAGGGTTGATGGCAGCGAAATCGGCCAGAACTGTGAGAGATAAGCAGAGGGGACAGGACGGCAAGATGGCGGAACACCACGAGGTGCCGGTCTTCACCCTGGAAGCAGCTGCGGTTCAGGAGCTCACGCGATCGCTGACCCTAGTCATGGAGGACAAGCTTGCTACCATACATACCTTCATGGAAGGTATCAAAGAAAGTTTAGATTCGCAAGCCGGCCGGCTCCAGCGCGTCGAGGACAGGATAGCCCAGCAGGAGGACGTAACGGCCAATATTGAAGAGCGCCTTCGCACGCTGGAATCAGTGAATGCAGCCCGGGGGAACGTCTTGAAGATCTGGAAAACAGAGGACGTCGCAAGAATTTGAGGTTTGTGGGGATCCCCACTTCCATCAGGGATGTCGATCTGCGCACATGGCTGGAGGAGTGGCTGCCCAAGGCTCTTGCTATGCCTGACCAGCTGGCGCCATTTTCTATAGAGAGGGCTCCCGCCGCGATGAAGATTCCCGGCCTCGGCCAGTCATCGCACGTTTTCTCAATTATGCTCTGAAGGAGCGTGTGCTGGCCCAATACCGCAAGGGACGGGATCTTAACCTGCATCTGGAGGGTCGTAAGGTGCTCATCTTCCAGGATTTCTCGCCTCAAGTCTCCTCGAAGCGACGAGCCATGGCGCCCCACTGCAGTGAGTTGGTTAAACGTAATATCCGCTTTTCATTGCTGTACCCTGCACGGGCAAGAGTGACCTATAATAACTCTACAGCTTTCTATAATACACCTGAAGAGCTGGAGGGGTTTATTAAATCTTTACCGGCTCCATTACAGGGGGCTCTGCACCCTTCCTGAATCGGCCCGGCACAAGTCCTCTCGAGAGCCACTATGTAGCCTTCCTGGTTTTTGTGTTCCCTGTCTCTGTTGGCAGCGGGAAGGTGGCGGTGCAAGCCATGATTGCCAATTGCCCCTCGTTGTGTTGGATGCGGGGGCAGCTGGATGGATGCCTTAGGGGACTGAGGCGGCTGAATCTTTCCTGATGGCAGTTGCCCACCTAACTTTAGAACTCTATGTCTGCTTTCCTCCAGCAACAGCTACCCCATTTAGTCACAGTGGCAGTGGTGGCCTGTGGGACAGTGATCTTGAGCCGCAGCCCTTGACTCTTCTACTTCTACAGGGCCTCTGGTGGTTGCTTTTAGCCCTGTATGCTGGCCATATCTGACGAGGGACATTGAAAGTACTCTTCTCCAGTGTTCAGCATGTTTCTTTGTTTCTCCACGAGTTTTGTTCGCCAGGGGCTGGATTGTGCGGTGTACTGCACTTTTCTGGTTCCACATGTTACTTGTTAAATGGAAATTCTGTTATGTTTTATACAGTTCGATATTCTCTCTCAGAATTTGTCTTACTGGACTTTGGGACTCTATTCATGCTGCAGATGTCACCATCGGCTATGTTTGCCTTGCACCTTATCTTTATGGGGGCCCTGGTCTTGCCACACTCTAGCGGCTCTGGGGTCGGTGCACTGTCCGATTTGGTGCGGCCTGGGGCTACAGGGTTGGGGATTCTAAGGGTTGGGGTTTAGCAGGGGATTTCCCATGCTCTGTTTGGGTCTGGAATATGTGGGGGAGGGGAGGGAGGGGACGGGAGTGAATTGTATGATTAGCTTGTGTGTGGTGGTATGCTTGAGGTTGTCTGACTGTTTTCTCTGCCGGTTTGATGGGGCTTGTGGGGGTATTTTACTGTTGGCATTTTCAATTCTGATGATGTGTATGTTTTCCGGGGAGGGACATAGCTGGGATGTCCCACTCTGGTCTACTTGTTCGCTCCATATCTGTCTTTTCTTACTCTGTGTTCTTCCTTTGCTATGCCCTTATTGAAAGTGAAATCCCTAAATGTGGATGGGATCCATTCCCCTATTAAACGTACAAAACTGTTAGCCTATCTTAAGAGAGAACACACTGACATTGCCTACTTACAGGAGACCCATCTGACGCCTATTGAACTTGGTAAGCTTCGCCGGGATTGGGTGGGGCAGGTGTGCCATGCTTCTTATACAGCTAGGAAATGCGGGGTGGCTATCCTTATCCACAAAAACATACCCTTTCATATTCATAGCCAGATTGCTGACCCCCATGGCCGGTACATTATCCTGGTTGGGGAACTATGGGGCAAACCTTTAGTATTATGTAATATCTATGCTCCAAACCTCTATAACCCTGCATTTTTTGTGTCCTTGGTGGGCCACCTGGCTCCGCATCTGCCTCAACCGCTCATTTTGGGTGGTGATTTCAACTTTGTAGCTCACCCCCAATGGGATCACAAACCCGCTAAACCGGTTCCGAAGGGACATTTCACCAAAGGTGTGCACTTCCTCATGAAGGAACTGGGTCTGCTGGACTCATGGCGTACCTTGCATCCGGATGAATACGATTTTTCATTTTACTCCCACCCCACTCGACTTATTCGCGCATTGACTATATCCTTATCTCTGCTTCGTTCTTCCCTCACCTGATGGATGCCAGCATTTCTGTGCCGCTGATTTCTGATCATGCTCTTTTAGGCCTCTCCTTACAGTTTGGCTCTCCGGCAGTGGGTCGTGTTTGGCGAATGTCTCCCCACCTCTTTAATGACGCTTCGTTCCGTGAGTTTTTCCAGAAGAAGTGGGATGAATTTGTTCACACCAACTCTGTGGAAGATGCGGGCGGTCATGCGGGGACACATTCTGGCTTACTCTGCCTCCTTGAAAAAACGACGTGATAGCGAACTTCTTTCTCTGTCCAGAGACCTTGCTGCTTATAGGAATCTTCATATTTCTCGACTTGATGATAACACCAGACAGATCATGAGTACTCTTAAATCTAAAATTAATCTTCTTTTAGATCAACGAGCTAGCCGTAACATTTATTGCTATAAATATAAATTACATCGGTGGGAATTTCACATTAGCATGTTCGCTAACGATATGCTCTTATATGTTAACCATGCTGACCGGACTATGCCAGCCTTAATGTCAATTATCCGATCTTATGGTGTTTTTTCCGGTCTCAAAATTAACTTCGAGAAAACAGAGGCTCTTTTGTTAGGAAACTCAGCTGTGGAACCGTGGTGTCAGGGATTGGGAGTGGGTATAGCACTTGGGAAACTGAAATATTTAGGCATTATGCTTTATAGAGACCACCGTAAGTTGTATGATGCCAACGTCACCGCTACTATTGGACGGATTAAAGCTCTTTGTCTCAAGTGGCACTCGCTCCCCCTTTCCCTGCTGGGTCGTGTGGCCTTGGTAAAAATGGTGTTATTTCCGAAACTGCTGTACCCCTTACAAACCATTCCCGTCTGGATTTCTCGTACGGACGAACGTTCTTACCAATCTATTATCCGCTCTTTTGTCTGGAGGGAGAAAGTGGCCCGCATCAATGCTCTTAAATTGTCTCAGAGTAGAGACAGAGGGGGTTTAGGCCTACCTGCTCTTCGTGTTTACAATGTGGCGGCGCTTCTCCGCTGGATCCATGAACAATTGGTATCTTCGCGTTGATATTCCCCTGCAGCCTTGCTGGAGGATTGTTGCGCACCCTGGTCTTTTTCGTCGTTCGTTCATGGGGTGGGAGGCGGGGGTGGGGGGCTTTGTACTTCTTTTCTTCCATTTCTTCTCCCTTTTCGCAAAGCCTGGAGATGGTGGCGTGTGCACCAGGGCAAGTTGCCTATTGTTTCTCCCTTCCTTTCTCTTCTCCATACTCCTGTTTTTGCGCCCGGGGTGGGGGGCTTGGCGGGTTTGAGAGGACGCTCAGAACGCGATACGACCCTGGGTGATGTGCTGGCGTTGGGGGGAGGAGAGTTCCCTTCTTTCGCTCAAATGCAAACATCATGGTCTTTACCTACTGCCCACTTTTACACCTATCTCCAAATTCATCACTACTATCATACTTTAGTGCGCACTCATGGGGACAGCTGGGGTTATGGCACTTTGGACACGATTTTCCTCTCCACCCCCACAGAGACCAATAAAATATCCACTTGGTATGGCGAGGGGAGGGACAAACTTGGGGAGAGTTGTCTACATACTTTGGTAAGAGAGTGGGCTGCCGAACTTGAGATGGAGGTATCCATCCATGATATCAGACTCCTTTTTCACACGTTATACCTCCATGTGAAAGCGGCGACCTTGCAAGAGACACAGTACAAAATTTTGCATCGTTTTTACCTTACCCGAGCCCGGGGACATGTCATGGGGTTATGGCCTGATGATAAGTGCCTTAAATGTAAAACCCATAGGGGTAATTTCCTGCACTCCTTCTTTGTCTGTTCAAAGCTGGCTTTCTGGACCATAGTCAGGCAGTGTTTGGCTGTTTTACTGCAGTGCACGTTACCATGGAATGCACCTGCTCTGCTGTTGGGGGATGTCTGTGACCTCCAAAACCAAGGCTTGGATTTCCCTTCCCAGAAATTTGTTTTACATGCAATTCTTGTGGGGAAAAATCTTCTTTTGAGCTATTGGACTTCTGAGGAGGCTCCGTCTTACAACCTGTGGGTGACCATGATGCGACAGCAAGCCCGCTTTGAGTTGGACACTTATGAGTCCCGAACACAGGACCACTGGAAGTCTTACTGCTCCCTATGGCAGCAGTTTTTGGATATGGATGCCTCGTTGATATAGACTGTTCTTTCGGGTAGATTGTGTGGATTTCTGGATCCTTTTTCCACTTATGTTGCCACTATAACGATGCCGGCAGAGAGAGCGTGATAGGGGTTTGTGGTTGTGAATGTGTGAATGGCTGGGTGCGTCTGTAGAGTATGGCTGCATTTCTGTTTGGTTTGGTTTGCTGCGTATGGCTGTGGTATGCTTGTCCTGAATCGTTTGGGGATTTGGGTTGTTTGTTCTCCATATTCAAAATGGACGGAGGGTGCTGGTCTGCGAGCCTGGCATGCCTATTTTCCAATGCCCACGATGTGGTACTATGTTGTCTTTTGAATGCTTTGTGAGTTCATTCCTATTGCTTGTACCACTCTGCTACTGTTTATTTGCCGCTTTGTTTATATTGATGCCATGTCACGGGCTCTTGCTGTCCAGGTATCCTGTGTCTCAATAAACATGATATTTTAAAAAAAAAACAAATCCACACTACAGTTTTGTAAACGAGGGAGGGGTTAGTTTGTGATTACATATTCCATACTAGGCGAAGGTGTTTTCTGTGTGTTCGAAAGACATGGTTTTCTGTTAGGATTGACTGCAGGATTGATCTGTACTGGTCTGGCTTGTTTAGTTTTACTCCAACTAAAAGGTGTATTGATGTTGTATGTAAGATGCTGCATTTTCCTAGGTACTTATGTATGACATGTGGCTTGTTACTAAAAATAATGTTTTTCGTACAGATGGGGGGGGGGGGTCAAAAAATGATGGGCCCCGGTTGTCACATATGCTAGGTACGCCACTGGTGATATGCACGAATGTCAAATTGAGTGGGATGAAGGTAGGAGAATTTGTTGGTGTAGGTGGTGAGTTGAGGTGCAGACCAGGGTTTCAAGTAGTTTGGTTAACAGAGGAATGCCAACAATTGGTCTGAAGTTTGATGGAGTGAATAGGTGTACTTGGGTTTTGGGAATCGGTGTGAGTGCAATTCATCCCTTACTTCCTGGTAGTACACCAGCTGCTAATAGGTTGTTGAGTAGAGAGGTTAAACATGGTGTTTTAGGCCTTGGGATGTATGCGACAAGATATGAAGGACATTTGTCCAGTATACAACTTTTGTTGGATAATCTTTTCAGTGGAGAGTGTATGTCATCTGGAGTAAGAGGGTCAAAATAATAATAATAATAACTTTATTCTTCTATACCGCCATAGTCGTGAGACTTCTAGACGGTTCACATCGAAGAGAGCTGGACAATCAGCGAGTTACAATGTGTTGAAGTCCGGAATACAGTATATAGAAACTTACAAAAAGCATATAGAATCTTACAGAAGGTCCGGGATACAGCGTATAGAATCTTACAAGAGCTTATAGAGTCTTACAAAAAGGCAGAGAGATACCAGTGGTGGAGTGCATTAGTTGGAATAGTTTTTTGATATGGAAGGTTTTGTTTTCAGTTTCCGAGGCATAGTGTATTCTTTGCTTTGGTTTTGGGTTTGTTTGGTTTTTGTTGAACATGTTTATTAGAGAAAAATAAGCAAATACAAAGATGCAAAAACATTCCAAATTCAGGAAACAATAGTAGGTACACTAATAAACAATAGTTTTTGATATTATTCCCCACTCAACCCCCCTCCCTCACCCCAGTAAAGAGAAAAAACAGGGCAAGCCAGCAAAACAGCCAGAGAGTAACCAAATGGTAAAAAAATTATAAATTTAATAATCTACTGCGAGCAGTAGGAGTCAAAGAAGTCCCAAAAGGTTCCCACATAGACTGAAACCTTCAGCCCTCAGATGAGTCCCAATTGGATATTCTATGTCGTTCCATCTGTAGATACTGAAACAAGAAGGCCCTCCATTGCACCAAAGTTGGAGTCTCTGGGTAAAGCCGCTGCAGCAGAATAGCCTTAACTCCAAGGAGAGAGGCCAATTTGAAGAAACTTTCAGGCCCTTAGGTACCGGGGCAACTATGGGACTGAGCAAAAAGGATTAAGGCATTTCGCAAACAATGGGCACGTCAAAGTTGGGATATATGTAATAAAATCCTCTTCCAAAAACAATGAATTGCCGGACAGCGGTAGAGCATATGGCCCAAAGTTGCTCCAGAGCCACCACACTGTGGACAAACAGAATCCGTTCGCATAGTCATGAGCAAGGCCCTGCTCGGCGAAATATGACAGCACATCACCAGTTTATAAGCGATTTCCCAAAGAGACATAGGGAGATAAAGCTGAGACATCCATTGAAGATAATGCTGAATCCACTCGATAGAAAAGGATACCCCTAAGTCTGTCGACCAGTGCAATCTTAATTTAGAATAATCATAACGCGGCAAGAGCTCCAGTAGACTTTGACGATGAAATCTCATTTTGCGCAGTGAGACAAAGAGCCTCACAAGATAGTTCATAACACTCTGAAGTCAAAGAAGATGCTGGCAAAGTGAGAATATAATTCTGCAATTGCCAATAAGCATAAAGATCCCGAGTAGATAACAAAAATTCTGTCTATAATGAAGCAAACAAACACAACTCCCCTTAATCCGTAAGCACCTGATGAAGATAACAGAGACCCCTAGATCGCCAAGAGGAAAAGGTTGAAGAAGTCCGTCCCAGTTCAAAATCAGGATTACCCTTAATCGGTAACAAAGGAGAGCAATCTGAGTGAACCTGTAAAAAAGAGCATAAATGCCGCCAAGCCACCCAAGCTGCAGAATAGATCGGATAAGCATGAAAAAGAGAGCGAAAATGTTTCTGAGAACAGTGCAGTAATGTGCTAAAATGAAATTGTTGCAAAAGAACTGTCTCCACTGAAGTATATGAAAATGTAGAAAACTTGCGAAACCAATCGTTTAGATAACAAAATTGACAAGATAGATCAAAGAGTTGAATATTAAGTAGACCTAGGCCACCTTTATCTCTGGGAGTAGCTAAGACTTGATAAGCCAACCACGGTCTCCTTCCATTCCAAATATATTTGTTTAAAGCTCGGATTATACATGAATGAGATCACGGTGAGAGCACAACCAGCAGTATTTGGAAAAGATAAAGCAAGTATGGTAAAAGCAACATGTTATAAAGAGCAATCTGGCCAGAGAGGAAGAGCGGGAAAGAACGCCAGATATCCAGCTTCTGTTCCATAAAACGAAGACGAGAATCAACATTTAACGAATAAAGATGAGAAAGATCAGAAGGCACCAAAATACCTAAGTATTTAATGTGATCTGTCACCCAGGTCAAAGGAAATGGACCTCTCCAGGACTCAACCAGATGAGAGAAAAACCCATATTCAGCTCTCAGCCCCAAAAGAGAATATAAGAATAGCCTTACTGGGTCAAACCAATGGTCTATCAAGCCCAGTAGCCCGTTCTCACAGTGGCCAATCCAGGTCACTAGTACCTGGCCAAATCACAAGAAGTAGCAATATTCCATGCTACCGATCCAGGGCAAGCAGTGGCTTCCCCCATGTCTTCCTCAATAACAGACTATGGCCTTTTCCTCCAGGAACTTGACCAAACCTTTCTTAAAACTAGCTACGCTATTCACTCTTACCACAACCTCTGGCAATGCGTTCCAGAGTTTAACTATTCTCTGAGTGGAGAAAAATTACTCTTATTGGTTTTAAAAGTATTTCCCTGTAACTTCATCAAGTTCATTTTTGACGGAGTGAAAAATTGATCCACTTGTACCCGTTCTACTCCACTCAGGATTTTATAGACTTAAATCCTATCTCCCCTCAGCCGTTTCTTTTCCAAGCTGAAGAGCCCTAACCGTTTTAGTCTTTCTTCATAATCAAGAAGTTCTATCCCCTTTATCATCTTGGTAGCTCTTCTTTGAACCTTTTCTACCGCCACTATATCTTTCTTAAGATAAGGAGACCAGATACAAATATTGGTCTTTGTCTTTGTGGAGCTGTTTGGGACTCTGCTTGGATCAAATATCTGTCCATAAAAAAGAGAAAATATCTTTTTCAAGGTCCTGTGGGCACAAGAAAAGAGTCGATGGGGACGAATAAGGCCTGGGGATCAGGAGCTAAGCACTAACATGTCCTGCTAAGCTCACTACATCACAGACTCACTTAGGTTTGTTTGTTTTTTTAAAAATTAATTTATGTGGTGTTTGTACATTTTTATGGCTGATTTCCATGATAGTTTGTGGTCATGAGAACAGCTTTTCTGCCATTGTCTAAGCATCAACATGCTCGCTTTTCTATCTTTAGGTTCTCAGTGTTCCAGGATACACTGCAAAGATGTGTAGAGGCAATGTTCTGTCCCAGTTTTGTAGTTTTTCTGACATCAGTTAAAGACCATCCTAATTGTTCAGATACTTTGGTCCACAATTGGTTGGGATCTGTTCTTCTTCTGCTTAAGATTTTTTTATTAGCTGGTTTGTTGGGGAAGAGTAAATGATCGTAGGGAATGATCAGACCAGGATACTGCTGTCCAGTCTGTGTCTGAGATTGTGTTAGGTTGGTTGCTCTGAAGTCAATGGTGTGATCTCTCTCATGTGTTGAATGTGAGGGTATTAGCTCCAAGTGGCTATTTGACAGGAATTTTTTTAAGTCCTGGACTGTTGGATTAACTTTCTTAAAACTTGACTTAACTAGGATGATGATTGTAGTAAATTTACATGACATGTTTGATATTATTTTTGCAGTTTAGGGTAGATTTGGGTGCATGATTTTGCAAGGCCTATAGTGCTGGGGTAATTGTTATTTTCATCTTCTAGTTTACAAACCATATATTCTAATCCTTGTAATGTAGCAGTATCAATTATGGCTATGTGGAAGAAACTTTTCTAAATGAGTGCAAGTCCACCTCCTCGTTTGTCAGATCTTGGTGTGTGAAGAATGTTGCATCCAAAGGGACCTGTATTTGGATAGTCAACCCCAACTGTCTGCGAACCAGGGAAACCTTCCTGGTGATCTTTTCTCCCCTTTGCCACAGGATTCATTCTATCTTTACACTGTGGCAAGCCAGGAGAATCGCTACACTTGCCACATTATACAGAATTGCCTAATAGGCTTTCTGAGGACCACATGAAGGGCCACACAAAGGCCCATTTAGCAGGGCCCGCCGGTGGGAGACGCCTGCCTGGGCTTCTGCCCTTTAAACAGGGCAGGGAAGTTTGCCTCTAATATTGGGTGGGCGGAGCTTATCCATGATGGACTGCAGCTCCGGAGGGGTAAGAAGCTTCCTTCTTTCCCTGCTGGTATAAGGGTGAATGGAAGGCAAGGACTTCAATGAGGGGGGTGGGGGGGCATTGCTATAAAAATCGGTTTATGTTTTGAGATTTCTGATCTCTATGATGTTTTAATGCATGCAAAAGGTTAAAATTATTTTGTGCTCCATATATTGGAGAATCAAATGTTGCGTTTACTCAATAGTAACTTGAAGGAAATGCATTTTAATCTTATTAAGAACTGGATGTTTGGTTTCACTACCAGTATATACTTAACAGTTGTCCCAATTCACTTATATCCCTGTTTTCTGCAGTTATTCAACTGATTTTTTTTTTAAGTTCTTTATTGATTTTCCAACTATCAACAGTGCAATAAACAAGTAGATAAAAACATAATAATTCAAGAAAAGCACATTCATCTTACATACATACATGAGCAAACATTTTTCCCCCTCCCACCCACCCAATGACTAATCAAGAAAAACACAAATACAAAGATTCTTTCAATAACCTTTCCTAATTTAAAATAATGACGACACTTCTAATTACCGCCCTATCTCCAATTTACCTTTTCTAATGAAACTATCTGAAAAACTAGTCTTTGAACAACTCTCAGATTTTATCGAATCTTCGAACGCCCTCCACCCTAACCAAACAGGTTTTCGAAAACATCATAGTACAGAATTCTCGATGATCGGTCTTGTAACAAATATCCATTATTATCTTGACCATCACAAATCCGTTGCCCTTTTCTCGTTAGATTTATCAGCCGCATTTGATACAATTGATCATGAACTTTTATTAAACCGGATGCAATCATTAGACATAGGCGGTCAAGTCTTACAGTGGTTAACCTCTTTTTTATCAGACCGTACTTCCCGAGTCAAATTCAATGACGTCTATTCTTCAAATTACTCTTCAACCTACGGGGTGCCGCAGGGATCAATACTATCACCTCTCTTATTTAATATTTTCTTATCACCTCTTCTTACCATCTCGCAATCACTAGGTTTTACAACATTTTCCTATGCAGACGATATTCAACTCATACACCCCTTTGACCCAGAAAAAGATGAAGAAATAAAAGCAATCAATGAAAAACTAGAACTAATAAAAAACTGGTTAAGTCGTAACAAACTGGCATTGAACATTCAAAAATCAAAAACCATGTTTTTTACCTGGAAAGGAAACTTAACACCAATTTCACCATTTATTCTAGACAATACCCCTCTAGAATCTGTATCTAAACTGAAAATTCTTGGAGTAATAATTGACGTAGACTTATCATTTCACTGTCATATTAGTGAAATAGTTAAATCATGCTTTTATAGACTACGTCTTATTCGTTCAATCTCCTCTTTCCTTGACTCCAAATCAATCAACATTCTGGTCCATTCTCTTATCATATCTAAAATTGATTATTGTAATTCTCTCCTTATTAACATAACTCAGAAAGAAAAAAGACGACTTCAGATAATCCAAAATACTGCAATAAAATTAATCCATAAAGCGAAAAAATATGATCACGTCACTCCATTATTGATTAAATCACACTGGCTACCCATTTCCCACCGAATTACTTTCAAAATTATACTTTTGGTATATAAAACAGGTCATTGGTGAGGCCCCACTTGGAGTATTGTGTTCAGTTTTGGAGACCGTATCTGGCGAAAGACGTAAGAAGACTTGAGGCGGTCCAGAGGAGGGCAACGAAAATGATAGGAGGCTTGCGCCAGAAGACGTATGAGGAGAGACTGGAAGCCCTGAATATGTATACCCTAGAGGAAAGGAGAGACAGGGGAGATATGATTCAGACGTTCAAATACTTAAAGGGTATTAACGTAGAACAAAATCTTTTCCAGAGAAAGGAAAATGGTAAAACCAGAGGACATAATTTGAGGTTGAGGGGTGGTAGATTCAGGGGCAATGTTAGGAAATTCTACTTTACGGAGAGGGTGGTGGATGCCTGGAATGCGCTCCCGAGAGAGGTGGTGGAGAGTAAAACTGTGACTGAGTTCAAAGAAGCGTGGGATGAACACAGAAGATTTAGAATCAGAAAATAATATTAAAGATTGAACTAGGCCAGTTACTGGGCAGACTTGTACGGTCTGCGTCTATGTATGGCCGTTTGGAGGAGGATGGGCAGGGGAGGGCTTCAAAGGCTGGGAGGGTGTAGATGGGCTGGAGTAAGTCTTAACAGAGAATTCGGCAGTTGGAACCCAAGCACAGTACCGGGTAAAGCTTTGGATTCTCGCCCAGAAATAGCTAAGAAGAAAAAAAAAAAAAAAATTTAAATTGAATCAGGTTGGGCAGACTGGATGAACCATTCGGGTCTTTATCTGCCGTCATCTACTATGTTACTATGTTTTAAAACATTGATCTTCAATGAACCACAATTTATCTCAAAAATGATTATTCCATATAACTCCACAAGTTCCCTACGATCTTCCTCCTCAAACTTATTATCTATTCCCTCCTTAAAAATTATCGGCACTAGAAGAAATGACATATTTTCCGTTATGGCCCCTACATTATGGAATTCCCTACCAAACTATATAAGAAATGAAAAAGACCTATTATCGTTTAAGAAAATTTTAAAAACTTTTCTATTTCAAGACGCATTTGATACATGACATGACACACTTAAATTTCTAACGTTTTACTACGACCATCAAATTTACCAATTCCCTTTGTTCCTTATTGTGTTTTCCCTTTTATGTAAATTTCAACAGATACAGATATTGTAACTTTTCCCTCCTTTCCTACCCATTCATGTTAGTCTCTATCTTAATTGTTTTTTTTGGGTTTTTTTGAATAACAGCTTTTATTGAAATACACCTCAAGCATAACATAAACATATAGCATACAGCAGCAAGAAAATAAAGTGCAATCAACCACACTCCAAAAAAGAAAAACACCCGAAGTGTAGCCAAGAACAAATACAAATATCATCCCCCCTATTCAACAGTAACAAACTACAAAACCCACCAAAATACAGTCAAAATCCCCCCTCCCCCCCACCCCCCAGGGACAAAACACAGTTCCCACATCACCCAATTAGGTCGAGAAGCATCTAATATCAGAGAGAACAACCAAAGAATGGAATAGGGATATAAATAAAGATTCCCCCCAGTCTCCGCTATCCCAGTCCAGCCGCATAGTCGACTCAGTGCCCCAGTCCACCCCTGCCACTAATCCCCACAGATGCCCGAAATCTGCGCCAAATATGAGCATAGCCATGAAGTTTGCCATGACGTAGAGCTGTTAAATGGTAAAGAAGTTGCCAAGTAAGCAAACGATGCTCCACCATGGCCCACGTGGGAGGGAGCACCTGATTCCAAAGGGAGGCAATAGCTAATCTAGCAGCAGTAAAGGCCAGCTTACAGAACATAGAATCACCCCAAGCTAAATCCAATTGATGCCAGAACAACAAGGCATGTCGCCAATCCACCGGAATGGGGATATCCAGGATCCGAGACACCCGAGAAAAAATCTCAATCCAGAACCCAGACACCCGCCCACACTGCCACCACATATGAAAATAGGTACCCACCTCCCCACAGCCCCTCCAACAAAGAGCACTCGCACCTCCCTGCCAACGAGCCACCACCTGAGGGGTATAATACCAGCGAAAAAGAACCTTGTATCCATTTTCAATCAACAAGGCCGCTATACCCGCCGAAGAAATCTCTGACCAGATATCCCCCCAGGTGTCCCAGGATATAGCAGAGCCCCAATCACCCTCCCAAGCCCTCATGTAGGAATGTGGGGTCCCCCGACAATTGAGGCATCTATATATAGCAGAGAGAGCTCCCTTCCTGAGCACCGGTCCTAACAACAGCTCAAAGGGAGTCTTACCCCCCCCTCAGATCCCTCAAAAGACCCGAGGCCCTGATATAATGCACCACTTGCATGTAGGGAAACAAATCTCTCACCCCAAATCCAAACCTGCCCCGGAGCTCCGAAAAGGGTCGAATACGGCCCAGAACCGGATCCCACAATTGACCCACACACACTAAGCCCCTAGTTTCCCAATCAGCAAACACTCCACCACCCCTTCCCGGTAGAAAATCTGGATTGTGTCTTAATGGGGTAAACCAGGAATGGCGCCTACCCAGCAATAGACTACCCCGGGTCTGATTCCAAACCCTCAATGAAGTTCCCACCGAGGACAGGCCACCCTCCATCCGCACCCTGCCCGGTAACCAAGGCCGATGCAACAAAGGCACCCCTCCACTTAAACTTTGCTCTATCTCCACCCACAGTTTCGGTGTCTGCGTCTGCCACTCTAAAAAGGTGCGCAGTTGAGTCGCCTGATAATATTTTACCACATTAGGAACCCCCAACCCGCCATCACCCCTACCCATACATAAGACCGTCCTACTCACCCGAGGTCTCCTTCCAGCCCAAATAAAGTGAGAGATATGCCGTTGAACTCCCTCCAACGTGTTCCTACTCACCCAGAGCGGCAGTACTTGAAACAAAAACAAAAGGCGCGGCAAAATCATCATTTTCACAACTGCCACCCTACCCAACCAAGAGAAATACTGATCTTTCCAACTAAGCAAATCCTGACGAATACGGCGAAATAGCGGGGGGAAATTAAGATCATAGAGATAAACTCCCGGAGGTCCAAAGTAAACCCCGAGGTAACGGAGAGAATGCTGAACCCACCGGAACGAAAACCGATCTCGGAGGTAAGCCACTCGGTCATCAGCCAAGTTGATGTTAAGGAGCTCAGACTTCCCAACATTGACACGAAATCCCGAGACCCAACCATAAGCATCCAGCTCCCATAAGATAGCATGCAGGGAACCCTCAGGATCCTCCACCGTAAACAAGAGATCATCCGCAAACAATGCTAACTTATAATCCCCACCCGGCACCGTAACCCCCTTGATATCCCAATTCAGCCGCACCCTCTGCGCCAGGGGTTCTATCGTTAAGGCAAAAAGAAGAGGTGAAAGAGGACACCCCTGATGCGTTCCCCGCGCTAGCGAAAAAGTCTCCGAGTAGCCCCCGTTGACCTTAACACATCCAATGGGGCAAGTATAGAGGATCTGGATCCAGTCCCGCATGCGCGGACCCAAACCAATAGATTCCAAAACCCTGAACAAGAAAGGCCAGGAGACCCTGTGAAACGCCTTCTCAGTGTCGACCGACAGAAACACCGTTTCCCTCACTCCCCCCCTTGCCCTTTCAAACAAATTGTAAACCCGACGAGTGTTGTCACCCACCTGTCTTCCCATAACAAAACCCGACTGATCCGGATGGATCAGCCGAGGGATCCAACTCATCAATCTGTCAGCCAAGATCCGCGTAAAAAGCTTAGTGTCAACCCCCAGTAACGAGATCGGCCTATAAGAAGCACATTGCAGGGGATCCTTCCCCTCCTTGGCCAACACCGTCACACCCGCTAATCTCATAAAGTAGGGGAGGGCACTATTCTTTTGCAAGGAGTTAAGAAAACGCAACAAAGGAGGCAGCAAAAGATCCTGAAAGCGTTTATAATATCGAACAGTAAAACCATCCAATCCAGGCGATTTACCAAAGGGCATAGAACGCAACGCTCCACTTAATTGTTTTAAGGTTAATGGATTTATATTGGCTGTGTTTTGGTTTTTTTTTCAATTGTTATACTGTTTTATATTGTTTGTCTTATGTCTAATTTGTCTAAATTGTACGTGAAACCACCACCTGGTGGCTTTTAAACTGTACATCGCTTAGATATTTTTATAAGCGATTCATCAAATGCTAATAAACTTGAAACTTGAACCCTTTCTCCCTCTCTGGATGTTAAAATCAGTAATCATTCCTTACAGAATTTTGTCAATGGTTCCCAAACATCCTTAAATTTTCTATAATGTCCCAGTTGTCATACATTCCAGTTTAAAAGTGTGACATAAAGATTCCCACCAAAAATTATAATTTAACCGTTCACAGTTTTTCCACTTCTTCAAAATAAGTTGTATGGCATAATAAAGAGAAGTTTGTTGTTATGGGAATTTATTGGGCTTTTAGCCCTCATTAACGTGCCAAATAGCACTGTATCATATGTTAAACTCACTGGATTTTCCAGTATTCTATTAATTTGACTCCAAATGGATCACCAAAAGTTAAGTATCAAGGGACAAAAGAAAAGCAGATGATCCATTGTCCCTATATTGAGATGACAGTGCCATCATCTATTAGATTTAGAACTGTCTAACTTTTGTAACCTAACAGGGGTCCAAAAACTTCTATGTAACAAAAAAACCAAGTTTGTTTCATAGATGCTGACGCCGTATATCTCATCCTCCAAGTCCAAATTTGTGACTATTAGATGCAGAAATCTGTTGCTTTATACAATATTAAATATGAGCCAGCTGTTTGAAATATCAGGTCTGATCTTCAACGATGGCATGGTCTCTGGCTTTCTTGGTGGGGGCGTATAGCAGTTATCAAAATGAATGTACTGCCACAATTGTTATTTTGTTCCAAAAGTTGATTCTGATCCCTCCTAGAGCATTTAAAATGCTACAAGCAGAGTTTCAGCGTTTTATTTGGCAGAATAGACCACCCAGGATTTCCCAGACGGTGCTGTGCTGTGGGCTGATAGAACTCGGGGGAGGGGGGGGAGGTAGAGGGGTCCCTAATCTTCACTGGTATTACCTATCTACACAGTTTCGGATTCTATTGGAGTGGGACATAGGGACCCACAAGTGGGGTGTGGTGTTGGAGCAGTCTTTTGTTCCTTATGGTACATTGTCTGCTAGGCTCTGGTCCTCCATCACTGAGAAGCAGTGGGCCCAGGACACGGACAACCCTTATCTGTTACACTTGATTAGAGTGTGGGGTAAAGTAAACTGAGATTGTAATCAGGGGTTGGCGGCCTCCTCTTTAGTGTCTCTGAGGGTGGAACCACAATTCATAGTGGGTAAGACCAACCCAGTTTTTGTGAGATGGGCGCAATTGGGATTAGTCACTTTCCGGGACTTTTGAGGGGCAGGGAGAATGGTGCCTTTTGCAGACTTGAAACACACCTATAGGTTAGGGGAGGGGGATTACCTGGACTACCTTCAAGTGCTAGGGGATGAGACAAGATATCTCCCATAGAGGCTGAACTTCTGGAACAGTTATGGTACCCAGGCCTATCTTGACATTATATCAATATTTGAGGGGGTGAACAATACCATAATATGTCTTTAGGCTGCATTCGGAAAGGGATTTACACTGTACATTTACAACTAAAGAGTGGGAAGCCATATGTAAAGAGGTGGGGTGGGCTGCCACATGTATATTGATTCAAGAAAATGTGTATAAGGTGCTGAGTCGCTGGTATTATACCCCTGAGAGACTTCATAAGATGTTCCACAGTCCTCGGACCAGTGTTGGCGCTGTCAAGGGGCTCTAGGGTCCTTTCTCCACATTTAGTGGGAGTGCTCAGTATTGGTTCCCTTCTGGAAAACTACGATTAGGGCATTATCACAATTGTTGGGTGTCACAGTTCCTCTTACTCCTCAAAGTTGTCTATCAGGGTTAACTAATGTTTGTGCAACTAAATGGCAAACTAGATTGTTAAGGATGGGACTAGCAGCGGTGAAATGTTTAAGAGCAACATATTAGAAACAGACCTGATTTGAGTGAATGAAGAGTGAAACTGTCTATGATGGGGAATATGGAACTATATGTTGCTAAATGCACTCGGTGGATACCTGGACTGTTCTTTCCAAGAAATTGACTGTCTAAGGGGGAGAAGGACCTGGTGTTTGTTATTTGTTCCTTTGGGAAGGAGACAGAGGGATGATATTCAGTTTGCAGGGAGGGGCGAACTGTTACATGGGCAGGGGGCTGAGTGGGATCATACCTCTCAGCCTGGGGACAAGGGGAAGACAATTGTTACTGCACTGTTGCTAATTTTATGGCGTTGATTCATGGCTTTCTGGTTAAATGTTCTGTTCCTGTGGATGTTGAAAAGTGTTTATTTGTTTTGAAAACTTCAATACAAATTTTAAATAGTAAAAAAAAGACATACACAGATTAAATAATTATAAAATTATTACAAGGTGAACTATCTCCAGTTTAATAGATTAATCATTCATATTTGGACAACTTTTCTGCTGTACTTTATTGAAAGAAGATAAATAATCATTACCTTAATAAGAATTTAAATAGTTTTATTTAATCAAAACAATAAAATTTATTCTTGTATTTGTTTAAGCATCCATGATAACTGATGTGGTTAAACAAAATATCTTTAAAGGAAACTTAGACTACCAGCCAGGTCCACACATGAAAAACTTAAAATGCTGTCTTCTGTAGCTCACTCATCTTCATCTTGTTTGTTCATAATCTGGAAAAGAAAAACAAGCTTTCCTGCTTTATTGGGTCCCAAACAATTTCTAAATATGGAATAAATGAGTCCAAAGGAAGAGAATGTTCTTTCTATGCCAGCAGAAGCTACTGCTGTTAAAAGTAAAATCATTACTTCAACAGTCTCCAAATCTAAGTGCTTAATAAGTGACTTCTACCACTTTACTAGTGTAACTTTCTTTAAAACGATTGGTTCCCCCTTAACTCTGAAGGTTATTATAGTTGGCATTACAAATGGATGATTCCTGAATACCCATCTCATAACTAACTATTCTTCATCACTTAAGGTTTGACTCTGGTACTGGATATTGACAATAGTTACCAGAAAAGAGCTGGAGACACTGCCTGTCCCATTTATTTTTTTAATGCTTGTAAATTAATTCTGTCATTGTGCAGCTCTATTTTTAAGTGCTCACTCAGTTCCTTCCAACTTGCAACACCATCAGCAATAAAACAGCTTTTGTTCTGTATTTTGTTTAAAGCTTCAGAAATGGGTTTCAGGATTCTCAAAATATCTTCAACATTTCTCTTAAGCCCAGTGTTGAGGATTTTGACCGTAACAATGCCATCTATTTTCTCTCAATTTTGTTCACAAACTGTCATTAGAATAGGCAAGTTCTTGATATACTGCTCAAAACAATCCACTATAAAGTTCCAATTAACACCTTGTGGGAGCATTAAATGATTTCACTCATTCTTTTCAGAGGTGCTGATGAAAAATTATTGGTATGGAAGTAGTTAGCAATTTCAACATTAGTCTTTATTTCTGGAACACTGAAGTCTTTGGCTAGGAGGTGCAGCAAATGTGCACTGCAACCAAATGTCATTAGCTTGGCATTCTCTTCTAAATTTCTTCTCATCTTGGGTACGTTTGAAGCATTGTCTATGACTAAACTGCGTACTACACATTTGAATTTTTGTTCACATTTTATTATAGCTTTTGCTGCTACTTCCTGTAAGAATTCTGCTGTATGTGCATTTCCTGAGGTATCAATTGTTTCTGCAAGAAAGACACTCTCTTCTTCTGTTGTTATACAGGCACATACTACAGGATTATTGTGGACATTACTCTACCCATCAAGATTTAGGTTAACAATTTTACCCTCTAGATCTGTTGCACGTTGATCCATTTCTCTATCATACACTTTATTCAGCTGTTTCACTTCAAAATCTGCTCTGCTGGGTGGACTGTATTCTGGTCTAAGTGACTGAACTATATTAATGGAGTATGTGTTTTCAATCAGATGGAAAGAAGAGTTTGTCAAATAAACAAACTGGGCAATTTTTTCATCAATTACTACTTTTTCTAATCTGCTGATTTTTATCACAAACTTATCTATAGTGGTTTGGGGATGGTCAAATTTTTTTCTTTCTTTTAGGTGATATACAGTGATGTGTATGATGTGACTCAAACACTATCCTGGCAGATAATGCTGAAACTGTAGAAAAGGAGGATGGTAATCTCAAAGGTGGATACTTTCCAGAATCATTTAGATTGATGATAGATTCCCTTAAACAAAAAAGTCAATGCCGTTATTTTATTACTGATATAATAATACCTCTGTATCGCTACATGGTGTGTCCTCACCTGGAGTATTGCATTCAGTTCTTGTCACCTTATCTCAAGAAAGATATAGCGGCACTAGAAAAGGTTTAAAGAAGAGTGACCAAGATGATAATGGGGATGGAACGCCTTACATATGAGGAAAGATTTAAAAGTATAGGGATATTTAGCTTGGAAAAGAGATGACTGAGGGGGGATATGAGTAAGGTCTACAGATTTCTGAGTGGTGTAAAATGAGTACAAGTGGATCAATTTTTAACTTTGTCAAAAATTACAAAGACTAAGGGATACTTTTAAAACCAATAGGAGAAAATATTTTTTCACTCAGAGAATAGTTAAGCTCTGGAACGCGTTGCCAGACGTTGTATTAAGAGCGGTTAATGTAGCTGGTTTTAAGAAAGATTTGGACAATTTCTTAGAGGGAAAGTCCATAGTCTATTATTGAGACAGACATGGGAGAAGCCACTGATTGCCCTGGATCAGTAGCATGGAATATTGCTATTTGTTTTTTTGCCAGGTACTGGTGACCTGGATTGGCCACTGTGAGGACAGGCTACTAGGGTCAATAGCATGGAATGTTGCTACTTTTAGGGGGTTTTGTCAGGTACTAGTGACCTGAATTGGCTACCATGAGGACGGGCTACTGGGCTAGATGGACCATTGATCTGATCCAGTAAAGCTATTTTTATGTTTTTATGTTATGCTTATTTAGAAACACAGAAACATGATGGCCGATAAAGGCCACGTAGCCCATCCAGTCTACCCATCTGCAGCATCCACTATCTCCTCCTCTCCCTAAGAGATCCCATGTGCCTGTCCTATGCTTTCTTAAATTCAGACACAGTCTTTGTCTCCACCAACTCTACTGGGAGACTATTCCACTCATCTTCCACTCTTTCTGTAAAAAGTATTTCCTTAGATTACTCCTGACCCTATCACCTCTTACCTCTTAAATTCATCCTATGCCCTTTCATTCCAGAGCTTCCTTTCAAATGAAAGAGACTCACCTCATTCGTATTTATACCACGTAGGTATTTTTTTATTTTCTTTCAAATTTTTATTTATTAGAAATTTGTATACAAGGTAACAGTTACATCACTCTGAAAACATACACAACCTGAAACAGAACTTAAGATAAGATAGTCTTCTGTGTGGTTTCTTCATGGAAACCAAGAGAACCCAACAAAAACAGAGCAAGAACCTTCCCCCCACCCCAATTCCATCCCATCCCATCCCCCTCCTACTCACCCCAGCACTCCAGTGTTAAAAATCAAATGATTCAAAAAGCACTTTGGGCTCCATGGGACAAGCTATCCCAAACAGGAGCCCAAATTGCCTGGAACTTTCTCCAATAACCAGGGCCACAATTCTTAACATTCAAATATTCATATCGTAATATTTTTACACATAGTAACAGTTGGTACCTCTGCCTGCCACCACAATAAAAGTATACATTTCCTAGCCAACAAAGAAGCTTTTTGCAGTAACAAAGAATTACCCTTAGACAATCCCAATGAAGAGATTTGAGAGAAAAACAGGACATTCGCTTGCAACAGAACTCGCCTCCCCATGATCGTCTGCAGATAAAGACCAACAAATGACCAAAAGGTTTGCAATCTGTCACAGGACCAGAACATATGAAAGAATCCAGCTGGCATTGAATGGCACTTTAGACAGCTGGCATGAGAGACAAACCCTGCAACATATATGCAAGATATAAAGGCGTAACAGGAATTTGTAGTGCTGTTCCTGCAGAACCATAGAGCGAGTCGAAGTGCAAGAGATGTTTCATAAGAAGACGCAAACCATCACCAGTTATCTGCTCAGAGGGCCGCCATGGGAGCGGACTGCTGGACATGATTGACCACTGGTCTGATCCAGCAGCAGCAATTCTTATGTTCTTATGTTGATTCCATACCACCGCCACAACATCATGGTCCCAGGTAGCACTAAAACTGCCCAAACTGACCTGGTGAAAGGACAAACTGGTTCTAGGCTGTCGAGACAAAGTCAATGTTTCCTGAACCATATCCGCCATGTACTCGTTCAAGGTATTGTGGTCCAAAGAGTGTAAGTAATGAGTAACTTGGCCATATGAAAACCAATCTCGAGCTTGCAAAATTCCCCAAGTTTGGAGATCCTGAAAGGACATAGTAAACATAGTAACATAGTAACATAGTAGATGACGGCAGATAAAGACCCGAATGGTCCATCCAGTCTGCCCAACCTGATTCAATTTAAATTTTTTTTTTTTTTTTTTTTCTTCTTAGCTATTTCTGGGCGAGAATCCAAAGCTTTACCCGGTACTGTGCTTGGGTTCCAACTGCCGAAATCTCTGTTAAGACTTACTCCAGCCCATCTACACCCTCCCAGCCATTGAAGCCCTCCCCTGCCCATCCTCCTCCAAACGGCCATACACAGACACAGACCGTACAAGTCTGCCCAGTAACTGGCCTAGTTCAATCTTTAATATTATTTTCTGATTCTAAATCTTCTGTGTTCATCCCACGCTTCTTTGAACTCAGTCACAGTTTTACTCTCCACCACCTCTCTTGGGAGCGCATTCCAGGCATCCACCACCCTCTCCGTAAAGTAGAATTTCCTAACATTGTCCCTGAATCTACCACCCCTCAACCTCAAATTATGTCCTCGGGTTTTACCATTTTCCTTTCTCTGGAAAATATTTTGTTCTACGTTAATACCCTTTAAGTATTTGAACGTCTGAATCATATCTCCCCTGTCTCTCCTTTCCTCTAGGGTATACATATTCAGGGCTTCCAGTCTCTCCTCATACGTCTTCTGGTGCAAGCCTCCTATCATTTTCGTTGCCCTCCTCTGGACCGCCTCAAGTCTTCTTACGTCTTTCGCCAGATACGGTCTCCAAAACTGAACACAATACTCCAAGTGGGGCCTCACCAATGACCTGTACAGGGGCATCAACACCTTCTTCCTTCTACTGACTACGCCTCTCTTTATACAGCCCAGAATCCTTCTGGCAGCAGCCACTGCCTTGTCACACTGTTTTTTCGCCTTTAGATCTTCGGACACTATCACCCCAAGGTCCCTCTCCCCGTCCGTGCATATCAGCTTCTCTCCTCCCAGCATATACGGTTCCTTCCTATTATTAATCCCCAAATGCATTACTCTGCATTTCTTTGCATTGAATTTTAGTTGCCAGGCATTAGACCATTCCTCTAACTTTTGCAGATCCTTTTTCATATTTTCCACTCCCTCTACGGTGTCTACTCTGTTACAAATCTTGGTATCATCTGCAAAAAAGCACACTTTTCCTTCTAACCCTTCAGCAATGTCACTTACATACATATTGAACAGGATTGGCCCCAGCACTGAACCCTGAGGGACTCCACTAGTCACCTTTCCTTCCTTCGAGCGACTTCCATTAACCACCACCCTCTGGCGTCTGTCCGACAGCCAGTTTCTGACCCAGTTCACCACTTTGGGTCCTAACTTCAGCCCTTCAAGTTTGTTCAACAGCCTCCTATGAGGAACTGTATCAAAGGCTTTGCTGAAATCCAAGTAAATTACATCTAGCATATGTCCTCGATCCAGCTCTCTGGTCACCCAATCAAAAAATTAAATCAGGTTCGTTTGGCACGATTTACCTTTTGTAAAGCCATGTTGCCTCGGATCCTGTAACCCATTAGATTCAAGAAAATACACTATCCTTTCTTTCAGCAACACTTCCATTATTTTTCCAACAACTGAAGTGAGGCTCACCGGCCTGTAGTTTCCTGCTTCATCCCTGTGACCACTTTTATGAATAGGGACCACATCCGCTCTCCTCCAATCCCCAGGAATCACTCCCGTCTCCAGAGATTTGTTGAACAAGTCTTTAATAGGACTCGCCAGAACCTCTCTGAGTTCCCTTAGTATCCTGGGATGGATCCCGTCTGGTCCCATCGCTATGTCCACCTTCAGTTTTTCAAGTTGCTCATAAACACCCTCCTCCGTGAACGGCGCAGAATCTACTCCATTTTCTCGTGTAACTTTGCCGGACAATCTCGGTCCTTCTCCAGGATTTTCTTCTGTGAACACAGAACAGAAGTATTTGTTTAGCACATTTGCTTTCTCCTCATCACTCTCCACATATTTGTTCCCAGCATCTTTTAGCCTAGCAATTCCATTTTTTATCTTCCTCCTTTCACTAATATATCTGAAAAAATTTTTATCTCCCTTTTTTACATTTTTAGCCATTTGTTCTTCCGCCTGTGCCTTCGCTAAACGTATTTCTCTCTTGGCTTCTTTCAGTTTCACCCTGTAGTCCTTTCTGCTCTCCTCTTCTTGGGTTTTTTTATATTTCATGAACGCCAACTCTTTCGCCTTTATTTTCTCAGCCACTAGGTTGGAGAACCATATCGGCTTCCTTTTTCTCTTGTTTTTATTGATTTTCTTCACATAAAGGTCCGTAGCCATTTTTATCGCTCCTTTCAGCTTAGACCACTGTCTTTCCACTTCTCTTATGTCCTCCCATCCTAACAGCTCTTTCTTCAGGTACTTTCCCATTGCATTAAAGTCCGTACGTTTGAAATCTAGGACTTTAAGTATCGTGCGGCCGCTCTCCACTTTAGCCGTTATATCAAACCAAACCGTTTGATGATCGCTACTACCCAGGTGAGCACCCACTCGAACATTAGAGATACTCTCTCCATTTGTGAGGACCAGATCCAATATCGCTTTTTCCCTTGTGGGTTCCATCACCATTTGTCTGAGCAGAGCCTCTTGAAAGGCATCCACAATCTCCCTACTTCTTTCCGGACAGAGGAAGTCCGTGCTCCGACACCACATCCCGCACATAACATAAACCATGGCCTGTCCATCTCTGCAGATATAACTTAGAGCCATCAGGATCCAAATCTCGATTCCCCCCTAAGGTCAACAGTACAGTAGAAGTGAAAGGCAAATACATACGTTTGCATAACCATTGCTAGCACTGTCGCATAGATTTCAGAAGAGGATGAGCACGGGTAGGGAAAATCCCAGGAGGTCTTTTGGCATGAAGATAATATAACAAGTGCGTTGGTGCCATCAACTGCTGTTCAAGAGAAACAGGGTTATAGTATTGAGTATTCTTGATCCAATCGACCAGATATTGAAGGAGACAGGCAATATTATATCTTCTCAAATCCGGCAATGCCAAACCACCTCTCCTCACTGGCAAAGAGAGTTGCGCTAGAGTCAGTCTGGGTTTCTTATTGTTCCAAAGAAATTTACACAAAACTTTATGATACTGCCTCAGATCCTTAGTAGTCACATACATAGGTAAAGTTTGCATTACATAAATCCATTTTGAACAAAGCAATTCTGCCTCTCAAAGTCAGCGGAAATTTGGTCCAAAGAGCCAATAAATCCCATGACTTTCTCAACAATACAGTAAAATTTTCAGCATAAGTTTCTTAAGGTCACCAGTAATATAAATCCCCAAATACAGTCAAACCTCGGTTTACGAGTGCACCGGTTTGCGAGTGTTTTGCAAGACGAGCAAAACATTTGCAAAATCGGCACCTCGGAAACCGAGTTTGACTCGATTTACGAGCGCCATACCCCGCGATCCGGCATCCCCCCCAGCAATCCGGCAACCCCCCCCCCTCTCGTATCATCCCCCCCCCACGATCCTACATCCCTCCGAGCACCAAAACGAAATCCCTTACCCCAATTGGGCACTGGCACCAGCATCAACGCATAGGACATGCTGGTGCCGGTGCCCAAAGATCCTCCCTCTTCTGGGTTGGATGGTGCATCGGAGATCCTCCCTCTTGCCTGTGCTGGGCTGGACTGAGCCTTGAGCATTTGCGCATGCTCAAGGCCTTCTGGTCTCACTCTCTCCGAGATTCTGAATTTGAGAATCTCGGAGAGAGCGAGACCAGAAGGCCTTGAGCATGCGTAAATGCTCAAGGCCCAGTCTAGCCTAGCACAGGCAAGAGGGAGGATCTTCGACGCACCGTCCAGCCCAGAAGGGGGAGGATCTTCTGGCACCGGCATGTCCTATGCGTTGGTGCTGGTGCCGGTGCCCAATCGGGGTAAGGGATTTCGTTTTGGTGCTCGGGGGGGGATGTAGAATCGTTGGGGGGGGGGCGACGTGAGCAGGGGTGAGGATGCCTGTTTGCAGGGGGGATGCTGGATCGCGGAGGGGGGTATGGAGCAGCATCGGTGGCCTCAATGGGGGGGGAATGGAGCAGCGCCGGTGGCCTCAGGGGTGGGGAGGAGGTGGAACAGATCAAAGCGAGTTTCCCTTACTTCCTATGGGGAAACTCGCTTTGATATACGAGCAATTTGGTTTACGAGAATATTTCTGGAATGAATTAAGCTCGTAAACCAAGGTTCCACTGTATTTGAGTCTGTGCGCCACCTTTCGTAAAGGAATAGGGGAAGTCCAATCCTCATAATTATACTCACTAATTGGCAAAGCCTCAGATTTCATCCTTCCCTGATATTCAACACAGGCCCTGGATTCCAAGGCTTTTTGAAAGCCAGCTGGCATGTGACCAGTTAAATTAATAGAGAGAAGTGTCCATGGGTTAACAGATAAAGGTTAACGTCTGAATATTGGGCCAGCTTGAAGTTTGGTGCTAACCGATTAACTGCTGCTGGAAATGTTAATTAGGTGGCACTTTTCCCACCTGGCCTCTTCCTAGCTGGACATTGTATGCATAATGGGGCTTTAAGGAGTTAAATCTTGAAAGCAGACACTGATATTTACACACTAATTCTGCAGCGTAAAGTCTGAAATAAGGGCACACTTACTGAGCAGGGACCGTTTCTTGAATATTTTTTTTAAATTATTATTATTTATTTATTTGCATTTCAAAATAAATTACAAGAATCCACTTGTTAAAAATAATAAATAATAATAACTTTACTTTTGTATACCGCCATACCCCGAAGAGTTCTAGGCGGTTCACATTAGTTAAACAGAGATTACAAGTGGTTACATATCAAGTTGATCATAGAGTTGCAAACAGCAAGGAGCGAAGTGGGGGGAGAGGAGGGAGAAGGGGGAGGGGAGTAGATCAGAACGGGGGGAGGAGGAGGATAGAAAAGGGGCATTAAGGGTCTTGGTCTCGGAATAGATGAGTTACAGCAATTCAGAGCACAATTCACTGAAGAATACATATTATTTATCTACAGGCAATCAATTATTAATAATAACAAAACTATAGCATAAAAAAATATTAAATCATATAAATGTTAACAGTTTACAAACTCTTCCTTAGACTCCAATTATCCTTAAGAGAAACAAGAAAATGAGATAAAGAGATCTCTTATTTAACAATAAAATTATATTGGTAGAAAAGGCTTAATGTGATTCATACTGGCATATATTTCCTTTACAGCCCTTTTTTTCAAACTTGCATTAACTTTTTTGTGTCCAAAAAATTTCAAAGCTGTTCTGGTACAAAAAACACATATTTAATTCCAGCCTATTTTATTTGATACTTGCAGGGATAGCTTAATAAAAAAATAGCTCAATAAAAAATAGCTCAATAAAAAAAATAGCTATGCTTCTTCCCGCATAGCTAGAAATAATTTTCTTCAGTCTTGAGTTACCTTTGGAATATCCAGATTTTTTGTCCCATGAATAAACATTGAGGAGATTGAGAAAAGGCATTTATTATTGAATTCAAGTCCTGTTCAAAGACTAATGAAATTACCAGGGTTCCTCGATATTCGATGATCTCCTGGGAATTCTCCAGTAAATCTATTAAATTATTCAAATCAATTTGTTCTATTTCTTGTTGATTACCAGGTAAATTCTCTTTTTTCTTTGGTAGGTAATATATTCGGTTTATTGGAGGCATCATTTCATAAGTAAATTTTAAATTTTCCATTAAATATTTTTTTAACAGATCTGAAGGAGTGGTTAATACTGATATGGGGAGATTTAATACTCGTAAATTGAGCCTCCGATTATAATTCTCCAGTTCAATTTTTCTTTGAAGGAAGACTCTATCTTTGACAACAGTAACAGAAATATTCTGTAAGGATGAAATGTCCTTTCTCATTTGATCCAATTTAAAGTCCGTTTCAATTTTAATATTTGGAACTGAAACAGAAAGTTCATCCAGTTTATTCACAACTTTGGAGATATCACCAGCTGATTTAGTTGCTGGAGCTTCTAGTTTTTGGAGCAATCACCAACGAGGAGTCGGTTCCCTCCGCTCCTCCACTCAACGGTGATTCGGCTTCCTGGGCTGCTTGAAGCCCCCCTCCGGTTTGCATTGGGTACGTTGGGTCCTTAGCATTCCAGCCTTCAACTTCGTCCTGCGCCGGTTTGGGCGGTAAATGGGCTTCGGGGGGGGGGGGGGGGGAAACAATGATGTCTCAAGCCCTAAGGCTCCAATGGCTCCCTCCACCGGAGCAATCACAGGGATTAGTCCCCCTCTCATTAAGGCCGGTGAACTTGTCAGGAACCGACCATTGGTATTTGCCTGGGTGTAGGAAGGTCTGCCTGAACAAACCCTTGCGTTTACTGTGAGGCATCTTTCATTTTCCCATTAGAGAAAAGAAAACTAGAGGTATTGCAAGGTAAGACGGAGCTTCAGCCACCACCATCTTGTTTCCTTGTGAATATTTTCATGTACAGTGCTGTGTACATCTAGGAGCATTAAAGAAATGATTAGTAATAAGTACTAGAAACCTGCCTTGGTGCTATTGGATAAATATCCACATACCTCACACGTAGGCAGAGTTGAGATTCACTTAGGTGATGTTATGTGCGTTTCGTGACCACTCTGTGGCTGGCATGCTTCTTTCTCTCTGCTCACACATGACAAAGTGGGCACCCTCTGAATGCCACGTTAGCAGTTTGCCTTCCAATACTGCCTTCCTCTCACTTTTTCTGATCAAATCACTGAGATAGATTAGACAAGCTAGAACCTGCTTCAAACTTTGCTAGATTATGGCAACATGGTTTATGCTGGGTTGTCACTGACGCAGATGAAATATTTACAAAGTCTCCAAAACACTGCAGCTAGATTATTGGGAAAAGCACACTTTTCTTAATAAGGTTCATTGGCTGCCAGTAAAATTGAAGGTCATCTTCAGACTGCTTTGCCTGACACACGGGGCTTTTTGGGAGCAACAGCCAGCATATTTGATTAATGGACCATTTTATCCAGACCATCAAGACATCTGAAGTCTTTACAAGATTACGAACTGTCTGCCGCACACATTTCAAAAGCTCACCGGAGTACTACTTTTGGATAGTCTCAACCCTGTTCAATGCCCTTCCATGACAAATACAGGGAGAAATGGATTAAATTCAAAGCACTGTTTCCATACTATTATTTTAAGCAGGCTTTTGATCTCTAAATACAACTTCATACAACCAACTTCCTCAGCCTCTGTAGCTGAAAAGAGAGTTCTCTTATTTCGTTATATGCCAATTTGCAGAAACGAAATTCTCTGTTTTGGCATTGTTTCAGATGATTGATTGAACACGTCATTCTCTTCTTGCTTGGGCTGAGAACCTGTCCGCACCCCTTCATATTTGGATGAGTGCTGAGCGATTGCTTTATTTTGGCCTTTTTGCTTAGCTCTTTTCTAAGATTTTATGGTGTTCCTTTCTCTACTTCTATGGTAAGCGCTATATCAAGTTGTTAAGAATCATCAATGTGTATAGGAGAAGTATCTGTGTACATTTCCCTAACATTGTCAGTTATAAAATGTCCAGAAAAACTAAGGAAATCGGGCAATACCTTTTTTAAGTGGACTAACTCAAAGCATTAGCTTTTGAAGGTAACCTGATCGGAAGATGAAGGAGTTGCCTTCAAACGCTAATTGTAAAATACATTGAGTTAGTCCGTCCAATAAAAAAGGTATCGCCTGATTTTCCTTAGTTTTTCTTTTATTTCTAAATATTACCTTGAAAAGTGGACTAACATAGCCACAGCGCCATTTCACTCGAAATTTCTACTGGAAAGCGGCTCTAACGTGTGCAACTGGAAAAGAGTTTCTGATAGTTTTCATATATCGTTGTTGATGAAATAATGAGGTGCAAAAGAGTTAATTGCCTACTTTTTGCAGCAAAAAGGTTTGGTGAACTTATCAGGAGAGACGTTGTGCAGTCACTGTAAGGTTTGTGCTACTGTCTCTGTTGAGGGAGGTGTGTGGTAAGTGCCCGGCCTATGTTACGGTACCGATGGGTAGCCTGGATAGGCGTTAGTCTGGTGTAGATGACACCTTGTAGGCATTTAGGGGACTTGGCGCTTCCACTTAGACCCTGACTAGGGTAAACCTGAACAGAATGGACTTCACTCGGAGCTCATCCTGTCTGTGTTCTCACTCTTCCCACATCCTGCCCTCTCTCTCCGCCATATCCTGACCTTCTCTTTGTGCATCTGAACAAGTGTCTCTGCTCCTGGAAATCAGTGAGTCTGTTAGTCTCGTGCGTGCATAAGTAGTAAAGTACCCGAAGACCCTCATTTGTATGTAGCCCACCCATGTACAACTGCATTTCATACAACTCCTGGACTGCCTCCACTCTGACCACATGAAAGTAAGCTTTCCTGTCCGTCGTCTGCTAATTCTCCTTCAAGTGTCTTTTCTACTTTCTCCTGCCTCAGATATATTGATCATTCCTTTTTAGCTCTTTTCTGCCTCTTTCATAGCTTTCTCCTCTTTTTCACTTTTCAGCTACCTATCAAAGTTCCATCTTCTCTCCCATTCCTTCCTCAGCCCTCCATTCCCTTTCACCTTCAACATAGTCCCCATGCCCATATTTTCACCCTCTGTAATAACTGTCCTCTCATGTTTCCTTGCCATCCCTCCCTTCCCCTCCTGGCCTCTCCCTCAGGTTCTACCATTCTCAGGGACTTTCATTCTTCCTTTACCCTTATTTATTTATTTATTTACTTAGTTGGTTTTTAGATCCCAAAGAGCTCAAAATATGTTACAATGTTATCATTACGTATGGTCCTTATTTGCATGGCGTTATGACTTTACAAAGTTACGAAATTACATAAGGATTCTTTTTAAACATTGCATGGGTTACAGTTTATCCTGAATGGGGTACGACTTCCTCTTCCTTCCCTCCCCACCCTTGTAGCTTATCATCTCTTTTCCATCCTGCACTCTCTCCCATGGTCCAGCATCTTCCACTCTCTTCCCCCACTCCCATTGCCAGCCATCTCCATCATTCCCTTCTGCTCCTGGATCCAACATCTTCTTCTTTCGCCCCCTCCATCTCCTATGTATCTCCCTCCTTCTCATTCACCCATGTCCAACATCTCTCTCCCTCCCTTGCATCACTCCCTCTATGCAGTATTCTCTCCCTCCCTTCCACTGCCTTATCTAACATTTCTGTTTCTTTCCCACTGTCCACCATCTCTCTCTTTCCTCCCACTGCCTTGTGCCCTGGGTCAAACCTCTCTATTGCCCTCCATGAAGCACCTCTCCCTTCCTCCCCTCCATTATCACGTGCAACATTTCTTTCTTTCTCACCATGCACCATCTCTCCATCCCCTCCACCCTATGTTCCAACATTTCTCCCTCTCCCTTCTCCATGTATGTTTTCCTCCACTCCACCATATGCAGGATTTCTTCTTCTCACCCCTTGCCACTTCTATTGCATCTCTCCCTTCCTCTTCTCCACCCCATGTCCAACAATTTTTCCTCTCTCCTCTCTCCATGTGCAGAATCTTTCCTCCCTTCCCACCCCTCTGTGCAGCGGCTTTTCTTCCTCCCTTCTCAGGACTCTCTCTTCAGTGTCTCGCAGCATCAATTCCCACATGCTGCCTGCCACTAACCCAGAAGCCTCTATGCAGCAGAGGATAGGCCTTTGGGTTAGCAGTAGGGAGTGTGTGGAAATCGCTGTAAATGCCATGATCTGTTGAAGCAACACCATTGTGGAGGAAGGAGATTCTGCACAGGAAAGAGGAATTCTGCTTTGCGCAGTCATGCAGAATTCCACCAGGAGTGACACACTTTCCATGCATGTACCTTATAGATACATATGTGCTTGCATGCAAACTTGTCCCCCATGAGTGTATTTTATAAAATGCATGGATGCCCCTGATGTTCTCGATCCTACACTTCTGGAAATTTCTAGACACAGTGCATGTCGGCAAAATCCAAATAAAAATCTGGTCATGTGCTTATTAGTTACACGCATGTGGCCATGCACAGTTTCCCCACATACAAAGCGGTTTTACACATTGGCAAAGCTTATGAAATGACCTCCATTAATGCAGAGTGAAATGTGCAGAAACGCAGGACCGGATTCAGTGCATGGCGCTGTGTTTCGCACTGTTCTGTCTGTGGTGCTGCGGGATGAAAGCCCTTTGTGGGGATTCTCACGCCCAGCTGAAACCTGTTGTAAACCCAGGCATCCTCCAAGCCCATGTCATTTTTTGGAAAGCCCCTCCCAGAGCCACATCTTCTTTTGGGTTGCACGTGAGAGAATCCTGCACAGCCCATCCACACACAAACCCAAATTAGAATAATTAACATCGGTATTTGGTAATAACCACTTCCTGATTGCTACAGGCTCATTAACTCATTTATGTAGAGATCTCAGGACCTTTTATAGAATCTGGGAGATAAAGCGCAGTTCCATAATTGAAATAATTACTTGTGCACATATGTGCTCTCTTGGTGTGTAATCAGAATACATGTAGACTGAGACCGCCAGGCACCTGGAGAGTCTCAGACAGAATAACGTCAGATGCACGATTGTGGAACATTTTGATGCACTCACGTGACTGCACAGCACCCTGCGCCCAACGCTGGGCTTTCGCTACTGTTGTATAATGACAGCGCGCAGAGACACAATTGTAGAACTAGCACTCGTTACCCCCAGGCTATACCGAATGGATGGCACTTGGTTAGAGAATTACTTCCTAGGGGCCGTTTGAGACTTGATGCCTCCGACGACATCTGCCAATGCTGTGCGGCATCTGTGTGCCAAGATGCCACAAGGGAATAGTAGCGTATACATAAATTGGCACGCCTAGTTTGGTACACACAATTACGCCAGCTCAATGGCAGACATAAATAGGGGAGCCTAAGTGCGCCGTGGAATGTGCGGAACTGACTCTGTTCGCCAGTATGTTGGAGACATCTTTCTGCTCCTCTCCTGATCCACCCACTTGTACGCAGTTACATGCGCAGACACTTACCCCTGACATATTTACGTGCCAGTGTTCGCAGCGTATCCGCAAACAAGGGAGTCCAGTGCTAAAACTGACCTTAAAGTGAACAGAAGCTGTTTAAAATAAGGAAATTAAGAAACAAACTTGAAAGAGAGAAGCAGAACTAGCAGAAACGCACATTTCCCAAAACAGAAAGGAAGCGAAAGAAAGAGCAGGAAAAACCCTCTAATCCTGGGGAAAGAGGAGCTGGAGTAGTGGCCTGTCTTGTATCCTGTCACAAGGCCTGAACCGTAACGTAATCATTTGGGGGGAAATGCCCCACTTTGAAGCACCCAGACCTACCTTTCCTCATGGTTCACTGCACACAGATAAAACCCCAAGATTGAAAAGAACCCTGTCTGTGTTGGCACAAACCCTGCAGCAGTCTTGAAAGGCCTAGTCGGTGCCACTTTCATTGTTTTATTGCACCACTGCGCAGGTATTTTCCCTAACACTTGGGGTGGACAGTATCAAAAGCCTTGTTTTAATATGTAAAACAGAGCTTTACTGCCCTATCCATTAATTTGAGAACAGGAGCAGGGAGTATCATAAACCTTTCTGAATCTGAAGGATAAGAAACCCTGACGCACGGTGAGAGAGAGAGACCCCAGTTCTAAGGAAAGCCCTGCCCTAGACACTGAAAGGTTGTTTTTACAGGCTAAACTGCCAGCTGTGTTTCTTCTGCAATCATGCTATTTTGAATTTTTCCTTGTTTTTCTTTTGCTCTTTTCTTTTGTCTTTCCATGTTTGATTTACAGGATCCGCTGCTAAGAAACAGGTGGAAGATTTAGCGATTCCTGAAGGGGATGAAGCTCCAGGTATTTCTGGGCTGGGGCCGGTACTGCATGAAATGCCCCAGCCCAGAGTCTGTCTCTTCCCTTCTCCTGTCTGCTACCCCTCTGGGGAGCTTGAGGGTGGGGGTGTAATGGGGAGAGTACGTTCTCAGCCCTAAGGAGCCCCCTTCTCCCCTTCCTCTTTACCAAGCTGTCAGCAGAAGGAAGGTTGTTCCTCAGTGTTCACCTGTGCTCGGTTTCTCCTTCAGTCTCCATTTTATTAAAGAAGTTCATCTTTCCACTGTTCACTTTTTCTGGATTTTTGAAATCCTCACCCCCCCCCCTCCCCTCAGGCTTCAGTCTCTTAGAAAGAGCCTTTATAAATTACACAGTCTGAGATGTATGAGGGAGTGGTGAAAAGTTCTCAGCCCAACCAAGAAGAGAATGAAGTGGATATGGTTCAATCAATCTGAAACAAGGTCAAAACAGAGAATTTCGTTTCTCCAAATTGGCACTTGATGAAATAACACTCTTTTCAGCTCCAGTGGCAAAAGAACGCTCAAAATTTAGGAAGTTGGTTGGTTGGGCTGAGAACTTTCCAGCACCCCATTGTAAGATCCTCACTGTACGTCTAATTCTTCCTCAGAAAGGCTGGACCAAGATAGTGTTGCAAAGCTAATTATGGGATGATGAAGCATCTAGGGAGGGAGAGAGGACAAGAAGCGAGGCTTCCCAAATGGGGGTCACATCGTCAGTGGTGGGACTGGAGAAACAGGACTCTGAAGCTCCCAGTAGTGGCAGATCGCAATGGACCTATGAGTCTCTGAAAGAGAGCTTAGTCCTGAGATTGGTGAGTGCACACACACACACAGGTTCCTGCACTCTCTCTGCCAGTGTTTTAGCCCTGGTTCAGAAGCAGGAGGGCAGGGTCGTGCTCATCTGGACTGACATTAAAATGGGGTCTCACAGATTAAAGTTTGGGAAGTACTGGAGTGGAGCGTGGAGCTCAACACAAAGAAGAACTGTGATGATCTCTCACTCATTAATCAGACCCTCCCCCATGCCCAGAGTTAACCTCACACTGTGAGACTCCATCTCCAGCCTCTTGTGTGCCCTCTGTTACCTTGTGTGTGTATTCACGGGGGAAGGGGGACCATCCCACCGCCTTCTGATGCCCCTACTTAGAATTCACTGGAAGAGAATCCATCCCAGCTCCATTGCACCTAATTCTCATCGTCCCTCATTTTCCAGTCAGTGTGTTCTGTATTTAGACCTAAAACATCTCTACAAAGAAGGTTTAATAAAGATCTCAGATTGCATTAGGACTTCAGCCCTTGTGCCACACAGATCCACACGTCTGATAGATATGCTTTGGATATAAACCATCACCAAATCAACAACAAAAGTCCTCACCACACGTTATCTGAAAGTGCATAGCTGCTAATCTGTTGGATCCATGTAGCCGAAGGCCTAACTGATGTCCTAATGCAATTGGACACCTTTAGTCAGCGTTCTGGGCAATAAGTAAGTTTCAGTTTTGCATCAAAAGGTTTCCTCAACGTAGTCGTTAGGAGATTTCCTTCTGCCTTGGTCGAGGTTCTTTGTAAATTCAGGTAGGTGGTCCCTTCCCTTATGGGCACACCGCTCCTGGACTCTCCTCTGGTCCTTCCTGGGCTCTTTGAGCTTCATCTTTTTACTCTTTCTCCCCTTCTGTACAGCACTTGTGTGGACAATGTTAATACTTTTGCCCCTACTCTTTGCACATGTGGCCAGAGACCCTCTTCCTCTTAGGTGTACCAAGCCAAACCTCTTCCCTTCTGTGTGCTGATACAATGGCGAGGGAAGCTGGAACCAAACATAAAGCCACTTCCACTGGGCTTGGTATATATTCCAACACACTTTCTTTCCAAAGGATGTCTCCTTCTACCACTGTCAATCGCAGATAGGATAGCGGTCCAGAACCTGTGAGTATTCTAGTCACGGAGCAGTTTTCAGCAAGGACCACCTGTGGGTTTCTGCACTGCTTTCAACCATGTTCTATAATGAGATTTAATTATTATGCTTGTTTTGATTTGTATTTATACAGTACCTCCTAGGTCACACGTTCTGCATGTATACCACATCTCTGCTTCAGCACAGACACATTTTCCTTCAGGTTCCTGAAATCACACTCCACTGGTTGCATCGCATCATTTGTATTGCATGTCTCATCACCCACCACCTCCATCTCATGGGTTCTGAGAGAAGCTGGGGGTCATGCTGATACAGGAGAATTGTTGAACAATCTGAGTAGGACATGGTCTCTGATCACAGGGGCTCTAAAGCCACACACATGAATCATATCTTACCTTGCATGAACAAGAAGGAATTGTCCCAGATGTATGCTCTGACAGACCTGTTTTCATCCAAAGTATTTGTTCTCTCTGCCTCTCAAGTTCATCTAAGAGCCCAAATTCCCTCAGAAACAATGCTGGGTCAAAGCAGGTCTCGGCCAGATAATTCCCCAAACCTTCCTTGCTCATAAGAGTTCATTGACTTGACAAACCTTTTCTTGAACCCAGCTCCGCTAATAATTTTGGCCACCGAAACAACCTCCATTCTCTTCAATGATTGTAAATTTGCTTTCTGGACGTGCATGCTGATCTTATTGAGCAGTTTCATCTTGTTCATAATTTTATCACTTTTCTTTTGTCCTTCCTTGAAGATCCCTATGATCTGGTGGCTCAGTAGGGAGGGAGGGAGGGGTGGTCCGGTGGGGGCACCAGAATCCATCTTTCTCTCCTTCTCCCCCCCCCCACCCTGCCGTGTGCATGCTTTCATGTCCCTCCCCCCACTGAATATTCAGGGACAGCCAATTTTCTGTTAAATTGTTTTAACTATTGGGCTGGTATTTTATACAATATGAGGTTCATAATGAAAACTTAAACACGTCTAAAACCCACCCAAGTCGGCACGTGGATGACCTAAAAGACAGGTTGTCCAAATGCCGATAATCAAACCAATTTTCTGGACATTCTAAAAGGGGCGTATCTGCAGGAGTGTTTAGGGTGGGATGTGGGCCGACCTAGACTTTGTCATCTTGCAGGGATAATTGAAGGTTTTACTAGACATCCTGGATGGAACTTAAACAGGTCTAAGTGCCAAAAAGGTATCCAAAGTGATCAGATAACCACTGCAGAGACAAAGTAAAAACCCACACACACTCCCCTAGTGTCCACTGATCCCCCTCACACACCCACAAAGATCAAAATAAAATTGTACATACCTGTCTCCAGAACATCAGCACCTGATATAGGAAAGCCTAGTAGAACTGCACACAAGTGTCTTAAATAGCCTGGGGTGTGCGGGCTACTGAACCATTGAGAGGAGGACTCAGGCTCATAAGCCACTCTATCCACTACATTTGTGGTGGAACATGTGTGCCCCACAAACCCTACTCTACTGCCATATAGGTGCCACCTGCAGCCATAAGGGCTATTGGGGTTGTAGACAGGGGAGTATAGTGGGTTTTGGGGGGCTCACCATAACCTATAAGGGAGTTCTGGTGAGATGTTTATCTGGCATCCTTTTTGTGAAGTTCACAGCAGTGCCCTGAAAGGTGCCCCACTGCCCAGTTGCCATGTCTGGATGGCCAGTCCATTACAAGATTGGCCCCTCCCATATCTAAATGGTCTTGTTCTGGGCGTTTGGGACTTGGACAAAATTTTGGCCAAAAATATGGTATAAAGATAGATGTACTGGTGATCTGGATGTCCAGATAGACGTATTTTTCGAGAATGAGCATTTTCATACTGCTAACTTTGAGCGTCTAGCACCATTATGACCAAATTCAATTTAGACATTTGTTTTGATTATGCCCCCTCCATGCCTGTAAATTGTAATGCATTCCCTACTCCTCTGATCACTTTCAAGTATGTAACTGTTGTAACTGCACCACTGGACTTTTGCCTCGGAGGTGATTTTGCCAGAGGCCTTTTACATACAAATACTGGCTTACAGTGAATGTGTGGAAAATCATTTGTAAAACTCCTAAATTTGTTGTGTTTGCGTTGTAAAAGGTTTGCCAGCGAGGTGAGGCAACTCTTTACTAGTCAGTCTTCAGTGCATTAAATAGGGTTTATTTACTGAGTGAAGGTTCATGATTGACCCCTGATGCAGGTGTATATACCAAAACATGGACTTTGTCGGGTTTTTCAATAAAAATCTGTTGTCGTATCTCACCTTGGAGGCCCTTAGTGCTTCCTTCCATTATTTGTCTTTTGTTGTGTTCCTGGGAACCCTTCTTTTTTGTTAAGAACATAAGAACAGCCATTTTGATCCAGGGCAAGTAGTGGCTTCCCCTGCTTCTCTCTCAATAGCAGACTATGGACTTTCCCTCCAGGAACTTGTCAAAATCTTTCTTAAACCCAGCTACACTAACTGCTGTAACCACATCTTCTGGCAATGAGTTTCAGAGCTCATTCTCATGTAATTTCATTGAGTGTCCCCTGGTTCTTAAAGGGTGACAAATCGATCCACTTGTGCCCATTCTACTCCACTCAGGATTTTGTAGACTTCAATCCTATCTCCCCTCAGCTGAAGAGCCCTAACCTTTTTAGTCTTTCCTCATACGAGAGGGGTTCCATCCCCTTTATCATCTTGGTCGCTCTTTTTCGTACCTTTTCTAGTGCCACTATATCTCTTTTGAGATAAGGAGACCAGAACTGAACACAATACTCAAGGTTGTGAATATTCACTTATGCCTTTTGTTGTGGTGATTGGAATATCCAACCCTGAATTAGGTCCTTAGGTGGCAGATTAATGAGAGGGGGCACTGAATAAAGCTATTGTAGAACACCCTCCCCCAAAGCTGAGACTGATTCTTAGTATGAATTTCTTTAACACTTTAAACCCTTGTTAAGCGGGTGGAACCATCAATTAAATGGAGTCTATGTGGGAAAAAGGATTCAGAACACTGAGAACTTAGTAAGGTAGCATAGGACACGTTGTCTAGAGTTGTGTCTGGTAGGAAGGAGCATTCAAGAGCTTCCAACGCTTTATTTCCCTTCTCAGGCAATGTTGGAGCTGCCTCTTTCATGAAGCACATATGTCTTTCATCTTGTTTCCTATGTTTCTTTGCCTTTTTTTTTTTAGCTTATGTCATCCTGGCACTGCTCTTTCAGAAAGACTGGGCACTCTTTGTAGAAGCCAAGCGTGCACGTTTTTCCCTGCATGGTATCGGGGAATGGTGTGTACCCTTTCAGAAGAGTACACACTATTGATGGCACCTGAAAAACTGAACATTTCATGGTTTTATGCTCGTTTTTGTTTGCCTGTGACATGAAACGACATCGGAAATGTTGTTGATAAACAAACAACATCTCTGTTGTGTCTTTGTGTTCTGCTACATGTAGTGTGTGATTAAAATGCACAGAATATTGAAGGCAAAACTGTTTTACATGGAGATTGAGGGCTCCTTCTCCAATCTGGGCTGGAGGACATTAGAAAATCTTGAATGAGGCAGTTCTCATCCGTTTATATAACGGATCGTTAGATCAAAACATTTCATGTCCTGTAAGACGGTCCAGCTGTTTGTCAGTCTAGGATTAAGGAAAGACTTCTGAAGAGGAGAAAGAATTCTTGTTTAGTTTCCCATGTGGTCAGCTAAGTTTCTGCTGCAGCTGCCTCTCCTGCTCAGTTTCAAAGACAGCACAGCTGGAAGCATCAGATCCATACGGAGCAGAGATGCGATGCATAGAGTCACTGTCACATTTCTTCTTTTTTTTCCAGACATCCGGGACAGCGGAGCAAAGCCGGTCATGGTCTACATTCATGGAGGCTCCTACATGGAGGGCACTGGGAATATGATTGATGGCAACGTGCTGGCCAGTTACGGGAACGTGATTGTCATTACGCTAAACTACCGTGTGGGCGTGCTAGGTAAGGTGGGAAAAGGGAATGGAAAATAGGAGGAGATTTTATGAGGTCAGTCCTCTCAAAAAATGGCTCTTGCCTTTCTCAAGTTGGAAAGAAGGGAATCACAATCCCTCTGCAATGGCAGCATTTAGATTCTATGATTTCTGGAAGGAGCCCTAAAGTTTAGCTGCAGTAATTGGACCTAGACTGGGGGAAATGGGGGGTTGGGGTGCTAAATCTCACTGGAAGAAACTGCATGAAAAAAAGTGTCATCTGACTCTCAGTTCAAACCACAACTAAGACTCCATGAGAAGGTGAAAGATTTCCATGAATGTTATGGAAGTGCTTTCTTCTCATCTGTGCACACATTCGAACAAGCAGGCATTCTTTCAGAAGAGTCTGCACTCTTGCTGACATAGCAAAAATATCAATTTTTTCTGTAGTTTCTGGAAAAATCCCAGAAGAAAAGCAAACAAAGGAACCAAATTGAGGCTGCCAAATAAGGGAAATGTCTTGAAACAGCAACATTCAGTGACGCATTTGATCCTTATAATACCAGCATTTACCAAGGTATCTGCAGCTTTACACAGAGAGACACAGTGTAATATAGAGTGAACTGCTGCATTATAATATATATTGAAAGAAACATGACGGCAGATAAAGGCCAAATGGCCCATCCAGTCTGCCCATCCACAACATCCACTATCTCCTCACCCTAAGAGATCCAATGTGCCTGTCCCATTCTATCTTGAATTCAGATACAGTCTCATTTCCACCACCTCCTCTGGGAGACTATTCCACGCATCTACCACCCTTTCAATAAAATAAGTATTTTCTTACATTACTCCTAAGCCTATCACCTCTTAACTTCATCCTATGCCCTCAATTTCCAGAGTTTTCCTTCATTTGGAAAAGACTCACCTCCTGTATATTAACGCCATGGAGCTATTTAAATGTCTCTATCATATCCCCTCTCTCCTTCACACATATTAAGGCTCTAAGTCTGTCCCCATACGATTTATGACAAAGACCACTAACCAATTTTGTAGCAGCTCTCTGGACCGACTCCATCTTCTTTTTATCTTTTTGAAGGTGGGGTCTCCAGAATTGCACATAATATTCCAAATAGAGCTTCACCAGAGGCTTTTTCAACGGCATTATCATCTCTTGTTTCCTACAGGCCATTCCTCTCCTTATGCACCCAAGCATCGTTCTGGCTTTGACTGTCATCTTTTCTACCTGTTTTGCCACCCCAAGTCTCACTCTTCTTCCACACACAGAAGTACTTCATCTCCTATACTATACTGTTCTCCTGGACTTTTGCAGCCAAGTAAATGACCCTCCATTTTTAAGCATGAAATCTTAGTTGTCAATTACCAGACCATTCTTCAAGCTTCACTAGATCCCGCCTCATGTTATGCACACCCTCTGGAGTGTCTACCCTATTACAGAGAGTGTGGCGTAGTGGTTAAAAGCTACAGCCTCAACACTCTGGGATGCTGGGTTCAAACCCACACTCCTCCTTGTGACCCTGATCAAGTTGCTTAATCCCCCCATTGCCTCAGGTACATTAGATAGATTGTGAGACAGGAAAACATGCTTGAGTACCTGAATCAATTCATGTAAACTGGTCTAGAAAGTTTAATAAATCATCCACAAAAACACAAACTTTGCCAGACAGTCCTTCTACAATATCACTCACAAAGATGTTAAATAGAGGCAGATTCCTGCGGCATTCCACTAACAACATCCTTTTCCTCCAAGCAAACTCCATTTACCACTACCCCAGTCCATCACGTTAGTGCCTATACTGAGGGCATTCAGTTTATTTATCAACCGCCGATGCAGAACCATGTCAAAGGCTTTGCTAAAATCCAAGTATATCATATCTAGCGTCCCTCCCATATCCAACTGTTTGGTCACCTAGACAAAGAAATCAGTCAGATTTGTTTGACAAGATCTACCTCTCATAAAACCATGCTGCCTCATTAGATTCTAAAAATCTCACTATCCTCCGCTTTAGAAGCGTTTCCATTACTTTACTTACTACCGAGGTCAGACTAACTGGCCTGTAATTCCCAACTTCCTCCTTACTATTGTCTTGTGCAGAGGAACCATATCTGCCTTTCTGTGAAATATAATATAATATAAAGTGAAGTATGTAATCTTTTGTCTAGTTCTTGTTCTTTGGTCCCGACTCGAGTTCACTCCTCAGAGGCAGTGGGATTGTAGAATAATAAGGCAAGACAGGTGTGGTTTGGAAAAAGATATATTATATAGAAACGTACAGTGCTTAGAACAGAAATGTGTTACATAGCTATTTCTGTGTGTATGTAAGGAAAGGTGTTGGTCTTTGTGTGAATGGCTGAGGAGGGGCGGGTATGTGTCTGAATGGATATGTCCCGCTATATATGGGTCGGAGGAAGGTGTCTGTGTAATAGAGAGAGTATGTTCTATTAATCTTGATGAGTCTGAATTCTCTCTTTTCCAGCATCTTCGGTATCGCATTTTTAGTTTGATGTTTCTTGATGTCTCCTGGTGTGACATCCTTTTGTGATTGCTTGATCCCTGGAGTAAAATATGTAAGCTTTGTCCCAAAAGGCAGGAGATATGCAGTGCAGGAGTAGCCCTAGCGGTTAGTGCAGTGACCTGAGAACTGGGTTTGATTCCCACTGCAGCTCTCTTCATCCTCCATTGCCCCAGGTATACTGCTTTGATTTTAACCACAGAAAGGTGGTCTATCAAGTCCCGTCCCATCCCATCCCTTTCCTTTAACCTTCAATGACCTCACCTGGGATCAGTTTCTTAATAACCCCCAGAGGCCTTTGAACACTCTGAAGCCTCAGTTAGGAGAGCAGGGCAGCAGGAGAGTCGGGAGGCGATCGCAGCCTAAAGAGAGTCGGAAGGCAGAGGAGAGAAAGCGGAGGGAGAAGGCAGGAAACAGTGAGGGGCAGTGGCGAGCAATAGCTCCGCCCACCCCTCCGACATCACCACAGAGCAGGACCAGAGCTCTTCCTTAAAAGGGGAGGGCCAACGGCGATCACTGCGAGGAGAGCAGGGCAGCAGGAGAGTCAGAAGGCGATCGCTGCCTAAGGAGAGTTGGGAGGCAGAGGAGAGAAAGCGGAGGGAGAAGGCAGGAAACAGTGAGGGGCATTGGCGAGAGATAGCTCCGCCCACCGCTCCGATGTCACCACAGAGCAGGACCAGAGCTCCTCCTTAAAAGGGGAGGGGCCAATGGCACCCAGCCGTTTGGCGCATGTCGAAGATGAGCATTAAAGGCGCTCGCCTTAGTGAGAGCGCCTTTGCAAAGGGCCTTGAGAAGGGACGAGCCACCACTGAAGGAGACCACAGCAGGTGCAGAGGACTCACAGCAGGTACAGAGGACACACAACCAGGCAGACACAGAGGATACAACAGGCGCAGAGGACTCACAGCAGGTACAGAGGACACACTACCAGGAAGACACAGAGGACACAGAAGATGCAGAGGACACCCACAGCAGACGCAGAGGACAGCAATGGAAGCAGCAGATGGAAGTAGGAAATTGAGCTACCCAGTATTTTGCACCGTCTGCCATATGTATGACTACCTCCCCTCTGGGAAGCGGTCTTACATTTGCGCTCGATGCAGAGAACTGGACAGTCTGAAGAAACAAGTCATACTCCTGGAGGGCAGAATACTGGAACTGCAGGCACTTCGAGCAGAGGAGGATGCAGAGAACATCATGCCAGAAAAAACCATCAAAGAAAAGGTCTGAGAGCTGGAGAAATTCATAGAGGAGGCATACAGGGAGACCGTGGAAAATCACCAGCAACAGTGGAACTGCTGGGACACATCTACAGAGAGTGAGGACCGCCAGCAGGACAACTCAACAGCGGGATCTAGAGGCAGCGGAGGGGACCCACAAGAAGACAAGTTCAGTACGAGCCAACGCCAAGATGAGGAGAGAAGGGAGTACACCAGGGACACGGACCTGCGGCTGGAGAATCAAGAGAAGAAAGAGAGGACAGCAATCATCGGGGGGGACTCCATCACCAGACAAGTCGACAGCCACATAGCAGGAGGAAGACTAAATCAACTGGTGACCTGCCTACCGGGAGCCAAGGTAGAAGACATAGTGAGCCGCATTGACAGGATCATCGACAGCATGGAACAAGAAGATACGGCGGTGGTGATCCATGTGGGGACAAACAACATGAGCAACAGGAACTACCACAGAGAAGTACTGAAGGACCAGTTCCGGGCACTAGGAAGGAAGCTGAAGACCAGAACGCAGAGGAGAGCATTCTCAGAGATCCTGCCGGTACCCAGGGCAGATGAGAAGAGACAGATGGAGCTGCAAGAAGTCAACGCATGGATGCGGCGCTGGTGTGAGGAAGAAGTATTCCACTTCGTGCGCAACTGGATGACATTCTGGGGAAGAGCAAGATATACAGGATGGATGGACTCCACCTCAGCAGAGACGGAACGAGGCTACTTGCAAGCAATATCAAGAGAGAAGCTTTTAAACTAGGAAGAAGGGGAAAGCTGACAGTCGACTGAGAGAGTCGATGATTCGGGAACCGGTATACCTGGAGGATACTGTGCAGGAAGAAGGAGGGGAAGACTCGCCAGATCACAGACAAGACAGACTGACAGGGACACAAGAGGGAAGGACATGCAAGAAGGGGACAGGCTGCAAACTCAAGTGTATGTACATGAATGCAAGGAGCCTTAGAATTAAGATGGGTGAATTAGAAGCTGTGGCACAAACGGATAACGTTGACATCATTGGCATCACAGAAACATGGTGGACTGATGAAAACGTCTGGGACACAGTGCTACCGGGATACAAACTATACCGCAGAGACAGAGTGACTCAAAAAGGAGGAGGTATTGCCATATATGTCAAAGAGGGAATTGAATCTACTGGAGAGAACATGCCACAACAGACAGATAGGTTAGATTCTCTATGGGTCAAAATTCCAGGAACAAATGAACCGGAAACGAAGATAGGCATCTACTACCGACCCCCAGGGCAGTTGGAAGAAATTGATGGGGAAATTACGGATGATATTAAACGCAACTGCAAAGGAGGCAACGCAGTTATCATGGGCGACTTCAACTCTCTAGGGATAGAATGGAACCTCGGCACCTCCAGCTGTGCCAGAGAGACCATGTTCCTGGAAACTGTAGGCGATTGCTTCCTGGAACAACTTGTCAAGGAAAACACGAGAGGAAATGCAATTCTGGACTTAATTCTAAATGGGCTGCGAGGAACGGCACAGGATGTAGAAGTAGAAGGGACACTGGGAAACAGCGATCACAACATGATCCGCTTCAACCTGGAAACAGGAACAAAACATCGGTCCAGAATGACGGCCACGGCGCTAAACTTCCGAAAAGAGAATTATGAAGGGATGAGATGCATGGTGGGGAAGAAGATTAAGAAAAAGATAAACACTGTAAAGACGCTAGAGCAAGCTTGGTCTCTTTTTAAGGATACAGTCACCGAAGCACAAAACCTATATATACCACATATCAACAAGGGATCAAAGAGGAAAAACAATAAAGAACCAGCGTGGCTCACTGTAGAGGTTAAGGAAGTGATAAGAGACAAAAAGAACCTCGTTTAAGGAATGGAAAAGATCAAAAACAGACGAAAACTGGAATAAGCACAAACAACATCAACGCAGGTGCTATAAGGCGGTAATAGGGGCCAAAAGAGACTACGAGGAAAAAATAGCCAAGGAGGTGAAAAACTTCAAGCCGTTTTTTCGATATATTAAAGGGAAACGTCCTGCAAAGGAAGCGGTGGGACCGTTGGATGACCAAGGAATAAAGGGAGCGATAAAGGAAGACAAGGCAATCGCCGACAGACTGAACACGTTTTTTTTCATCTGTATTTACCGAAGAGGATATACACAGCATACTGGAACCCATCAGGATGTATGCTGGAAGTGAAAACGGGAAACTGACAGGGTTGACGGTCAGTTTAGAAGAGGTATGCAGGCAGATTGATAGGCTCAAGAGCGATAAATCCCCGGGACCGGATGGCATCCATCCGAGGGTCATCAAGGAACTGAAAGGGACCATAGCTGAACTGCTTCAACTGATAGCCAACCTGTTGATCAAAACGGGAAAGATTCTGGAGGACTGGAAGGTGGCAAATGTTATGCCGATCTTCAAAAAGGGTTCGAGAGTAGAACCGGGAAACTACAAACCGGTGAGTGTGACCTCAGTACCGGGAAAGATGGTAGAGGCGCTGATAAAGGACTGCATCATCGATCACCTTGATGGACACGGTCTGATGACGACCAGCCAGCACGGTTTCAGCAAAGGCAGATCTTGTTTGACAAACTTGCTGCACTTCTTCGAGGGAGTGAACAGGCAAATAGACAAAGGTGACCCGGTCGACATTGTATATCTGAACTTTCAGAAGGCGTTTGACAAGATTCCGCATGAACGACTACTTCGGAAAATTGCGAGCCATGCAATCAAGGGTGAAATACTCATGTGGATAAAAAACTGGCTGGAGCACAGGAAAGACTAAAAACTGACAAATCCCCGGGTCCGGACGGGATACATCCAAGGGTTCTGAAGGAATTAAAGGAGGAGATAGTGGAACTACTGCAGCAAATTTGCGACTTATCTCTGAAAACAGGCGTGATCCCGGAGGATTGGAAGATAGCCAACGTTACGCCCATCTTTAAAAAGGGATCAAGAGGTGACCCGGGAAACTACAAGCCGGTGAGCCTGACTTCGATTCCGGGAAAAATGGCGGAAACACTGATAAAAGAAAACATTGATGAACATTTTGAAAAAAATGAGCTTCTGTTAACCAGCCAACATGGTTTCTGCAAGGGAAGATCGTGCCTAACGAACTTATTGCACTTCTTCAAAGGGATTAACAGACGGATGGACAAAGGAGACCCCATAGACATCATATATCTAGATTTCCAAAAAGCCTTTGACAAGGTGCCCCATGAACGTCTACTCCGGAAACTGAAGAACCATGGGGTGGAAGGAGACGTACATAGATGGATCAGAAACTGGTTGGAGGGTAGAAAACAAAGGGTAGGAGTGAAGGGTCACTACTCCGACTGGAGGAGGGTCACGAGTGGTGTCCCGCAGGGCTCGGTGCTCGGGCCGATGCTATTTAATATCTTTATAAATGATCTAGAAACAGGGACATAGAACATAAGAACATAAGAACTGCCATCTCCGGATCAGACCTTCGGTCCATCAAGTCCGGCGATCCGCACACGCGGAGGCCCTGCCAGGTGTACACCTGGCTTAATTTATAGTCCACCATATCCTTATATGCCTCTCTTAAGGAGATATGCATCTAGTTTGCTCTTGAAGCCTAGGACGATCGATTCCGCAATAATCTCCTCTGGGAGGGCATTCCAGGTGTCAACCACTCTCTGAGTGAAACAGAACTTCCTGACATTAATCCTGAACCTGTCCCCCCTTAGCGTCATTACATGTCCTCTAGTCCGTGTCAAATTGGACAATGTAAATAATCTTCTCTGCTCTATTTTGTCGATTCCTTTCAGTATTTTGAAGGTCTCGATCATATCCCCACGCAGTCTCCTTTTCTCAAGGGAGAACAATCCTAGTGTTATAAGTCTGTCCTCGTATTCCAGTTTCTCCATACCTTTCACCAGTTTTGTTGCTCGTCTCTGCACCCTCTCCTGCAGTTTTATATCCTTATTTAGGTAGGGAGACCAATGTTGGACGCAGTATTCCAAGTGTGGTCTGACCATTGCCCTATAAAGCGGCATTATAACTTTCTCCGATCTACTCGAGATTCCTTTCTTTATCATGCCCATCATTCTATTTGCCTTCTTTGCCGCTGCCGCGCATTGTGCCGACGGCTTCAGGCTCTTATCTATCAGTACACCCAGGTCCTTTTCTTGTTCACTCTTCCCCAGAGTTGCACCTGACATTGTATACTCGTATTCCTTATTCTTATTGCCTAAATGCATTACCTTGCATTTCTCCACATTGAACTTCATCTGCCATTTCTCCGCCCATGTTTCTAACCGACACAAGTCGCTTTGGAGTTTCTCTCTATCCTCCTGCGATCTGATTGCCCGGCATAGTTTTGTATCGTCTGCAAACTTGATGATCTCACTGGATGTTCCTTCCTCCAGGTCATTGATATAAATATTAAAAAGGATCGGCCCAAGTACCGAGCCCTGGGGTACACCACTAGTCACTTTCTCCCAGTCGGAGAACTTCCCATTTTTGCCCACTCTCTGCTTTCGGTTTTCCAGCCATTTGCCTATCCATCTTTGTATATCCCCCTCTATGCCATGGCTTTGTAGTTTCCTGAGAAGTCTTTCGTGTGGAACTTTGTCGAACGCTTTCTGGAAGTCCAAGTATATTATGTCCACCGGCTTCCCACTATCAATTTGCTTGTTCATGGTCTCAAAAAATTGGAGTAAATTCGTCAAACATGATTTCCCTTTCCTGAATCCATGTTGACTGGGTTTCATCAAGTCGTGTGCGTCCAAGTGCCGGACTATGCTATCCTTGATCAGTGCTTCAACCATCTTGCCGGGGACAGACGTAAGACTCACAGGTCTATAGTTGCCTGGTTCCCCTCTCGATCCTTTTTTGAAAATTGGGGTGACATTCGCTATCCTCCAGTCGTCCGGTATCTGTCCAGTTCTGATTGTCAGGTTTGCAAGTTTTTGCAATAACTCTCCGATTTCAACCTTCAATTCCTTTAAGACTCTCGGGTGAATTCCATCCGGTCCAGGGGATTTGTCACTTTTAAGTTTGTCGATCTGATAGTATATCTGGTCTAAGTCCACTTCAACTGTGGTGAGGCTGTCTTCTATTTCTCCTGCAAACACTTTCTCCGCTTCAGGTATTGTTGAGGTGTCCTCCTTCGTAAAGACGGACGCAAAGAAGGAATTTAGTTTGTCTGCGATTTGTTTATCTTCCTTGATGTACCCTTTTCTTCCCTGGTCGTCCAGGGGTCCCACTGCCTCTTTTGCAGGTTTTTTTCCCTTTCACGTATCTAAAGAAGGGCTTGAAGTTTTTGGCCTCCTGGGCTATTTTTTCCTCATATTCCTGTTTTGCATCCCTCACCGCCTTGTGACATTTCTTCTGATCATCTTTATGTTTGTTCCAGGCTTCGGTTGTCTTTATGCATTTCCATTTTTTGAAAGAGTCCTTCTTTTATTTTATGGCTTCCTTCACCTGTATGGTAAGCCATGCCGGTTCTCTTTTGCTCTTTGTTCTCCGATCTTTGGAAATCCTCGGAATGTAGAGATCTTGTGCTTCTGTGATAGTATTTTTCAGTAGGGACCATGCCTGATCTACCGTTTCAAGTTTGTCCACCATCTTCTCGATTTGTTTTTCTACCATGGCTCTCATGCGATCGTATTTACCCTTTTTAAAGTTCAAGGTGGTGGTTAAGGTTTTGGCATGTTTCCCTTTCCCGATGTCAAGTTTAAAGTTGATTACATTGTGATCACTCGTTCCCAGTGGAACCATGACTTCCACTTCTGTTATCGGTCCCGTGAGGCCATTTAGGACCAAGTCCAGGGTGGCGTTGCCTCTTGTCGGCTCTTTTACCATTTGTTCCAGGAAGCAATGCCCTAGCACCTCCAGGAACTTGGCCTCCTTGCCGCAGTTGGAGGTTGCTAGTTTCCAGTCTATCCCTGGGAAATTGAAGTCTCCCAATATAATTATATTGCCTGTCTTGCATTCTTGTTTGATTTCCTCCATCATTTCTGAGTCAGTTTCCTCCGCCTGTCCTGGGGGACGATAGTAAAGGCCAATTTTCGTATCTGCGCCATATTGACCAGGAATTTTGATCCAGAGTGACTCAAGCTTCTCTTTCATTTCTGTTGTAACCATTTCAACAGAATCTATTTCCTCCTTAACATATAGAGCAATACCTCCACCTTTCTGCCCTACTCGATCTCTTCTATACAGTTTGTATCCCTGTAGTACTGTGTCCCATTTGTTTTCTTCATTCCACCATGTTTCTGTTATGCCAATGATATCCAATATGTCATGTCTTGCTATTGTCTCTAGTTCCCCCATTTTGTTACCTAGACTTCTAGCATTCGTATACATACATCTAAGTTCCCTTCGTGTTACCTTTTTGGACCTTCTACTCTTGGCTGTCCCTGTAGTTTCAATTACGGTATCCTTTACTGCTCCTGTGTTATCACCCTTGTTTGCTGTGTGGTCGTCCCCTCCTGTGTCTGAGTTGTCCCTTCCTGCTTTTTCTCCCTTATTGGCTGTGAGGTCGTCTTCTCTTGTGTAGGAGTAGTTGTCCTTGGCTTCTTCGTCGGGGCATCCTGCTATCCGTGCCATCAACCGGTGGTCGACTGTCGGCTTTCCCCTATCTTTCAGTTTAAAGCCTTCTCGATTGCCTTCTTCATGTTGCCTGCCAAAACTCTTGCTCCTTCCTTGTTGAGGTGTAGTCCGTCCCTTCTGTAGTACTTGCTTTTTCCCCAGAACGCCGTCCAATTGCGCACGAAGTCGAAGCCTTCTTCTTCGCACCATCGTCTCATCCAGGCGTTGATTACTTGCAATTCCCCTTGTCTCTTTCCATCCGCTCTTGGTACTGGGAGGATCTCAGAGAAGGCCACCTTCACCTTCCTGATCTTCAGTTGTCTTCCGAGTGAGCGGAGCTGGCCCTTCAGCTTTTCCCTGTCATACTTCCGCCCACTCACATCATTTGTTCCCACGTGGATAAGCACAGCGGTGTCCTCTCCCCCTGCGCCATCTATGATCCTGGAGATCCTGTTGGTCACATCCTTCACTCTTGCTCCAGGCAGACAGGTGACGACTCTGTCCTCTCTTCCTCCTGCGGTGTGGCTGTCCACATGTCGTATAATGGAGTCGCCTACGATGATCCCCATCTTCTTTATTCGGGAGTTCCTTGGGGGGCGTAGGTCCACGTCCTTGGAGTAGGGCCAGTCTTCTTCCTCCAATGATACTCTTGAAATTGTTTCCTGTTCTTTGGGTGGGGCGATGTCTTCCTGTGCTCTCACTATTCCTCCTGGTGTGCGGTTGTCTCCTACCTCGTCTTCGGTTTCTTCTGTGTTTGCATGGGTGTCTTCTCTCCTCACATCGGTTTCCTGAGTACAGTTTTCCAGCCCTGGGATCTCTACGTGGTGCTGATGAGTTTCCTCTATGAACATTTCTAGTTCCTTGACCTCGTCGTTTGGGCTGTACTCCACTAGAATCTTCTCCTGTGCTCGGATTCTGTCTTCGAGTTCCATCACTGTTCCTTCCAATAGTCTTACCTGACATTTCAAGCTATCCATCTCCATGCATCGATTGCAAATGTATGCCTGGATCCCCGAAGGGAGGTAGTCATACATATTGCAGCCAATACAGAAGACCGGAAAGCTCACCTTCTGACTTCCTTGGGCTTCCATTTCTTGCTTCCCTTGTGTGTGCTTGTGTCCCTTGCTTGCTGCTTCCTTATGTTGCTTGCCTTGCTGTCTCTTTTGTGTGTGCTGTCTCCGCTCTACCTCACCTTGATTGTATGTGTGGGTTTGTTCCCTTGGCGTCTGTCTCTTCCTTACCTTCTGTGTTTGTCGCTTCCTTACCGTTCAGTCCTCCTCGGTGTACTTGATAGTAGATACTCGTCCCTTGCAAGGCCCTTCGCAAAGGCGCTCTCGCTAAGGCGAGCGCCTTTACCGCTCGCCTTCGCCGCGCGCCGAACGGCTGGGCGCCGTTGGCTCCACCCCTTTTAAGGGGGAGTATGGGCTCTGACCTCGCCGACGCGGTGGGGGTGGGCGGAGCTAACTCTCGCCGCTACCCCTAGCTCTGTCTCCTTCCTGCTCTTGCCTTCTGCCTCCTGCCTCGCTTCTGCAAGTCTCCCCTCCTCCTTCTGCCTGCTCCACTGGTTTCAGCTGCTGCTGCTGGTGCTCTCTGATCAGCAAGTGTGGGACGAAGTGTGAGATAATAAAATTTGCGGACGACACCAAACTATTTAATGGAGCTCGGACTAAAGAGGACTGCAAAGAATTGCAGAGAGACTTGAATAAACTAGAAGAATGGGCGACGAGATGGCAGATGAAGTTCAACATTGAGAAATGTAAGGTATTACATGTGGGGAGCAGAAACTCGAGATACGAATATACAATTGGAGGGATGTTATTGAATAAGAGTACCCAGGAAAGGGACTTGGGGGTAATGGTGGACATGACAATGAAGCCGATGACACAGTGTGCAGCGGCCGCTAAGAGAGCAAATAGAATGCTTGGTATAATCAAAAAGGGTATTACAGCCAGAACGAAAGAAGTTATCCTGCCGTTGTATCGGGCAATGGTGCGCCCGCATTTGGAGTACTGTGTCCAATATTGGTCACCGTACCTAAAGAAGGATATGGCGTTAGTCGAGAGGGTTCAGAGGATAGCGACACGTCTGATAAAAGGTATGGAAAACCTGTCATACGCTGAAAGATTGGAGAAGCTGGGTCTCTTTTCCCTGGAGAAGAGGAGACTTAAAGGGGATATGATAGAGACTTATAAGATCATGAAGGGCATAGAGAGAGTTGAGAGGGACAGATTCTTCAAACTTTCAAAATATAAAAGAACAAGAGGCCACTCGGAAAAGTTGTTAGGGGACAGATTCAAAATAAATACTAGGAAGTTCTTTTTTACCCAACGTGTGGTGGACATCCTCTGGAATGCACTTCCAGAGGATGTTATAGGACAGAGTACGGTACTGGGGTTTAAGAAGGGATTGGACAATTTCCTACTGGAAAAGGGGATAGAGGGGTATAGATAGAGGATTACTGCACAGGTCCTGGACCTGTTGGGCCACCGCGTGAACGGACTGCTGGGCAAGATGGACCTCGGGTCTGACCCAGCAGAGGCATTTCTTATGTTCTTAACAGAGAGTGGGGGTGAATGGACAATACTCGGACTGGAAAAGCGACACCAGTGGGGTGCCGCAGGGCCCGGTGCTTGGACCTGTGCTCTTCAACATCTTTATAAACGATCTGGACATAGGTACAACAAGCGAGGTGATTAAATTTGCGGACGATACGAAGTTATTCAGAGTAGTGAAATACAGGGGTATTGCAAAGATCTGCAACTTGACATAATCAGGCTCAAGGAATGGACATCAACATGGCAGATGAGGTTCAATGTGGACAAGTGTAAAGTGATGCATGTCGGTAACAAAAATCTCATGCATGAATACAGGATGTCCGGGGTGGTTCTTGGAGAGACCTCCCAGGAAAGAGACTTGGGAGTTCAGATCGACAAGTCAATGAAGCTGTCCATAAAATGTGCTGTGGCGGCGGCGAAAAGGGTGAACAGTATACTAGGAATGATAAAGAAGGGGATCACGAACAGATTGGAGAAGGTTATCATGCCGCTGTACCGGGCCATGGTGCATTCTCACCTGGAGTACTGCGTACAGCACTGGTCGCCGTACATGAAGAAGGACACGGTACTACTTGAAAGGGTCCAGAGAAGAGTGACGAAGATGGTTAGGGGTTTGGAGGAGCTGCCGTACAGCGAAAGATTAGAGAAACTGGGCCTCTTCTCCCTCTAACAGAGGAGATTGAGAGGGGACATGATCGAAACATTCAAGGTACTGAAGGGGATAGACTTAGTAGATAAGGACAGGTTGTTCACCCTCTCCAAGGTAGAGAGAACGAGAGGGCACTCTCTAATGTTAAAAAGAGATAGATTCCGTACGAACAAAAGGAAGTTCTTCTTCACCCAGAGAGTGGTGGAAAACTGGAACGCTCTTCCGGAATCTGTCATAGAAGAAAACACCCTCCAGGGATTCAAGACAAAAGTTAGACAAATTCCTGCTGAACAAGGACGTACCCTGATAGGGATAGTCTCAGTCAGGGTACCGGTCTTTGACCAGAGGGCCTCTGCGGGAGCAGACTGCTGGGCATGATGGACCACTGGTCTGAGCTTCTTAGCTTCCAGAACCTCCCTATGTTATTGCTATCCACATGTACTAGGACAGCAGATTCCTCCTCAGTACTGTCTAAACTCTGCCACTTTCGCACCTGGCAAGCAAGCGACCAAGCAATCCTCATGCCCACCAGCCACCCAGCTATCTAGTACATAAGAACATAAGAGTTGCCATACTGGGATAGACCAAAGGTCAATCAAGCCCAGTATCCTATTTCCAGCAGTGGCCAATCCAGGTCATAAATACCTGGCAAGATTCCAAGGAGTAAAAGAGATTTTATGCTGTTTATCCTAGGAATTTCCCCCAAGTCCACCTTAGTAATAGCTTATGGACTTTTCTTTTAGGAAATTATCCAACCTTTTTAAAATCCTGTTAAGCTAACTGCTTTCACTACATTCTCCAGCAGCAAATTTCAGTTTAATGCTAATGATTAAATCTCCCACTACAATGGCCATCCTTAAACTTCCCTCCTGGGTAGAAACCCCTGAAGACACCTCCTCAGTGTGCACCAAGCATATACAGTACATATGACCTCTCACCAACTGGTAGACAATTTTAGACCTGTTTCTAATTTACCATTTGTATCAAAGGTTTTAGAAAAATTAGTTTTAGTGCACTTAGAGGGTTTTGTGGAGAAACAGGAGATACTTTCTCTTTATCAGTCAGGATTTAGGAAGTTTCACAAAGAGCTCAGGGAACAGGTCTGATCTCTGGTAGCTAAAATGGCCGACTCGTAGGAGTTGAGGCAGACAGAGCGGTATATAGAGAAGGCCTACAGGGAAATAGAGAAGTCCCACTTCCAGTCTGGTGACCTCTGTGCTGCTTCCTGAAGGGAGAGCATCACAATGGAGAGGCAGGAAATGATCATGTAGCCAGGACCTGTCCTCCAGGGGATGCAATATCCTTTCACACTGAGGAGGTGTCTTCAGGGGTTTCTGCCAGGAGGGACGGGTTAGGATGGCCATTGTAGTGGGAGATTTGATCATTAGCATTAAACTGAAATTTGCTGCTGGAGAATGTAGTGAAAGCAGTTAGCTTAGCAGGATTTTTAAAAGGTTTGGATAATTGCATTACATTAGTGTCTTCTATCCCGCCAATACCTTTCAGTTCTAGGCGGTTTACAACAAAACAAAAGTCAATAAGCTATTACCAAGATGGACTTGGGGAAACTCTGGGATTTTACCAGGTACTTGCAACCTGGGTTGACCACTCTTGGAAACAGGATACTGGGCTTGATGGACCTTTGGTCTATCCCAGTATGGCAACTCTTATGTACTAGATAGCTGGGTGGCTGGTGGGCGTGAGGATCGCTCGGTCACTTGCCTGGGTTGAGATCGTAGCCGATGCATGTGACTGCATCATGTCACATCTGTACAAGCACAGATGCACTCCAGACTCGGCCCGAAGAGATGGAATGGGGTGGGGCCAGGTGTCCTTTTTCCAGATGCCAAATCTGGTAACCCTAGCGATGGAGGGTTAAGTGACTTGCATAAGGAACTGCAGTGAGAACCGAATCCAGTTCCCCAGGATCTCAATCCACTGCTCTAACCATTGCTTTTATGTACTTACTATATAATGTGGTGCAATGGTTAAAGCTACAGCCTCAGCACCCTGAGGTTGTGGGTTCAAATCCACGCTGCTCCTTGTGACCTTGAACAGGTCACTTGATCCCCCATTGCCCCAGGTACATTAGATAGATTGAGAGCTCGCTGGGACAGACAGAGAAAAAAAATGGAGTACCTGAATAAATTCATGTACCGCATATACTCAAATATAAACCAGGGGGGTCTTGGTTTCTGCACCCTGTCCCCCCTCCCTGCCGTGTACCTGAAATCCCTGGTGGTCCAGAGGTGTAGCGGGCAGAAGCGAGCTTTCTGCGCTCCTGCCCTGCTTCTAAATCAGTCACTGCCGTGAGTTCTGGCTTCAGCTTATCAAGCAGGAGTGCTGAGCGTCTTACCGAATGGCTGCGGCAAGTCTGGCAAGAATTCTCAGGAGCCATTCAGGAAGCCGCTCAGCGCCGAGCAGGAACGCCAAAGTGCACTCCTGCTCGATACACCTCTGGACCACCAGGGATTCCAGGTACACGGCAGGGAGGGGGGACAGGGTGCAGAGCCTTGGAGGGAGGGGGGACAGGGTGGAGAGCTGGGAAGGGGGCTGTGTGTAGTGTCTGATAGGGAGGAGGCTGGGTGCCCGACTTATGTTTGAGTCAACCATTTTTCCTCCTGTTATGGGGGTCTCGACTTATATTCGAATATATACAATAAACCATTCTGAGCTCCCCAGGGAGAATGATATAGAAAATGTAACAAATAAATACAGTATAACAACAACAATTTATTATTTCTATAGCATAAGAGGTTATAATGCTACTCTTAACAGCCTAATAACAGCTGTGCCTGTCTGTTTTTAGTAGACGCTGCTGTGGTGCTCTCACAGGAACAATCTTTCACGAGAATAGTGAAGTGAGGGGGTGTGGTTTGTGGAAAGGCATGCTGGTGCGATACTAGGAGCAATTCAACAGACTAGCATATGAACTTATCCCTGCTGTTGAAAAAGTTTTTTTCTTTTTTTAGGGGGAGGAGGGAAGGTTCTGCCTCGGTACTTATTCCTGTGTAGCCTTTTGCTGTTTTGGGTGTCCAGTGAATGAGAGAAGACTGTCTGCAAAGTCTGGCACCATTTTGTTCCAGGCTTTTTTCAAGCAACCCTTCTCTTTTGCTGAAATTCTGTTTCCTGCACATGCTTGGAGACTCAGACCTTCTGGCACCAGAACATTATACGGCATTATATGGTCCCAGTACACAAGTAAAAGTACGTGTATTGGTAAAAGGACATGTTTTTAAAGAGATCCACGTGTAAGTATGTTCAGGGGCAGTGGGACACTTTTTTAGCTGGAAGGACCAAAGAAACCAATATTTAACCCAGTTCCCAAATGCTCTATCAATGCTGAGTTCAGCAAAATATTGCTTGGGCTGTGGTCCAGTGGCTCATCCTAATTACTGTTCCCTCTAATCTGATCAGGAGTCCCCTATCTACAGACCTGCCAGTAGGAGGTGCTGTTTCACTACTACATTTTCAATAGTGAGGGACAGGCAAACTGCTGAACTCCAGGAAACCTGGCTGTCCTTAGTGCCTCAAGACACAATAGTGAAGCATCTGCTACTGACAGCCATGCAGTTGGAGGACCCCACCCAGCTTAGAAGGAACATAAGAATAGCCTTACTGGGTCAGACCAATGGTCCATCAAGCCCAGTAGCAAGTTCTCACAATGATCAATCCAGGTCACTAGTACCTGGCCAAAACCCAAGGAGTAAAAAACAAAAGGAATTGACCCCAAAATATCCACAGAGAAGAAAATTAGTTTTCTCTGGGTTTTCTCAAAACCCAAGGAGTAGCAACATTCCATGCTACCAATCCAGGGCAAGCAGTGGCCTCCCTCATGTCTTTCTCAATAACAGTCTATGGACTTTTCCTCCAGGAATTTGTCCAACCCTTTCTTAAAACCAGCTACACATCCGCTGTTACAACATCCTCTGGCAATGCGTTCCAGAGCTTAACTATTTTCTGAGTGAAAAAGATTTCCTCCTATTGGTTTTAAGAGTATTTCCCTGTAACTTCATCGAGTGTCCCCTAGTCTTTGCAATTTTTGAGGGAGTGAAAAATCGATCCACTTGTACCCGTTCTATTCCTCTCAGGATTTTGTAGACTTCGATCCTATCTCCCCTCAGCCGTCTCTTTTCCAAGCTGAAGAGCCCTAACCGTTTTAGTCTTTCCTCATATGAGAAGAGTTCCATCCCCTTTACCATCTTGGTCGCTCTTCTTTGAACCTTTTCTAGAACATAAGAATTACCGCTGCTGGGTCAGACCAGTGGTCCATTGTGCCCAGGAGTCCGCTCACGCAGCGGCCCCCAGATCAAAGACCAGTGCTCTAAAGGAGTCCAGCCTCACCAGCGTATGTTCCAGTTTAGCAGGAACTTGTCCAACTTTGTCTTGAATCTCTGGAGGGTGTTTTCCCCTAAAACAGACTCCGGAAGAGCGTTCCGATTTTCTACTTCTCTCTGGGTGAAGAAGAACTTCCTTACGTTTGTACGGAATCTATCCCCTTTCAACTTTAGAAAGTGCCCTCTTGTTCTCCCTTCCTTGGAGAGGGTGAGCAATCTGTCTTTATCTACAAAGTCTATTCCCTTCAGTATTTTGAATGTTTCGATCATGTCCCCTCTCAGTCTCCTCTTTTCAAGGGAGAAGAGGCCCAGTTTCTCCAATCTCTCACTGTACAGCAACTCCTCCAGCCCCTTAACCATTTTAGTCGCTATTCTCTGGACCTTTTCGAGTAGTACCGTGTCCTCCTTCATGAATGGCGACCAGTGCTGGACGCAGTACTCCAGGTGTCTAGTATCCCTGACTTTTAAACTGTTTTTATGTAAATTTGATATTGTGCACCGCTTAGAAATCTGATTAAGCGGTTTAAAATTTTTTTTAATAAACTTGAAACCATGACCTGGTACAGCAGCATGATAACCTTCTCCGATCTGTTCGTGATCCCCTTCTTTATCATTCCTAGCTTTCTGTTTGCCCTTTTCGCCACCGTCGCGCATTGCATGGATGGCTTCATCGATATGTCAATCAGAACTCCCAAGTCTCTTTCCTGGGAGGTCTCTCCAAGTACCTCCCCGGACATCCTGTATTCGTGCATGAGATTTTTGTTACCGACATGCATCACTTTACACTTATCCACGTTGAACCTCATTTGCCATGTCAATGCCCATTTCTCGAGCTTGATTATGTCACGTTGCAGATCTTCGCAATCCCCCTGTGTCTTCACTACTCTGAATAACTTTGTATCGTCCGCAAATTTAATCACCTCACTCATCGTACCAATGTCCAGATCGTTTATAAAGATGTTGAAGAGCACCGAGCCCTGCGGCATCCCACTGGTGACGCTCTTCCAGTCTGAGTATTGTCTATTTACCCCCACTCTCTGTTTCCTATGCTCCAGTCAGTTTTTAATCCACGTGAGTATTTCACCCTCGATTCCATGGCTCGCAATTTTCCGAAGTAGTCGTTCATGTGGAACCTTGTCGAACACCACTATATCTTTCTTGAGATACGGAGACCAGAACTGAACACAATACTCCAAATGAGGTCGCACCATGGAGCGATACAGAAGCATTATAATATTCTTAGTCTTGTTAACCATCCCTTTTTAATAATTCCTAGCATCCTATTTGCTTTTTTGGCCGCCACCACACATTGGGTGGAAGGTTTCATCGTATTGTCTACCATGACACCCAGATCCTTTTCTTGGGCATTAATCCCCAAGGTGGACCCTAGCATCGATAACTGCGATTCAGGTTATTCTTCCCAATATGCATCATTCTGCATTTGTCCACATTTAAATTTCATCTGCCTCTTGGACGCACAGTTTTCCAGTTTCTTAAGGTCTACCTGCAATTTTTCATGCTTATGTTCTTCATGTGATGTTGTTTTAGAAAAACACTTTGGTGCTTAGGTTATAAAGTAGACCCAAAACCAAAGTGTAACTTGCTTTTGACTACATTTTTCCATGAAGCATATCATTTTTTTCCTCTCCTCACTCCACTCCAGTACTTCCCCCTTTACTAGACATAATTCTTTAACTGGACATCTGGTAGGAACTAGGCCCCTGTGAGTTCTGCTCATGGTCTGTGGAGCCTGCTGGCTATAAGAAACTGTTTGTGTAAGTGACATTCTTTACAGAATTTCCTGCTTGTAACTTATTAGTTTATGGAATGAAGCATTTATCTATAAAATCTGTTGACTATCAAACTTATGTTTTGACGATTTCCTACTTTGAAGTCATTCCTAATGCTCTAACTGTACTTAATTGTAGGATTCCTGAGTACGGGTGATCAGGCTGCCAAAGGGAATTATGGACTCCTTGACCAGATTCAAGCCCTGCGTTGGATCAGTGAGAATGTTGCTTTCTTCGGTGGAGACCCTTTGCGAATTACTGTCTTTGGATCTGGAATTGGTGCTTCCTGTGTCAGCCTTCTCACACTATCTCACCATTCGGAGGGTAAGTCTGGGCTTCCTTTTCTCCCTTAGAAGTCACATCTGTGGTGCTCCCCTCTCGTTACGTTGATTCTTGGGGTCTTTCTCACCTTTCTCAAAGTCTTACTACTCTTTTTCTCATCTTCACAGTCTCATTACTTCTTCCTCCCTACACTGCATCTTTGATTGGGGGGGATTTATCCTCTTTGTCGCCACTCTGAATGTAAGACTTGGGGGCTTTTTCTGTTCTTCAATGTCTCACTATTCTGTGGTGGATCTGGAGGTTTCAAAGCACTCCCTCCTTCCTCCTTCCTCATGTCTCATTACTGAGCACTGGTTTGCATTTCCTTCTTGGCTCCGCGGAGGAGTCGGGGGACTCTGAGCGAAGTCTAGATTTTTCCTTCTCATCACTGTAAAGGCAAGTTGGGGTACAGAAGGATATCCCTAAACTTAGAGCCATATTTTACATAGAAAGTAGAGATCAGAATTGAGATGTCCAAGTTGTAACATGCTTAATTCCTTTGATATTTTAAAAAGAATTTGCTGGTGCAGAGCTTTTTCTCCAATATCAGTGAAAGCAGCCATTTTACAAATAAGCATGTTGAAAATATGAACAGCATAATCCATGGGTAAGTCCTGACACACCCCACACAAACCTCCATGTGTAACTGCTGTCAAGTAGTGAGACCATAGTCTTAACCTGAAATAACATGAGCACTTTTTTAAACTTATGCACGGCCTCTGGGCTTTTGCGAATCCCAATAGAGCCGTCTTTTTCCTATACACAACTTCCCTTCATAAAATCAAACCCCTTTGAAACTTGTGTGGTAGCAGTTCCAAAGCATTCACTACCCATTCCTTAGATTACTCCTGAGTCTAACCCTTTTCACCTTCATCCTATGCTCCCTTGTTCCAGAAGAGATCCACATCCTGTGCATTTATGCCACATAGGTATTTAAATGTCTCTATCCTATCTCCCCTCTCCCGCCGTATACGCATGGAGATCTCGAAGTCTGTCCCATACACCTTATGACGAAGACCACTGACCATTTTAGTAGCCTTCCTCTGGACCAACTCCAGTACTCCAAATGGGGTCACCACCTTTTTTTCCTGTTCGCCATTCCTCTCCTTATACACCCAGACACCCTTCTGGCTTTTGCCATCATAAGTTTCTCAGATAGGATCATCCCCTATACTGCACCTCTCTCTTGGGTTTTTGAATCTCAAACGCAAGACCCTTCATTTTTTAGCATGAAATCTTAGCTGCTATTCTTCAGATTTCACATGTTATCTACGCTTTCCACGGGGACTTTGGTATCATCTGCAAAGAAGCCAATCTTCCCCAACAGCCCTTCTGCAATGTCTCGCACAAAAAAGTTAAAAAGATGCTTGAAGCCATCGGAGGCCAGTGGCAGAATAGGATGTGGCTGCATTCATGTCTCGGTGTCCTTGAAAGTAAGATGCGAAGTGAGTCAGAAGCAGGAAGGTGTGTGGAATTGGGTTAGAGGTAGACTGGCTGGTCTCTTTTTTTTTCTCTTTGACTTTTCTCTCTCTCTTTGTCTTGCACAAGAGGTTTTTCTCTCATGCAGCGTTACGTCCACTGCTCTGCTCTGCTTCCTTCTTTCTGACCTTTCAAAGCATGAGGTTAATGATGAGACAGAGGAGGAGTTAAGGTCACAGTCTCTCATATATAACATACCCTTCCCCCCCACACTTTCTTTTGACAAGATGTCAGAACAACTATGTAAATATTGAACAGAATAATTCACATCACTAAAAGCAAAACGCACAGGGACAGTGCAGCCAGGGCTAATGGCCTTTGGGAACAAAAGAAGTCTGTTTGGAGCTGAAAATGTCAAGTATGCAGTGAGAGGAGTTGGCCATGCCTAGAGAAGATCTGAGAGGGCAGCATTAAGTGTCCTGGAAGCAATTCTCTGACCAGAGAGGCTAGGTGACACTTGGTTCGGTTGAATTTGTAGAGATGGTCAGACACATGACCCTTTGAAAATAAGATTCATTTCTGACAGACATCTTTTCTGCTCTCTCTGCAGAGACTTCAGATCACTTAATGTCCACAATTCCATACAAATCAGGACAAAATTGGGTCTCTTTAATGTGTCTGTATTCTTTCGCTGTCTACTTGATTAAGCATCCTGTAGTTGAATCTCAGTAGTCCCTGGGTGAGGTTACAAAGCTAACTCTGGAGATCTCAACCTAACTGACTTGCAGAATACCAAAGGGGCAAGAAGTCTCTCCACACTGCTCTGTAGTGATGAAAGAGCTGCTGAATGGCTCGCTTTAGGGTTGTGATACAACACTTTCATATGGATTGTGCAAAATAAAGTGAAGCCCCCCCTGAACCTCTTTAACTCTTCGCCAGTATGAGCAGTATCTCCAACCTGCTGCTGCATTCCTTATACCCAGGTTGTCCAACTCATCCAGCTGTTACTAAAGGAAATGCAATCAAGAGTTTTGGCGCCGCCAGCAAGTCGGGTAAAAGGAACGCCAAGAATTGATAGTGCTAATACGGAGATGCCAATATCTGGAACTTTGAGAATACACAAGTACTGCGAAATACGTCAGTTTGAGCATTCAGTAATTTTGAGATGTTGGCTACAATGAGATATTTATAATTAATTATTTGAAAAAACACTCTCACTTTTGTGTGTGTTGCACTTTATAATTTATAGCACAGGGTATACGCCTAAGATGGTGTGTAGTAGGACTTGAAATAGAGCTACTCAAGTGTTTAAGCCTAGAACTCTGGGTCTCCCAGCGTCCCAATAGCTTGTATCACTGCACTGAGGGTACACTTACACAAAAATTTTTAATAAATTATTTAGAAGAAATCTGTATATTATTGGACAGAACAATTAAGAAGTTCTCTTCATTACTTTATTACTTCTTAGGGATCTTTGTTTGTTAGATTGCCATTTGGGTTTATAGCATAGAGTGAAACTACTTCACTCCAAAGGCCTGTTCTTCCTTCGTCTACAGAAGTACGTCACCAACTATATAACCCTCTTGGGTTTCTGTAGCCCAGATGCATGAACATTAAATCTTAACTGCCAAATTGTAGATCATTCTTCAAGTTTCTTTAGTCTGCTTTATTCCCTATAGTCACAATCTTAAGATGAGAAGTGATACAGAACTTAAAACGTATGACCCTAGTATGCTGATATAGTCATCTCCATTTGGTAACAGCTAGAAAGCTTGGGCTGGTGATACAGGAGATGGTTTGCTAATGGTGGATCTTTTGTAGGTGCCATTGCTGATGATGGCACCTACAAAACTTGTAGGTAAACTTGCTGGTAATTTCTGCCTTTGCGGGTTCATCTTTATATCACTTCTTATCGGCAATGACTTCACAGTCTGATAGCATCATGTTAGGTGGTTGGCCAATGCCCTTTTGTTATGGCTAGGCATAACCACAACGACCTGGAAATTTGTACGACGAGTGAGGTGATTAAATTTGCAGACGATATGAAGTTATTCAGAGTAGTGAAGACGCAGGAGGATTGTGAAAACCTGCAACGTGACATAATCAAGCTCGAGAAATGGGCATTGACATGGCAAATGAGGTTTAACATGGATAAGTGTAAGGTGATGCATGTTGATAACAAAAATCTTATACACAAATACAGGACGTCCGGTGCAGTACATGGAGAGACCCTCCAGGAAAGAGACTTGGGAGTACTGGTCGACAAGTCAATGAAGCAGTCTGCACAATGTGTGGTGGTGGCGAAAATGGCGAACAGAATGCTGGGAATGATTAAGAAGGGGATCACGAATAGATCAGAGAAGGTTATCATGCCGCTGTACCATGGTGAGGTACGCCCTCACCTAGTAAACTGCGTCCAGCACTGGTCACTGTACATAAAGAAGGACACGGTACTACTCGAAAGGGTCCAGAGAAGAGAGACTAAAATGGTTAAGGGGCTGGAGGAGATGCCGTACAGTGAGAGATTAGAGAAACTGGGCCTCTTCTCCCTTGAAAAGAGGAGACTGAGAGGGGACATGATCGAAACATTCAAGATAATGAAGGGAATAGACTTAGTAGATAAAGACAGGTAGGTTGTTCACCCTCTCCAAGGTAGAGAGAACGAGAGGGCACTCTCTAAAGTTAAAAGGAGTTAGACTCCGTACAAACGTAAGGAAGTTCTTCACCCAGAGAGTGGTAGAAAACTGGAACACTCTGCCGGAGACTGTTATAGGGGAAAACACCCTCCAGGGATTCAAGACAAAGTTAGATAAGTTTCTGCTGAACCAGAACGTACGCAGGTAAGGCTAGTCTCAGTTAGGGCACTAGTCTTTGTTACGAGCTGACAAGACAGGGAAGATGAGAATGTTTCACGTTATGTTTCCACAGAAATAAAGAATGGGGGAAGAAGAAAGTTGGGTTTAAGGGGAAAGAAATGAAGCTCAGTCTTGGTCAAGTTCAGTTTCAGATGGTGGTGAGACCTCCAAGCTAGAGAATGAAATGGGGAAAAATTTGTCCCTTTCTCCATGGGATCTATCTTTTTCCCCATCCCATCTCTGCAACCTCAGCCTCGAAAACTTTGTAATCTAAGGAAATACTTTTTTTACAGAAAGGGTGGTAGATAGGAGTATGAAAGGGTATTAAAAGGTTTTAGACAAGATCACTTACAGGTCATGGACCTGATGGGCCGCCACGTGAGCGGACTGCTAGGCGCGATGGACCCCTGGTCTGACCCAGCGGAGGCAACTTCTTATGTTCTTATGTGTGGAATAGTCTCCCAGTAGAGGTGGTGGAGCCAAAGACTGAGTTCAAGAAAGCGTGGGAGAAGAGGAGATAGTGGATGCTGCAGATGGGCCATTTAGCCTTTATCTGCCTTCATGTTTTTGTCAAAAGCATCAGATAGTTTCTAGACAGAGGAGGATAGAATAGAGAGGCCCTTGGATGTGACCAGGGAAACTTTATCAAGGGCTGTTTCTGTTGAATGGAGAAGATGAAAGGCAAGTTGTAGTAGAACAAGAATAACTAAGAAAATCAATACAATGGCGGAGAATAGTATATTCAAGTACCTTGGATGAGAAAGGAAGGAGGGAGATGGGGTGATAGTTGGAAGGACAGGTAAGGCCCAATGAAGTTGTTTTGAGGGTACTGCAACTACAGCTGTAAATCAAAATCTAGCAACTCTTCCCCTCTGCCTGCACCCCAGACATTCGGGCATCTCTCCATGGCCCCCATTTCTCTCTGTGCCCACTTCCTGCCACCACTCCAAGTGACCATATGAGTTTGGCCTCCTCTAGCTACCCCGCCCACTGCCAGTCTGCCACAAGCTGATACAGTTGCAGCAGAGGCAGCACTGATAGGTGCCTCTTTTGGTGGCGGGACTTTTCCTTTGTTGCATCCCACCCACAGGAAATTGCATCACAGATGTGGGACGAAGCAGAGGAGATGCCCCGCTGCCAAAAGAGAGCTTTCAATGCTGCCTCTGCTGTGGCAGACCGGCAGCAGATGTAGGAAGCTGGACCCACACAGTTGCATTGGGGTCCAAATTCAAGCCACCCCTCCTTTTGGGCGGCCTTGCTGGGCTTGCTCTATCATAGCTACACACCTGATAATGTCTTTGTATTCCTGCATGGTACACCTCAACTACTGTGTGCAATTCTGAGCACCACATCTCAAAAAAGATATAGCAGAATTAGAGGAGGTACAGAGAAGGGCAACAAAAATGATGGAGGAAATGGGACAACCTATCCCATTGAGGAAAAGTTAAAGAGGCTAGGGCTCTTCAGCTTGGCGAAGAGACAGCTGAAAGGAGACATGATAGAAGTCTGTTTGGTAAAAGCAACTTGTCAAGCAAGCACTCTTTCTCTTTGCTGATCTGAGCTGGATCTACACCAAAAAGCCTCTCCAGTGATCTGTATCAATTGGATCATCAAAGGACATCAGGATCAGAAACCACAAAATGATGAAACCATAACTGCAATTCCTGAGTTGAAGTTCATATCTTTCTGATATCCTGCTGATATCCTCTGTATTGAAACTTCTAAATAATTTCACAGGAGTGAAATACAGTCATCTGATTTATGTCTCTAGCGAACAGAATGCCTTGTTAGATATTAGATATTGGACTTTAAAAACTATTTTATCTTGTTTCAAGATTTAAAACCACAAAATATAGATGGAATAAGTAGTCTACAAGCTGAGGCCTGGCTGACTTCATCAGTGCTTTACCTATATAAAAACTAGTTTTAGTAATAATCCACGAGTCACACAACAAGGGTGCACCTAAGAAAAGGCAGCATCACTGCAGTGAGCACTAGAACATCAATATTCCCATTATAAAACTAAACAAGCCAGATAAATACAGATCGATGCTACACAGTCAATGCTCACAGAAAACCATGTCTTTTTCATACACACAGAAAACAGATACACCCTCACCCAATATAGAATAAGTAATCACAAATTAAAAATAGAAATAGTAGACAAAAGTTAAACTAAACCGCCAAGAAGCCAGACTCTGCATACAATGCAACACCATGGAAACAGTGACACATGTCCCCTAATACTGTGCAAAATATGAAGACAGCAAATGTAAATTTGAAAAAAAACTACAAATAACAATTACCACTTTACAAATTAGCAAATAGAAATAAAATAAAAAACATTTTATTGGACTCCTTCTTCAGATCAGTACAGTATACTGCTATTGCGGTTTCTTGTCCTGACCTGAGGGAGGGGGTTTTGATCTCCAAAAGTTAGTAAAAATTGTTTTCTTTTGTTTTTTTAAATCATTTTTATTGATAAAGCAGCCAACAGTTATACAACAATCCAGGTATGAAAACAAGAAATGCAGCAATGAAACAAGAGTCAGGGATCATCAGCATATGCAAGGCCCACAGGTGGAAAGAGTATATCAACAATCTGCTGATATACCTATTATAGCCGCAAATAAAAGAGGCCATAAAGAAAACACTAGAAGGTCATCTTCCTGGAGAACGAATCAGGGCTGCAATAACTTTTAATTTAAACAATGAACCGAAAACCCCACACACACTCTCAACCATTTCATCAAACAACATCCAACAGATCATACCATACCACCCACACCAACCATACTGGTCTAAGAGTATGCAGACAGTGAGGAACCCTTGGAGCCCATCAAGGCAGAGTCACAGCTGGAAGCAGAGACAGCTGCCTCAGCCGCCAACAGAAACTCCCGCCACAAGGACACATAAATTCATTTGTCACTAGATAAAGCAGAGTGATAACTTTGGATCTCAAAAGCAGCAACCTCTTCATCTTCTGTAGCAACTGGTGAAAGGAAGCAGTGTAGTAATAAGAGCTTTTTTACCAACAGGAATGCAGTATAGAGAAACCTCCTATGTGGGAGAACAAATCCCCCTTGAAGAAGCTCCCTCTGATCCCCCAAAAGCAACAAACCATAATCCTGTCGTACCTGCTGCCCAACCAATCCATCAAGGAAGGGAGAACCTGGAGCCAGACAGCTGTATGAGGGCATTCCAGAAACGTGTGTACTAAGGTACCCAGGGCCTTCTGGCAGTGGGAGCAAGTCGCATCATCCCTGAGCTTTAGAGATGTAAGCGCGATGTAGGATTTTAAATTGTATTTCTCTGAGGTCAGTGGAGCCAACTAACATGGAAATATTAGCAAAAAGGTCCAAAAATTGGGCTCTATTATATTCAATGGCCACTCTCTCTAAATAAGGGATTGTGGGGGCGAGCTTAAGGACTGTACCATGTGGCTAGAGTGTTCATCTGGGAAGGAATCAAAAGCAATTGAGCATCTAGTCTGGCAAGGGACCACTGCTCCCCCCACAGGCACACTAATGTCGTATCTGCAAGTAGGCCCAGAACTGTGTAGCAGGGAGCTCCCATTGGGATTGTAATTGAGAAAAAGTGGGGAAAACCCTCATACCCCCTTCAGAAACATGCTGCAGCCCTGAGACGCTCATAATCGGAACCCCAGAGAAAAATCTACATTCTCCACCAGAGGTAGAAAAGGAGATACCTGAGGGGAACGCTGTTGTCTCCTCCGTCACCACAGCCACGCCTGGCGTAAAGGAGTCAAAAATTGGAATTGAGGACCAACCCCTGAGATGGCCCGTGTCTGTACATGTAATAAGGAGAGGAAAGAATGAAAAGCACATCACGCATTCATCCAACCAGCTGGGGAGAATTTGTAGCATCCCGTGATATCCTCATGCATGAAACGCATGAGCGAGGCCATATTGTACAAACGAATAACCAGGAGGTTCAATCCGCCCAGCCGCGGCTTGTCTAATCAATTGCAGATTTTGGTATCTTCTGCAAAGCGGCAAATCTTACCCGACAACCCGTCAGCAATATAATTTATAAAAATGTTAAAAAGAACAGGCCCAAGAACAGAACCTTGAGGCACACCACTGGTAACATCCCTTTCCTCAGAGCGATCTCCATTGATCATTACTCTCTATCGCCTTCCACTCAACCAGTTCTTGACCCAGTCTATCACTTTGGGACCCATCCCGAGGGCACTCAGTTTATTTATTAGATGTCTGTGTGGAACACTGTCAAAGGTTTTGCTAAAATCTAAATACACTACATCTAGCACACATCCTCTATCCAATTCTCTGGTCACCCAGTCAAAGAAATTGATCAGATTTGTCTGATAAGACCTACTTCTAGTGAATCCATGTTGTCTCCGGTCCTGTAATCCACAGGATTCCAGAAACTTGACCAATTTAGGTAATAAGACCATTTTGAACAAAGCTACTCGGCCCCAAAGAGAAAGTGGCAGGTCCTTCCATTTCACACTTAGGGTGCATATAGCCTCAACATGATGGAGAACATTGTATTGATACATGATTTTGGGATAGATACTCAGGTATAGTAAAAAAAAATTGTATTAGAATTAGTCCAATAAAAAGATTACCTTATTTCCCCAGAAACTATTGCTGCTGGGGGATTCCATCATCAGAGGCATTAACCTTGGAACACAGGGCGAAGAGACCAAAATAGTGAAATGTCTTCCAGGATCCTCAGCTACCAGGAGTTCCAGGCAAATACTGACTATAATTAAGGAAGAAACTAAGGATTCTAACACCGATGTTGTTATGCATCTGGGAACAAATGACCTGGCCAACAACTCCACACTTGCAGAGCAGAAAGCTTTTCGGGAGCTTGGTGAGGGCTTGAAACCGTTTGTAAAGACTAGCTTTTTCAGAAGTACTGCCTGCATATGGAAAGGGAGAGCAAAGAGTGAAAAACACAGAGGACTTTAATAGATGGCTCAAACCCTGGTGTTATCAAGAAGGCTTCAGGTACATAGGAGGATGGGGAAATACATGGAAAGACAAGAGACTATATTGTAATGATGAGTTACATCTTACTATATCAGGAAAAAGAATCCTTGCTGAGAAATTTAGACAATATGGAGCTCATAAAAAAAAAGTTCAAAAAGTGGCCTAAATCGGTACTTGGATGATCAAAAAGACAGATCGTCCAAGTACCGATAATCAAAGCTGGTTTTAGACATATCTAAAACTAGCTTAGCCTTTGCCCTGCCTCTGTACATCTAGAGCGAAAAGGGGCATTTTTGGAAGAGTGGAACGGGCAGGAGGTGGGCCAACCTAGATTTAGTCGTCTGGCAGCCATAACCAAAAAAGGTTTGACAGGTTGCCAGACGGAACTTATACGTTTTGACAGACCAAGTCAAAACAAGTATAAGATCCTAAAAGGGGTCGCCGAGATCAGCTCAGCAGCCTAGGCAACCTGTCCCCCCGCACTGGTTACGATCGCAGTAGGAGCGATGCCTAATCTCTCCTGTCACAATCCTTCCTAGCCTCCCCGGCAGTAGAGATGCCTAATCTCTCCTGCCGGCACAAAGTACCTCCCTCCAACACCCATGATGACCAGCAGGAGGGAGCCCAAGCCCTCCTGCCGGAAAGGAAGCACCCCCTCTCAAGCCCCCCTAACTCCCCGAACGCTCAACCAAAATCCCCAGACCTCTCTAAACCCCAACCCCCACGGACCCCTGCTCTAACCTCAAAAGATGGCTGGACGGTTGGGTCCTTCCTCTTTCCAGCCGGCAGGCCCGCCTTCCTCCGAATGGCGGGCCTGTCCGTTCCTGGTGCTTTGTGAGATGCATTGGGGAGGGACCTAGGGCCTGATTGGCCCAAGTACCTAAGGCCTCGCCCATAGGAGAGTCCTTAGGCAACTGGGCCAACCGGAATTGAGCCAGTTGCCTAAGACCCCTCTTATGGGTGAGGCCTTAGGCACCTGGGCCAATCAGGCCCTAGGCCCCTCCCCAGTGCATCCCACAATGCACTGGAAAGAGGCAGGCCCGCTATTCGGAGGAAGGCAGGGCTGCCGGTCGAACGTAGTGAGGGAAGACCCGGCCGGCCATCTTTTGAGGTTAGGGTGTCCAGGGGGGTGGGTTGGGTGCATGTTTGGGGGCTTAAGGTGTTCAGGGGTGCTTTCTTTCTGGCAGGAGGGCTTGAGCTCCCTCCTGCCGGTCATTGCGGGTGTTCGGGGGTGGTTTCCTACCGGCAGGAGGGCTTGGGCTCTCTCCTGCCAATGAGCCGTGTGTGGGGGGGGTGTTCTTCAGCAGGAGAGATTGGGCATCTCTCCTGCTGGGGAGGTTAGTAGGGATCGCGGCACGAGAGATTAGGCATCTCTCTTGCCACGATCGGGGGGGCAGTTCCAGGATACTGTAACCAACTTTGTTTATGACAGACGCCGGTTACAGAATCCTGCCTTTAGGCGAAGGACCCCTCCTTAGTCTAAAAGTTCTTGTTTTGGGTATTTGGGACTTGGGCGATTTTTTGGTCCAGAATGTGTAGTAAGGATACACATACTGGTGGTATGGGCGATTAAACTGCTCAGGGAGTTGTATGATGTCTTGGCGGAACCGCTATCTGCGCTCTTCAATCTCTCCCTTAGTACGGGTAACGTCCCGTTGGACTGGAAGACGGCTAACGTCATTCCACTCCACAAGAAAGATGGAGACAGCAAACTACAGACCGGTGAGTCTCACATCAATAGTGTGCAAACTAATGGAAACTCTAATCAAACGCCAATTGGATACGATCCTGAACGAGGAGAATTTACGGGATCCCCATCAACATGGATTTACTAAGGGGAGATCCTGCCAATCCAACCTGATCAGCTTCTTTGACTTGGTGATGAGGAAGCTGGATGTTGGGGAGTCCCTGGACATCGTATACCTGGACTTCAGTAAAGCATTCGATAGCGTACCACACCGCAGGTTGCTGAGCAAGATGAGTTCTTTAGGATTGGGCGACACATTGACAAAATGGGTTGGGAACTGGCTTGGAGGTAGGCTTCAGAAGGTAGTGGTGAGCAGCACCCCCTCCGAAATGACGGAGGTAATCAGTGGAGTGCTGCAGGGCTCGGCCCTGGGCCCGATCCTCTTCAACATCTTTATAAGAGACTTGGCAGAAGGGCTGCGAGGTAAAATAACATTATTCGCCGATGACGCCAAACTAAGCAATGTAGTGGGCAAAAGCACAACAGACATAAATTCAATGTCCGACAATATGATGCACGACCTACTCCTACTGGAGCGCTGGTCTAGGTCCTGGCAACTCAGCTTCAATGCCAAAAAATGCAAAGTCATGCACCTGGGCAGCCAAAATCCATGCAAGACTTACACCCTTAATGGCGAGATCCTAACAAGAACTGAAGCAGAACGAGACTTAGGGGTGATCATCAGTGAGAACATGAAGACTGCCAATCAAGTGGAGCAAGCTTCATCCAAGGCAAGGCAAATCATAGGTTGCATATGCAGGAGTTTCGTCAGCCGTAAGCCTGAAGTCATTATGCCATTGTATAGATCCATGGTGAGGCCCCACCTGGAATACTGTGTGCAATTCTGGAGGCCACATTACCATAAGGATGTGCTGAGACTGGAGTTGGTCCAGAGAATGGCCACCCGGATGGTCTCGGGACTCAAGGATCTCCCGTACGAGGAACGGTGGATAAGTTGCAGCTGTACTCACTCGAGGAACGCAGAGAGAGGAGTGACATGATCGAGACATTCAAGTATCTCACGGGCCGCATCGAGGTGGAAGAAGATATCTTCTTTTTCAAGGGTCCCGCGGCAACAAGGGGGCATCCGTGGAAAATCAGGGGCGGGAAACTGCGAGGTGACACCAGGAAATTCTTTTTCACTGAAAGGGTGGTTGATCACTGGAATAGTCTTCCACTTCAGGTTATTGAGGCCAGCAGCATGCCTGATTTTAAGGCCAAATGGGATAGACACGTGGGATCTATTCACAGAGAAAGGTAGGGGAGGGTCATTGGGGTAGGCAGACTAGATGGGCCGTGGCCCTTATCTGCCGTCTATTTCTATGTTTCTATGTAACGTAGAGGTAAGCCATTCTCAAAAAAAACTTCATTTTGGATATTTTTTTTGAGAATGGACATTTCCCTGCAGGTTGTTGAGCAAGATGACATCGATGGGATTAGGAGAAACATTAACTGCATGGGTCAATGACTGGCTAAGCGGTAGACTACAGAGGGTAGTGGTTATCGGTGCCCTCTCCAATACGTCAGAGGTGACCAGTGGAGTGGCGCAGGGCTCGGTCTTGGGACCGATCCTTTTCAACATATTCATAAGAGACCTGACTCAGGGGCTTCAAGGTAAAATAACATTATTTGCCGACGACGCCAAACTATGCAACATAGTAGGTAACAGCACTTTGTCCAACAGTATGACGCAGGACCTACTCTTGTTGGAACATTGGTCCTCGACTTGGCAGCTAGGCTTCAATGCTAAAAAATGTAAGGTCATGCACCTTGGCAGCAGAAATCCATGCAGAACTTACACTCTAAATGGTGAGACCTTAGCTAGGACTAAAGCAGAACGTGACTTAGGAGTGATCATTAGTGAAGACATGAAAACTGCCAATCAAGTGGAGAAAGCTTCATCCAAGGCTAGACAAATGATGGGTTGTATCTGTAGAAGTTTTGTCAGCCGGAAGCCCGAAGTCATAATGCCTTTGTACAGATCCATGGTGAGACCTCATTTGGAATATTGTGTACCATTCTGGAGGCCACATTATCAAAAAGATGTGCTGAGAATTGAGTCGGTTCAACGAATGGCCACCAGGATGGTCTCGGGGCTCAAGAATCTCCCATATGAGGAAAGACTGAATAAATTGCAGCTATACTCACTCGAGGAACATAGAGAGAGGGGGGACATGATTGAGACGTTTAAATATATCACGGGCCGTATCGAGGTGGAAGACTATATCTGCGAGGAGATTTGTTAGAGACTTTTAAAATATTAAAATGATTTGATAAAATTGACCAGGAAACAGCATTACTGACATTTTCAGATGTGACATGGACAAGAGGTCATAGCCTGAAACTGAGCGACAGCAGGTTCAGGACAAATGTCGGGAAGTTCTGTTTCACACAACGAGTGGTGGGTGCTTGGAATGCTCTCCCAGAGGAGGTTGTGGCAGAGACTACTGTTCTGGGTTTCAAGCGCAAGTTGGATTCATACCTTCTTGCAAATCACATCGGGGGATACGGGAAATCCGGGTCTCCAATAAGGAGCTCCTAACTGGGCCTCCGCGTGTGCGGATCGCCGGACTAGATGGACCTAGGTCTGATCCGGCGAAGGCGTTTCTTATGTTCTTATGTTCTTAAAGGACCCTCGACCACAAGAGGGCATCCACTGAAAATCAGGGGCGGGCAATTTCATGGTGACACCAGGAAGTATTTCTTCGCCGAAAGGGTGGTCGATTATTGGAATGAACTTCCACTGCAGGTGATTAAGGCCAGCAGCGTGCCAGACTTTAAGAAAAAATGGGATACGCATGTGGGATCTCTAGCTGGGTGGGTCATTAGGGTGGGCAGACCTGATGGGCTGTGGCCCTTTTCTGCCGTCATTTTCTATGTTTCTATGTTTCTGTGCTTTCTATGTCTAGGGTCTTAGGCAAAAAAGGGACTTAGATGTTTTTTTATTATGCCCCTCCACATTTCTAGGCATTTAAAGTAGAAGGTGGTGGTGACGTATGTATGAAATACAATTATGGAGGCCACCCCCAGCAAAAGACAAGATGTAATGGTAGTACAGATAGCAACGTAGACAATATTAGCAACTTGCTTCTTAGCATTGCAACGAGAAGTGAAACGAAACAAAAAACTACGAAGGAGATTACCACTGAAAAATAGCTGGACAGCAATGACCACAAATGTTCGCAGTCTAAGCAACAAAGTTCATGATCTGTAAGCCCTCATGTTAGAGGCAGACCTGGACATTGTTGCTATCACAGAGACATGGTCAGTGACTCGCATGGATGGGATGCAAACATACCAGGATATAATCTTTTTAGGAAGGAGAGAGATGGTCAAAGAGGTGGAGGAGTAGCTCTCTATGTAAAGATCGATAGCCAAGCAACTGAAATGCAGGGGACCTGGGGAGAGGAAGAAGCGATATGCATCACTTTGAAAAGAGAAGATGAAACTTCTATCTACGTGGGTGTAGTCTACAGATCTCTGACTCAATTGCAGCAAATTGATAAAGATCTGATTGTGGATATCCAAAAGTTTGGAAAGAAAGAGGAGGTGCCGCTGTTGGGAGATTTCAACCTGCCAGATGCGGACTGGAAAGTTCCATCTCTGGAATCGGAAAGAAGTAGGGAGATTGTTGGTGGCTTTAAAGAGATTCTGCTCAGACAAATGGTGACAGAACCCACAAGGGAAAAAGCGATATTGGATCTGGTCTTCCCAAATGGGGAGAGTATCTCTAATGTTCGAGTGGGTGCCTAACTGGGAAGTAGCGATCATCAAACAGTTTGGTTTGATATAACAGCTAAAGTGAAGGGCGGCCACACAAAACTCAAAGTCCTAGATTTCAAATGTACGGACTTTAGTACCTGAAGAAAGAGCTGTTAGGATGGGACAACATAAAGGAAGTAGAAAAACAGTGGTCTAAGCCGAAAGGAGCAATAAAAATGGCTACTGACCTTTATGTGAGGAAAATAAATCAAAACAAGAGAAAAAGGAAACCAATATGGTTCTCTAAACTTGTTGCAGAGAAAATAAAAGCAAAAGAGCTGGCGTTCGTGAAATATAAAAATACCCAAGAGGAGGAGTACACAAAGGACTATAGGGTGAAACTGAAAGAAGCCAAGAGAGAGAAAGGTCTGGCGAAAGCAGAAGAGCAAATGGCTAGAAATGTAAAAAAGGGAGACAAAATTTTTTTCAGATATATTAGTGAAAGGAGGAAGATGACTAAAAGATATGTATCGATATGTGGAGAGTGATGAGGAAAAAGCAAACAGAAGATCCTGGAGAAAGGACTCAGATTGTCTGGTAAAGTTACACACGAGAATGGAGCAGATACCGTGTCATTCACGAAAGAAAGTGTTTATGAACAACTTGAAACATTGAAGGTGGACAAAGTGATGGGACCGGATGGGATCCATCCCAGGATACTGAGGGAATTCAGAGAGGTTCTGGCAGGTCCTATTAAAGATTTGTTCAATAAATCTTTGGAGACGGGAGTGGTTCCTGGGGATTGGAGAAGAGTGGATGTGGTCCCTATTCACAAAAGTGCTCGCAGAGATGAAGCAGGAAACTACAGGCCAGTAAGCCTCACTTCGGTTATTGGAAAAATAATGGAAGCGTTGCTGAAAGAAAGGATAGTGAAATTCATAGAATCAAAATGGGTTACAGGATCCGAGGCAACATGGTTTTACAAAAGGTAAATTGTGCCAGACGAATCTGATTGAATTCTTTGATTGGGTGACTGGAGAATTGGATCAAGGGCATATGCTAGATGTAATTTACAGTGGATTCTGCAATAACCTCCTCTGGAAGAGCATTCCAGGTGTCCACCACTCGCTGCATGAAGCAGAACTTCCTGATATTTGTCCTGGACTTGTCCCCCCTCAGCTTCAGTCCATGACCTCTTGTCCAAGTCACATTGGACATCGTAAATAACTTTTTTTCCTGCTCTATTTTGTCAATTCCTTTCAGTATTTTGAAAGTCTCAATCATATCCCCTCGCAGTCTCCTTTTCTCCAGGGAGAACAGTCCCAGTTTCCTAAGTCGTTCTTTGTAATCCAAGTTCTCCATACCTTTTACTAGATTAGTTGCTCGCCTCTGCACCCTCTCCAGCAGTTTTATATCCTTCTTTAGGTAGGGAGACCAATGTTGGACGCAGTATTCCAAGTGTGGTCTGACCATTGCTCTATAAAGGGGCATTATAACTTTCTCTGATCTGTTCGTGATTCCTTTCTTTATCATGCCTAACATTCTATTTGCTTTCTTTGCCGCCGACGGTTTCAGGGTCCTATGTATCAGTACATCCAGTTCCTTTTCTTGTTCGCTCTTACCCAGAGTTGCACCTGACATTCTATACTCGTGCTCCTTGTTCTTTCTGCCCAGATGTATTACTTTGCACTTTTCCACATTGAACTTCATCTGCCACTTCTCTGCGCATTTCTCTAACTGACACAAGTCGCTCTGAAGTTCCTCGCTATCCTTCTGTGATCTGATTGCCTGGCATAGCTTTGTGTCGTCTGCAAACTTGATGATCTCACTGGACATTCCTTCTTCCAGGTCATTGATGAAAATATTGAATAAGTACCGAGCCCTGGGGCACACCACTAGTCACTTTCTCCCAGTCTGAGAACTTCCCATTTATGCCCACCCTCTGCATTCTGTTCTCCAGCCATTTGCCTATCCATCTCAGTATGTCTCCCTCTATTCCATGGCTTTGTAGTTTCTTGAGAAGTCTTTCATGTGGAACCTTGTTGAACGCTTTCTGGAAGTCTAAGTCAGTGATTCCCAACCCTGTCCTGGAGGAACACCAGGCCAATCGGGTTTTCAGGCTAGCCCTAATGAATATGCATGAGAGAGATTTGCATATGATGGAAGTGATAGGCATGCAAATTTTCTTCATGCATATTCATTAGGGCTAGCCTGAAAACCCAATTGGCCTGGTGTTCCTCCAGGACAGGGTTGGGAACCACTGGTCTAAGTATATTATATCCACTGGTTGTCCACTATCAATTTGTTTGTTCACTATCTCAAAAAATTGAAGTAAATTTGTCAAACATGACTTCCCTTTCCTGAAGCCGTATTGACTGGCTTTCATCAGGTCATGAGTATCCAAGTGCCGGACTATGCATTCTTTAATCAGTGCTTCAACCATCTTTCCAGGTCACTCACAGGTCTGTAGTTGCCCGGTTCTCCTCTTGATCCTTTTTTGAAAATTGGCATGACGTTCGCTATCTTCCAGTCGTCTGGTATCTGCCCAGTTCTAATTGACAGGTTGGCAAGGTTTTGCAGTAGTCCCCCGATTTCTACCTTCAGTTCTTTTAAGACTCTTGGGTGAATTCCATCCGGTCCAGGGGATTTGTCACTTTTAAGTTTATCGATCTGGTAGTATATCTGGTCCTAGCCCACTTCTACCGTGGTGAGACTGTCCTCTATTACTCTCTTGAACAATTTCACTGTTTTGGGTATTGATGCGGTGTCCTCCTTCGTAAAAACAGACGCAAAGAAGGAATTTAGTCTGTCTGCAATTTGTTTGTCTTCCTTGATGTACCCTTTTCTTCCCAGGTTGTCCATCGGTCCCACTGCCTCTTTTGCGGGTTTTTTCCCTTTTACGTATCTAAAGAAGGGCTTGAAATTTTTGACCTCTTGCGCTATTTTCTCCTCATAGTCCTTTTTGGCATCCCTCACTGCCTTATGATATTTCTTCTGCTTGTCCTTGTGTTTGTTCCAAGCTTCGGTTGTTTTCGTGCGTTTCCATTTTTTAAAGGAGTCCTTCTTTTCTCTTATGGCCTCCTTCACCTCTCTAGTAAGCCATGCCGGTTCTCCTTTGCCTTTAGTTTTCTTTCCTTTAGAAAGCCGTGGAATGTAGAGATTTTGTGCTTCTGTATTTTTCAGTAGGGTCCATGCCTGATCTACCGTTTTAATTTTGTCCATCCATTTCTTGAGCTATTGTTTCACCATGGCTCTCATGCTATCATATCTTCCCTTTTTAAAGTTTAAGGTTGTGGTTAAGGTTTTGGTACGTTTCCTCTTCCTGATGTCAAGTTTAAAGTTGATCATGTTGTGATCGCTCGTCCCCAGCGGGACCGTGACTTCTACTTCTTTTGTCAGTCCCGTAATGCCATTTAGGACCAAGTCCAAGGTTACGTTCCCTCTCGTCAGCTCTCCCACCATTTGTTCTAGGAAGCAGTACCCCTAGCGTTTCTAGGAACTTGGTCTCCTTGCCGCAGTTTGAGGTTCCCAGGTTCCAATCTATCCCCGGGAAGTTGAAGTCTCCCATGATTAGTACATTACCTGTCTTACATTCTTGTTTGATTTCCTCTATCATTTCCAAGTCTGTCTCCTCCGTCTGTCCTGGGGGTCGATAGTAAAGGCCAATTTTTGTGTCTGAACCATTGTATCTAGGAATCTTGATCCAGAGGGACTCCAGCTTCTCTTTCCCTTCCGTCTTAGCCTCCCTAACAGATTCTACTCCTTCCTGAACATATAGGGCAATACGTTCCCCTTTCTGCCCTATTCTGTCCCTTCACTTTGCAGACCCTTTCCACGTTCTAGGCGTTTTTGACTTGGACAAAAAGTTGGACGAAAATGTGATATAAAGATGGACGATTTAGCAACTTGGACGATCAGATCAGCAGGACGTAAACTTAGACGATTTTCGAAACAAAAAAAAATTTGGACATATTTTTTGAAAATCTGTCCTAGGCTATTTTTTACTTTGGACGACTTGCTACTTAGACGTTCCTTTCGATTATGCCCCTCCACAGATCTCTAATCAGAAAATAACAGTATATATTGAAGAACTAAGGCCAGTACTGCATGGTCTGGGTCCCGTATATGGCCATTCGGTTGAGGACAGGCTGGGGAGTGATGAAATGGTTAAGATGGGAATGAAGTGAGCCTTAATGGAGACACCAGTAGATAGAACCTAAGCACACTACTGAGCAGGGCTCTGGGTTTCTGGCCCAGAAATATCTAAACTAAATAATTAATTTAAGGAGCGTGGATGGTTGGATGCTTGGGCAGTCTGGATTCGGGTCTTTATCTGCCATCATTTACTGTTACTATTTATAAATATTTAGCAATACAGCTACAATATTAATTTATTCTAAAGCAACAAAAAAAATTGTTTCTACCTTTTGTCATCTCTGCTTTCTGCTTTCCTCATCTTCTCTTGACTCTACTTTCCATCCAGCATTCACCCTCTTTCTCTGCCCTTCCATCCACTGTCTGCCCTCTCCCCATTCCATATGGCATCTTCCCTCTTTCTTTGCCCCTTCCATAAACTGACTATCCTCTGCCCCTGCTCTCATAAGAACATAAGCAATGCCTCTGCTGGGTCAGACCTGAGGTCCATCGTGCCCAGCAGTCTGCTCATGCAGCGGCCCAACAGGTCCAGGACCTGTGCAGTAATCCTCTATCTATACCCCTCTATCCCCTTTTCCAGCAGGAAATTGTCTAATCTTTTCTTGAACCCCAGTTCCGTCTTCTGCCCTATTACTCCCTCTGGAAGCGCATTCCAAGTGTCCACCACATATTGGGTAAAGAAGAACTACATGATTCATTTCAGCTTCACCCCCTCTCCATTTTTCTCTTTCTGCCTGCACTCCCTCCCCCATAAAAACATAAGAATATAAGAATTGCCGCTGCTGGGTCAGACCAGTGGACCATCCTGCCCAGCAGTCCACTCACACAGCAGCCCCTAGGTCAAGACCAGTGCTCCAAATGAGTCCAGTCTCACCAGTTTAGCATGAACTTGCCCAACTTTGTCTTGAAACCCTAGAGGGTGTTTTCCCCTATAACAGACTCTGGAAGAACGTTTCAGTTTTCTACCACTCTCTGGCATCTCTCTCTTCTCCTTTCCTTCCCTCCTTCCCACCCCACTTCATGGTCTGGCATCTCTGTCTGCTTCCCTTCCCTTCCCCCATGCCCTGGCATATTTCTCTTCTCCTTCCCTTTCACCTCTCTCTGTTCCTCCCCCTCTATGCTCTGGCATCTCTTCTCCTTCTTTTCCCTCCCTTCTTCTTTTCCTGATGGTCCGGCATCTCTGTCTCCTTCCATCCCCATGCCCTGGTATCTCTCTCCTTCCCCTCCATCTCTCTCTCTCCCTCTCAATGATCTGGCATCTTCTTTCCTTTCTTTCTCTCCCTCCCTCCCGCCCTCCCTTCCCTCCTCTTGCCTCTGTCTCCTTTACTTACCTCCCCTATGTCCTTGGAGCTCTCTCCTTCCCTTCCATTTCTCCCTCCCCCTCCATGCTCTGGCATGTCCTCTCCTTTCTTTTACTCCCTCCCATCCCCATGGTCTGTCATCAGTCTTTCCTCTCTTCTCCCTTCCCTTCCTTCTCCCTCCCCCCCTTATTGGATGGCTTTCTTCCTTACCTCTTCTTCCCTTCCCGTCAATCAGGTGCACGGTGCAGCATTTCTCTACCCTCTCCCTCCCGCATATTGGTACCTCTCTCTCATTGTTGGCAGGCTTCAGAACTCGCTGCTCTGTCAGTGTTGGGCCTTCCTTTCTGCTGAGTCCCACCTACTTCCTTCTTCTGCAAAGGCAGGACCTGGCAGAAAGGAAGGCTCAATGTTGACAGAGCAGAGAGTTGTGAATCCTACCGTTGTCAAAAGCGGAAGTTCCTGGACCATGACACTGACCCCGAGAGCACCCACTTATGGTCTGCACCCAGGGTGAACTGTACCCCCCCCCCATGGTATGCCACTGAATCTCATATCTCAAGAAAATCTACTTCCTAGAGTCTTGAGAGAGACACAAACTCATCAAGCACTGTTCTGCATAATTAACATTCCACCGCTAATTGCTACCAAAGACAAACTGGCTTTTTAGTGTTGAAACAATTTTATTGAAGTTATATCAAAAACAGAATACAAGTACAGTAATTACATCACCAAACATGCCCTCCCCCCTTCCCCCCCTTCCCACCAGCTACTTCTGAACTGGAAGGGATAGCCCAGTACCCTCAAGCCCAACAAAACCAAGGCAAACTGGGAATCTGTGTTCTGATTATTCCCAAGCTCTACAATAATAACAGGACCAAGAACCAGCCCCCGCAACCACTAGTAGAACCCTTCAGAGAATGGAGTGGGAAAGGAGAGGTGAAGGTGACTTGGTTGAGATCTCCAGGTTAATCTTGTGAACCTTGTCATGGAATTCCTCAGTCATAGTTGGTGAGGGTTGGAGCCAAGAGAGTTCAGCTGGATGTAGTAGCCTTCTTCGGCAAGTGAAAGAACAACGTAGAAGGAGGTCAACAAGAATTTGAAATATTTGAAGTCAGCATTGGCAGATCAGGAGCGAACGTAGGTAGCAGATTCTAGAGATCAGCCAAGGCTGGGATTTGGCATGCCTTACGCGACAGGGAATGGAAGGAGCAAGGGTGTCCAGAATAGAGGAGAGAATAGTATTATAGAAAGAGACAACTACTATGACTTATTTCTATGCATTAAACGCGTAAGAGCCACTTCCTACTCAATAGAGCTTACTATCTAGTCAAAACAGACAGGACTAGGGGTTGGAGACAAGATGGTACCATAGAGGAGGTCTCATGAGGAAGCCCTATGTGGGCCTACTTACTTTTCCTGAATTATTCATGCTTTTTCTTGTTCCTTTACCTAAAAGAAGAGGCAAGCAGTGCTCTTACCTTGCAGAGCCTGTGGTTGCACCCATGGATCACGTCATGGTTTCAGGACATCCAAGCTCTGAAGCCTTGTTGCAAGGTAGTGTGGCGGGAGGTCAATCACTAGGGAACTGTCAGTCTTAGCCTGGATGCATAGACCCCGCCAGTAATGCCAGCATTGAGAGATGTTGACCAGTTGGGGCTCTGACCCTGTTGCAAGACTGGTGCAATCTGGAGTGTTGCTGACACCAGCCATGCCTGAGGGTGCAGCCCAAGAAAAGACCAGTGATGGCACATGTAGCAAGCACAGAAGGATTTGGCTTGCTTTACTTCATTAAGAATGTTGATTTTTTTTCATCAAAATCCTGCCCTAATTATTCTTCACTCCTTGTGGGATGCTGTGACTGGATTGAAAAAATCCTTTACCCAGAAATTCATAGCTTTGTCTGTTCAGTTACATACAAAATTCAACCGGTCAAGTTTCTCAAACGGATACAAAAGTTCAAGCAATAGAAGGAAAAGTGGAGATTAACGTGAAAGATATCAAAGCTATTACTGAAAAACAGCATATGATTATGAGGGAGAATACTTTCTTGCTTAGGAAGCTTGAGACTGTGGAAATTGCTCAGAGGAGCAATGGGTTACACTTTATTAATTTTCCTAAATTACCCTCAATAGCACCATTGATTATGTTTAAGAGATACTTGTCTGAAATCCTCAAAATTCAGGAGAGTTCATACTCTCCAGTCTCAAACATTTGCTAAAGTCCATCACATGTAAAGCAAGAATCTGAGCAGCTGAGGCTCCATTTAAGACCTTAAGTTTGATGCAAACCATTAAGGAGGAGTGTTTGGGAATGAAACCAGAAACATCGATTGTACATTTTGCTTTGATTCCCGACCAAGATTGGATATTAAAAATGGGGGGGTTTTTTGCCATTGTGAAGCTGAATTTGTGAACTGTAAGATGAAGTCTTTTCCAGAAGTCAGTAGAGCAATGCAAAAGAGAGGTCAACAGTTCTTGAAGCTTCAATCACACATTCAACAGTTAGGAGGATGATTCTGATTAAATTTTCCCTGGAAATGTGTACAAGTTGCAGTCTGCTACGCATGGGGTTTTTTTTGACCCAGTACATTTGCAGAGCTTTTTAGATTTTGCTTCATCTCCAGCGGTGGCTTCACTGATTACAACTACTCCGTGATTGTAAGATATCCCGATTAAGAGTCTTCCTCTAGGTATTTAAATGTTTATAATGAAAAATGTTTTTCCTTAGGTATTGTGCCTTGTCTCCTCTCTTTTATTGAGGATTGGAAGACATTATAAAACTTTTTTCCTTGGGGGTTTTTGGAGGGCACTTTATTATATTTAATTTATTGTAACTATTCTGTCCTTTTGCTGTTACAAGATTATCTTGCGATAAATATGTAATATTTTCTTTAAAAACAAACTTTATAAAATAGGACAGATAAGCGAAGTATACTGTATTGACCTGAAGGAGGTTTTGGCCTCTGAAAGCTAATTGAAAAATGAATTAGTCCAATAAAATGATATTTTCTTATTTTGTTTTATTTCTATTTGCTAATTTGTAAAGTGGTGATTTGTAATTTGTCAGTTTTTTCAAATGTTACGTATATTTTGCACAGTATTAGGGGACATGCATCACAGTTTCTGTGGTGTTGCACTGTATGCGGAGTCTGGCTTCTTGGTGGTTCAGTTTAACATTTGTCTACTATTTCTATTTTTAGTTTGTGATTACTTATTCCATACTGGGTGAGGGTATTTCTGAGTTCTATATGAATGAAAAGGACATGGTTTTCTGTTAGCACGGACTGTGCAGAATCGATCTGTATTAATCTACAGTAGTTTGTTTAGTTTTACAATGGGTGTATTGTTCTAGTGCTCACTGCAGTGTTTAAGATGCTGCCTTTTCCTAGGTGTTAGAAAATGATCAGCCCCGGGAGTGAAATATACTAGGTACGCCACTGGTTACAGGTAAGCAATTTTGGTAAATGCCTCTGATACAACATGTTGACACAAGAGATTGTGGAAGAAAAGTGTCACTTCATGGACTTAGTCAATACCTACTGGACCTGAATACAAGTTGAAAAGGCATGAGCTAAAATCCAAATAACTAATACATTTGTTCTTTGTGTGGGTGCATCTGTGCTTGAATTCTGCTACTGTTGTGACTTCTCGCACTGGACATCTGTCCCAAGTGCCCTCCTCACTCCCTCTGTTAGCTTCATGTGTTTGCAGGTTCACATACATGAACTCTGTAACATATACAGTTTCTTTTTTACTCGTGTACTTCCTTACATATGTCCTTTGTCTGTGTCGAGGTCTGCAGGCTGTATTTTCTCAGGAGCTGTTCACATCTCCTTGGAGAGGGTCCCTGGATTTCAGCCACACATTCTTGAGCTGGCCTTAGCCCTTCTGTGGCAGGTCACTGCTTTTTCCTTTTAGAGGATGGGAAGAAATGCTGTCTTTGTGTAGTTGAGAGCACTGCAACCAGCTGTGCAGGAAGTGTGCCTGAATGGCTGGTATGAGTTAAGTGTTTCTGTTCCGGCCTTAACCCTTCAAGGGCTGTCCCTCCTGCTGCATCATGGACCACTTTCTACCCCCGGGAAAAGTCACAGTAAAGGGCCATCAGAATGCACAGCCACAACGCAGGATCCTACAGCTCTCCTCACAACTGCCAGTCACTGTTCTTCAAGTGTCCCGGTAAGCATCTATCTCAGGAAGGAGTTAAAAGTGTGAAATTATACGTATCAAGTTCAGCTTTGGAGCACCAAGTTTACAATATCGCATTAACACCACAAGAGTGAGCTCACAGGATATATTCATGACAGCGTCATGCTTGTAACATCTGCAATATACATTCATCACTTCATCTTGCTACCTGAGGTGATGTCCATGCTTTTAAAGTAGCACAATAGTTATATAAGGATCCCATGTACTTCCTGATCAGGCCTAGACTTTTGATCATATATTCCTTGCAGAAAAAGCCATCAAGAAGATTCTCACTTCAGTTCTTTGGCAAAGAGTTACATAGCTGTGGGCTCCTAACTAAGAGGCCCAGTTTGGGCTCACAGAAAGATTCGGTTGTGCAGTAGAAGAGGCTGTCAGTGTGTCTTTTGCAAGAGCAGGAACAGAGGTAGTCGAGGCCCAGACGGAGTGAAGTGAAAATACACGTTTACAAACACAAGTGGAAGGATAGTGTGCTATGATTCCTGAATTGATCTATGGAAACACCTACCATACCTGAACAGGCGTGAGCTGAATCCTCATGAAAACTAAGAGAGCTCAGTCAAGCATTTGGATCACAAGATCAGTAGTCCAAATGTGAGCTTAACAATGCCTGCACCTAAGCCATCAGATCGCTTCCCTCCATGCAGAACCATCCCAGTTCCAGTGTAGGATTACCAGATTGGTTGAAGCAAAGAAAGAGGACATGTGGCCCCCCCGCCCTATCCCCCACACAAACCTCGTCTCTTGTTCCCTGAGCTCGGAGCTGCATCATATGTGGATGTAATGCGATAATGTCACATGCATGCGTGCATGTGCCTGATACCATCGGGTCACATCTGGGCATGCTTGGAGACCCGAGTTCTTAGCAGAGACGGAGTCTTCCAAAACCCAGACAAACTGCTGGGTTTTTAACTTCCATCCGCACATCTGGACAATATTCTAAAAAGCAGACATTTATTTTGGTTTTTAGCCCGTCCTCCCCAGGAGCCCAGAAAGGGTTACAGTGATATATTCACAGTGTTTTTGAGGCATAGGACTAAGGGGGGATCCGGAAGGTTCGCCCCCCACATTTCGCCCCCAGCAATTCGCCCCTCACATTTCGCCCCCCACATTTCGCCCCAGACACATTTCGCCCCCACACATTTCGCCCCCACACATTTCGCCCCCCGGATGTTTTGCCCCCACACATTTCGCCCCCGCACATTTCGCCCCCGCACATTTCGCCCCTGATTATGTGTACTGCACATTTCGCCCCTGAGCGTTCCTCCGTTCTCTCTCTCTCACTCTAACTTTGTCTCCCTTCCCACCTCCCCTTTCTGCGTCTAAGATAGGGTCGGCAACATACAGCTTGTGAGCCACATGTCCCATGCCCCCCCCTCCTCCCCCTGAGACCTATCAAAGTACCTATCAAAGTACCTAGTACCACCCGGCGATAAGGTACTGGGCCTCCGGCGACGCACAACCCCTCCCTCCCGTGGCGTGTGCGGCGGCCCTCCCGCAGGAACCAAGGGAGCGTCTCGGCGGGCTCTGGCAGGCCGCGGCTCAACAAGGGAGAGTTGGGGTGGGTGCGACTCTCTCTCTCTGGCTCCCTGGCTCTCTGCCGTGACCTGCTCTCTGCCTCCCCGGCTCTCCTAATCTCCGCCGTGACCTACTTTATGCCTCCCCCAACTCTCTCTCTGGCACCCCGGCTCTCCGCCACAACCTGCTCTCTGCCTCCCCGACTCTCTCTCTCTGGCTCCCCTATGAGCGTTGGAGCTAATACCGCAGTGGCCAGCGCTAAACTAGCCCAATGCGAAATGTGCAGTACACATAATCAGGGGCGAAATGTGCGGGGGCGAAATGTGTGGGGGCGAAACATCCGGGGGGCGAAATGTGTGGGGGCGAAACATCCGGGGGGCGAAATGTGCGGGGGCGAAATGTGAGGGGCGAATTGCTGGGGGCGAAATGTGGGGGGCGAAACTTCCGTGAACCGACTAAGGGTACATTCACAAGGTAAGGAATATAGCGTCAGATTCATAACTTACTGTACTCGAAATGTATTCAAATCTAGGCATTTAGAGATGCAATTGCAGTGAACAGGAGGTGTTTGGTTAGAGTACTTTCGCCACATATTTGAGACAAGGATTAGGTTGATAGTGGTATATTCTCACCCGAACTGGAGGCATGGGGCTAGTGGGACCTTGAGGTGTTGAGAAGGTACCTGTAGAGAACAGTGTCCTGCAATCGGCAATGTGTCTTAGTGAGCAGTTTTAGTTGCATACTGCTAAAGCCTGGTCATTGGGGTCCCAAGGCGGGTATGCATTGGTTCAAAAACAATTTGGTTTTTGCCACTTTCCAGTTTTGGTTGCATATTGTTAAAGCCTGGTCGTTGAGGTCTCAGGACATGTCTGGGTAAATCCAGACATCTGATAACCCTATATACTAGCTTTATATAATGGGGCATCTATGTTAGGGTGCCTAGAAAGCACCTAGGGGGAGCCTGCTCTAGAAAGGGAAGTAAGAGCCTAATTCTGTATAGGATGCCAGTCTCAGCTGCTGCCTAAGTGGCTGAAAATCTCACACTGGTATTCTATACAGAATTGCATCTGTCCATACAGAGAGATGCCTAACACCGCTTAACCAGTCCAATTCTGTAACCGGCGCCCATGTCACAGGTGCCAGTTAGAGAATCGCGTTGCCGCTGAACTGATCGCGGCAAGGGAATCCCCCTGCCATGATCAGCTCAGAAGCTGTGGCAGAGAAACCCTGCCCCTACGAACATCCCCGGCAGGAGGCATAACCACTCCCTCCTGCTGGCACCCACCGCCCCGAACACAAGACTTGGCAACTAAGTTTCAATGCCAAAAAATACAAGGTCATGCACCTTGGCGGCAAAAATCCATGCAGGACTTACACCCTAAATGGTGAGATCCTAGCAAGGACTGTAGCAGAATGTGACTTAGGGGTGATTATTAGCGAAGACATGAAGACTGCCAATCAAGTGGAGAAAGCTTCATCCAGGGCTAGACAAAGCATGGGCTGTATCCGTAGAAGTTTTGTCAGCCGTAAGCCCGAAGTCATAATGCCGTTGTAAAGATCCATGGTGAAACTCCATCTGGAATACTGTGTACAATTCTGGAGGCCGCATTATCAAAAAGATGTGCGGAGAGTTGAGTCGGTTCAGCAAATGGCCACCAGGATGGTCTCAGGACTCAAGGATCTCCCGTATGAGGAACAACTGGGTAAGTTGCAGCTGTACTCACTTGAGGAACACAGAGAGAGGGGAAACATGATCGAGACGTTCAAATATGTCACGAGCTGTATCGAGGTGGAAGAGGATCTCTTTTTCCTTAAAGGACCCATGGCAACAAGAGGGCATCCGTTGAAAATCACGGGTGGGAAATTTCATGGCGACACCAGAAAATATTTCTTCACCGAAAGGGTGGTTGACCGCTGGAATAATCTTCCACAACAGGTAATTGAGGCCAGCAGCGTAACAGATTTTAAGAAAAGATGGGATTGGCATGTAGGATCTCTTCATGGAGGTAGATAGGGGGTGGGCCATTAGTGTGGGCAGACTAGATGGGCCAAGGCCCTTTTCTGCCGTCATTTTTTATGTTTCTATGTTTCTATTTGGCAATTTCCCAGAAGAATATGCAATGATTGTGAACAGTACAAAATGCGGCAGTCAGGCTGATTTTTAGGTTGAAGAAATATGATTACTTAACACCCTCCTATCAAGTACTGCATTGGCTGCCAATGGAGGCGTAAGTGAAGTTTAAATTTGGTTGCTTCTGCTTTAAGGCTTTGTTTGGTTTACCTCCCAAATATATAATTGAGCTTTTCTCTTTTGCAACCAACAGACATAAGAGAAACTCACATCTGAATTTTATATTTCTGCCTGTTAGAGGATGTAAACTTAAAAAACATCATCAAAATCTTTTTTCATATCAAGCAGCGTTATGGAGTAAGGATTTAGAACAATTGCTTTTGCTTACTGACACTTGTGGGGAATTTAGGAACTTATCTGTTTTCGAAGTATTTAGGCATTAATCTGTAAAAATTTTATTATGCACTCTTTTGATCATTTTAGTGTCTCTAATTATTGGCTTTTAACTTTTTTAGTTTATTCAACTTCTTTTATTGTTTTTTTTTAACTACTGTAAACCGCATAAAACTTTACGGCCTGTGGTATATAAACTGATTATTATTATTATTAAAACCAGCTACGCTAACCACTCTTACCACAACCTCTGACAATGCGTTCCAGAGCTTAACTATTCTCTGAGTGAAAAAAAATTTCCCTGTAACTTTAGCGAGTGTCCCCTAGTCTATGTCATTTTTGATGGAGTGAAAAATCGATTTACTTGTACCCATTTTACTTCACTCAGGATTTTGTAGACTTCAATCCTATCTCCCCTCAGCCGCCTCTTTTCCAAACTGAAGAGCCCTAATCGTTTTTGTCTTTCTTCATACGAGAGGAGTTCCATCCCCTTTACCATCTTGGTCGCTCTTCTTTGAACCTTTTCTAGCACCACTATATCTTTCTTGAGATAAAGAGACCAGAATTGAATGCAATACTCCAGATGAGGTCACACCACGGAGCGATACAGGGGCATTATAACATTCTTAGGGCTCCTTTTACGAAAATGCGCTAGCGTTTTTAGTGCACGCTAACCGAAAAACTACTGCCTGCTCAAGAGGAGGCGGTAGCAGCTAGCGCGCACTATTCCGCGCGTTAAGGCCCTAACGTGCCTTCATAAAAGGAGCCTTTAGTCTTGTTAACCATCACTTTTTTAATAATTCTCAGCATCCTATTTACTTTTTTGGCTGCCGCCACACATTAGGCGGACGGTTTCATCGTATTGTCTACGATGATACCCAGATCCTTTTCTTGGGCGCTAACCCCCAAGGTGGACCCTAACATCCGGTAACTTTGATTCGGGTTATTCTTCCCAATGTGCATCACTTTGCATCTGTCCACACTAAATTTCATCTGCCACTTGGATGCCCAGTCTTCCAATTTCCTAAGGTCTGCCTGCAGTTTTTCACAATCCGCATGAGTTTTAACAACTTTGAACAGTTTAATGTCATCTGCAAATTTAATCACCTCACTCGTCCTTCCAATTTCCAGATCATTTATAAATAAGTTAAATAGCACCGGTTCCAGTACAGACCCCTGTGGCACTCCACTGTTTCCTCTCCTCCATTGAGAAAAATGACCATTTAACCCTACCCTCTGTTTTCTATCTGATAACCAATTCCTACTCCACAACTGAACTTTGCCATATATCCCCTGACTCCTTAATTTTCTCAGGAGCCTCTCATGAGGAACTTTATCAAAAGCCTTCTGAAAATCTAGATACACTACATCAACCAGCTCACCTTTATCCACATGTTTATTCACACCTTCAAAGAAGTTAAGCAAATTTGTGAGGCAAGATGTCCCTCGGCTGAAACCATACTGACTCCGTCTCATTAAATCATGTTTGTCTTCGTGTTCCACAATTTTATTTTTTATAATCGTTTCTACCATTTTGCCCGGCACCAAAGTGAGGCTTACTGGTCTGTAATTTCCCAGATCTCCCCTGGAGCTCTTTTTAAAAATCAACGTAACATTGGTCACTCTCCAATTTTCAGGTACTACAGACGATTTTAGTGACAAGTTACAGATCACTAACAGCAGGTCAGCAATTTCATGTTTGAGTTCTTTTAGTACCTTGGGATGTATACCATCTGGGCCTGGCAATTTATCACTTTTTAACTTGTCGATTTGGCTCAGTACATCTTCCAGATTCACCGAGATTTCTTTCAGTTCCTCCGCATCATCACCCTTGAAAACCATTTCCAGTTCTGGTAGATCTCTTATATCTTCTACTGTAAAGACCAAAGCAAAGAATTAATTCAGTTTTTCTGCTAGGGCCTTAACCCCCTGAGTGCCCCTTTTGCTCCTTGATCATCCAACAATCCCACAGACTCCCTCACAGGTTTTCTGCTTCTGATGTACCTAAAAAATGATTGAGTTTTTGTCTCTTTTGCAAGTTTCTCTTCATATTCGTTCTTAACTGTCTTTATCAATGCTTTGCAACGGATTGGTTACAGCTGTCATGGTTGATGAGGCGGGGCTTTCGTTGGCTTTAACTGTTCTTCCCGCAGGGTCGGTGTTTGCCAGCACCATTTTTTTAATGGTTCCACAACAGTTCCAATGCCGTGGTGTGGAATCTTTACAGTACCCTGAAGCAGCAAATTGTGAAACGTGGATTTCCCTGTCGGGTCTATGGAGGACGTCTGGTTAAAGTGGACTGAGATATTGGACTGACTGCGAGTTGGTGAATTGTTATCCAGTAAACGAGTGTCTCTCAAACTGTGTGCCAGGGCACAGTAGTGTGCCCTGAAGACATTCTGGGTGTACCACGAAAGATTCCAGAATTTTACTTTATTTTTAAAAATTCCCTTCATAAGTATAGATGACATGTACATGACATATGCAAGAGTCTGTTAATGTTATGAGTGTCTGTACGTAAGGATACAACCGCCCAGACAAGCATCATTCTTTGATGTGATTGGGCCAAGTCATTTTAGGGCTCCTTTTACAAAGGTGCACTAGCGTTTTTAGTGCATGCTAGCCGAAAAATTACCGCCTGCTCAAGAGGAGACGGTAGCGGCTAGCACGCGCTATTCCGCGCGTTAAGGCCCTAACGCGCCTTCGTGAAAGGAGCCCTTAGTTTTATTTTTATGCAGTAGTTATCCTAATTTGAACAGCAAAGCAATCAAGGCTTTGTTACCGTTCAGATTTTCTTATTTTTGCAAACTTGGATTTTCAGCTGATAGAAATTAAATAAAAAAAAGAGAGTGACTACAGATGGTGGATGATGAAATGCATGTTTGTTTGTCAATTATCGAGCCGTATTTTGAGTTAATTTGCTCTGAAAAACAAGCTCATCCATCACATTGATTAGCAATTTTATTCTGTCTACTTTCGTTTCACCATTGTTACAATTACTCATACATAACTTAAAGAACTTTTAACTCTCAAATGTATTTTTTTGTTGGTTTTGCAATTTTATAATTTCAGTTATATTGTACCACAAAAACCATTTGCTCCAGAGCTGACAAAGTTTGAGACACTGCAGTAAAGGAACAGATTAGTCCTCTCTCTTCTTTCTATATTACGGTCACGGTTACAACAATGGACTGAGTGTCATGAATAAAGGGATTTCCCATTTTTCAAGTCACTGAGATCTCTGTTTCTTTGGCTTTCAACATCGATGTGGGCTAACATACAGGACTATAAAGGAGTGGACGTTTTTTTTAACCATATGAAGCTGAACTGAGGTTTTTTTCTCCACTTCTTTTGTTTGTCAAATTTTGGTTGTGTTTGTCTACTTGCCGATTTGATGATCTCTAGGTGACTAATAGGAAAACTTCACCTCTCTATTTATTTTGTAATTTAAATCACCCATTATAATACTGTTGCCCAATTCTCCAGCTTTCCTAATCTCTGAAAACATTTCTTCATCTGTCTGCTCATTTTGTCCCGGGGGACGGTAGTATAACCCTACCTTTATATTCCTTCCCTTCACTCATGGAATTTCTATCCATATGGATTCCACACTGCTATCTATGTCATGCAGAATGCTTATTTTATTTTATTTGATTCAATTCACTCTAACATATAGCGCAACCCCCCCCTCTCCAATTTGATCTACTCTATCCTTGCGATATAATTTGTATCCAGGTAACACAATGTCCCATTGATTGTCCTCCTTCCACCAGGTCTCCGATATGCCTATTATATCTATCTCATCATTCAGTGCTATATACTCTAACTCTCCTATTTTATTTTCTAGGCTTCTAGTATTTGCATACAGACACTTTAAATCAGGGGTCTCAAAGTCCCTCCTTGAGGGCCGCAATCCAAACGGGTTTTCAGGATTTCCCCAATTGAAAGCAGTGCATGCACATAAATCTCATGCATATTCATTGGGGAAATCCTGAAAACCTGACTGGATTGCGGCCCTCAAGGAGGGACTTTGAGATCCCTGCTTTAAATTGTGTTTTTGTCCTTGCAACTACAGGCTGCTGAGAAGACAGGGAAAATTTGAGTCTTTTACTCTGCCTTCCTCTTAAACCCTCCTGGCTTTCTTTCACCATTATTGGAACCTCTCTACTGGGACGCTCTAAATATCATGTTTCAATAGTATCCTCAAGGATACCTCACACCGAACCATCCGTTCCTGGGCGACTGTTGGCTTTCCCCCACATCTCAGTTTAAAAGCTGCTGGAGGCATGTGTGAAGTTTAAATTTGGATGTTTCTGCTTTAAGGTTATAGGGATAGGAGTAAGAGGTAAGTTATAGAAATAGGCAGGGACCACTGCTCAGGCAATAGGCTTGATGGGCCACCGCAGGAGCGGACGGCTGGGCAAGATGGACCTCTGGTCTGCCTCAGCGGAGGCAACTTCTTATGTTCTTATATAACTGACCTTTTCTCTTTCTCAACCAATCAACTTATGAGAAGCTCAAACTTGAATTTTGTTTCTCCACCGGTTAAAGGATGTCAATTTAAAAGACACCATCAACATCTCTTCTCTTATCAGGCAGCATTATGGGGTAAAGATCTGAAACAATTACTTATGGGGAATTTAGGAGACACCTAAAAAAACATATCTGTTCCTAAAGTACTTAGGCAGCTACACTGAACAATCTCTCCCCACAATAAATCTTAACTCTGTTAGGACGACTCAATCTGTAACTTTTTAATCATTGTAAACCGCCTAGAACTTCACGGTCCTTTTATTATTATTACTATCTCCTTTTCAAATGTTAGCACCAGCAGCCTGGTTCTATATTACGATAGTCAAGGTCAGACAGTACCAAAGACTGCACCAGAAGTTGAAACAGTGATCTTTCAAAACAACGCCAAATGGAACATAAATTCCATAGAGATTAAAAGCATTTATGAACCATATCCTTCAATGGATTTCAATCTAAAAATATCCCTAAAAGTTTCAACAGTATATATTGTACCATTCAAGTGGAGACAATCTTGGGTAGGTTTAGATGGAGTTGCAAAGAAAAATTTTGTTTTGGGGGAATTTAGTTTTAACTTAAAATAGAGCATCTGATTCTTGATTGTCGATATCACTGATGCAATCTGGTTGATTTTGTTTGATGGTACTAAATCCAATGACAAGACAACCGTAATGTTATCTAAATAATTTAATGCTCATAGTAGGCAATTTTAGAAACATAGAAAGATGACGGCAGATAAGGGCTATAGCCCATCAAGTCTGCCCACACTATTGACCCACCCTTTTAAGTCTACTGACCCCCTTGATTATAATTATACTGCCATTCTATTGACCCGCTCTTTCAGGTCTATACCCTAGTGACCCTATTCCTTTGCTTGACCCTCGTAGGGATCCCACATAAATATCCCATTTATTCTTGAAGTCTGGGATGCTGCTGGCTTTGATCACCTGCACTGGAAGCTTGTTCCAATGCTTAATCACTCTTTCCGTGAAGAAGTACTTCCTGGTGTCTCCACGAAACTTCCCTCCCCTGAGTTTGAGTGGATGTCCTCTTGTTGTCGAGGGTCCTTTGAGAAGAAAGATATCTTCCACCTCGACACGTCCCGTAATGTACTTAAATGTCTCAATCATGTCTCCCCTCTCCCTACGTTCTTCGAGAGTGTAGAGCTGCAATTTGTTCAGTCTTTCTTCGTACGAGAGACCCTTTAGCCCCGAGACCATCCTGGGGGCCATCCGCTGAACCAACTCAATTCTGAGCGCATCTTTACGGTAGTGTGGCCTCCAGAATTGCACACAGTATTCCAGATGAGGTCTCACCATGGCTCTGTACAACGGCATTATGACTTCAGGCTTTCTGCTGACGAAGCTTCTCTTGATACAACCTATCATCTGCCGTGCTTTATTAGATGAAGCCTTCTCCACTTGAGTGGCAGTTTTCATGTCTGCACTGATGATTACTCCTAAATCTCGTTCTGCTGTAGTTTTGGATAAGGTTTCTCCATTCAAGGTGTAAGCTCTGCATGGATTTCCGTTTCCGAGATGCTTGATCTTACATTTCTTGGCGTTGAAGCCCAACTGCCAGGTCGAGGACCAACTTTCTAATGTACGCCATAGTATCCTGCAGATTGCCGTCGCTTACTATATTGCATAGTTTGGCGCCATCAGCGAATAAGGTTACCTTGCCTTGAAGCCCTTGAGTCAGATCCCCAATGAATATGTTGAAGAGGAGTGGGCCCAGGACTGAGCCTTGCGCACTTCGCTGGTCACCTCTGATGTTTTAGAGAGAGTACCATTAACTACCACTCTCTGGAGTCTGCCACTTAGCCAATCTTTAACCCATGCAGTTAGTGTCTCTCCTAACCCCATCGATTCCATCTTGTTCAGCAGCCTGCGGTGTGGGACGCTGTCAAAAGCCTTGCTGAAGTCTAGGTATATGACATCCAAGGACTCTCCCAAGTCCAGTCTTCTTGTTACCCAGTCAAAGAAGCTGATGAGATTGGACTGGCAGGACCTACCCTTGGTGAATCCATGTTGACTGGGATCCCGGAGATTCCCCTCATTCAAGATCGTATCTAATTTATGCTTAATTAGTGTTTCCATGAGTTTACACACTATTGAAGTGAGACTCACCGGTCTATAGTTCGCAGCCTCTGCCTTGCAACTCTTTTTATGCAGAGGAACGACGTTAGCTGTTTTCCAGTCCAAAGGAACTTTCCCGGTACTTAGTGAGAGATTGAAGAGCACAGCCAACGGTTCCGCCAGAACATCTCTCAATTCTCTGAGCACTCTTGGGTGTAGATTGTCCGGTCCCATGGCCTTGTTTACCTTGATCCTTGTCATTTCGCTGTAGACGTCTCTAGGTGTGAACTCAAAATTCTGAAACGGGTCTTCCGCATTTTGTTTTATCTTCAACTGTGGTCTGTGTCCCGGTGCCTCGCAGGTGAAGACTGAGCAGAAGTATTCATTTAGTAGTTCGGCTTTTTCGGAATCCGCTACCGCAAGTTTCCGTCCGGTCGTCTAAGGCGTACTATCCCGTCCGTGTTCCTTTTCCTATCACTAATATACCTGAAGAAGGATTTGTCCCCTTCCTTAATGGTTTTTGCCAGAGTTTCTTCCACTCGAAGTTTGGCCTCCCTAACTGCTGTTTTGACCGCTGCAGATCTGGTCCTATATTCTACTTTAGCTTCTCTTCTCTGCGTACGCTTTTAGGAAAGAAATGCTTTTTTCTTCTCCTTAATGAGATGCGAGATCTCCTCAGTGAACCATTGAGGTTTATTGTTTCTTTGCTGTTTATCTACTGATTTTATGTAGCAACTAGTTGCTTCGTGTATGGATGATTTCAGGGACGACCACATAGCTTCCACATTACCGGTCTCTGCTTGGTCCTGCAGCGTCTGATGGACGAAATCCCCCATGCGTGCGAAGTCGGTGCCCCGGAAATTGAGTACCTTTGTTTTTGTGATTGATTTAGGGAAGCCTTTCCTAAGGTTGAACCATACCATGTTATGGTCGCTGGAAGCTAGCGTATCTCCTACCGAGACCTCTGAGACGCTTTCCCCGTTGGTGAGTACCAGGTCGAGGATCGCCTGGGCCCTAGTGGGCTCTGTTACCATCTGTCTAAGATGTGCTCCCTTTATGGAGGTTAATAGCCTCCTGCTGCTGCTGGTTGTCGCTGAAAATGTGTTCCAGTCTGCATCAGGCATGTTGAAGTTCCCTAGCAGTACAGTGTCGCCCCGTAGAGTGATATTCTCTATGTCTTCAATTAATTCTGCATCCATGTCTTCCAGTTGTCTTGGGGGTCTAGGTTTACCCAGAGGGACTCCCCGGTGTACTTGACATCTGTGATCCTGGTGGTTTTGATGTCCTCTTTAATGTATAGTGCTACCCCTCCACCTAACCTGCCCTCTCTGTCCTGACGGATTAAATTGTACCCTGGTATAGCCATATCCCGCCCGTGAACCAAGTTTCGGATATCGCCACCACATCTAGGTTGGCATCACTTATTTCAGTTTCCAGTTCTAGAATTTTATTGCCTAAACTGTGTGCATTAACATACATGGCCCTCCACACCTTGTGTTTGCTAAGTCCCTGTGAGGTGTTTCCTACCTGATTCTGTGTGTCTCCTAGAGAACTGTTTGCAATGTGGGTCCTTACCTCGGAAGCAGAGTGTCGACTCATTCCATCAGGATAGTTCCTTTCCACACCAGTATATGAGTAGGAACCCTCCCCCAACTTACCTAGTTTAAAGCCCTACGAAGCAGGCGGGCTAGTCGGTGTCCGAAGATGTTCTTACCCCTGCTGGTCAAATGGAGTCCGTCTGGTCCCTGAAGTCCTTGTAGCGCCTCTCCATGATTTAGGAATCCGAAGTTCATATCCCGACACCATCCTTGTAGCCACTCGTTAGTTCTCAGGATACATTCATCTCTGGCTCTTCCCTTGCCTCTAACTGGGAGTATTGATGAGAAGACTACCTGCGCACCCGTCTGCTTCAGCCTCAACCCCAGGGCTCCGAAGTCTTTGGTGATGGTCTCTGGGGTGTTCCTGGCAGTGTCATTTGTACCTATGTGGACAAGAAGCAAGGGAAAATAATCATGAGGCGTGAGAAGTTTATTCAGGCTGGTGGTGACATCCCTTATCTTGGCTCCAGGCAGACAGCAAACCTCCCTCGAGTGTGTATCCGGTCTGCAGATTGGTCCCTCGGTGCCCCTCAGCATGGAGTCCCCAATGACTATTACTCTCCGTTTCTTCCGTTGTGGGGGGGGAAGTCGGTCAGCAGATGGAGCTGCGTGTTGGGCCTGCTTCTGCTCTTCGTCGGTAGCTTCTTCCTGAAGAATCTGGAATCTGTTCCTCAGGACGAGTTGAGGGGTTGACGTAGGGTTGGCCTGTTGGGAAGAAAAAGAAGAGGATGAAGAGATTGAAAAAGGGGGGGGGGGATCGCCTATGTTTGCCTGTGGAAGAGGTCATCAGCTGCCAGGTGTCATTGCCGCCAGCCATTTCCTGTATCCCAATTGTTGGTTTCAAAGCTGATGATTTGGGCGTCTCGAGAATAGACTTGTCATGGGACTGCTCTGTGATTTGGGACATCTCCTGAACGACTCCGTCGATGTAGGCTTCATCCTCTCGGATGCTTCTCAGGCGTACCACCTCCTCCCTGAGGCTCCACAGTTCCTGCAAGAGTGCTCCATCCAGCTGAGCGGCCTCCTCTGTCTGCGTGGAGACCGTAGTGTAATGCCGGGCGATGGACTCCGTCTGCACGGAGACCTCTGCCCACCGTCCTGGATCCTCCTCCCTCCACACGCAGTCCATGATCTCCTCCTGGATCCCCATGGCGACTGGAATGCTGGATTTGATTGTAGCCTTGGTGCTTCTAGTCCTCCCTGCCATTTCCAAGTTGTGATTTTCAGGTCTGCCTGTCAGTAAATTAGAAAATGAGAGAGAGTTAGAAAAATCCAACTGAGAGCTAGTGCGAGATTGTGAAAAATTTGGGTGTCTGAAAGCTTAAGGTGTGTGAGGGATTGAAGTTAAGATTAGGTGTCCGAGAGGTTAAGAGCTGGGGGTAACTGAAAGGGTGGCTGTCTGTGAGTTAGTGTGAGAGTTGCAAGTTAGTATGAGGGTTTGAGTGATTAGGGTGAAGGGTTAGGGTAAAGGGATAGATTGCTGCTCTAAGATATCCTAGTCAAGTGTAGTTTGGCTCGCCTTAAGGCTCTTCGCAAAGGCGCTCGCGCCGAACGGCTGCGCGCCGTTGGCTCGCCTCCTTTTATGGAGGAGCCCGGTCGCTGGCTGCTGATGTAATGGGGTGGGCAGAGCTACTCACGCCGCTGCCCCGAAGTCTCCGATGTCTCCAATTCTGTGCTGGCGCCTTCCGCTCTCTCAGCGCCTAGCACAGCTCTCCCTCTGCTCCCCCACTCCCTCTCCCAGCCGCGTGTCGCAACGGTGGTGGTAGTGGAAGCAGTAGCAGCGCCCGTTGGCTCGCCTCCTTTTATGGAGGAGCTCGGTCGCTGGCTGCTGATTTAATGGGGTGGGCGGAGCTACTCACGCCGCTGCCCCGAAGTCTCCGATGTCTCCGATTCTGTGCTGGCGCTTTCCGCTCTCCCAGCGCCTAGCACAGCTCTCCCTCTGCTCTCCCACTCCCGCTCCCAGCCGCGTGTCGCAACGGTGGTAGTAGTGGAAGCAGTAGCAGCGCCCGTTGGCTCGCCTCCTTTTATGGAAGAGCCCGGTCGCTGGCTGCTGATGTAATGGGGTGGGCAGAGCTACTCACGCCGCTGCCCCGATGTCTCCGATTCTGTGCTGGCGCTTTCTGCTCTCCCAGCGCCTAGCACAGCTCTCCCACTCCCTCTCCCAGCCGCGTGTCGCAACGGTGGTGGTAGTGGAAGCAGGATAAATAAATATTAAAAAACAATGGGGAGAGTGGTGAACCCTGAGGTACACCGCAAGGATTACTCTAAGAATGACTTAGAATGCAAAATATTTTGAAACCATTGATAGACTTGCCCAGAGACTCGTATAGAATCAAGACAACCAAGCAGTATGTTCTGATCTCCCAGGTCAAATGCACTACTAAGATCAAATTATAGAAGCAAAGCATTTTGACCCTTGCTAAAAAGACCATGTATATGATCCAAAAGTGAAGCCAAAATGATCTCAGTACTATACATTGGTCTGAAACCAGACTGTGAAGAATGCAAAAGGTTAACCCAACTCAGATAAACCGACATGTGGACATATATAACCCCCTCCATCAATTTAACAAAAAATGGTATTGAGATTATGGGCCTGTAATTGGACATCAAATCAATTGGTCATAAGAACATAAGAAGTTGCCTCCACTGGGTCAGACCAGAGGTCCATCTCGCCCAGCGGTCCGCTCCCGCGGCGGCCCACCAGGTCCTCGACCTGTGAAGTGAATTCTTGACCTTATAACCTACCTCTACTTCTATAACCTACCTCTGCTGCTACCTGTACCCCTCAATCCCTTTATCCTTTAGGAACCTATCCAAACCTTTCTTGAACCCCTTTACTGTGCTCTCGCCTATCACAACCTCCGGAAGAGCATTCCATGCGTCCACCACCCTCTGGGTAAAAAAGAACTTCCTAGCATTTGTTCTAAACCTGCCCCCTTTCAATTTCTCCGAGTGACCCCTAGTGCTCGTGGTTCCCCACAGTTCGAAGAATCTGTCCTTATCCACTTTTTCTATGCCCTTCAAAAGTCTCCTCTTCTCCAGGGAGAACAGCCCCAGCATTTTCAACCTGTCAGCGTATGTAAAGTTTTCCATACCTCTTATCAGTTTAGTCGCTCTTCTCTGGACTCCCTCGAGTACTGCCATGTCTTTCCTGAGGTACGGCGACCAGTACTGGACACAGTACTCCAGGTGCAGGCGCACCATTGCACTATACAGCGGCATGATAACTTCCTTTGTCCTGGTTGTGATACCCTTTTTGATGATGCCCAGCATTCTGTTTGCTCTCTTTGAGGCTGTCGCACACTGCGCCGATGGTTTCAAAGTTGTGTCCACCATTACATCCAGGTCTCTTTCAAGGTTGCTCACCCCTAGCAATATTCCCCCCATTTTGTAGCTGAACATCGGGTTCTTTTTCCCTACGTGCATGACCTTGCATTTCTCTATGTTGAAACTCATTTGCCACTTTTTTGCCCACTCCTCCAGTCTCGTCAGGTCCCTTTGCAGGTCTTCACAATCCTCCATGGTTTTGACCCTGTTACAGAGTTTGGTGTCATCAGCAAATTTAATGACCTCACATTTTGTCCCCGTCTCCAGGTCGTTGATAAATATATTGAACAGGAGCAGTCCCAACACCGATCCCTGTGGAACTCCGCTCGTGACCCATTGCCAGTCCGAGTAATGCCCTTTTACTCCAACCCTCTGTTTTCTGCCCGCCAGCCAGTGCCTGATCCATCGGTGGACATCCCCTTGCACCCCGTGATTCCACAGCTTCTTTAGCAGCCATTCGTGGGGTACCTTGTCGAAGGCTTTTTGGAAGTCAAGGTATATGATGTCTATGGCTTCCCCCTTATCTATCTGGCTGCTTATCCCCTCAAAGAAGTACAGTAAGTTCATGAGGCACGACCTACCCTTGCAGAAGCCGTGCTGGCTCTCCTTCAGTTGTCTATTTTTTTCTATGTGCTAGCAGATTTTGTCCTTGACCAGTGCTTCTATCATCTTCCCCGGGACCGAGGTCAAGCTTACCGGCCTGTAGTTTCCTGGGTCTCCCCTTGATCCCTTCTTAAAGATGGGTGTGACATTTGCTATTTTCCAGTCCTCTGGTATCTCCCCAGTCTTCATGGATAGATTACATATTTGACAAAGTGTTTCCGCTATTTCGTTTCTCAGTTCTTCTATTACCCTTGGGTGGATGCCGTCCGGACCCGGTGATTTGTCGCTCTTCAGTTTGTCTATCTGTCGGAGGACATCCTCTCGGCTCGCCTCTAGTTGAACCAGCTTTTCGTCGTGGTCTCCGTTTATAGTCTCCTCGGGTTCTGGGATATTGGATGTGTCCTCTCTCGTGAAGACTGACGAGAAGAATTTATTTAACCTGTCAGCTATTTCTTTTTCCTCCTTTACACTCCTTTTCTGTCTCCGTCGTCCAGTGGTCCCACTTCCTCTCTGGCTGGTTGTTTCCCCTTCACATACTTGAAGAAGGGTTTGAAGTTTCTTTCTTCTCCTGCCAGTCTTTCCTCATACTCTCTCTTTGCTTTCCTAACCTCTCGATGGCATTCCTTCTGGTGTCTTTTGTGCTCCTTCTGGTTTTCCTTTGTTGGGTCCTTTTTCCATTTTCTGAAAGATGATTTCTTGTCACTTATCGCCTTTCTTACTGCCTTTGTTATCCACGCTGGGTTTCTAGCTCGATTATTTTTGCACCCTTTCCTAAACATTCACAACAATAGAAACATGACTACTACTATGAATTATTTCTATAGCACTAACAGATGCACACAGCGCTATACAGAGTCGCAAAGAGTAAGAAAACCATCCCTGCTTGAAAGAGCTTATAATCTAAACAGGAAAGACAGACAAACAGGATGTCATGGATACAGTTAAGGGGAATGGCAGATAAAGGCCAAATGGCCCATCCAGTCTGCCTATCCGCAATAACCATGATCTCTGCCTCTCTCTAAGAGATCTCACTCTTTCTTGAATTCAGGGTAAGGGAATCCAGGGGTACAATTAGAGGGTTACTATACAAGACAAAATGCTCTTGAGTAATAGATCACTACAGGTCATTGACCTGGGGGGCCGCCGCGGGAGCGGACTGCTGGGCATGATGGACCTATGGTCTGACTCGGCAGAGGCAGTGCTTATGTGCTCTGTCTCCACCACCTCTTCCGGGAGACTGTTCCACATATCTACCACCCTTTCCTTCGATTACTCCTGAGCCTATCACCTCTTATCTTCATCCTAAGCCCTCTCATTCCAGAGCTTCCTTTCAAATGAAAGAGACTTGACTCATGCGCATTTACGCCACCAACTTTTTTGTGGGGCGGCCAATGTCATCATGGGTGGTTCATTGTAACAAATCATCTGACATAATCAGATGATACCATTCATGAAGTAGAAGAGTTTCTTCTGGGTGATTTGACTCTATATCTCAAAAGGTTTATGGTTCTTGGTTTTCCACACTGGCTCTAAACCTGGATAATTTCTCTGGGCCTTCTGCAGGTCAGATTTATCTTCACTTAGGCTGGTGACAATGGTATAAGCCATGGGAAGAATGGTGGCAGATACTCCCAGTGAGGTAACTGCTTTGCCCTCACTAGGAGGCTGGCACAAGGCTCTAACCCCTTCTTACCTGTGGTTTTTACCAATGTCACCAGTGTAAGTGAAGATGGCTTACCTTCTTTAAATAAATCTTCAGTAAACATAAATCCCCCTCCTTACACTCTAAATATGGCTAAAACCTGCATGTTCTGGAGACGTGAACATGAGTTTGCAGACAGCCAGTATATGCACATAGCAGCTACTTACCCTGTTCCCGACATTGAGAATAGTCTTAAGAGGCAGGAACTGATTTTCAATGGATTTAGGAACCTAATTTTGTGAGTTAGAAGCCTCAGTTGGCCCCTCTGAGTTGAGGTTCTAAGTGTAGGAACCTGAAAAGTGGGTGACTAGGGGGAGGCAAATTTAGGGCTCTGGCTTTCAGCACTAGGCTCTTCCTTGGCTTCCTAAATGTAGGAAATGAGCCTGTGAGTGATATCCAGCCAAAGAAAATCTGCTTGAAGTTGACTCCAAGCAAATGTCAACCTACTTTTCTGCTTGTGTTGTACTGCTGAATATGGATGACATCCTACTTAAACAGATAACGCTACTAGAACTAGTTTATATGCAAAACTTTCTTCTCCTAAACACTCGGGAGTGGGTGCTTTAGAAGCAAGTGGGAGTTAGGAGTTAAAAGCAACCTTGAAAAAGTGGGCTTTTAGCCTGGATTTGAATGCTGGCTCAGGCAGTCTGTTCCAGGCTTATGGTGCAGCAAGAGAGAAGGAACAGTCTGGAATTGGAAGTAGAGGAGAAGGGTACAGATAACAGAGACTTACCCAATGTGCACCCTTTGACATATTTTATGCTAGTATCACACCTGAGTGCTGTTCTGTAAACATCCATTTAACTTACACAGCCTGTATTTGCATGGGGACGTACACAGGGGCAGGCTCCCACTTTGTGCATTACTTGCCACACTGCATCAGCTCTCTGGCCACATTCTATAATGGAAAAGTGGGTGCCTATCACTGTTCCCTCTAAGGCAACTCGAGCAGGAGTCCTCCCCTAGAGTCCTGCCAGTAGGGGGAGCTGTTTTACCATCACATTTTCAATAGGACCAGGCAAGCTCTGCAGGAGTCCAAGAAATCTGCCTGTCCCTAGTGAAGAAAATTATAGTGTTGAAGCACTGCCCACCACCCACTGGCAGCAGTGGAGTTGAAGGACTCCTGCCCGGCTTAGAGAGAACACTGGACTGCCTACTGCGTGCCCTCCAGTTATACAATAACCCCTATTTGCATCCTATTAGCTGAGGCAATGCCTTTTGAAAATCTCTTATTAAGTTTAGCACTATTTCAATGGCAGATCGGTTATCCACTCATCTTTATGTGTCAGTTACATGGCTAAATACTGCCCCTTAACTTCCAAATGTTGATTCCTAAATCCTCTGAAAATTGACCTACCAACTCCCAAAGTTAGGCCCTGTATGACTTAGTACTCATGTTCTGACTGAGTCTTTTTCCCTCTGCAGGACTCTTCCAGAGAGCCATTATCCAGAGCGGATCTGCTCTCTCCAGCTGGGCGGTGAACTACCAGCCTGTAAAATACACCCGAATGCTGGCTGAGAAGGTGGGATGCAATGTTCTGGACACTGTAGACATGGTGGACTGTCTGCGTCAGAAGAGTTCCAAGGAACTGGTAGAGCAAGACATTCAACCCGCACGCTATCATGTAGCTTTTGGACCTGTCATTGATGGCGATGTGATCCCTGATGATCCTGAGATCCTCATGGAGCAGGGCGAATTCCTGAACTACGACATCATGCTTGGGGTGAACCAGGGCGAAGGGTTGAAGTTTGTGGAAAGTGTAGTAGATGCAGAGGATGGAGTGTCTGGCAGTGACTTTGACTATGCTGTCTCCAATTTTGTAGATAATTTATATGGATACCCAGAGGGGAAAGATACCCTGAGAGAAACCATCAAATTCATGTACACAGACTGGGCAGACCGTGATAACCCCGAGACCCGCCGCAAGACTCTGGTTGCACTTTTTACTGACCACCAGTGGGTGGAGCCATCAGTGGTGACAGCAGACCTCCATGCCCGCTATGGCTCGCCAACATACTTTTATGCTTTCTACCATCACTGCCAGAGCCTGATGAAGCCGGCATGGTCCGATTCAGCTCATGGAGACGAGGTGCCTTATGTGTTTGGGATCCCTATGATTGGCCCAACTGATCTGTTCCCCTGCAACTTTTCCAAGAATGATATTATGCTGAGTGCCGTGGTCATGACCTACTGGACCAACTTTGCTAAAACCGGGTGAGGAAAGACTCCTTGCCTGTTATCCTCATTCTGTCTCTGTCTCTCTTTTCATGTTTTGCTTTCTCTCTGCCCCATAATTGTCCTCATTCTTTGGTCTACTGCCAGCTGCACCCCTTCCCTCGTCCTCACTGCCCCTTTCCTTATTCACTAACTTTCCATACTACTTCCTTCCTCTGCTGCTCATTCTCGACCTTCTTTCTCGTCTGTAAAATATCATAACTGCATTAAACACAGCTCTCCTAATCTCAGTATTTATTGATTTTCTATGTCAAAATGATAAAGCACAGATCTGCTTTCACTCTCATCTGCCTTCCCCTCACCATCACCATGTATCTCCTGCCATTTTTCTGTTGTGTGTGTCCCATGAATTCTGATGAAAAGTGAAAATGACTTTTGCAGGTTTTGGTTGTTTTCATTGTTAGGGACCCGAACAAGCCTGTTCCACAGGACACAAAGTTCATCCACACCAAGGCAAACCGCTTTGAAGAGGTGGCTTGGTCCAAGTACAACCCTCGGGATCAGCTTTACCTGCACATTGGTCTGAAGCCTCGGGTGCGTGATCACTACCGTGCCACCAAGGTTGCCTTCTGGAAGCATCTGGTACCACATCTCTACAACCTCCATGACATGTTCCATTATACCTCAACCACCACTAAAGTGCCACCACCTGACACCACACAGAACTCTCACATTACGCGGCGTCCAAATGGCAAGGTCTGGACCACCAAGCGCCCACCCATCTCACCAGCATATAACAGTGACTACGCCAAGGAGAAGTGGAACTTGGAAGAGGATGGAAATGGCCCAATAGGAGCGGAAGAATCACGAGATTACTCCACAGAGCTCAGTGTTACGATTGCTGTTGGTGCTTCCCTCCTCTTTCTGAATGTGCTTGCATTTGCAGCTCTTTACTACCGGAAAGACAAGCGGCGACAAGACACCCACCAGCAGCCCAGTCCCCAGCACAATGCCATCAATGACATCAGCCACACCCTTGAGGAGGAAATCACTTCCCTACAGATGAATCAGGCTCATCGTGAGTGTGACACAGTACAGGCTCCTGATGCCTTGCGCCTCACCTCGCTACCCGATTACACATTGACCCTGCGCCGCTCGCCGGATGACATTCCACTGATGACTCCTAACACCATTACAATGATCCCCAATTCCTTAGTAGGGTTGCAGACACTTCATCCCTATAATACCTTTGCTGCGGGCTTCAACAGTACAGGGCTCCCTCATTCACATTCCACCACCAGGGTATAGTTTGAAAACAGACTTTGGATATGACTGCATCAGTGAACAATGTCAAGGGGCCACCACAGGCAACATCCACACAGACGCAAACACACTTCCATGGACTGAGGTTGGAAAGACATTAAAATGACTGAAGAAAAGAATAAAGCAAAGAATCTGGTAATCAGACACATGGCTAGAATGTGCCTGTTGGAGAGAAAAGACGAGTGAATATAACCTAGACAGCAGACAGATCACATCTCCCAGACGAAAGGAGATAGACTAGAAAGTCTGTTAAAGAGAAAAGGAGCCGAGAAGTCTCGGAGGAAGACCGTGACAGAGATTTGGCTGAGTGTATTTAACATGTCTCTGAAACACAGGATGAAGGGAAAGTGTATATAAGGGGTCTTTGGCTGTGTTTGATATTAATTTCACTCTGGGGTTTTACACAAATTCCTTTCTTTTCTCCATCAGACCTGTTGTCCCTGTGGTTTTGTCTTACCCACACATTAGTCGGTGTTAAAGGAAAGGGGAAACCTCCTTCCCATATAGGTTACTAGTTGTATTTCCTTTTCTGTCCTGAGGAAAAATGAAGTTCCCAGGAAGAGCCTGATCGTAGGTCCCTGGACGACAGAGCAGGGCCCAGAGAGAAGAAAGGTCCTGCTTGCACCCTCTCTTCCAGTTTAGCTTGGACTGTGAGTCTAACAGGGATGGGAGGCAGCTCTGCGGGTCTGTCTCGGATCTGCTTGCTTTTACTTTACTAATGATTACAAATGACATGGAAACAATTCTCTGGAGCTTTTCTTTCTCTGGAGTCACCGCTCATGTATTGGCACTGTCAGTCCCTCCACCAGTTCTCCGAGCCCTTTCAACCCCCCTGGGGCTGCCACATTATGCTGTGTCCTGGGAATACTGCACTGTGCACCCCCTTCTAAAGTCACACAGCAGTACACACACTCTGTGTCCTGTGAGCCCCCCCCCCCATTTCAGTGTCACCAAGTGTGTTATTCTGAGCTCCCAGGGAGTGTCACACTGTGTGGTATCCTATGAGCCCCCCCTCCCCATAAGATCCCAGGTAGTGTTGTACTGTGTTGTCCTGTGAGCAGCCCAACCCTTGTCAGTGTCACACTGTTATTTCCATTAGCTCCATGAAGTATCGCACTGTGTTTCTTGAGCTCTCTGGGACTGTCACTGAATTGTGTCCTGTGAGGCCTCTGGAGTGTGTCCTGTTACCACTTTTGAGGTGTCATATAGTGCTGTTTCCTGTGAGGGCCTCCATCGGTACTGCCATGTACTATGAAGCTCAGAGTTGCCACCCTGCACTATGTCTTTGTGAGTCCCGGCCCATTCCCCACTGTGCTGAATGCCATCAGTGCTCCAGGGACATTTCTCCTTTCTGTAGCATTTTTACATTTATGTTCTTATAGCAAAAAAAAATCACACACACCAGTTCCATTTGACTTATCCGTCTGCCTTTGCTATCTCTTACCAGATATCTTAATTTAATTACCAGCTGCCCCATTATTTTCAATGGCACTGATTCATTAGAGAAACACAGGGGTAACCTGCCCTAACAATGGGGTACTTAGTGCAGGTCCCTATGCTCTTGTTTTTCAGCTCTGATGGAGGGTAATTTTTAAAGCCTTCAGAAACTTGCAGGGATAAAGTGAACATACAGAGCCCTACTGTTGCATCCTGTCACCCACCCACCGAGAGCAGAGGCTTCCCTGAATATCCTGAATGGTTTGTAGCTAATTATACAACAGGTGTAAATATGTGTGTATAATTTTCTGGGGTAATTTTCAACACAGGTGGGACAGAACGGTAAAGTCTTAAGTTGGAGGAAGCAGAATGTATTTGGGGACCTGACACAACCCATGTTTCAACACTGTGCCTGCCTCAGGGGTCATGTGATGATCTGAAACAGAGGTAGCTTCCTATATACTTAAGACACAAGATTGTCCCAAAACCAATTCAAGAAGCAAATCTACTGTACTGTATAGTTCTGAAAAGAACTCTCATCTGAGCAACCAAAGGTGTATAGTACGTAGAAAAACCTGTGATATCTTAAAGGCTTCAGACACTCCCTTTGGCAGAGAGAAAACCATCATTCTGGAAAGCCACACTACCTATCCAAGGAAGCAAGGCAAACGGTTTGCAAGATCCTATGGTAGACTTTAGTTACTCCAGCTCCTGGGTTGAAACATTTTGCCAAAGGGGCTGCTTCAGGGGCAAATGGGTACCAGTTAGTTTAAGAGTGAGGAAAAACGGTCTCTCTGACGTACATGAAAGCCCAGGTCAGTTTGGTGAAGGTTGAACTTTTATACCAACTGAAGCAACATTTTAGGCAAAACATGGCCATATTTGTTTATTCATTTATATCACAAACTTACATCAAAAAAACCCAGGGCCTGAAAGCTGAAGTGTCAAATAAAGCCTACAATTTGACACAGTCTGCTCCTTTTCTCATGAGCCACACTACTGGCCTATTGACTAAATCTTTCAGTAGAGGGGCTACAAGGATTCATGAAACGGACTTTTCTGGATGGATAGTGGGGCTCTACCCTTTAGCATCTCTCGCTGGCTCTGTGATACAGAGGCCCCAAATCAGTATGAGTATAGGGATGAGAGAGAGACATTCAGTTGGCTGTCAGTGATGGGGAGAATTTTAGAAGGACACATTTTCAGCTGATGAGCTGGTTCAATGTTTTCATCTCTAGATACATATCTGGCATTTGTGTCTTGTGTAGGAGTCTTCTGTCTTCACACCGACCCTCTAAGTAGCTTTGATTACCAACAACGTGAAATACATAGGGTGTAAGGGCTAAAAATATCACATTGGGCCCCTAAAGAAACTTTTTCTTTCTCCATTCCCCTTGTCAAACAATCATCAGATTCCTGACAGTCTGGAATATTTTTATTCATTATTGGAATTGTAGGAGAAAATCCGAAACGGAAATGATTTTACTCACTAGCTCCATGAGGTGCTGGGGTCCCTGGGAGACAGTCTAACAGTATTTATAGAATGTATTCCTACCACATGATGGGAACTGGAGATTGTATTGCAAATAAAGGGAACTGGAGTCTTCAGCGTGTTTTCTTCTGCAGAAATGTGAACAAGGTACATCTGCAGGGTGAAGTGTGCACCCAAAGCTGTGTAAGTGTCTTTGAAGTGTATATCTGTGTGTAAGATCTGATTAAGGTTAATTTAATTTAACATATTTCTGTTCCACTTATCCTGTAAAAAATGAAGTCCAAAGGGGATTCTGACTAATCAATAAAAAACAACAATACAAATGCAAACATTTCAATAGCAGCAATTAGGGAACATCACCGGCCCTGGACCAGGTTCCAGATGCTTCCAGCTGGATAATTACCAGAGACTGGGCTAATATGCACATTAGTTTGATATCTGGTAGTTATGCAGTTAACAGTGCTTAAAATCACCCCAGCAAATAGGTGTTGAATATTTATGTATCACTTTGATTGCAGGATCTGGTATTTACATCAAAGGCCGAGCACCACGGTTGAATACTGGGGGGACAGTTTCAGCCACCACAGCGATTACCCAGCTTATATGATGCATCGTTCCCGAGGACCAGGTCTACAGAGCTCAGTGGCAAGCCACAAATTCAGTGCTATGCCAAGCAAATTTGAAAGAAAACGTCTACAAAGTCTTAAATGGGTTTACCATATGGCTCCAGAAAAAGGACGGATTGAGATGGCCAGCTTTTACTTCCACTGAAAACAATTAAAGTAAGTGTTAAAGCTATAACCTCAGCACCCTGAGGTTGGGGATTCAAACCCACGCTGTTCCTAGGGACCCTGGGCAAGTCACTTAAACCCCCCATTGCCCCCAGGTACATTAGATAGATTGTGAGCCCACTGGGACAGACAGGGAAAATGCTTGAGGACCTGAATAAACTCATATAAACCGTTCTGAGCTCCCTTGGGAGAATGGTATCGAAAACTGAATAAATCAATCAATCTTAAGACCTGGATTACACTATAATGAACATAAGAACATAAGCAGTGCCTCTGCTGGGTCAGACCAGAGGTCCATCATGCCCAGCAGCCTGCTCACAAGGCATCCCATCAGGTCCAAGACTTGCATATTAATCCTCTATCTATACCCTTCAATCCCCTTTTCCTTCAGGAAATCATCTAAATCCCTTCTTGAACCCCAATACCGTACTCTGTCCTATCACACCCTCTGTCCACCACCCTTTGGGTGAAGAAGAACTTCCTAGCATTGGTTCTAAATCTGACCCCTCTCAATTTTTCCGAATGCCCTCTCGTTTGAAGAATCTGTCCCTCTCCACTTTCTCTAGGCCCTTCATGATCTTGTAAGTCTCTATCATGTCCCCTCTAAGCCTCCTTTTTTCCAGGGAAAAGAGCCCCAGTTTCTCTAATTTCTCAGCATATGAAAAGTTTTCCATACCTTTTATCAATCGCGTTGCTCTTTTCTGAACCCTCTCAAGTATCGCCAAATAATACTGGCCAAAATAATCCCAGTTTCTGAGCAACAAATTTCAACACCTGAAGCACCACCTGTAAAATCTATAACTCAACAAAGCTGTGTTGCAAATGGACTGCTTAAGGGATGCTCAAATAACAACCATTTTGGAACTTCTGCAGGCTCCTCAGATGAAAACCAACATCCTGCTGCAGCAAAGAAAAAATCATAATGATATAGCTTAAAATCTGGAAACTTTCAACCTCCAAACTCTTTCAGCAACTTGAGTTTGTGTAGTGCTATATCTGATGGCTTAGCCCGCCAAAGGAAGCATGAAAGCCTCTTCTCCAAGGATTTATAAAATGCATCAGAAAATGGAATGGGCAGTCGATCCCACCAACTCAAGGACAATGGAGACCACTTAAGAGAACCCTCTTTCACCAACTCAATCAACCGCTTCCTATTCAAGTCCAGTGAGCTTTCCACTCAAGTTCCAATCCAAACTCAAATACTTTCATTTTTTGGGCGCCCAAACTAATGTTTACTCTGCTAAATGCTGTTTTTGTCCATGCACAGACAGAGGCATCGCCATCAACTTATTCCAGTTAACGTTATAGCCTGAAAACTTCTCAATCACAGCAAACAATCCTGTCAATGATATTCACATAAAATAACAAATGATTTGTGTAAACTGATAACTTACAACTCACCGCTCCCATGTGAACCCCCGAAATAATCTCGTTCGATCGAATTGCAATAAGGAAAGGTTCCAAAGCCAGATTGAACAGCAAAGGAGAAAGTGCACATCCCCGCTTCATTCCCCTAAATAAGGGTAAGGTATCTGACAGAACCATCCCCCTTTTTCTGGAGCCATACAGTGACCCTAGTCAAAAAATGTGTCGATAGAACCAGTGGCGTACCTAGGGTATGTGACACCCAGGGCCCATCATTATTTGACACCCCCCACATGTAAAAAAATATTTTTTGTAATGACCATGAAACGGAATAAATGGTCAGAATAGAAACAGGCAGTGAAAATTTTTTTTTATTGAACCTCATATATTACATTACATTTCAAGCAGCACTGTTACAAACATATTCTGAAGGTCAATGCTAAGGTTAACAAAGTTTCCTTCCTTGGACCAGAAGGAGATACTGACAAACCACTGGAAGAGATCCCAAAACAACTACCCAGGAACAAAACCCAAAGACCCACTCAGTGTGTGAACCAGTTGAGTGGAGTGGACTAATTAAGGGGTGGAAATGGGCCCGAAGTTTGCTCAGCAGAATTTCCCAGACCACCTCTTCCTCTCAACACATTGACACGCTGCCGCCACCACCACCACCATTAGGAACACCTCACCGGGTAGGCCAGCAATGCTTATAAACTTTATAAAACACATTATTATATTTTCTTATAAAGCACATATTTTAACTGAACTCTCTGACATCCTCAGCATTGCCATTCACAAAAATAGAAGGAAGAAAAGTTTCCATTTCCTGCTGTCTCATGTCCCCGGCCTATACAATATTTTTCTTCTGCAGACCCTTCAAAAGTCTGACCAAATCCTCGTTTCACTTGCATTATAAAGTACTGAGGATGCCATCTCTCCCCAATCCCAGGTCCTAAAGTCTACGACAGTATCACAAACTAGTGCTGCCAGATTCAGGAAAAAAATTTTCGATTCAGCCTATTGAATTGGTTTATCGATTCGATTTTAATGCCCAATTGGGTGTTTTTTTCAAACATCCTGGTGGGTTTATTTTATAGCTTTTTCACCCCCCTTTGGCTTCTCCTAACCACACTGGTGCTGTGGTGTAAATAAAATAAAGAAACAAAAAGGACTTTTCCTCTCTCTGTTAAATCCTAGCTCACGTTTGCGGTCTAATACCAGCTCTGGCAGGATACACATTTCAAATCTGACATATTGTAATCACAAAACAGAAAATAAAATTAGTTTTTCTACCTTTTGTTGTCTGGTTATTTTTCAAATCTTGTTGGTCCAAGACTCTGGTTGTCTTCTGATAACTTGCTTGCCAGGGTCTCCTTCTTCCTTCTTTCTGCATGCTAACCATCCATCTGCCATCTCTGTCCTCCCCGTTTCCCTTCCCTCCCCCGGATGTCTGGCATCTTTCCTTTTTTCGTCTCCCTCCACAGATCCACCTTTTCTTAACTACCCTTTCATCCAGCATCTCTCCCTCCTTCCCCACCACCCCAGGGTCCACCATCTCTCTCTTTCTTTTCCCAACTACCCTCCTAACCAGTATCTCTATTCCCCCCATCCACAACATCCCTTGTGTCCAACTTCTCTCCCTTTCTGTTCCTACCCTCCCTAAAACCCATGGTCCATCATCTCTCTCCCTCTCCTCTATTTTCATACCCATTATTTCTTACCACCCAAAGTCCAGCATATGCACGTATCTTTGAACCCCTCCCCCTTCCCTCCGTGTACTTCTGCACCAGGGCCCCCTCCCCTGAAGGCCTGTCCCCCCCTTGAAGGCCTGCACCCCCCCTCGAAGGCCTGTCCCCCCCTTGAAGGCCTGCACCCCCCCTCGAAGATCTGTCCCCCCCTTGAAGGCCTGCATCCCCCCATTGAAGGCCTGCACCCCCCTCAAAGGTCTGTCCCCCCATTGAAGGCCTGCACCCCCCTCTTGAAGGCCTGTCCCCCCCTTGAAGGCCTGCACCCCCTCTCGAAGGCCTGTCCCCCCCTTGAAGGCCTGCACCCCCCCTTGAAGGCCTGCACCCCCTCTCGAAGGCCTGCACCCCCCTCGAAGGCCTGTCCCCCCCTTGAAGGCCTGCAACCCCCCCTTGAAGGCCTGCACCACCCTCTTGAAGGCCTGTCTCCCCCTTGAAGGCCTGTCCCCCCTTGAAGGCCTGCACCGCCTCTCGAAGGCCTGCACCCCCCCTTGAAGGCCTGTCCCCCCTTTGAAGGCCTGCACCCCCCCTTGAGGGCCTGTCCCCCCCTTGAAGGCCTGCACCATCCCCCGAAGGCCTGCCTGTCCCCCCCCTTGAAGGCCTGCCTGCCTGTCCCTTCCTTGAAGGCCTGTCCCCCTGAAGGCCTGTCTCCTTCCCCCCCCCAAGGCCTGCCTGCCTGCCTGCCCGCCCCACCATGAAGGCCTGCACCCCCCTCCGCAGGACCACTCGCCCTCCCACCACCTCGAAGGACCGCTCATCCGCCCAGCTTGCCTGCACCATTTACCTGAAGCAGCCTGCGATCTTTGTGCTGCTTTGGCTCTGTTTCCTCTGCCGCGGTCCCGCCCCTCCTCAGACGTCAGAGGAGGGCGGGACCATGGCGAAGGAAACAGCCAAAGCAGTGCAAAGATTGCTGGGACCGCGATCTTGCTGCAGGCTGCTTCAGGTAAATGGTGCGGGGGGGAATCCAGATGCGAGACGTCGGGGCTGAACCGGACGCAGGGGGGGGTGAACCGGACCGGGAGCACCCCCTCAGGGCATGGCACCCGGGGCGGACCTCCCCCCAGGCCCCCCCACTTGGTATGCCACTTTGTTTTTAAACTCTTCCGATTCCAATTCATGCAACCAACCGCTTTAAAAAAGCGATCCTATCCAATATGTTTTTTCCCATCCCCACTTTTCCCTTTCTTCTCCAAAATATGTAACTTTCCCCCTCCCTTTCCCTCCTATCCGCACGTTCATGTTAGTCAAACTATGTCTTTAATGTTCACTCACTACATTTTATATTTAAAATTTTTATAAATCTTATTGTAAACCGGCCAGATACTTTGTGATGGTCGGTATATTAAAAAGTTAATAAACTTGAAACTTGGATAGAACTTAGATTATGCGCTGAAATAGATTATACAAAATCAAATACAACAGTGCCAAAGCCGGAACTTAAATGTATCTGAAATTAATATGGTCCAGACCTCTCCCTGCTTTCCCCAGTAGTACCACAGTCAGAGTAATAGAGGACTCATTTCCACACCCTACTTGCTTTTAAGATGTGCTTGCAAATGAAAGGGTAAGTCTCTTGGTAGGGGATGGGCGTGGCAATCCCCATTTCAAGAGGGGACTAAATAGATTGACGTTGGGAGTGACAAGTACATTTAGGATTTGATAAACAGCCACTTCAACCCCAGATTCACCTTGAGTTCCCAACCAGGTCACCTCCCCCTCCCTTCCAGCTGTCCACTTTGCCAACCTCCGCTCAACCCCTGCCGCCTTTTTCACTTTTTCTGAAATCACTGAAGAGGAAACTGCACATTTTCTCTCCTCCAACCCCACTACCTGCTTCTGGATCCAATTCCCACCCACCTGCTCAGCGCATTCTCTCCCATTGTCACATCCTCCACCTATCACTGTCTACTGCAACTGTTCCTGATGTCTTCAAGCATGCCGTGGATACACTTCTCTTCAAAAAACCCTCAGACCCCCACACCCCCCATCTCCCTTCTTATCCAAGCTACTAGAACTTGCTGCTCACCACCTGGACTTCCTTTCATCTCAAGCTATTCTTGACCCACTTCAATCATACTTTCGCCCACTCCATTCCACAGAAACTGCCCTTGCTAAAGTCTCTAATGATCTAGGGGAACCTCCTTCACTGGTGTACTTCAAGGCTCTCTCTTAGGACCTCTCCTTTTCTCCATATATACTCGCTCCCTTGGTGCACTGATCTTCTCCCATGGTTTTCAGTATCACCTCTATGCTGATAATTCCCAGATCTGCTTCTCCATACCACATATCTCTACAGGGATCCAGGCCCAAGTCTCAGCCTGCTTGCTCGATATTGCCACCATCTAAAACTGCCTAAACCCACTTTCCCTCTTCCCCCATTCTCAATCTCTGTGGACAACACTCTCCTCCTCCCTGTCTCGTCGGCTCGTGACCTCGGAGTTATCTTTAACTCATCTCTCTCCTGCTAACAAACCGCTAAAGCCTGTTGCTGCTTTCTCTATATTTATTTAACACATTTATATATTGCCTAGAATCTAAGTGGTTTCCAATATCAAGTATATTCATAAAAATTTCATAAGACCATCGACAAGACAATATTCATTTTCTCCTTTCCAAGCACTTTACCAAAACCCTTTTCTACACTCTCATCACCTCTTGCTTAGACTACTGCAACTTGCTTCTTGTAGGTCTTCCACTCGGTCATCTCTCTCCCCTTCAATCTGTGCTAAATTCTGCCGCCCAACTTATATTCCATGAGAGCCGCCACACCCACATTACCTCTCTCAACTAGCTTCATTGACTCACCATCCATTTCCAAATACAGCTCAAACTCCGCTTACTGAGTTACAAGTGCACTCACTCTGCAGCCTGTCAATATCTCTCCACACTTCTCTCCCCCTATGCTCCCACCCATGAGCTCCATTCATCGGGTAAGTCCCTCCTATCCGTACCCTTCTCCTCCACTGCATACTCCAGACTCCGTCCCTTCTATCTTGCATGAAACAAACTGCCTGAGTCTTTACATTAGACGTCGTCTCTAGCATTATTGAAATCCAAGCTAAAAGCCCACTTTTTCAATGCTGCCTTCAACTCCTAACTCCCACGCACCATACAATTACCTATGGCCATCCTATCATTCTCTCTGCAAGAAAGTTCCCTATATGTCCTGTCTTTCTGTCCAATTAGAGTGTAAGCTCTTCTGAGCAGGGACCATCTGTTAGATGTTGAATATACAGCACTGCATATGCTCTTCAGCTCTATAGAAATGATAAATAGCTGTAGGACTCACTGTGGCAGCACTGGAATAATAACCGGTTATGTGCTGGATTTGAACCTGTCAATATTATATGCTTATATTTTTCTAACATGGATGTTTATGTTGGCCACATTTGACGTATAAATGTTAATTTCTTCTGTATTTTAGAACAGGCTCTTATCAGCAGATTTTGTTCTAAAATACTGGTGAAACTTGAGAAGCACTGTCTAAAATGAGGATGAATATTTATATATACTCCTAAATAGGATTTGGAGGAAGTCCCTTCTATATGAAATCATCGTTTTATTATGGCATACAGTACACAACATGAAGAACAAATCACAAATAGAAACTGTTGAAATGCGAATGCAGCTGATGGTATTCACCACCTTCCCCATGAATGGCAGTGAACTGGGAGACTACTTGGAAGGATGTTGACAGTTAAACAGTAGGCCATAATAAAATCGTGATTTCAAGTACTATCTTTCATCTGGTGGCACCATAAAGATTTACATGTCACATCCATTCAAACGTATATATTAGGTTTCCAGTTATGAGATAAAAATAGTAGTTGCCATGAGCTACTGGGATAGAAATCTAATTAAATAAATAAAAATGACCAATGAATCAACCCTTGTACATTAACAGATAGCCTCTAGAAGGCATAATAGGGCCTAGCTCAGGCTTTATTCCTTCACTTATCTTAATTTATAGTCAATTAATCTAATTAGGATAACAGGAGGAGTGTTTATTATAAGCTCTTATTACATTTCATTAATTGCAAAGATTCAAACACTAAATAAAACACACAAAATAATCCTAAGAGTCTCATTTTCAAAAATGAAAGACGTCCAAAAAAACAGCATAAACCGGCACTTGGCCATTTTAATCACCAAAAGGTCCAAGTGCCAATTTTTGAAACAAATTCTTTAGAAATCTTGCAGGTCATTTACCCTCCAGGATTTCAAAATGTTAAGAGGACATGTTAGAAGCATGTTTTGGGTGGGATTTGGACAATCGTAACACTTGAACATCTTGCAGGGATAATCAAACATTCATAAGAGGTCCAGGTTGCCATTTAGATGTCCAGAGGTAGATCTGTTTTAAAAGCACCTAAGGGCCAAAAATCTACCCAAATTGACCAGATGACCACTAGAGATATGAAAGCATGCCCCCCATTGATCACTGATCCCCTCACACACACACCCCCCCCCCCCAAAAAAAAAAGTGAGAAAAACAGTACATACCAGCCTCTGACAGCTGCAGATATTAAGGGACATCCTAGTAGAGCAGAAAGCAGGTGTGAACCTTAGAGAGGGGAACCCAGGCCCATATCCCACCCATTACATTTATGGTGGATAGTGCAAGCCCTCAACAATCCTACTAGGTTTCATAAAAATACTAGAAGCTAATGGTGCAATAAATTAAGTGGTAGTAAATATAAGAGGCATCTCAGAGACCTGATGGAAGGAGTTCAATCCTATCGCAATGAGAGTAGATCAAATTAGAGGGGTGGTGCACTATATGTTAAAGAGGAAATTGAATCATTCAGCTTGACATAGATAACAGTGTGGAATATATAGGTAGGGGGTGGTCCACTTCCTCCTCTCTGCCCCCTTCCCACCCCTTCCCCCATACCTTTTAACTTTGGCGCAAGCAGCCACCAACGTACTGCCAACGTCGCCTTCAGCGCTCTCTCTTACGTTGCTTCCAGGACCCGTGCCTAGACATGACAGAGAGTACTGAAGCAGACATGGGCAGTAGGTATGGGGAAGGGACGCATGTAGCAGGGAGGAGGGGCGCCACAGCCCCTTGTCACTCAGGACAAAATAAGCAGACAGATGAAGAAAAGCTGGTAAATTGGGTGATTTCAATGAGCACAATATTGACTGGATAAATGTTGCATCAGGTAAAATTCTTCAGATATAATACTAAATGACTTCTTGAAGCAACTGATCCAGGACCCGCAAAAAAGTAGAAACAGATCTAGTACTTAGTGGAATGCAGGGAATAATATGGGAGGTAATTGTGTTGGGTCTGCTGATACCTGAGTGACACTACTCAAGAAATCTACTGTAGCAGCATTTCATTTTCAAAAAGGCGACTCTAATGAAATGTAGAAAATGGTTAAAAAGAAGCTAAAAGGACTGGCAGCAAAGGTTAGGACTTTAAATCAGGCATGGACCTTCCTTAAAAATACCATCATAAAAGCCCAGACCAGATGGAGTTCACATATTAACAAAGCTGTAAAGAAGAGAAAACAGGAGCTGGCATGGTTAAAAGGTGACGTGAAAGAGACTATTACAGCCAAGAAAACTTCCTCTAAAGAATAGGAAAAGGATCCCAATGAAGAAACAGAAGCAGGGCAAGTTAGATCCAAAGTATTGATAAAGAAGTCTAAAAGAGAATATGAAGAAAAACTTGCAAAAAAGGCAAAATCTCAGGTATATCAGAAGCAGAAAACCTGTGAGGGAATTTGTGGGATTGTCAGAGCAAAAGGGGCACTCAGGGAGGATAAAGTCATAGTGGAGAGCTTGAATAAATTCTTTGCTTCGGTCTTTATGGAAGAAGATGTGAGAGCTACCTGAACCGGAAATAGTTTTCAAGGGTGACAATGCAGAAGAACTGAAAGGAATCTCAGTGACTCTGGAAGACATACTGAACCAAATCAATAACTTAAAGAGTGATAAATCACCTGGACCGGATGGTATACATCTTCTCAAACATAAAAGAACTCAAACATGAAACTGATGATCTGCTGCTAGTGCTGTAACCTGTCGCTAAAATCATCCATAGTACCTGAAGATTAGGAGGTTGCCAATGTTATGCTGATTTTAAAAAGGATTCCAGGAGTGATGTGGGAAATTACAGACTGGTAACTCTGACTTCAGTGCCACGCAAAATAGTGGAAGCTATTATAAAAAAAATAAATTACAGAACATGTGGAAGGGCATTTTCAATAGAATGTCTAAATCCAACTTTGGATGTTTCCCATAAGACTCCAGAAGTTGGGCAGGGAAATGTCCATTTTTGAAACTGCTAGATGTCCAAATTTTTTTTGGGGGGGAATGACCTATTTGGACATCGTGGTCATCATGATGTCCATCCTTAGAAAGCCTAACCTTTTTTTCACCATTTTTGACCAGAAAAACATCCAAATCCAGATCATTTGGACATGGGAGGAGCCAGAATTATAATGGACATCCAAGTGCTAAGCACGCCCATAAAACATCTCTAACATGCCCCCTCGAACTATGGATGCACAGACGCTAAGAAGCCTAGCAAGTTGTCCAGAAAGTCAGCTTCAAAAATCAGCACTTGGACATTTTGGTGAGAAAAAAATCCAATTTATGCTGTGTTTTGGACATTAGAAAATGCCTCTAATAAACAAATGTGGTTTAATGGGACAGAATGGGAGGCCTTGCCTCAGCAATTTGCTTCATTTCCTGAAGGTGTGAATAAAGATGTGGATCAAGGTGAGCTGGTAAATGTAGTGTATGAAGATTTTCAGAGAGCTTTTGACAAAGTTCCTCATGAAAGACTCCTGAGAAAATTAGAGAACCATGGGATAGGATGCAATGTTCTGTTTTGGATTAGGAATTAGTTATTGGACAGAAAACAGAGGGTAGGATTAAATGGCCTTTTTTCTCAATGGAGGAGGGTGAATAGTGGAGTGTCACAGGTTTCTGCTATTTAGAAAAGATCTGGAAATTGGAAAAAGGGAGGTGATTAAATTTGCAGATGACACAAAGCTATTCAAAGTTGTCAAAACATATGAGGACTATGAAAAATTGTATGACGACCTTAGGAAATTGGAAGACTTGGCGTGGAACTCCTCTTATATTAGGAAAGATGAGGCTTGATCAAGTGACAGCTGAGGGGGGCGGGGTGTATAATTGAAATCTACAAAGTCCTGAGTGGTTTAGTATGGGTAAGAGTAAATAGATTTTTCACCCTTTCAAAAGTACAAAAACCTAGGGACACTCAATGAAATTATATGGGAATATTTTTAAAACAAATAGGAGGAAATATTTTTTCACTCAGTGAATAGTTAAGCTCTGGATCTCGTTGCCAGAAGTGGTGGTTACAATAGTTAGTGTAGCTAGGTTTAAGGTTTGGACAAGTTCCTGGAGGAAAAGTCTGTTACTGAAAGTAAAATCGGGATGTTTCAATCCGTACTCTTCTTTCTGGAGCCATATTTGCATGCATCTGCTTCAAACAAATCTGGGGCTTAGCACCTTCCTACCTGCAAACACACTTCAATCTACACAATCCCACATGAACAACCAGAAACAAAAACATCTTCGCCTATCCAAAAATCACTGGCTGCAAATACAAATCCTTCCTTGACAGAACCTTCATGTTCCAAGCTAACAAACAACAATCCTGGGAAACTACATAAATAAAACCAGACAGACCTACAACGCATTCCGAAAATCAATCAAAACCACTCTGTTTGACAAATTCATCACCTAAACAGACCGACCTTCGCTTACCACATTTTTCCCCCTATAAACCCGAAGCAATCTCTCAGGCAATCCCTCTTACTTTTCCTCCCTTTACTACTCTTTTCTTCTGTAACATTCCCCCTCATGCATTTGTAATTTGCTGAATGTCCAGCCTTCTTTCGATGTGAACCGCCTAGAAGTCGTCTGACTATGGCGGTATAGAAAAATAAAGTTATTATTATTATTATATAGTAACCCTATGTAAGGGCCTAAGTTTACAATGTCCAATGCAAATGCTTTATTCTATCACGAATTGTGTGTCAATATTGCAGAAAAAGGGCAAAGGGCCTCTGAAAATCACCCTCCAAGATGGTGCTTTTCAAACATATGGAAGAAAGCCAGCAGAGCCGGGTTACAAAAAAGAGGTTAGACCATTATTAGTGAGGCCGACATGGGAAAGTCACTGCATGTCATGGCTGTGAGTCATGAAGTGTGCGTCTAGTCTTTGGGACCATGTGCGGCCTGGTCTGATTACTATGAACACAAGGGGAGGCCCGTTCCTTGCTAATATATGCACTGTGTCTTTAAGAGCGCGCCACTGCTGCTAAATCCAATGTTGCATCACTGATGAAGACTGACAAGGACTTATTTTAGGCAGCAGTTACCATAGCAACCAGAAGGCTTTGCAGTGGCTCCCAGGCTACAGGGAGAGACCAGGGCGGGTTGGAAAGCCTAACATTGCAGGGATTGGGGCTCGTCACATCCCAGCCCTGCAGCACTTGCTGCTAACCCAGCACTGACAGTGCTCTCCTAGCTCTCACAAGGCAGCCATGCTTCCTTCACCCCATGGGTCTGGCCAGTGGCAGTATCTGCTTCTCTCTCTTCTTGGGGCGAGATGGACTGCGCCAGCAGCCAAGCTTTTAACTTTTCCAGCACGTACAGAGCATGGGCTGGCTTTCCTGTACTATGGCCACAAAGAAAGGAGCAAACTGTGAATGCCCCCCCTCCCGACCTTTCACTCCCCCACTCTCTCCGATTCAAAGAGCTCTTTATGTAGATCACATGAGGACTAACAAAGGGTAAAAGAGCCAGGAAGAGCAGAGGTTCACAGCTTCTGCGCACTGGCTGGAGGCAACATCCATTTAGGAAGACGTGCAGAGAATGAGATGCAGGACTGAGGAGGCGCTGATGGCGCACACAATTCAGAACACCTCCTTAGTATTCTGTGCTGCCTTCGCCACTGCCAGCTCTTCCTTTCTCTGAATAATTCAGGCAGAATCAAACGCAATCAGCAACTTGCTACGGTGCACTACAAAGTCACCACACGTAACACTCAATATCACCATTTCCACACACCAACACTGCCACCAAACACTAACACTGATCACATGCCTAAGAACATAAGAATGGCTTTACTAGGGCAGACCAATGGTCCATCAAGCCCAATAGCCCGTTCTCACAGTGGCCAATCCAGGTCACTATGGACCAATGGTCCATAAAGCCAAAACCCAAGGTGTAACTACTTAACAGAGTAAAAAAAAAAATTGATTAAGCGGTATAAAATTTTTTTTAATAAACTTGAAACTTAACTATTCTCTGAGTGAAAAAATATTTCCTCCTATTGGTTTTAAAAGTATTTCCCTGTAACTTCATCGAGTGTCCCCTAATCTTTGTCATTTTTGACGGAGTGAAAAATTGATCCACTTGTACCCGTTCTACACCACTCAGGATTTTGTAGACTTCAATCCTATCTCCCTCAACCGTCTCTTTTCCAAGCTGAAAAGCCCTAACCTTTATAGTCTTTCCTCATAGGAGAGGAGTTGAGACCCTTTAACATCCTGGTCGCTCTTTTAACTTTTCTAGTGCCGCTATATCTTTCTTCAGATAAGGCAACCAGAAATGAACACAATACTCCAGGCACCTTAGAGTGATACAGAGGCATTATAACATTCTTAGTCTTGTTAACCATCCCTTTTTTAATAATTCTCCTAGCATCCTGTTTGCTTTTTTGGCAGAAGATTTCATCGTATTGTCTATGATGATACCCAGATCCTTTTCTTGGGTGCTAACCCCAAGATGTACCTTAGCATCCGGTAACTGATTTGGGTTATTCTTCCCAATGTGCATCACTTTGCATTTGCCCACATTAAATTTCATCTGCCACTTGGACGCCCAGTCTTCTAATTTCCTAAGGTCTGCCTGCACTTTTTCACAATCCGCATATGTTTTAACAACTTTAAACAGTTTAGTGTCATCTGCAAATTTAATCACCTCATTCATTGTTCCAATTTCCAGATCATTTATAAATAAGTTAAACAGCAACGGTCACAGTACAGATCCTTATGGCACTCCACTGTTTACTCTCCTCCACTGAGAAAAATTACCATTTAACCCTACCCTCTGTGTTATATTCGATAACCAAGTCCTAATCCACAACTGAACTTTGCCACGTATCCCATGACTCTAATTTTCTCAGGAGCCTCTCATGAGGAACTTTATCAAAAGCTTTCTGAAAATCTAGATACACTACATCAACCAGCTCACCTTTATCCAAGTCAAGCAAATTGGTGAGGCAAGATCTCCTTCATCTGAACTCATGCTGACTCTGTCTCATTAAATCATGTTTGTCTACCTGTTCCACAATTTTATTTTTTATAATTGTTTCTACCATTTTTCCTGGCACTGAAGTCAGGCTTAACGGTCTGTAATTTCCCGGATCTCCCCTAGAATCCTTTTAAAAAAATCGGCATAACATTGGCCACCCTCCAGTCTTCAGGTACTACAGACAATTTTAGTGATAGATTATAGATCACTAAGAGCAGATCTCCGAGAATCTCAGCGAGAAGGAGAATTAGAAGGCCTTGAGCATGCGCAGATGCATGCTCAAGGCCCGGCAGAGGCAGGAAGATCTTCAAGCGGCACCGGCGCATCCTGTGGGCTGCATGCCGGTACCAGATGGGGGGGGGGGAGGGGGGGTAAGTTCAAGTTGTTCAGGCATGGGGTGCCGGTTCGCGTGGTGGGGGGCCTTTGCGAGCGGGGAGGGGGAGCAGCGCCGCTGGTCTCAGGGGAGGTGGGAACATATCAAAGCGAGTTTCCATTATTTCGTATGGGGAAACTCGCTTTGATATACGAGTATTTTGGTTTACGAGCATGCTTCTGGAACGAATTATGCTCGTAAACCAAGGTTCCACTGTATTTATAAACGACCTGGAAATTGGTACGACAAGTGAGGTGATTAAATTTGCAGACGATATGAAGTTATTCAGATTAGTGAAGATGCAGGAGGATTGCGAATATCTGCAACATGACATAAACACGCTCGAGAAATGGGCCGCAACATGGCAAATGAGGTTTAATGTGGATAGGTGTAAGGTGATGCATGTCGGTAACAAAAATCTTATACACGAATACAGGATGGCCGGTGCAGTACTTGGAGAGGCCCCCAGGAAAGATAAGTCAATGAAGCCATCCGCGCAATGCCCGGCGGCAGCGAAAAGTGCTAACAGAATGCTGAGAATGATTAAGAAGAGGATCACAAATAGATCGCAGAAGGTATCTTGCCGCTGTACCAAGCCATGGTACACCCTCACCTGGAATACTGTGTCCAGCACTGGTCGCCGTACCTGAAGAAGGACACGGTACTACTCGAAAGGGTCCAGAGAAGAGCGACTAAGATGGTTAAGGGCTGGAGGAGTTGCCCTATAACGAAAGATTAGAGAAACTGGGCCTCTTCTCCCTTGAAAAGAGGAGACTGAGAGGGGACATGATCGAGACATTCAAGATACTGAAGGGAATAGACTTAGTAGATAAAGACAGGTTGTTCACCCTCGCCAAGGTAAGGAGAACAAGAGGGCACTCTCTAAAGTTAAAAGGGGATAGATTCCGTACAAATGTAAGGAAGTTCTTCTTCACCCAGAGAGTGGTAGAAAACTGGAACGCTCTTCTGGAGGCTGTTATAGGGGGGAAACACCCTCCAGGGAGTCAAGACAAAGTTAGACAAGTTCCTGCTGAACCAGAACGTACTCAGGTCAGGCTATAGTCTCAGTTAGGGAACTGGTCTTTGACCTAAGGGCCGCCGCGTGAGCAGACTGCTGGGCACGATGGACCTCAGGTCTGACCCGGCAGAGGCATTGCTTATGTATCTTATGTACTTCAAATTGTGATTTTTTCCTTGCAACTACAGTCTGCTGAGAAGACAGGGAAAATTTGAGTCTTTTACTCTGCCTTCCTCTTAAACCCTCCTGGCTTTCTTTCACCATTATTGGAACCTCTCTACTGGATCTCCCTAAATATCCTGTTTCAATAGTATCCTTCATGGATACCTCACACCGATACTTATCACACGCTAACACTGTTACCACTCACTAATACTATCTTGCCTGGTACTGAAGTCAGGCTTTCCAGATAAGTCCTAGAACTCTTTTTTCAAATTTAAAGTTCATAACACTACATATCTTCAAACAGAAATGCCAAGATATGGAAAATCAAAGAAAATTATATATAAGAAATCAAAAGTTGAAGAAATAAAAGTGATGAAAATAATAGGATAAATTAATTCAACTTTTAACAGCATAGACTTATTTTAATTCTTTTCTAAGCAATTATTTCTTAGTGAATCCAAAACCATAATCCTCACTTTAGAAAGTTAGCAAACACTCTGGCTTCAGTTCCAAAAAGACTTTGCATCTGAGTTGTGTAGCCTTGGCAACATCAGGAAATATCATTACTATTAGCAGCGGAGACAGGGTAATGATTGCTAAACTTCATTTAGCATTTTTAGGTCTAACCAGACGACAGATGGTAGTTTAACTAGTAGGTAAGAGGAGACATCATGGGGGACAAATGTCGAAACAACAAAAAGAGTTTGCATAGTTGAAAAGCAACCATTTGACCTCTTTGGGTTGAATATTTCTATCAAATTCTAGCCACAGGACTTGAATCTTAGGTGCAGATGGTAAAACGATCCCTAAGGCATTCCCTTTTAAGCCTTCTTCATTCAGATCCTTTCACCATTCTTTGAAGGCTCTAAAAGCCCTCTTTTGCTTCATCCTCGACCTCTGAAAAAATCATCTCAAATCCCATGACTCCATCTTTTCAAACGTTAGTCAGGATTCTTTGATCTTGTGCCTACTCTGCCATGATTTCTGCCACCTTGGCTTTTTCCTTTCAGCTGCCACTATGATTCTCCTCCATCCCTTTCCCACCACCAATACCAGTTCACTTGTATTGCAAGAATTTAATTTGATGGGGTGCTAGGGAGATTTACTGAGGGCTTGGTCATCATATCCCATGACCTCTTCTCCATTATGTCACATTTGAGAAAGAACCGAACCAAGGGCTGATAACATTCCTTCCTTCAGAGAACTCCATTTGTCACGTCCCACTCAATCGGTTTCTGGGTCTATACCGAGGGCACTCAGTTTATGCATGTTACCTATGGGGAAATGTGTCAAAGGTTTTGGTGCTCTTCCCCAGAACTATACAGATGGTTGTATATAAAAATGAAATTATAAATGAATGATTTAGAAACAGGGAAAACACATAGCCATGCTAACAAAACAACTGAAATGACAGGGTACAGAATGGTTTGTACTGCCCCTAATCACAACATGCAGGGCTGGTAGCCCAGCAGCAGGCACTAGCCAGTTCCCTCCTGGGCAAAAGCCTGCACTCAGTATCCCTAAACTAAACCTTAGGTTTATATACCGCACCATCTCCAAGGTTGTGGAGCTCGGCACGGTTTACAGGAGTTGTAATGAGAAAGGAACTACAAGGAAAGGGCTAGATGAGGATACAGAGGAAAGAAGGAAGTTGGAGGGCTAGGATGTTAAATAAGGAGGGAAGTGTTAGATTTTTGAGAATAACTAGGTTTTCAGATGTTTACAGAAGGGCTGGAGAGCACTCAGGTTCCGAAGGGGGGAGGTAAGGTTGTTCCAGAGCTCGGTGAGTCTGAAGTGGAGGGAAGTCACATTCCTGCACACAAGCCTCAAACTCTTATGATTTTAAAGTGTTTGAGGCTTAAGAATAACCAGGTTTTCAGATGTTTACAGAAGGGCTGGAGAGCACTCAGGTTCCGAAGGGGGGAGGTAAGGTTGTTCCAGAGCTCGGTGAGTCTGAAGTGGAGGGAAGTCACATTCCTGCACACAAGCCTCAAACTCTTATGATTTTAAAGTGTTTGAGGCTTGTGCAGATGAGGACAGAGCAATTCATTTAGACATGACCACTTACACCTGCTCTAAATGCAGTCTGACAGTATTCAGTAAAACATGCCCTGAAATAGATGGGCTCTCCTTGATCTGCTCTTGCCCCTCTGCAGTAACGCTCAGTTCTAGTACATAAGACCTGGGTCAGACTTGAGGTACATCATGCCCAGCAGTCCGCTCACGCGGCGTCCCCACAGGTCCAGGACCTGTACAGTAATCCTCTATCTATACCCCTCTATCCCCTTTTCCAGCAAAAAATTGTCCAATCCTTTCTTGAACCCCAATACCGTACTCTGTCCTATTACGGCCTCTGGAAGCGCATTCCGGGTGTCCACCACACGTTGGGTAAAGAAAAACTTCCTAGCATTCATTTTGAATCTGTCCCCTTTCAACTTCTCCGAATGCCCTCTTGTTCTTTTATTTTTTGAAAGTTTGAAGAATCTATCCCTCTCTACTCTCTCTATGCCCTTCATGATCTTGTAAGTCTATCATTTCCCCTCTAAGTCTCCTCTTCTCCAGGGAAAAAAGCCCCAGTTTCTCCAATCTCTCAGCATATGAAAGGTTTTCCATACCTTTTATCAGACGTGTCGCTCTCCTCTGAACTCTCTCGAGTATCGCCATATCCTTCTTAAGGTACGATGACCAATATTGGACATAGTACTCCAGATGTGGATGCACCATCGCCCGATACAGCGGCAGGATAACTTCTTTCGTTCTGGTTGTAATACCCTTCTTGATTATACCTAGCATTCTAATAGAATAACATAGGCCCAGATGCACTAAAGCCAGCAATCGTTGCTAAACCTGTTTTGTCAGCTTTAGCGATGATTGCATTTGCTGACCCAATGTAGAAAACGGCTTATCACATGGTTTTCTGCATGATCACTCATTCCCCGATCCGACCATGCAAATAAGCTCATTAATATTGAAATGTCGTGTGAACTAGTAGAGCGATTGATGCTCTAACATGACTTCCCGATGCACTAAAAAAAGGTGATCGCTTTTAGTGATCCAAAAAAAGCAACTGGTCAAGACTAGTCAGTTTAGCTCTTTTTTTTTTTTAATGGGCACAGATGTTATGCATATTACATATGCACAATATCTGCCACAAAAAAAAAAGCACATTCCCTGCCGATCACAGCCCTCTCCAACGCGTACAGTCCTCACCCCCCCCCCCCCCACCGACCAATTCCTCCCTTCGCGACAGCGAAAATGGAAGGAGGAATACCCACTTCCTTCTACTATGCTGAGCCCACCCACCATGAAAGAAAATTGGCAGGAGAGATGCCCACTCCTTCCTGCCACCGGATGCTCCCCCAAGCCCCCCGAACCCTCCCCCCACCCTGTACCTTTGTCCATTGGAAGGAGGAAAGAAGCATGGTTGCCCTTCTCTGTACCTTTTCTAATTCCGCTATATCTCTTTTGAGATACGGCGACCAGAATTGCACACAATATTTGAGGAACGGCTGTACTGTAGAGTGATACAAGGGCATTATAACATTTTCATCTTTGTTTTCCATTCCTTTCCTGATAATTCCTAACATTCTATTTGCTTTCTTAGCCGCCACTGCACATTGGGCTGAGGGTTTCAACATACCCTCAACAATGACACCAAATCCTTTTTCTGGGCAGTGATTCCTAACATAGAACCCAGCATCATATAGCTATAGTTTGGGTTCCTCTTTCCCACATGTATCACTTTGCACTTGCTCACATTAAACGTCATCTGCCATTTTGACGCCCAGTCTTCCATCTCACAAGGTCCTCTTGCAATTTTTCACAATCCACTTGAGATTTAACAACTTTATGTCATCAGCAAATTTAATTATCTCACTAGTTATTCCCATCTCTAGATCATTGATAAATATGTTAAAAAGCAGTGGACCCAGCACAGACCCCTGGGGAACCCCACTATTTACTCCAATAATACCTCTCTTAGAATTATTTATTCAGTAGAAACAGCAATGGGTGCTCCTTTCTATTAACCCATTGAGAATATTGACCATTTAAACCTACTCTCTGTTTTCTGTCTTTCAATCAGCTCCTATCCCATGACTTTCTAATTTCCTCAGAAGTCTTTCATGAGGTACTTTGTCCAAATACACAATATCAACCAGTTCACCTTTATCCACATGTTCATTCACTCCTTCATTGAAATGCAGATTGGTGAGGCAAGATTTCCCTTGACTAAATCCATGTTGGCGTTTTCTCATTAATCCATGCTTATGTATATGTTCTGTCATTTTGTTCTTTAATAGTCTCTACCATTTTGCCCGGCACTGACATCAGATTCACCAGTCTATAATTTCCCAAATCACCTCTGAAACCCTTTTTAAAAATCGGTGTCACCCTTTAGTCTTCTAGTACTATGCTGGATTGTAAAGATAAATTACAAATTACTAACAGTAGAGCATTTTTCAAGTCTATGAGCACTCTGATACATATACCATTTGGTCCAGGTGATTTGCTACTGTTCAGTTTGTCAGATTGACCCATTACATCATCCAGTCTAAGTGTAAGAGTTTCTCTGTTTATCAGAACCGAATACAATTTCTGGCACTGGTATCTCCCCATAATACAAAACTAATAACCAATACAACTTCCAGACAGAATGTATCCAAAATATATTTTTTCTTATATTTCTAACTGTTCAGGAAAAGGCCTCAGAATAGGAGCCTAAGCGCAGTCCTATCACAGACTGAAACTTCAGCGTAGTAGCTCCTTGCTCCAATCATTGGCCAAAAAACCTGAAAATTTCTTTAATTCACTTTAATTATTCTTTAATAAATATGTGTAACTTTTTAAGCTTTTTTTAAATTTTTCTTCAAATTATTCTAAATCTTGTGGATACACCTCTCTGATGGTTTGAGAGAGAATTTGACAACTGAATACTGAATACTTATCTCAGCGTTGTCATTGCCGATTCAAATATTGCCTGTTCACTGCCAATATGTTGCCGACGTGGCCAGCGTTTCGTGGACATAACATTCTGTCTACTTTTGATTATAAGAACATTTTGAACGGTAGCATTCTTATGTTAATATTGGATTATATATTTTAGATGCCTTAATGTCTCTGCCTCTGGCCCTGAAGCAGTGGACCGAATGTTATGTCCACGAAACGCTGGCCATGTCGGCAACATATTGGCAGTGAACAGGCAATATTTGAATCGGCAATGACAACGCTGAGATAAGTATTCAGTATTCAGTTGTCAAATTCTCTCTCAAACCATCAGAGAGGTGTATCCACAAGATTTAGAATAATTTGAAGAAAAATTTAAAAAAAGCTTAAAAAGTTACACATATTTATTAAAGAATAATTAAAGTGAATTAAAGAAATTTTCAGGTTTTTTGGCCAATGATTGGAGCAAGGAGCTGCTACGCTGAAGTTTCAGTCTGTGATAGGACTGCGCTTAGGCTCCTATTCTGAGGCCTTTTCCTGAACAGTTAGAAATATAAGAAAAAATATATTTTGGATACATTCTGTCTGGAAGTGGTATTGGTTATCAGTTTTGTATAGTGTGTTTTGAACTACTTCGGGTGAATATATCTTGGAACCGGTATCTCCCCCACATCTTCCTCAGTGAAGACCAAGGCAAAGAATTCATTTAATCTCTCCACTATGGCCTTGTCTTCCCTGAGAGCCCCTTTTATCCCTCAGTCGTCTAACAGTCCAACTAATTTTCTTCCCAGCTTCTTGCTTTTAATATACCTAAAAAAGTTTTTACTGTGTGTTTTTGCTTCCAGCGCTATCTTCTTTTTCAGATCTCTCTTTGCCTTCCTTATTAGCGCCCTTCATTTATCTTGACATTTCTTGTGTTGTTTACAATTATTTCCAGCCAGATCCCTCTTCCACTTTCTGAAGGATTCTCTTTTAGCTCTAATAGCTTCCTTCACCTCACTTGTTAACCGTGCTGGCTGCTGTTTGGTCTTCTTTCCTCCTTTTTTAACACATGGAATATATCTATTCTGGGCTTCCAGGATGGAATTTTTAAATTACATCCACGCCTGATATATAAGTACTGCTGCTTGGAGTTTTTTTTGTTTTTAATTACTGAATTCCTAATCCAGTTGTTCATAGAGAACACTCCAGGCAAGGGACACCATAATACAATGAAATAATATTTCTTTGCCACTGAGGTTTGTCATTACTACTACTCTTTAACATTTTTATAGTACTGATAAGCATATGCAGCGCTGTATATTTAAGAGACGATGCTTGCTCAGTAGGGAGAACAAGGGGGCACTCTCTCAAGTTGAAAGGGGATAGATTCCGTACAAACGTAAGGAAGTTCTTCTTCACCCAGAGAGTGGTAGAAAGCTGGAACATTCTTCCAGAGGCTGTTATAGGGGAAAACACCCTCCAAGGATTCAAGACAAGTTTCTGTTGAACAAGAACGTGCGCTGGTAGGGCTAGTCTCAGTTAGGGTCCGCGTGAGCGGACTACTGGGCATGATGGACCACTGGTCTGACTCAGCAGTGGCAATTCTTATGTTCTTATGTAACTTAGAATCTAAATTAAAATTATTACTTGTGTCTATCTGGGTGGACTTACTGTGGATTAATGATTCTCTTCCATTTTCTCTTTCTCCTCAGTCCACAGTATCCCTCCTGTTTGTTCTTTCAGTATAACACAAACCTGGGACCTCCATATTACATCTTGGTTGATAACAACTTTATCAACTTCTAAATTAAAGCAAAGCTAGATTTGGTGCAATCAATGATGGACTGTCTTTATACAAAGTGTAAGTGTCTGTACACATATGACATTTTAGTCACAAGACAAAGAAAAAATTGTACTCAGATTTATGGATATGACATTTTATGATGTTAGTCTTTTGTGACTTGCTCTAATTCACCGTGTGGTTCACCGTATGGTTCAAAAAGCCAAAAGAGAGTATGAAGAGAGGCTAGCCAGGGAAGCACGAAATTTCAAACTGTTCTTTAGATATGTTAAAGGGAAGCAGCCGGCTAGGGAGGAGGTGGGACCGCTGGACGAAGGAGACAGGAAGGGCGTGGTGAAGGAGGAGAAAGAAGTAGCCTAACCCTAACCCTAACCCTAAAGTGTTCTTTTCGTCCATATTTACAAATGAAGACACATCCAACATACCGGAATCCGATCAATTCTTCAATGGAGATCAAGCAGAAAAATTAACATCCATGGAAGTGAGCCTTGAAGATGTACGCAGGCAGATTGAAAAATTAAAAACTGACAAATCCCCGGGTCCGGATGGAATCCATCCAAGGGTTCTGAAGGAACTAAAGGAGGAAATAGTGGAACTACTGCAGCAAATTTACAATCTATCCCTGAAAACGGGCGTGATCCCGGAGGAGTGGAAGATAGCCAACGTTACACCTATCTTTAAAAAGGGATCAAGAGGAGACCTGGGAAACTACAGACTGGTGAGTCTGACCTCTGTTCCGGGGAAAATGGCGGAAGCACTGATAAAAGAAAACATCGATGATCATTTTGAAAGAAACGAACTTCTGATAACCAGCCAACATGGTTTCTGCAAGGGGAGATCGTGCCTAACGAACTTATTGCACTTCTTCTAAGGAATTAACAAACGGATGGACAGAGGAGACCCCATAGACATCATATATCTAGATTTCCAAAAAGCTTTTGACAAGGTGCCCCATGAATGCCTACTCCGGAAACTGAAGAATCATGGGGTGGAAGGAGACGTACATAGATGAATCGAAAACTGGTTGGTGGGTAGGATACAGAGGGTAGGAGTAAAGGGCCACTACTCGGACTGGAGGAGGGTCATGAGTGGTGTCCCGCAGGGCTCGGTGCTCAGGCCGCTGCTATTTAATATATTCATAAATGATCTAGAAACAGGGATGAAGTGCGAAATAATAAAATTTGCAGACGACACCAAACTATTTAGTGGAGCTCGGACTAAAGAGGACTGCGAAGAATTGCAAAGAGACTTGAACAAACTAGGGGAAAGGGCGACGAGATGGCAGATGAAGTTCAACATTGAGAAATGTAAAGTATTACATGTGGGAAACAGAAATACGAGGTACAACTATACGATGGGAGGGATGTTATTAAATGAGAGTACCCAAGAAAGGGACTTGGGGGTAATGGTGGACATGACAATGAAACCGACGGCACAGTGCGCAGCGGCCACTAAGAAGGCAAACAGAATGCTAGGCATAATCAAGAAGGGTATTACAACCAGAACGAAATAAGTTATCCTGCCATTGTATCGGGCGATGGTGCGTCCGCATCTGGAGTACTGCGTCCAATATTGGTCCCTGTACCTTAAGAAGGACATGGCATTACTCGAGAGGGTACAGAGGAGAGCAACGCGTCTGATAAAGGGGATGGAAAACCTTTCATATGCTGAGAGATTGGAGAAATTGGGATTCTTTTCCCTGGAGAAGAGGAGACTTAGAGGGGATATGATAGAGACTTACAAGATCATGAAGGGCATTGAGAGTAGAGAGGGACAGATTCTTCAAACTTTCGAAAAGTAAGAGAATAAGAGGGCATTCGGAAAAGTTGAAAAGGGACAGATTCAAAACAAATGCTAGGAAGTTTTTCTTTACCCAACGTGTGGTGGACACCTGGAATGCGCTTCCAGAGGGCGTAATAGGGCAGAGTACGGTACTGGGGTTCAAGAAAGGATTGGACAATTTCCTGCTGGAAAAAGGAATAAAGGGGTATAGATAGAGGATTACTGCACAGATCCTGGACCTGTTGGGCCGCCGCGTGAGCGGGCTGCTGGGCACGATGGACCTCAGGTCTGACCTAGTGGTGACATTGCTTATGTTCTTATGTTCATTTTGATAAATCACTAGAATGAAAGTCATTGTTCCTGACACAGATTGTGCTAACATAATGCAAAGTACATCAAATGGCCAAACAGTTGGGTCTCATGTTGCACCTTACAAGGCCATTGGAGTAGTACTAAAAGAACCTCAGACTCTACATGACATTGGAAATTAGTTAATATTTTACCAGGTTACCTGCTCCCTCATTTTTCTTTGAGTCACTTCAATAAGAATACACGGAGAGTACATCTGTTTACATATCTTTCCATAAAATCCTGTCATTACAAGTGGTTCCTTGAGAGAACTTTCTTATTTCAGGCCGCCAAGTTGAATACATGGCTTGGCAAAATTATGTTAGAAGCTTCCTCCTATTTAGATTTTAGAAAATTGCTAAAGACACAACTATTCGATAGGTAGGTATCATAATGTTTCTCTGCTTTTTTAACATGTCTAAACTTTATTCATTTTACTTATACGTTTGTATTTTACCTTGATGTATTTATTGGAATTGCATGTACTATTTTCCTGCTGTGAGCCGCTTAGAACTTTCCCGGTATGGCGGTATATAAATAAATAATAATTATTATTATACTTTTGGCCTTTGCAGCTGCACCTTTAAGTTTCTTTTTTTACCATTCTCCTCATGTTATCATAGTCTCCTTTTTTAAAGTTAAGTGCTGTTGTATTGGGTTTCCTGTGTAAATTTATTCCATGGATTATATCAAATCAGATCATGTTATGATCACTGTTATCAAGCGGCCCCAGCACCATTACCTCCCTCACCAATTCATGTGCCCACAAAGAACTAGATCTAGAATTGCTCTACCTCTTTTCAGTTTCTGAACCAGCTGCTCCATAAAGCAGGCCTTGATTTCAGCAAGGAATTTTATCTCCCTAGCATGCCCTGATGATACATTTGCCCAGTCAATATCGCGGTAGTTGAAATCACTCATTATTACTGTGTTACCCAGTTTGCTAGTATCCCTAATTTCTGACAACATTTCAGCATTTGTCTGTTCATCCTGGTCAGGCATACGGTGGTACACTCTTATTACTATCCTTTTCCCTCTTACACAACATACCTTAACCCATCAGGCTATATGCTGGAAACGAAGACGGGAAACTGACGGGGTTGACGATCAGTCTAGAAGAGGTATGCAGGCAGATTGATAGGCTTAAGAGCGATAAATCCCCGGGACCGGATGCCATCCATCCGAGGGTCATCAAGGAACTAAAAGGGACTATAGCTGAACTGCTTCAACTAATAGCCAATCTGTCAATCAAACCAGGAAAGATTCCGGAAGACTGGAAGGTGGCGAATGTTACGCCGATCTTCAAAAAAGGTTTGAGGGGAGATCCGGTAAACTACAGACCGGTGAGTCTGACCTCAGTACCGTGAAAGATGGTAGAAGCACTGATAAAGGACTGCATCATTGATCACCTTGACGGACACGATCTGATGAGGACCAGCCAGCACGGCTTCAGCAAAGGCAGATCATGTTTGATGAACTTGCTGCACTTCTTTGAGGGAGTAAACAGGCAGATAGACAAGGGTGACCCGGTCGACATTGTTTTATTTGGATTTTCAGAAGGTGTTGGACAAGGTTCCGCATGAACAACTACTTCGGAAAATTGTGAGCCATGGAATCGAGGGTGAAATACTCACGTGGATTAAAAATTGACTAGCGGATAGAAACAGAAAGTGGGAGTAAATGGACAATACTCGGACTGGAAAAGCTTCACCAGTGGGGTGCCGTAGGGCTTGGTGATTGGACTTGTGCTCTTCAACATTTTTATAAATGATCTGGACATTGGTACGATGAGTGAGGTAATTAAATTTGCGGACGATACGAAGTTATTCAGAGTAGTGAAGACACAGGTGGATTGCAAAGATCTGCAACGTGACATAATCAAGCTTGAGAAATGGGCATCAACATGGCAAATGAAGTTCAATGTGGATAAGTGTAAAGTGACGTATGTCAGTAACAAAAATCTCATGCACGAATAAAGGATGTCCAGGGCGGTACTTGGAGAGACCTCCCAGGAAAGAGACCTGGGAGTTCTGATCGACAAATCAATGAAACCGTCCACGCAATGCGCGGCGGCGACAAAAAGGGCGAATAGAATGCTAGGAATGATTAAGAATGGGATCATGAACAGATCGGAGAAGGTTATCATGCCAATGTACCAGGCCATGGTGCGCCCTCACCTGAGTACTGCGTCCAGCATTGGTCGCCGTACATGAAGAAAGGGTCCAGAGAAGAGTGACTAAAATGGTTAAGGGGCTGGAGGAATTGCTGTACAGTGAGAGATTGGAGAAACTTGGCCTCTTCTCCCTTGAAAAGAGGAGACTGAGAGGGGACATGATCAAAACATTCAAAATACTGAAGGGAATAAATTTAGTAGATAAAGACAGGTTGTTCACTCTCTCCAAGGTAGGGAGAACAAGATGGCACGCTCTAAAATTAAAAGGGGATAGACTCCATACAAACATAAGGGAGTTCTTCTTCACCCAGAGAGTGGTAGAAAACTGGAACACTCTTTCGGAGTCTGTTATAGGGGAAAACACCCTCCAGGGATTCAAGACAAAGTTGGATAAGTTCTCTTCAATATATTTATCAATGACCTGGAAAAGGAGGCAAAGTGCGAGGTTATAAAATTTGCAGATGATACCAAACTGTGCGGCAGTTAGGTCCAGGGAGGAGTGTGAGGACCTGCAAAGGGACCTGGACAAGCTGGAAGACTGGGCAAACAAATGGCAAATGTGCTTTAATGTGGAAAAATGCAAGGTCATGCATATAGGGAAAAAGAACCCGTTGTTCAACTACAAATTGGGGGGGGGGGCATTGTTGGGAGACAGCAGACTTGAGAGAGACTTGGGTGTGCTGGTGGATGCATCACTGAAGCCATCTGCACAGTGCGCAGCAGCCTCGAAAAAAGCCAACAGGATGCTGGGCATCATAAAGAGGGGCATAACAACCAGGACGCGGGAAGTCATCATGCAATGGCATTGTATCGAGCGATGGTGCGTCCACATCTGGAATACTGCGTTCAGTATTGGTCGCCACACCTCAAGAAGGACATGGCAGTACTTGAGAGAGTCCAAAGGAGAGCAACGAAACTGGTAAAAGGGCTGTCAATCAGAACTGGTCAGATACCAGACGACTGGAGGAAAGCGAACGTCACGCCAATTTTCAAAAAAGGATCGAGAGGAGAACCGGGCAACTATAGACCTGTGAGTCTTACATCTGTCCCTGGCAAGATGATTGAATCACTGATCAAGGATAGCATAGTTCAGCACTTGGACACACATGACTTGATGAAACCCAGTCAACATGGATTCAGGAAAGGGAAATCGTGTTTGACGAATTTACTCCAATTCTTTGAGACCGTGAACGAGCAAATTGATAGTGGAAAGCCGGTGGACATAATATACTTGGACTTCCAGAAAGCATTTGACAAAGTTCCACACAAAAGACTTCTTAGGAAACTACAAAGCCATGGCATAGAGGGAGATATACAAAGATGGATAGGCAAATGGCTGGAAAACAGGAAGCAGAGAGTGGGCATAAATGGGAAGTTCTCCGACTGGAGAAAGTGACTAGTGGTGTACCCCAAGGCTCGGTACTTGGGCCGATCCTTTTTAATATTTATATCAATGACCTGGAAAACGGAACATCCAGTGAGGTCATCAAGTTTGCAGACGACACAAAACTCTGCCGGGCAATCAGATCGCAGGAGGACAGTGAGGAACTCCAGAGCGATTTGTGTCAGTTAGAAAAATGGGCGGAGAAATGGCAGATGAAGTTCAACGTGGAGAAATGCAAGGTAATGCATTTAGGCAGTAAAAATAAGGAATACGAGTACAGAATGTCAGGTGCAACTCTGGGAAAAAGTGAACAGGAAAGGGATCTGGGTGTACTGATAGATAGGACCCTGAAGCCGTCGGCACAATGCGCGGCAGCGGCAAATAAGGCAAATAGAATGTTGGGCATGATAAAGAAAGGAATCTCGAGTAGATCGGAGAAAGTTATAATGCCGCTTTATAGGGCAATGGTCAGACCCCACTTGGAATACTGCATCCAACATTGGTCTCCCTACTTAAAGAAGGATATAAAACTGCTGGAGAGGGTGCAGAGACGAGCAACTAAACTAGTGAAGGGTATGGAGAAACTGGAATATGAGGATCGACTTAAAACACTGGGATTGTTCTCCCTTGAGAAAAGGAGACTACGTGGGGATATGATCGAAACCTTCAAAATACTGAAAGGAATCGACAAAATAGAGCAGAAAAAACTATTTACATTGTCCAATTTGACACGGACAAGAGGACATGAAATGAAGCTAAGGGGGGGCAAGTTCAGGACTAATATCAGGAAGTTCTGCTTCACACAGAGAGTGGTTGACATCTGGAATACTCTCCCAGGGGAGATTATTACGGAATCGACAGTCCTAGGTTTCAAAAGCAAACTAGATGCATATCTCCTTGAGAGAGGCATATAAAGATATGGTTGGCTATAAAATAAGCCAGGTGTATACCTAGCAGGGCCTCTGCGTGTGCGGATCGCCGGACTTGATGGACCGAAGGTCTGATCCGGAGATGGCGCTTCTTATGTTCTTATGTTCTTAACACTGCCCATAGGCCGAGAGGTTGGATAGGCTGGGGCTCTTCTCTCTGGAAAAAAGGAGGCTCAGGGGAGATATGATAGAGACCTTCAAGATCATGAGGGGCATAGAGAGGGTGGATAGGAACAGATTCTTCAAACTAAAGGGGACAACAAGTACGAGGGGGCATTCGGAGAAACTGAAGGGAGATAGGTTCAAAACAAATGCAAGGAAGTATTTTTTCACCCAAAGGGTCGTGGACACTTGGAATGCGCTACCGGAGGAAGTGATCAGGCAGAGTACGGTACAGGGATTCAAACAGGGATTGGACGGATTCCTGAGGGATAAAGGGATCGTGGGATACTGAGAGAGGTGCTGGGATGTAACACAGGTATAGAAAGCTAACCAGGTAATAAGTATAGAAACCCAACAGGTCGTGCATGTGCAAGACCGGAGGGTTAGGACTACGATGGGAAGACAGGACTTCAATGAGAAACCAAGGTGGCAAGGGAGCCCCTTCTGGTGATTCAGACAGGTCATGACCTGTTTGGGCCGCCGCGGGAGCGGACTGCCGGACAGGATGGACCTATGGTCTGACCCGGCGGAGGCACTGCTTATGTTCTTATGTTCTTATGTTCCTGCTAAATCGGAACATATGCAGGTGAGGCTGGATTCATTTAGAGCACTGGAATTTGACCAAAGGGCCACCGTGTGAGCGGACTGCTGGGCACGATGGACCACTGGCCTGATCCAGGAGCGGCAATTCTTATGTTCTTATGTTCTACCCATAGGGATTCCAATGTGTGTTTCTGCTCCTGTAGGATTTTCAGTCCTTCTGATTCAAGGCCCTCCTTAACACATCTCCACCAATTCAATCCACCCTATCACTATGATATAACTTGTACCCTGGTATGACAGTGTCCCATTGGTTTTCTACCTTCCAGTCATATCTTGTTGCAAATTCATTCCAATCGGGATTCAGGAAATTCCACAGCACTGAAACCGTCCCTCTCGACATCATCAATGACTGATGGAAACCCATGGATAAGGGTAACGATGTCCTTCTGGTGCTACTAGATCTCAGCGTGGCGTTTGACACTATTAACCATCCTCTCCTGATTACTCAGCTCTCTGAAATTGATATCCAAGTCACTGTGGTACAATGGTTCGCCTCCTTCCTAAATAATAGATCCCAAAGCGTACTGCTCAACGATGTGCTATCGAAACCAAAACCAATCAAAAACAGTGTTCCACCGGGGACTCTACTATTCCCCCTATTATTCAATGTCTACATCATACCTGTCCTAGACATAGCCCGCAAATACCAAATACAGATTAATTCCTTCGCTGATGACATCCAACTAGACCTAACACTAGGAGAAACTCGTGATACCTAGATCACAAAACTCCTAAACTGACTCTTGGAAATTAAAAACTGGATGTCCATCAACAAATTACAACTAAACACCTCCAAAATGGAACTCCTTTGGATCTGCAAAGAATACTGTAACTACACCCGTCTCTCACTATGCTGCAAAAGACCAAGTGCGCAGCCTAGAAATACTCCTTGACTCCAACCTATCATTCGCCAACCATATCTCTCAGGTGGTATCTACCTCATTTTACTACCTGCAACAACTCTGAAAAATAAGGAACTACTTTTTTGAATCTGACTTCACCCGGCTACTCTATGCCTTAGTCCTCTCCCGCATGGACCACTGTAATGTGGTCTCATGGTAAAGAACATACGACGTCTCCAGCATGTACAAAATGTGGCAGTCAGATTTCTATAAAACCTCCATACTTGCAACTTGTCTCCCAGGCTCTATTGCGGGCTCATTGGCTTCCTGGAGCCAAACGTGTCTTCAAGGGCGTTCAAATCCTTACACAACATAGTACCAAGCTATATAACAACCAAGCTTCCTCCATACGTGCCTAACACCCTCTTCACCCAGGATGAATTGCACCTCTAAATGCCCCCTGGTTGTGCCCTTCAACTGCAAACTGCTAAACAACGTTTCTACTCCCACTTCATACCAACCCACTGGAATCAACTTCCCCCACAGCTTAGATCCCTTGAAGGACTCCTCAACTTGTTGTCTCCACAAAGGCTGGCGTGCAGACAACAAATGTAGGGTTACCAAACATCCAGGAAAACCCAGACATGTCCTCATTTTTTTAGGACTGCCCAGGTGCCCAGACGAGGTGAACCTGTTGCTGCCAGCCTGCCCCAGAAGCCACCTCTCTGCAGCAACTTGAAAAGAAGCAGCTTCTGGGGTAGGCTGGTGGCAGTAGACTCATCTCATTGCTGCTGCCAGAAGATTCAATTACAGCAGCCAGGCCTGGGGAAGAGGTAGGTGGGGGAATTGGGAGCTAAAGAGGTCATGAGGGGAAGCAGCATCAGAGGAGGGAAGGGATGGAGCTCGAGAAACAGCATGGATGGAGGGAGGAGGGCTGGAGAAGCATTATGAAAAGGAAAGAGTGCTGGAGAAAAGAGCATGGAGTAGGATAGTGCTGGATGGGAAGGGAGAAACAGAAACAGCAGAAGAGGAGTTTGGAAGGAGAAAGGGGTACCTGCAGGGGGTTGGAAGGAGAGAGAGAGAAAGAAAGAAGCACCCATAGGAGAGGGGGGTTGGAAGGTGAGAAAGAGAGAAGTACCTGTGGATGAGGAGGGTTGGAGGAAGGAAGAGAGAAGCACTAAAAGGGTACAGAGGATGGGAAGGGACACCAAGGAAATGGGTGGAGTCATGTGTCCTCTTTTTTGTTTGCACAAATATGGTAACCCTAAACAAATGGAACTCTACACACACACCTGTTCAGTTAGCCATCTTGATTTTCTTTTAGACAGCAGAACATGAAACATGAATGAAAACTTTTGCAAGGCACTGAACATAAAGTTTACTGTTTGAAAATGTGATGTTTAGTAATATGTTTTTACAGGTTTATTCTGTAAGAACTGGTCTTCAGCTGATTATCATTGCTGAGTTTAATTAAGATAATCTAAGGGGGCTGAATAGGAACCTGAAGGATAGATGAGCAGTCACAAGGCTGGAGGTTCTCCTAGAGTGCTGTTTATTGGGATTTATTAATCGCCTTTTCATGAAGAGATTCACCCAAAGCAGTTTACAGTACATTGAACGGTGATCAGGTATTCTTAAGTATTTCCCTATCTGACTCAGCAGGGTCACAATGTAACTGTGGGCTGGGACAATGGAGGGTTAAGTGACTTGGCCAGAGTCAGAGAGCACAGACTGGGATCAAACTCACAACCTCAGGGTGCTGAGGCAGCAGCTTTAACCACTAGGCCATGCTAAGTTTGGCCCCTCATGCAGATGGGATAACTTCTCATCTCCAGTGTCAGTGTGTGTTTCAGGAAGCCCAGCCGAGACTCACTGATTTGGTTGTAACATTATGTTCTGAGAAATTAGAGGCTGCAGTGCTTGTAGTCTTGTGTCAAAGTCACATCTAGACTATGGGGGATGGTATTGGTACAGGAAGTGATTGTGGGAGTGAGTCACGAACACAGAAATGTTACACTGATACGGTGCTTTCCAGTTTGTGGTGCGGGCAGGACAGGAGCCTTCAGTGTCAGGATTTCCTGTTTATAACCAACTGCTCTCTTTTACTTTCAGACAAGAGTCCAGGAAGAGCTGAGCAAGGATAAGCAGCGTGGTACCAGATTTGAACTCGGACTCGTACCTGGAGAACTGACTAATCTTCCAAGATGGCATCATCTTGCTTCATTCTACTCTCCATCCTTTGCTGTCCCATTATTGCTCCTTCCCCAACACAGCAAGGTGAGGCAGTAATTCATTCAGCCCTAGTTACCCTGGCACTGCCCCAGCACCCTTCCATCCTCTGCCATCCTATCACTGCTCGTACCTCAGCAAGGTGGAACAAAAATGTATCTCCTCCCTCTTCCTCTTCATCACTGCCTCTGCTCCAGTTCTCCATGTCTGATTCCTCTCCATTACTGTCTCTGCCCTGGTGCTCCATCTTCTCCTTCCTCTCCTTTTGCCTTACTTCTCCTCTTCAGAACTGTCCAGGCTCCAATTCTCCATCTCCTTCTCTCCATCACTGCCTCTGCTCCAATGCTCCGTCTCCTTCCTCTTCTCTATCACTGCCTAAACCCCAGTTTGTCATCTCCTTCTTCTTCCTCTCCATCACTGCCTCTGCCCCAGTGCTCCATCTTCTCCTTTCTCTCTCCCCCTCTCCAGCACATTCTTGGCCCTGGTACATGCAGATGCCATAGAAAGCTCTGATTTCCTCTTTCTGTGTGTGTGTCCAGGAGTACAGGAATTAAAAATTGGGACTAAAATTTATTTTGATGTTGGATGTACTGCTTATGGGGAAAGTTTAAGATTCACGCCTATAATAGTAAATACATGATGGAGAGAGACATTGGAGGTGATTGTTGAAGGCTGGCATGGCATTTACACCTGGAAATATCCAAATACGTTGTGTTACTTTAAAAAACATGGATTCCAAGGCATATGTTAGTGTCAGCTATTATTTTATATATGTATTTGTACTGTTATATGTTAATTTATTGCAAACTGCCATGATAGACATCTGTTAAAATGGCCTTCTAGTGCATTCTTCCATAAATAATATCAAACAATTGCTCATTTGGGCCTGGGGTTTGAGGGGATGGCTGTGCTTCCTCTCTGGTGTTTAAACTCTCTTCAGAAATTTTCTATTATGTTACTTAGCTTCTTAACTGGCTGTTGCTGGATATCTCATTGTATAAAATCCCAATAAACTTGAAACTAGATGGCTCAGGATAGGAGGAGGTTGATATCTCTGCAGGGAACATTTGAGTTGTATCTGTATCTTCCCAGAGTTTAATCGAAGTAATGCAGAGTAATGCATTTGGGGATTAATAATAGAAAGGAACCGTATGTGCTGGGAAGAGAGAAGCTGATATGCACGGATGGGGAGAGGGACCTTGGGGTGATAGTGTCCGAAGATCTAAAGGCGAAAAAACAGTGTGACAAGGCAGTGGCTGCTGCCAGAAGGATGCTGGGCTGTATAAAGAGAGGCGTAGTCAGTAGAAGGAAGAAGGTGTTGATGCCCCTGTACAGGTCATTGGTAAGGCCCCACTTGGAGTATTGTGTTCAATTTTGGAGACCATATCTGGCGAAGGACGTAAGAAGACTTGAGGCGGTCCAGAGGAGGGCGACGAAAATGATAGGAGGCTTGCGCCAGAAGACGTATGAGGAGAGACTGGAAGCCCTGAATATGTATACCCTAGAGGAAAGGAGAGACAGGGGAGATATGATTCAGACGTTCAAATACTTGAAGGGTATTAACGTAGAACAAAATCTTTTCCAGAGGAAGGAAAATGGTAAAACAAAAGGACATAATTTGAGGTTGAGGGGTGGGAGATTCAAGAGTAATGTTAGGAAATTCTACTTTATGGAGAGGGTGGTGGATGCCTGGAATGCGCTCCCGAGAGAGGTGGTGGAGGTTAAAACTGTGACTGAGTTCAAAGATGAACACAGAGGATTTAGAATCAGAAAATAATATTAAATGTTGAACTAAGGCCAGTACTGGGCAGACTTGTACGGTCTGTGTCTGTATATGGCCGTTTGGTGGAGGATGGGCTGGGGAGGGCTTCAATGGCTGGGAGGGTGTAGATGGGCTGGAGTAAGTCTTAACAGAGATTACGGCAGTTGGAACCCAAGCACAGTTCAGGGTAAAGCTTTGGATTCTTGCCCAGAAATAGCTAAGAAGAAAAAATTAAAAAATTTAAATTGAATCAGGTTGGGCAGACTGGATGGACCATTCGGGTCTTTATCTGCCGTCATCTACTATGTTACTATGTAATTATCTCCTAATGTTAATCTGCTTGCTGTGTGGTCGTGGCGGTATCTCTCCAGCAGTCTTTCTAGGTGTGTCCTATTTCACTGGCATTCAGACCTCACAGAGTTGTATTGTGGATCTAAGAGTATCTCTGGGGTATAACTGAAGTATGATGAAGATGTACTTATATCTCCTCAGGGTATGACTGAAATGTATCCAGATGTCTTTAGAGTACAACTGAGGTATGCCTGTACCTCTTCAGGCACTCTAGGGAGATGAGGATACAAACATACCTCTGTCATACCCCCCCGGAGAGACAAACATACACTAATACTTCCATAAGGTATAACTGATGTATATTCATAACAGGTTAAATTCAATTCAGTGAAAGTGGGTAATAAATAATAATGCATGAACCAACTCCACTACTTTTAATTGAGAGCACTATCACCACGGAAGAAAAACCCTTAGGTTCTATTGCGGGCAGAGCAGAATGCTCAAACCTCCACCTCCCACATCATTGGCAAAAAACTTCCGTAGGTGATGTGTAGTGCCACAACCCGTGTCGGTGCAGGACTAAAACAACTACTCTAACTAACGTACTGAGTGTTAATGAAATATAGTCAACGTTTCACGGTAAAGACCGTTTCTTCAGGGCTTATGGATTTTCACTTGTCCAATACGTTTTATCTAAAAGAATAAATAAATAAATGCAATTTGTGCCTAATTCAATCACCATAAGTTGTGTTAAAACTATTATTATAAACTAGTCTTTAAGCCCGTTACATTAACGGGTGCTAGAATAGATGTGTCTGTCTGTCTGTGTTTCTTTATCTCTCTCTCCTTGGCCGCTGTCTGTGTCCTTCTGTCTCCCCCCACCCCAAGCAAATCTGTCTGGCCCCAGCACACACTTCCCCCCAAAGAAACCCCCTTTCCCTCTCCCTAACTGTCTCTCCATGGCCCTCTTCTGTTTTCCCCCCCCAGAGCAAAGCTGTCTGTCCCCAGCACACCTCCCCCCCAAAGTAGCCCCCTTTCCCTCTCCCTATCTCTCCATGATCCCTTCTGTCTCCCCCAACACACCCCTCCCCCCAAAGCAGTCCCCTTTCCCTTTCCCTGTCTCTCCATGGCCCCTTCTGTCTTCCCCCCCTGAGCAAAGCTGTTTGCCCCAAGCACACCCCTCCCCCCAAAGCAGCCCCCTTTCCCTCTCCCTATCTCTCCATGGCCCCTTCTGTCTCCCCCCAGCACACCCCTCCCCCCAAAGCATTCCCCTTTCCCTCTCCCCCTGGTCCCCTGTATTGATCCCCTTCTTACCCTCCCTCCATCCCGGCGTCTTCTGGCCTGCTCCTCTTCAAAGCAGCCTGCGATCATGGTGGCCGGCTTTAGCGAACCTTGCAGGCCGCTCTCCAACTCGGTGCGTCAGAGGGAACATGCTACTGAGATTGGAGAGCGGCCTGCAAGGTTCTTTAAAGCCGGCCACGATCGCAGGCTGCTCTGAAGAGGAGGATCATCAGCGGTGGCAGCAGCAGCGGCAGCGGTGAGCGAGGGCGGGAGGTGTGTTCCCTGCCGAGGATGCGGGCAGGGAGAGAGCTTGCCTGCGCTTCCGGTTGGTGAGTGAGGGTGGGAGGAGGGGAGTGGCCAGAATGTTCCCTGCCGCTGGGTTCTAAAATGGAACACGGCCACGGATCACACACCACAGCAGCAGGGATCACGCTGTTTTAACAGCGCATGTGCCGATAAGCTTTTATTATATAGGATGTACTCACGAGTTGCTTGCGTTTGTACTCCCGCTTCCTGGTTTAAAGAGAGCTCAACCAATTGAAATTCACCACTACGTGCATGGTGAACGTGGTTTCTCTTCTTTAATTGGCTGACTCAGCTCTGGTTCACGGGGATTGGTTATCTCTGAGGGAACAGCTTACTGCACAACCTAACACAAAATCTGACGCTGACAAAGTTAACTAATAGAAATAATACCAATCAATGCTTTTGTTCAAACCTGTTGGAACGACAGATCCAAGCTCATAGATCCATCGTTGTTCTTTTTGTTGTAAATTTAACTGTCTATTGCCACCATGAATATCTTGTGCTACTTGTTCAAGTCCATAACACCGGAGTTCAAAGAAATCGTGATTCTGCTCTAAGCACTATTGGTGCTTGTATATCCTTACGCTTCAGTACACTCCTATGTTCATTTAACCAAATTCTTAATTGTCTTTATCGTTTGACCAAAATATATCTTGGAACAAGGACAGACTAGACAGTACACCATATACTCTGATGCACAGGTTGTTGTATGTTTGAATGCATATATTTTGTGATTAATCGGATGAATAAATTCAGTAGAAGTGGCCATAATGGCACAATTCATGCACTTACCACACGCTGTATGTTTTGGCTGTGTATGCTTGTTGTTTTTATATAATAAAGCAGGACTTAACTGTTCTTTTAAATTCACACCCCTTTTAGAAACATAGAAACATAGAAAGATGACGGCAGAAAAGGGCCACAGCCCATCAAGTCTGCCCACCCCACTTACCTACCCCATTAAGTCTGAATGCTGATGTCCTAGTTCCTTAACTCTCGTAGGGATCCCACGTGGATGTCCCATTTATTCTTAAAGTCGAGCACGCTGGTGGCCTTGACCACCTGCACTGGAAGTCTGTTCCAGTGATCTACCACCCTTTCTGTGAAAAAATACTTCCTGGTGTCACCATTAAATTTCCCTCCTCTGAATTTGAGCGGGTGCCCCCTTGTGACCAAGGGTCCCTTGGGAAAGAATAAGTCGTTTTCCACTTTGACACGACCTGTGATGTACTTAAACGTCTCAATCATGTCACCCCTTTCCCTACGCTCCTCTAGAGTGTAGAGCTGCAACTTGCCCAGTCTTTCTTCGTATGAGAGACCCTTGAGTCCGGAGACCATCCTAGTGGCCATCCGCTGGACCGACTCAGCCCGAAGCACATCTTTACAGTAATGTGGCCTCCAGAATTGCACACAGTATTCCAGGTGAAGTCTCACCATGGTTCTGTAGAGTGGCATTATGACTTCAGGTTTGCGGCTAATGAAACTTCTTTTGATGCATCCCATCATTTGCCTTGCCTTAGATGAGGCCTTCTCAACTTGTTTGGCAGCCTTCATGTCTGCACTGATGATTACTCCTAAGTCCCATTCTTCTGAAGTCTTAGCCAGTGTTTCTCCATTCAAGGTATAAGTTCTGCATGGATTTCTGGTACCAAGATGCATGACCTGGGGGTCACGTGATGACGCTGAGCTGAGCGGCGGCTCCTTGCTCGTGCTCTGACCCTCTCGCGCTTGAAACCCCGCTATTAAAAGCCTTTCAGCCTGGATCCTCTCACTCCTTAGGTGCAGGTTAGAGCGGACCGCTGAGGGGAGCTAACGGCTGCATCGGCGGCTCCTTGCTACAATTCTTGGGCAAGTTATGCCCGTTAAGACCCCGCGGCCGATTCGGGCTCAGCGTGCGCACGGAGCTCCCAAGATGGCGTCCGGAGATGCGACCCCGCCGCGAGTGTTCCTGCAGGACGACGCGGTTAAAGAACTGACCCGGACCATCTCAGCGGCGATAGACGAGCGGCTCTCTAAGCTCCAGGCAACGGTGGAGGATGTGAGGGATTGCCTGGAGCGTCATGGTCAACATCTCCAGAACGCGGAATCCCGCATAACAGCCCAGGAGGACCGCTCTGGAGAGATGGAGACGCAGGTTAGGGCCCTGCAGGCCCAGTGCGCGACCCTCCATGAGCGGCTGGAAGACCAGGAGAACCGCGGCCGCCGCAACAACATCAGACTGGTGGGCCTGGCTGAAAATATCCGAGATGCTGAACTGCGCGAGTTAGTGGAGAGGTGGCTGCCTGGCGCGGTGGGTTTTACCCCTGAGGGATCGCGCACCTTGGTGGAGAGGGTGCATCGTCTGGGCCAGCGCCGTGAGGGCGCGGGCAGGCCCCGACCTGTCATCGCCAGGTATCTGAATTTTGCTGATAAGGCCCAGGTCATGGCTCTGTACAGGAAAAAGGGCGCGCTGGAGCGTGAGGGCGTTAAGATTCTACTCTTCAATGACTATTCCGCGGAGGTGGCTGCCCGCCGGCGTGCCCTGGCGCCTCATTGCACCGAGCTCCGCAATAGAGGCCTACGCTTCGTGGTGCAATACCCTGCACGGGTCCGGGTGTTTGAAGCCGGGGGACCGAAGACTTGCGAGGATGTGGAGGCGTTACAGGCTTATATCAGATCTTTGGCGCCTGTACCTCCGGACCCATGAGCAGCACTGCTTTGCTTTGCTGCCCTAAGACTATCTGTGGCCTCTGCATATCTGGTACCTGAATCGGGGGCCTGACAGTCTTGAGCCTTTGCCTTGTGCTTCGCTTATGGAGAGACTCCGGGGACTAAACTGGTTCCCCACTCTACCGAGTTCCTGGCTGTCCTGCTGGATGCTTTAGGGGTGTGCTACCCTGCTGTACCTGACGCTACCCCAGCTTTACCACCTGCTTTGGACATGCCTATCCGGATGCCTGGACTAGGTTGCTGCATTCTCATTTTCCACGCAGGGATCCTGGACTCTGGACTTTGAGTGTCTGGTATTTTCCTATATGCCCCTTGTTTTCTTTCCTGTTTTGTTTGGCTTCCTTGTCGCCCTTGGACATGTTTGTGGGGGGTGGTTTTGTTACTGGGGGTGGGGTGGATTTTCGAGGTTCTATGGGTTTTTTTGCGTGAGGGGGTTGGGGGGGCTTTCAGAAATATGTTTTTAGTTTGGGGGGGATGGTCGGGATGTTGGATGGGTGGGGGTGGGAGTGGCGGGAGGAAGACTGGAAGGGGCTTGGTATGTATGGTGAGTTGGGGACTGTTTGTGTGGGGTGCGCTTGGGTGTGTATGTTTGTGTGCTGTGGATACGGGGCAGGGAGACGGGGTTTGGTTGTGGGGGGGGTGATTCCCTAGTTCGGTGGGGGGTAGGGGGCTTCATCGCTTGTACTTGGGGGTTTAGCTGGGAGACCCTCGGGGAATTTGGGCTGCTTCGTTGGGACGGTGCATTGGTGCTGGGTTCTTCCCACGGCTATGGCTGACTTGGTGTGTCTTACGCTGAATGTGGCAGGCATCAACTCGCCGGTAAAGCGCACGAAGGTTCTGTCGTTCTTGAAGAAGGAAAAGGTCTCTGTGGCTTTTCTACAAGAGACTCACCTCACGGCATGCGAACATCAGAAGTTGCAGCGTGATTGGGTGGGGGAAGTAGTGGCGTCCTCTTACTCATCTAGACAGAGGGGGGTGGCTATCCTCATACATAAGGCGGTGGTAGCGGTCACACACAGAGCTATCCGGGACCCTCAGGGCCGCTTTATCATCTGGGTGGGGACTTTGAATGGCAGGCCTGTGGTACTCTGTAATGTTTACGCTCCAAATGTCTACACTCCCTCTTTCTTCTCTACTCTAGTGGCCCACTTGATAGCATTACCGACTTACGAACTTCTGGTGGGAGGGGACTTCAATATCACCAGCGACCCTTCTATAGATTGTAAGCCTCCGAGACCAGTGGCGGCGGACAATGAGCGCCGGGGGGTGAATTTCCTGATGGGAGAACTGGACCTCCAGGATGTGTGGAGGGTGTACCACCCTGGGGAGGTGGATTTTACCTTTTTCTCAGGGGTTCACCACTGTCATTCTCGTCTGGACTATTTCTTACTTCCCTCTCGTACCATCGGACGGGTGGTGCGCACCCACATATTGGACGTCCCTTTTAGTGATCACGCTGCTGTGCAATTGACTTTTCAGTGGGGAAGTGGCTCTCAGGGTGATCGTGTTTGGTGTTTTAATCCCTCCCTGTACCTTGACGAGGAATTTCACACCTACCTCATCGAGGAATGGTCTAAGTATAAGCAGACAAATGAAGGGACTGAGGTCTCGGACACGATATTCTGGGAAGCGGCGAAGGCCTACCTCCGAGGCTGCATAATAGCCTACTCTATTCGTAAGCGTAAGCTCCGGGATGCTGAACTTACGTCGCTGGCAAAACAGATGAGGGAATGTCGGTTATATCATCTACGGCACAGCTCCGAGGCAGCTCGACAATCTTATCTCCGACTGCGCAAACAAATTGACGCCATCCTTTCTGCGCGGGCTTTGACTCATCTTGACGTGTACAAGTTTCAACTTTATAGGTGGGGTAACCGGGCGGGGAAGCTCCTGGCCAACCTGGTTCGTCCACACCGTCGCGCTGCGTGTATTTCCCATATTCGGGACTCTTCGAATGTGTCACATCGGACAGAGACGGCTATCCAGACTCAATTTGTACGTTTTTATAGCGATTTATATAGCGCGGGTGCGTACGATACCGAGGTTTGTGATCTTTTCTTTAGAAGCCTGGATCTTCCGACTGCCTCGGAGACGCACCGCGACCTGCTCAATGCTCCTATTACTTGTCAAGAGATCTCCGTAGCTATTGGCCGTCTGAAACTTGCTAAGGCTGCCGGACCGGACGGTATGGGGCCCGAGTTCTATAAGATTTTACAACATCATGTGGGCCCTGCTTTATGCGCCATGTTTGGTGATATGCAGGCCTCGGATAGAATTCTCCCGGAGCAGAACCATGCCCATGTCGTAGTGCTCCCTAAACCGGGCAAGGATCCCACCTTGGTGGGTTCATATAGACCCATATCCTTGCTTAACCAGGATATGAAACTCCTTACGGCCATCTTAGCTAAGCGCCTAGCGCAGGTTGTCCCTATGCTTGTACACCCTAACCAGGTGGGTTTTGTGCCTGGTCGTTTCTCCTCAGCCAACATTCTTAAGGCTCTGGTGGCTTTGAGAGAGGGCAAGGAACGATCGGGAGACGACTTGCTGGCTAGTTTAGACGCCGAAAAAGCCTTCGATAAGGTTGTTTGGCCTTACCTTTTCTGGGTCCTGCGCCGCTTTGGCATTACAGGATCCTTTCTCGAATGGGTGGTCCGTTTGTATACAGCTCCTACCGCTCAGCTCCTTATTAACCGCCAGCGCACGGCTCCTTTTCCTTTACGGAGAGGGACCCGGCAGGGGTGCCCCTTGTCGCCGCTGTTGTTTATACTTTCGCTTGAACCGCTGGCGGCTAAGATACGAGATGCCACCGGGGTGGCGGGCATCTGAGTGGGGGCGGAGGTGTGCAAGATTACCATGTTTGCGGATGATATGTTACTCTTTGTCGGCAATGCCCGGACTTCTATCCCTTGCATTACTTCTTTCATTGATTCTTTTGGGGCCTTCTCCGGACTATGCATTAATTTCAGTAAGTCCGAGGCGCTCCCGGTTACTTTGCCTTGCGCATCGCGAGCTTTGCCCTCTTTCCCTTTTAGGTGGGCGGTGGGAGAGCTTAAATATCTTGGGATCTTTCTCAGCGCTGATTGGGCTGTGGTCTATCGAAGCAACATTGTGAATCGTCTTGCCCAGCTTCGGGATGCTTGCCATCGATGGGGCGACCTCCCCCTGTCGCTCTTTGGTCGTATTGCCTTAGTTAAAATGGTTCTGTTGCCTAAGATCCTTTACCCTCTACAGATGATCCCTTTGTGGCTGCAAGCGACTGAGGAGAGGGCCTACAGGTCCTTTGTTGGCTCCTTTGTATGGCGGAATCGGAGGGCCCGTGTGGGGTTTTGGAGACTTACGCAGAGCAGAGCTCGGGGTGGTTTAGCGCTCCCGGACATCCGGCTATACAATGTCGCAGCCCTGATGCGATGGGTGCATAAACTATACACGCGGGGGTCCCGATTTGCCCCCCCGAGATTGTTTGATTCTTGGGTGGCCCCGTACTGTGCACTGGCTTGTCTTGATATCCCTAGATGGCGACGCTCCAGGACGGGTTGTAATTCCCTTTGGCTAGATCCGCTGAGACGTGCGCTGCTCTGGTGGCGGCGCCGAATTGGGGGGGGATCGCGGGACAACTGGGCTTTTCAATTTGTGAGGGGCAACCCTGAGTTCTCACCGGGTGTCGGTGCAGCACGCGGCCTGGAGGCTAGTTTTGGCGCATGCTTCTGCTTGGGGCATGTTGCGGCATTGACATCTGAGGCGGGGACATTCCCTCCCCTTGCTGACCTCCGCCGTCACTGGTCTCTCCCTGATATGCCTTTCTTTGCTTATTTGCAGTTACGGCATTTTTATGAGGCCTATAGAAAAGGCGCCCCTACTGGCCATGATTTCCTGAAGGTTGATCACATTTTTCTCTCTCTTCCTACCTCTCTGAACTCTCTTTCTACTTGGTATGGGATGGCCCGGGAGGAACGACCGGATCCTCGGCTCCTTGGCTTGGCTTCTCAATGGGCTGAGGAGCTCGGGGAGCCGGTCGGGGTTGAGATGTTGGTTGCATGTTTTTCCAGCATCCCTCGGGGGGCACGGAATGTTTCCCTGCAGGAAATACAATTCAAAATATTACACCGCACATACTTTACTAGGGTGCGGGGCAGGAGGGCGGGCCTCTGGGAATCTGATCTATGTGTTAAATGTCAGCGTATGCGTGGCACCCTTGTACACATGTTATTGGAATGTCCGCAGCTGGAAACTTACTGGAATGGGGTATTGGAATTTCTGGCTCGGGTTGTGCAGCTGCCTTTTCAGTGGTCCTACTTACTTATTCTACTGGGGTGTGAGGGAGAGGTGCTTGACCAGGGCCTTAGCTCGGAGCACTGGCGTTTTCTATACACCGCTCTTTTGGTGGCTAAACGTGGAGTGCTCCGTCTCTGGATGGATGTCAATGCCCCTGAGGTGCTGGTTTGGAAGCGTTCCTTACTCGAGGTGGCTCGCTGGGAACTCCGCGTTCATCCAGAGCCGCTTTCAGCGTCCCGGCGCCTGTACCGTTCTCTATGGGATGCCACTATGTTGGAAGTTGGCTCTTTGTGAGTGACTGTGCATGTCTTGCCCACACTCATTTTCACTGAACTGGGGGGGTGGGGGGGGGTATATATCTGGTTACTTTGCTGGATTGGATGGTCGATGGTATGTGATTGTGTGGATGGGTGCGGCTGGGGTGTGATTGGTGTATGGTGTGTATGAGCTGGATGACTATTGGGGTTTCTTTTTATGTACTTAATTTGGGGATTCTGTTAATTGTAAAACGTTGACTTGTACTGCTCGGCCTGTGTGTACCATATGCCTCTTGCTTATGCGGACTGAGTTGGGGTGGCTTTTGTTTGTCTTGCCCTCTTCGGGGCCTGGGGGGGTTGACTTTCCCCCTCCTTTATGGGGGGGGGCTCCCCTGTATGACTTGATTCGCTGTTTTGTACACTCCCAATCCTATCTGTAATGCAATGTTTTTTCTTGGCTGTGCAGTGCTTTTCTGTTTAATAAAAACTATTTCAAACAAAAAAAAAAAAGATGCATGACCTTACATTTCTTAGTTGAAGCCCAGCTGCCACGTCGAGGACCAGTTTTCCAACGTGATCAGATCCTGCGTCATATTATCCTTGAGAATGCTTTCACTTACTATATTACACAGTTTGGCGTCGTCGGCGAACAGTGCTACTTTACCCTGAAGCCCTCGGGTCAAGTCACTTATGAATATGTTGAAAAGGGATGGTCCCAGGACCGAGCCCTGCGGCACTCCGCTAGTCATTTCCGATGTCTCAGAGAGGGTGCCGTTGACCACCACCCTCTGAAGTCTTCCACTCAGCCAATCGTTGACCCATGCAGTTAGTTTCTCACCTAACCCCATCGACTTCATCTTGTGCAATAGTCTGCGGTGTGGGACACTGTCAAAAGCTTTACTGAAATCCAAGTACACTATGTCCAGAGACTCTCCCGAGTCTAACTTTCCCGTCACCCAATCAAAGAAGCTGATCAGATTGGATTGGCATGACCTACCCCTAGTGAATCCATGTTGACAGGGATCCCTTAGGTTCCCCTCGTCCAAAATCGTGTCTAGTTTACCTTTAAGTAAAGTTTCCATGAGTTTACATACTACTGATGTGAGACTTACTGGTCTGTAATTTGCAGCCTCTGCTCTGGAACCTTTTTTGTGCAGAGGAATGACGTTGGCTGTTTTCCAGTCCAGGGGGACTCTCCCCGTACTTAGGGAGAGATTGAAGAGTACTGCTAACGGTTTCGCCAGAACATCGCTTAGCTCTCTGAGCACTCTTGGGTGCAAATTGTCTGGTCCCATGGCTTTGTTCACCTTAAGTCTTGACAGTTCATTGTAAACATCAGCAGGTGTGAACTCGAGTTTCTGAAATGGGTCTTCCATACTTTGCTTTGTTTCCAGCCGTGGCCCGTGTCCTGGTGCCTCGCAGGTAAAGACTGAGCAGAAGTAATCATTCAGTAGTTTGGCTTTATCGGAATCTGTTTCCACATAATTTCCGTCTGGCGTTCTAAGGCGTACTATCCCGTTTGCGTTCCTTTTCCTGTCGCCACCCGTAGAGTATGTAGGGGCCAATGTCTATGTAGAATCCTGTTCAATTGATATGATTTATGATCATATCAATTGAACAGGATTGAACAATTGAATGGGATTCTACATAGACATTGGCCCCTGATTCAGACGCTCCCCCTTTTAAAGAACATGCTCTACGGTGACGTATAAAAGGGGTGTGAATTTAAAAGAACCGTTTTTTGCCAATGATGTGGGAGGTGGAGGTTTGAGCATTCTGCTCTGCCCGCAATAGAACCTGAGGCTTTTTCTTCCATGATGATAGTGCTCTCAATTAAAAGTAGCGGAGTTGGTTCATGCATTATTATTTATAACAGGTTGCCAGCGTGCGTCTGAGTTTCAGGACAGCTTGATCCAACCCTTGTATCGTCTCATAAGAACATAAGAAGAGCCATACTAGGTCAGACCGATGGTCCCTTTAGCCCTGCATCCTGTTTTCTCAGTGGCCAATCAAGGCCACAAGTACCCAGCAGAAACTCAGATAGTAACAACAATCCATACTACAGACTGCGCTGCAGGACTATGTGCCTAATACATCACTGCGGTCATCAAATGGAGAGAACGAGAGCCATAAGGCCTTGAGCATGCGCAGATGCTCAAGGCCCTGCCCAGGAAAGAGGCAGGATCTTCCTTCACTGGCACCGGCACGTCCTGTGGGTTGATGCTACGTGCCGGTGCCAATGGGGTAAGGGGCTTGTTTGGACGGGCGGGGGATGCCGCTTCCAGCACGGGGGTGTGATGCCAGTTCTCGGGGAGGCGTTCGAAGGCGGGTGGGGGTGCAATGCCGGTTCGAGCGGGGGGGGGGCACAGTTTGCGAGTCATAATTTGCGAAAATGTTTTGCTCGTCTTGCAAAACACTCACAAACTGCGTTACTCGCAAACCGAGGTTTGACTGTATTAAAATTAGTCCAATAAAAGGATCACCATTTCTATTGCTAACCATTTATCAAAACAGCTACAATACTATTTACTTATTTTAAAAATTTATATACCGTTTAAAACTTTATCCTAAAGCAATAAAATAAAAAAATAGAATTTTTTTTCTACCTTTGTCATGTGGTTTCTGCTTTCCTCATCTTCTTGTCATTCTCTTCCTTTCATCCACTGTCCGCCCCTTCCAGAAACTGTCTCCCCTGCCATCTCTCCTCCTGCACACACCCCCTCCTTTGGTCTGGCATCCATCATCTCCCCTCTGTTCCCCTCATGGTCTGGCATCTTTCGCCTTCCATCTCTACTTCCCTCCCCCCTGTGGTTTTTAGCATCTCTCTCTCTTCTCATTTCCTCCACTCAGATCTGATAGCTCTGTCTCCTTCCCCATTCTTTGGCATCTCTCTCTTCTCTCTTCCCTTTCCTTTTCTTCTCTGGTCTTCCTTCTCTATTTTCTGCCTCCTTCTAAATTAAATTCTTTCTTACTATTCAGTCCTCAGTTTCCTTGTTTTCACCATATCTACTCACAGCTTGCCACCACTTTCTTTTACCCTTCCACTATCTCACTAAGTATCTTCTTCCCCCCATCCAGCATGTGGGAAAGCAGCAGCAGTGGTGAGGAGGTGAGGGCCCCTCACCTCCTCACTGCTGCTTTCCCATATGTGCCTGACGCTGATGGCACAAGTTCTCCCCATTTCTATCATCTGCCCCTTCTCTCTCTCTTCTCCCCACTTCCATCATCTGCCCTGCCCCCTTCTCTCAACCTTAGACTGGTGAAGTCTGCTAAGAAACTAATGGTAGCCCCCCAGAAACTATAGGTGTCCTGCACATGGTTCAAACACCAATCAGGTCCCGGCCCCACTTACTTGGCTTTGCTACTACTCTCAGTGCCAGCCCAGACCAAGGCCCAACCAGCTCTCCTGGCACCACCACCATCTCTCTCCCCCCTCACCTACATGCAGGTCAGTCACCAGTACAGTAGTACTCACCTTCTTTCTTTCTTTTTTTTGTAATTATCTCTATTGTGAATTGAAACGCAGGCCGTACAATCAGTAAACAAAACAAGCGTGCTCAATAGGGTACAATACAAAGATAACAAAAGGTATCATCTGATAAAAAATATGATCAGTACTCAACTTACCCCCAATCCGAGTTCAATTCTGTATTTTGATAATTTTAACCCACATACTTGCTTCCTCACCAGTCAAACAATCCGTTACAGTCCTCATCCAGTTCCCAACTCACACGCCTCACACACTCATCTCCGTGCATGCATCTGTCCTAACAGCCATCCAATGTCATTCCGTCCTGAAGATGGCCAGAGTATTCACTCACCTTTTTTCTGATGTATGTGTGTCTATGTGTGTGTGGGGAGTGGGGAGGAGGAATCCAAATGAAGACGGGTCCCGCAGCCTGCCAGCATTGACCAAGATCGGCAACCCTTCTGTTGCAAGCAGTGCTCAGCCAAAGCTTCCTCTCCGACGCGAACCGGCCAGGCGGAAACAGAAAGGTACGTCAGAGGGGAAGCTTTGGGCTGAGCACCGCTTGCAACTAGAGAGCTGCATGGGAATGGGGATGACAGGAGTCCCGCAGGATCCGCGGGTTCCCCCTTTGGGTCACGGGGATCCCGTGGGGACATCTCCTAGGTTTGCGGGGATCCCATGGGGACGCCTGCTAGGGTCATAAGAACATAAGAAGTGCCTTCACTGAATCAGACCTTAGGCCATCCAGTCCGGTGACCCGCACATGCGGAGGCTAAGCTAAGTGTTCCCTGATGAAGACCCTGTTTTCCCGTATCCCTCAATGTGATTTGCAAGAAGCATATAAACATAGAAACATAGAAATTGACGGCAGAAAAGGGCTATAGCCCATCGAGTCTGCCCATACCAATGACCCACTCCCTGATTCTTACTCTCCTAGAGATCCCACATGAATATCCCATTTTCTCTTGAAATCTAACACGCTGCTGGCCTCAATCACCCTCTGAGGCAGCTCGTTCCAATGATCTACCACCCTTTCAGTGAAGAAGTATTTCCTCGCATCACCCTGAAATTTCCCTCCCCTGATTTTCAGCGAGTGTCCTCTGGTTACTGAGGGCCCTGTAAGACTGAAGATATCATCTTTCACCTCTATACGCCCAGTAATATACTTAAAGGTCTCAATCATGTCCCCTCTCTCTCTTCGCTCCTCCAGTGAGTACATCCGCAGTTTTTTTAACCTTTCTTCATACGCGAGTTCCCTGAGCCCCAAAACCATCCTGGTAGCCATTCGCTGAACCGACTCAATTCTCAATACATCTTTTCGGTAGTGTGGTCTCCAGAATTGAACACAATACTCTAGATGAGGTCTCACCATGGATCTGTACAGCGGCATTATGACTTCAGGTTTTCTGCTGACAAAACCCCTACGGATACAGCCCATCATTTGTCTTGCCTTGGATGATGCCTTCTCTACTTGATTGGCAGCCTTCATATCATCGCTAATGATCACTCCTAAATCACGTTCCACCGTGGTCCTGGACAAGGTTTCACCATTTAGTGTGTAAGTTCTGTGTGGATTTTTTTTTGCCTAGGTGCATTACTTTACATTTTTTAGCATTGAAGCCCAGCTGCCAAGTTGATGACCACTGTTCAAGCTGTCTTAGGTCCTGCGTCATAAAGTCAGGCACACTGCTTTTGCCAACTATGTTGCATAGTTTGGCATCGTCGGCAAACAGTGATACTTTTCCTCTAAGTCCTTGGGTCAAATCTCCTATGAATAAATTGAATAGAATCGGCCCTAAGACGGAGCCCTGAGGTACTCCACTCATCACTGCTGACGTTTTGGAGAGGGTACCGTTTACCATCACCCTTTGAAGCCTACCATCTAGCCAATCCCTTACCCATGTTGTGAATGTATCCCCTAATCCCATCGATTTTAGTTTGTTCAACAGCCTGCGGTGTGGAACGCTATCAAAAGCTTTGCTGAAGTCCAAGTATATCACGTCAAGGGACTCACCGGCATCCAGATGACTGGTCACCCAATCAAAGAAGTCAATCAGATTAGATTGGCAGGACCTTCCCCTGGTGAATCCGTGTTGATGTGGATCACGTAGATTTTCTTCATCTAGAATTTTGTCAAGTGCATCCAACTTACCCTTGAATCCCAGAATGGTGGTCTCCGTCACAACCTCCTCCGGGAGAGCATTCCAAGCGTCCACCACTCGTTGTGTGAAACAGAACTTCCTGACATTTGTCCTGGGCCTGTTGCCCCTCAATTTCAGTCCATGATCTCTTGTCCGAGTTACTTTTGACAACGTGAATAACAGTGTTTCTTGCTCTATTTTGTCGAATCCTTTTATTATTTTAAAAGTCTCTATCATATCCCCTCGCAGTCTTCTCTTCCCCAGGGAGAACAAGCCCAGTTTTTCGAGGTGTTCTTTGTAGCTCAAATTCTCCATACCCTTTACTAGCTTCTTGACTCGCCTCTGCACCCTCTCCAGCAGGGCTATATCTTTCTCTAGGTAGGGAGACTAGTGTTGGACACAGTACTCCAAGTGTAGTCTGACCATTGCTCTATAAAGCGGCATTATGACGTCCGCCGATCTACTTGTGATTCCCTTCTTTATCATGCCCAACATCCTGTTTGCTTTCTTTGCTGCCGCTGCGCATTGAGCCGATGGCTTCAGGGTCCTGTTTATCAGTACTCCCAGGTCCCTTTCTTGTTCGCTCTTGCTCTTGCCCAATGTCACATCTAACATTTTATATTCATGTTCCTTATTTTTCCTGCCCAGGTCGCGGGGATCCTGCGGGGTTCCGATGCACTCGAGCCACGAGGCTCATCTTCTTTTCCCTACCTGCCCTGCTGCAGCACACAGACGACCAGAAGTCTTCCACGATGTCAGCGAGCTTTCCAAAAAACAGGGGCTTTGGACTATGAAGACTCTAAAGTGCTGTTGTTTAACAATTACTCCGTGCAAGTGGCTGCAAACTTATGTCACCGTTCTGCACGATCTTCACAACCGAGGCCTCCAATTCGCACTGATGTTCCCGGCGAAGCTGCGTGTGTGGCAGGATGGCAGGGCGATTACCCTTGCCACCTGGAATACTGTGTGCAATTCTGGAAGCTGCATTACCGTAAGGATGTGCTGAGACTGGAGTTGGTCCAGAGAATGGCCACCCGGATGGTCTCGGGACTCAAGGATCGGGAGAACGAGGAACGGCTGGATAAGTTGCAGCTGTACTCACTCGAGGAATGCAGAGAGAGGGGTGACATGATCGAGACATTCAAGTATCTCATGGGCCGCATCGAGGTGGAAGAAGATATCTTCTTTTTCAAGGGTCCCGCGGCAACAAGGGGGCATCCGTGGAAAATCAGGGGCGGGAAACTGCACGGGGCCACCAGGAAATTCTTTTTCACTGAAAGGGTGGTTGATCGCTGGAATAGTCTTCCACTTCAGGTTATTGTGGCCAGCAGCGTGCCTGATTTTAAGGCCAAGTGGGATAGACACGTGGGATCTATTCACAGAGAAAAGTAGGGGAGGGTCATTGGGGTGGGCAGACTAGATGGGCCGTGGCCCTTATCTGCCATCTATTTCTATGTTTCTATGTTTCTAAGGTGAAGGAAGCCAGGGCAGTTATGGAGCGGCTTCCTGCCCAATTTACTGCTTTTGCAAGACCCTATGCGGCCTGATGGATGACTTCTGTCTTTCCTGTGGGGAATGGCATGGACCTTGCCGGGGACACCTCGCTGGGCACAGGGTTTTGGCCTTAGGGTTTGATCTTTGGCATCCCTGTTCCTGCCTGAGCCCCATGTTTGCTGTGGCCTGCTTGGGCTCCTACCGTCCTGACCCCTGTGCACCTGCATTTGCCTGGACTGTATGCTGTTGGCTGGAGGACTCTGCAGGGGGCCGGGGGGCCTTCACTCTGTGAGAACTCCAATCTGCTTTGGCTATCAGCTCTCTGCCTGTGGCCCAATTTGATTGGGGTCTTGCTGGGCTCTCCAGTTTGGTTTTGCAGTTGTGTTCAGAAATGTGTTGTTTTTTCGGCTGGGGAGGAGGTCCTCTCTGGGTGGGCTGGGGAAGTGCATATGGGATTGTATGCTGGGGGAGGGGGGAGGGTGGGTGGGTGGGGGTATGGGTATGGTATGTCTGGTGTGGGGGGGTATGCCTGTGTATGTTTGTGGGGTGTGTGGGGAGGGTGGTGTGGGAGTGGGATGAGGTACCGGGGACATTGTGGTTGGTAGCACATACTCAATCTGCGGCAGAGTTTAGCTGGGCATCCAGATAGTCTGTGGTTATGGCTGATTTGAAAGTGACTACGCTTAATGTGGATGGAGTCAAGTCTCCCATTAAGCGTTCACGGATATTGACTCATCTCAGGAAGCTGGGTACTGATATAGCATATTTGTAAGAGACCCACCTTTCTCAGATCGAGCATGCCAGGCTGCTGAGGGTTAGGGTGGGGGAAATCTACTCTTCTATCTTCAGTAGGAGGCAAAGGGGTGTTGCCATCTTAATGCATAAGAGATTGCCATTTACTCTACATCAGTGGTCAGCAAACCACGGCTCGCGAACCGAATGCGGCTCTTTATCCATTTGAGTGCGGCTCAAGGCTGAGCTTCAACCACCAGTCCGCAGAAATTTTCTGCCAGTCTATAGGGCCGGCACCTCCATCAGGCCCAAGAGATTGTTCAATAGCCGCCGGTCTTTGGTGCGATCAATGCGGCATCTTTGGGCTGGCTCCCTGAGTGCTGCAGTGCACAAAGCCATGGGAAAAGGCTTCTACCCACGGCCTGCGCCTGACCCGGAAGCCTTCTCTCTGATGTTGCAAAATCAGAGGGAAGGCTTCCAGATGAGGTGTGGGACGCGCGTGAGGAGCCGCTTCCCACAGCTTTGTGCAATGCAGCACTCAGGGAACCAGCCCGAAGACCCTGCGTTGATCGCACCATGGACCAGCCTGAAGCTAACACTGGGGGGCAGGCCAGAAAGCAAGACACATGGAGGGAGAGAGACAACAACGGTAGAGGAAATGCTTTTATTTATTGATTTTGCATCTTCTGTCTGTTCAGGAAGAAATGCATTTGTTTAGTTTTCTCTGGGGGTTGTACTGCTTGAAGAGTCTTGCATCTTAGGGTCCTGCATTTGCATGGGGCTATCTGTTTTCTGGTAGAAATGAATGTTGAAAAGCATACAGTGTGCTTTCTGTATTTTTATTTTGTAGTTAACCATTATGTGTTGTTAATACGATTATATTGTATGTGTGTATATATGAAAAATGGATGGAAAAAATGGTGTTACAATTAGTACTATTATGGGGGTGGGGTCTGGGGTGGAGATGGGAAGGTTGGTCGGCCTGGCGCTTCAGCATCCTCTTTACGGAGAAGGGAAGCAGGGAGAACTCAGAACTTGGCGGCGGCCTATTCCCTGATTGCGGCAGCAGTTCCCTGGCAGTGGCAGCCTGTTCCCCAATGACGGTGGCTTGGGGGAGAACAGGGCAAAAGAAAGAAATGGGGGCAGGGAGAGAGAAAGAAAGGGGCAGGGTGAAAGAAAGAAAAAGTTGGGGGGGGGGAATGAAGTCTGGACCAACTTTATGGAAAAATAAGTCTCCAGACAACAAAGGTAAAAAACGGAATTTATTGACTACAATATGTTAGCTTTGGGAAATGTATATAGCTGATGTCTTTGTACTGTGTTCAAAAGAAAAGGAAATGCATTTCTGATTTTACTTCTACAGTGTTGAAGTACTTGCTGACCCTTGCTGTGGCTGGTGGGGATCCCCAAGCACCGCCAGCAGAGGACCTCCTCTAGAGATGGCCAGAACTCCCCTCCACCAAGCACAGCAGTCACTGGCAGCATCCATGAGCCACTGAGGTGCCAGCATCTGTGACTCAGGGACACTACTGCTGCCTGCCAAGCTTGGCAAAAGGGACCCCCAGCCAACTGCAAAGGAAGTCCTCAGCTGACAGCTTGAGGGTTCTCATCAGTTGAGTATTTATATTTTATATTTACATTAGAGGCTCTGGTAGAAACCCGTTTACAAAGTATGTATTCTTCCCAATTAATATTTCCAAATTAATAAAGTCTCTTTGCTTATTTGTAAATGGGTTTCTACAATTCAGTAGCATAATTAAATGAAATAACTATTTCTGAAGTTTATAGGGACGGGCGGGGACGGAGGGGATTCCTCACGGGGATGGGTGTGGATGGAGGGGATTCCTCGCAGGAACGGGTGGGGAAGGAGGAATTCCTCACAGGGACGGGAGGGATTCCTCATGGGGACTGGTGGGATTTTTGTGGGGACGGGTGGGATTTCTGTCCCCGCGCAACTCTACTTGCAACAGAAGGTTGCCACCGATGCCAGGGGGAGGGGCCTGGTGTTGCCGATCTTTTCCAGGGGTGGGGCCCAGCATTGCTGATCTATCCCAGGGTTGGGGCCTGGCATTGCCAATCTTTCCCAGGGGGGGCTGCATTGCCGTTTGAAAAAAAACCCAAACTTAAGTAGTCTGTTTCTTCAGCGGGCTCCCCTTTCAACTTAGGGCCCTAGGCACGTACCTACTGGGCCTATCCGTTAATCCAGCCCTGCATAGCAGTAAGGCTTTCAGGAGGTGGGGGGTGGGTTCAAAACTTTAGGTGAGGCACCAGGAGGGAGGTATTTATTTGGGTACTAGCGTTGCCTGGATATTTATTTTTCCCAATCTTCCGATATCAATAGACTTGTATTCACTGATGACGCCTGGTTAAACGGGAAGTATTTGATTGTTCATTTTGTGGACATCTTCATTTATAGCAGCAATAATGGCCCTCTGCATGGGGCTGAACTTGGACTTAAACGGCATCGGGAGTGTCAGTATTCATTTCAAAGAGGCCGAAAACTATGGGACAGACCACTGTTCTTCAACCACCGGTCTGTGGACCGGTGCTGGTCCGCAGGAAATTTCTGCTGGTCCACACAGGGCCAGAAAGATTGATGAACTTCAATTTCCTGCTGGTCTGCGCAGGGTCAGCAAGATCAACGAGATGTAATTTACAGCTGGTCCGCGCAGGCCGGCAAGATCATGGGGAGCCTCCAATGGTGGCTTTCTCCCCTCCCAGCAGCTCTCCTTACTTACCAGCGCAACAATTCACTAAGGCAGCCTTGGGGCTTTTGCTGAGTAACGGCCGCCTCTGATGATGCAACTTTCTCTTTCCTCAGAGCCGGCGCGACCCACAAAGGACCTGAGGCTGCCTTAGTGAATCGCTGCACTGGCAAGTAAGGAGAACTACTGGGAGGGGAGAAAGCCACTGTTGGAGGCTGGGAAGCTGCTGAGCAAGGGGAAAAAAAGGGACATCTGCTACTGGACCTGGAGGGAAGGAGAAGGAGAGATGCTGCTGGGAGGGGAGGAGGGAAAGGAAAGGGAAGGGAAGAGAGTTACTGCTGGACAGGAGGAGGAGGGAAGGGAGAAGGAAAAAAGGAAGGAAACAGCTGGCAAGGAGATTAGAGGAGGGGAAGGGGAGAGACAGGCATGAGAAAGTAGAGAGATTGATGATGGGGAGGGGTCAGCAGAGAAATAAGCAGAGAAGGACGATGGTGCTACATCTGGTGTAGGAGAGATAAAAATGAAGAGAGCAGTGAAGCTGGAATGAATCATGTAATAAGGAGAGAGGGGCATAGAAAGAAGACAGATACTATGTGGAAGGGGGAGAGGGCAGACAGTGGATGGAAGGGACAGATGCTGGATAGAAGAGACAGAGCGGGCAGACACTGGAAGGAAGAGAGTGAAAAGAAGATGAAAACAAAAAACAGAGATGACAAAAGGTAGAAAAAAATAATTTTATTTCTATTTTGTGATTAGAATATATCAGATTTGAAATATATATCCTGCTACAGCTGGTGTTAGACATAACTGGGGACTGCAAAGCACAGGCAGTACTTCTTTAGCTTCCAGATGGCTTAGGGCTCTCTCTGACCAGGGGGCAGGTGCCCTAATTGCACTCCCCTAACACTATTCCTGTCATGAGTGACTGCGGTATTCTGTTAGCATGATATTTCTGTGTAGCATTCTGTAATAATTTGGCTTATTCAGTTTTCTTGATAGTAGAGGGGATATATGTGAAGGGGAGGGGAGACAGGGGTTTTGTTGATCCTTGCTCTGTATTATTTGTATTTATAAAATGACAGTTGTACAGAATATTGTTTCTTTTTATATTTTAATAAAATACATTACAGGCTTGTGCAGATGGGATCAGATGATTTGCAGGGACTGAGCTTGCAGAGACAGGGCGGAAACGGGATTTTTAGATTTCAGTCCTAGTAGTTTGCCGGTCCACAAAATAATTATTTTATTTCCACCAGTCCATAGGTGTAAAAAGGTTGAAGAACACTGAGTTAGACACTGGGTTAGACGTATGAAGAAAGACTAAACAAATTGCAGCTCTACATTCTAGAGGAACGCAGGGAAAGGGGGGACATGATTGAGACATTTAAATACATCACAGGACGTGTCGAAGGGGAAGACGACATCTTCTTTCTCAAAGGACCCTCAATCACAAGGGGACACCTGCTCAAACTCAGAGGAGGGAAATCTAATGGTGACACCAGGAAGTATTTCTTCACAGAAAGGGTTGTAGATCACTGGAACAAGCTTCCAGTGCAGGTGATCAAGGCCACCAGCGTGCTTGACTTTAAGAATAAATGGGACATCCACGTGGGATCCTTACGAGGGTCGAGATAAGGAACTAGGCCATTAGCACTCAGACTTGATGGGCTATAGCCCTTTTCTGCCGTCATCTTTCTATGTTTCTATGTTTCTAATGTATGTTTTTTTAATTAATTTTACATGTCACCCCCTTCCCACCCCCACAGTATTTTTTCCCAGATAGTAAGTCATATGTATACCAAGAACATAAGAATTGCCACTGCTGGGTCAGACCAGTGGTCAATCGTGCCCACCAGTCTGTTCACGCAGCGGCCCTTTGGTCAAAGACCAGTGCTCTAAATGAGTCCAGCCTCACCTACATATGTTCCAGTTTAGCAGGAACTTGTCCAACTTTGTCTTGAATCCCTGGAGGGTGTTTTCTCCTATAACAGACTCCGGAAGAGTGTTCCAGTTTTCTACCACTCTCTGGGTGAAGAAGAATTCCCTTATGTTTGTACGGAATCTTTTAACTTTTGAGAGTGCCCTCTCGTTCTCCCTAACTTGGAGAGGGTGAACAACCTCTCTTTATCTAAGTCTATTCCTTTGAGTATTTTGATTGTTTCGATCATGTCCCCTCTCAGTCTCCTCTTTTCAAGGGAGAAGAGGCCCAGTTTCTCCAATCTCTCACTGTACGGCAACTCCTCCAGCCCTTTAACCATTTTAGTCGCTCTTCACTGGATCCTTTCAAGTAGTACCGTGTCCTTCTTCATGTACGGAGACCAGTACTGGACACAGTACTCCAGGTGAGGGTGCACCATGGTCCGGTACAGCGGCATGATAACTTTCTCCGATCTGTTCGTGATTTCCTTCTTAATCATTCCTAGCATTCTGTTTGCCCTTTTTGCCACCGCCATGCAGTGCGCGGACGGCTTCATCGACTTGTCGATCAGAACTCCCAAGTCTCTTTCTTGGGAGGTCTCTCTAAGTACCACCCCGGACATCCTGTATTCATGCATGAGATTTTTGTTACCGACATGCATCACTTTATACTTATCCACATTGAACCTCATTTGCCATGTCGCTGCCCATTTCTCGAGTTTGATTATGTCACGTTGCAGATCTTCACACTCCTCCTGTATCTTCACTACTCTGAATAACTTCGTATCATCTGCAAATATAATCACCTCACTCGTTGTGCCAATGTCCAGATCATTTATAAAGATGCTTGCTCTTCTTCCCCACCATGAGTCTCATCCCTTCGTAATTCCCTTTTCGGAAGTTCACTGCCGTGGCTATCGTTCTGGATTGATATTTTGCCCCTGCGTCCACGTCGAAGCAGATCATAATGAGATCACCGTTTCCCAGTGTCCCTTCTACTTCTACACCTTGTGTCGGTCCTCGCAGTCCATTTAGAATTAAGTCCAGAATTTCATTTCCTCTCATATATTCCTTGACAAGTTGTTCCAGGAAGCAATCGCCTACAGCATCCAGGAACTTGGTCTACCTAGCACAGCCAGAGGTGCCTAGGTTCCTGTCTATCCCCGGATAGTTGAAGTCACCCATGATAACTGCATTGCCTCCCTTGCAGTTGTGTTTAATCTTGTCTGTCATTTCTCCATCAATTTCTTCGGACTGCCCTGGGGGTCGGTAGTAGATGCCGATCTTCGTTTCCAGTCCATTTGTTCCCGGAATTTTGACCCATAGAGACTAACTTATCCGTCTGTTGTAGATTCAATTCCCTCTTTGACGTATATGGCAATGCCCCTACCTTTTTGAGCCACTCTGTCTCTGCGATATAGTTTGTATCCCGGTAGTTTGGTTGAAATCTCTCCATGCGTTTTAGAGTTATGGTGGAACATACATACACACATACAGATACATCCGATTTTATATATATATATATATATATTTATATATGGTGTCAAATAGTGCTGCCCGATACACGATTCGAATCAATTCACTGATTCGAATAAAGTGAATCTATTCGAATCGATTAAAAAAAAAATCAGCCTCCCGATTCGATGACTGACCCTTCCCCGTGTTTTCCTAAAGCTAGAGCGGCAGCGCTACCTCTTGCTGGCCATCCGCTGCCGCTCCTGCTTGAGGGGGGAGGGTCAGTTGGAAAGACCTGCATGTTCCCCCAGCTTCCCCGCTCTTACCTTAAGCTAATATGGCAGCCTGCAGGATCGCTGGTGCTATAGCGATCCCTGCAGTTGCCGTCGTCCTCAGCGGCATGTTCTCTCTGCTACGGTCCCACCCCTCTGACGTCAGGGTCAGGATCACGGCAGAAAGAACATGCTGCTGAGGACGACGGCAGCTGCAGAGATCACTATAGCACCAGCAACCCTGCAGGCTGCCGTATTAGCTAAAGGTATGAGCGGAAAAGCTGGGGGAACATGAAGGCTTGCGGGGGGAGCAGGCCTTCGCAGCAGGGGGGGGCCAGTGCAGAGGGAGGAGGAGGAAGAGTGCCTTTTGCAGGAGCGATCAAGCCTTCGTGGCAGGGAGGCAGGCTTGTGAAGAGGGAGGAGGAGGACGACTGCCTTTGCAGCGGGGAGGCAGGCCTTTGCGGGGGAGCAGGCCTGTGCAGAGGGAGGAGGAGGAAGGAGTAAGAGAGGGGAGGGGAGATGCCAGACCTGGGGTGAAGTTGAAGGGAAGAGAGAGTCCAAACCAAAAAGAGGGGGAAGAAAGCAGAGGAGAGCTGCTGGACTAATGGAGAGAGGGAGAGAGAAATGCAAGACCAGAAGGGGAAGTGTACAAGAGGGACAGATGCTGCTCCAAAAGAGGTGAGCAGGGTGCAAGATGGCAGGAGAGATAGTAGGAGAAAGCCTGTACCTGGGAAAGGGGATACAGGGGGTAAGGAAGAGAGAAAGAAGAAGCTGGATATGGGGAGAGATAAGATGCTGGGCATGGAGGGAGCATAGAAACAGGGACACAAGGGGGACACTACTGGAGAAGAGAATAGGGACAAGGACACAGAAGAGAGATGCTGGATGAAAGGTAGTTGTGAAAAGGAGAGATGGTGGGGTCCATTGCTGCAGCTGCGGGGGAATGGAGATGAACAAAGGGAAAGATGCCAGACCTCTGGGGGAGGAAAGGGAAACAGAAGGGGAGGACAGAGATGGAAGATGGATGGTTAGCACGGAGAAAGAAGGAGAGCCTGATGAGAAGACAACCAGTAAACTAGCAATCAGACCAACATGGGACCAATATGATTTGAAAAATGACCAGACAACAAAAGGTAGGAGAAATAATTTTATTTTCTGTTTTGTGATTACAGTATGTCAGATTTGAAATGTGTATCCTGTCAGAGCTGGTGTTAGACCGCAAACGTGAGCTAGGATTTAACAGAGAGGAAAAGTATTTTTTATTTGTTTTGTTTACACCACAGGACCAGTGTGTGTAGGAGAGGGCAAAGGGGGTGAAGAGGCTATAAAATAAACCCACCAGGATGTTTGGAAAAAAACACCCAATTGGACAGGAAAATCGAATCGAATCGAAAAATCAATTCAATAGGCTGAAATCGAATTGAATCAAAATTTTTTTTCCTGAATCGGGCAGCACTGGTGTGAAAAGGGAGGGAGGCGAGCTAGACTAAGAGTATTTGTTACCCTAAATCAGTCGTCTCAAATTCGCGGCCTGCCAGGTACTGTTTTGAGGCCCTTGGTATATTACCATTGTTCTGGAACATTGCCCGCCTCACTGCTGTAACCTCACACAAGCGCTTTCCTACATCTGTACGCGATTGTGAGGTAGCGTGGAGAGGACAATCGCGTATAGACGCAGGAAAGTGCTTGAGTGAGGTTTCAGCAGTGAGGTGGGCAATGTTCCAGAACATAAGGTAACCCTTGGAGGCAGTGCAGCTTGTGCGTGTGTACGTAATCTCGTGAACTCTCACAAAATTCGGCACCTATGCTGGCGGTGACTGCTTGATGTAAGATGGCGGTTGTGTCTGGTGTTGGAAGAGGTAAGAGCTGAAGGCGGTTGCGGACGCAACCACTGGACACTTAAGGTACAAGTCGGATATTGATTCTCCCCTCTACAAAAAAAACCTAGCGGACTACACCAAAATCTTGGCTCTTGCAGTTGATATTTTAGAATCTAAATCACAATTTTGCAGGAGGTAAAACTCATTATAGTTTATAAATCTTTCCTTAATTGCGTCTGATCATTTCAACTATACACAGCTGAAAGCAGTACAACTGTCTAAATTTCACTTTCTGCATGTTGCACTGCTTTCAGCTGTGTATAGCTGGAATTATCAGACGCAATTAAGGAAAGATTTATAAACTATAACGAGTTTTACCTCATGCAAAGTTGTCACTTCTTTAATAAGACATTAACTAGATTTTCTGCGGCCCTCCAAGTACCTACAAATCCAAAATGGGTTTGAGTTTGAGCCCGCTGCCTTAGATGAACCTTTGGTCGTGTTTCCACCTCCCTCCTCCCCCTCCCAGTGGTGGCCACCCCTCAATCCAAGGAATCCAAAAGAAAGGCCCTCCTCAGAGAGCAGGAGTTGCCCCAATGAAAAAGAATGCAATGAATATTAGCAGATTATATCATAAAAAATGAAAATGTTGCAATTGCTAGTTACTGTATACTCAGAAAAACTTGTAAAGTTAAATGATGTAGCCTAGAACTCTAGTATACAAATACTGAGCCATCATCGAATAAACTGAAAATATATATTCTGCATCCATAGAAGGACCTTGTCCCATTTCTGCTTTCCATGCATTGTTGGGCATTTCTCCGTTCAACTCACTGTAGAAAAAAATGAGGAAAGCCCGCAGAGCGTTGGTCTTGGAACTCTTGTGTGTTGTGTGGTGCTAAGTGGGAGGTCGTGAAGGGCCAGGAGTAGTTTTGGAAGTCAGGGTCAGTTTGGGAATTGCAGAAAGAGAGTTTTAATGGATGGGACTGTTAATGGAGTAGGGGTGATAGATCAACTGTGGAGGTAATTGTAGGGCTTGGGCATGCTTGAGGGTGATGAGGCAGTTGCAGGGGCTGGGGCAGATAGTGGAATAATAGGGTATTTAGGGGAGTATGGGCTGGTGGGGCAATTTGTGGAACAGGCAGCTACAGAAGCTAGTTGTTGGGAAGGAGCAGATGTTTGGGGGGGGGGGAAGATTATTTGGGGCATTGGGAGAGTGCAAGGAGAGGCATCTTGTGGTTTGTGGTATCGGTGTTTTTGTGCTACAGAAGCTGGAACTCTTCCATATTTCTCTGGACCTCACAGTCTCATTTGGCATATTTTGAACTTTATCAGTAAATCTATTACATTTCTTAGTTATTTTGCCTGTGGTCAGAGGGACAGCCAAAACTTCCAAAGGGCTGGAAAGAATAAAAAATATTTCCAATTCGGGTTTCATCTGTTTTGCCAAGCGTACTGTGAAGTCATTCAGAGCCAGAACCAACACTGCAGAAGAGCAGAACCATCAGTGGGCTCTAGAATAAGCTGGACTACTACAGATCTCCATGCTGAACACACATATAACCCTCATCAAGTGCAAAATCAATTACTAGAAACAGAAATGTGCAGATGAAAATTAAACTAAAACCTGACAAGTCACACTTTGCATGCACTAAACCGAAGCAATGAGGCATTTCCTCCCAAACTTAGCAAAATATAAAGGTAGCAGAATAAAATTATTGAATATATTGGTATGTGTTGCCTGGCCATTTTATTTTTGCAGTTGTCTCACTCCCAGTCGCTGGTTTCTGTTTTCTTCTATCTTCTCCCAACTCTGTTTCTAGGGTCTCCTGTTCATTTGCCACTTTTGTTCTCTCCTGATTTTGCTTTCTTCCCTGCATCCATCTCAGAAATGATCTTTCACTTTCAGCTGTCTTACATTTTATTTTTCTGCTTCTCTGTCCACTCCATTTTCTCCTCCCTCCCTTCTCACCATTTAGTGCTCAATCTCCTTTTTTTTGAGTCTACGTACAGCTTTCCATCTCCTTCTCTCTTTCCCCAGCCTCTGATGAACTCCCCTCTTTTTCTATCTTCCCCCAATATCCTTATCAGCATCTCCCTTTCTTTTCTCTTTCCTGGTCCATGTCAAGCCTGTCCTTTTCTCTTCCCTTCCTTTTAGTCCCATATCCAGTATTTCATAGGTCATGTTTATTTAGCCATTACAATTTAATGCAAATAAATGCAGAGAGATGCATGTGGGGAGTAGAAATCCAAGGGAACCACAAGTGCTAGGAGGTAAGAGGAGAGGGACCTTGGGGTGATAGTGTTTGAGGATTTGAAGGTGACAAGGTGGTAGCCATAACCAGAAGGCATATCCAGCAGAAGTAAGGAAGTGTTGAAGCCCCTGAAGTCATTGTTCTCTCTCAGGTCCCCTAGCCACAGATACACCTTCAGAGAAGCAGAGAGGCTACAATATTTAGTTCATTGGTGCAAGACAGGTACGTATCACATTCAGGGAAGCCCAGAGGATGCAGGGTTTGATCCTGTTTGCCTCATACGAGGCGGGGTCTATAATGAGCATAGGGCCCATTGACCTGTGTGAGGAGGGTTTGTAGGAACAGTCATTAACATCACCTGCCTTCTCTTACAGAGCCGGAGTGCATAGTCTACAATGGCAATTACATGGAGTGTATGTTCAAGAGCCTGGTATCCCCTGGCAACAACTATTCCCTCCATTACCGGTAAGAGGGGACTTCGAAGAGTGTTACCAAGCCCATGCCTCTTTCAAAGTTTCCACTCTCCATCTTATGATTTTCACCCTTCTGCCTGTGTCTCTAGACATTTCAGTCTGTGCTCAGTGATGCTCCATCCCTCCTTATCCTGATGCTGGGATTTGGCATTTTGTGCCCCAGAGGCCTTCCACTCACCCTGAGCTCCCAGGGACCTCCCTGTCCTGAGCCTCAAGTACCAATTCTGCTCTCCCTGGCCCTTTCTCCTCCCTAAACTTACTCCTGAGGGCTACTCCATAGCAGTTAGGAAATTCTTCCTTTTCAAACTACTTCATCCCACAAAATAAACCCCACACCTCAACAACTACCCCCCAAACCCCATATCTCCTACATCTATTTTGTACAGCCCTACCTACCCCCACATCCCAACAACTAACCCCCAAGATCTCCACCTATCCCACCTACCTGACTCTCCAAAATTACCCTTATTACCACAATGGTACATATCCCACACTCCAAAACTATACCCCAAAACTACCACTTACTCCACGACCTTCCTGCTGTTCCTGCCACCCAGATAACACAAAATTAGACCCATCGTCAGTTGCTTCTTTCCTTCTCTCAAGGCCTTCAATCCTTGAGACAGATCCTCTTGAAGATCAATTTAACTCATGGAATGACACAATTCACACCCTTCTTGACAAAGAAGTCCCCCTCATCACTAAAACACTATCTAATAAAAAAGTCCAAAACCCTTGGCATACACCAGAACTTACACTAATTAAAAGGCAACTTAGATCCCTTGAAAGAAAATGGCGTAAAAATAAGACCATTAATAATACGAAAACTTTCAAAGAATTTTCTCAATATTACAAAATCAAAATAAATGAAGCTAAATGCAACTATTATTCCAATAAAATTAAGACAGCTAAAAACTCATCCATTTTATTTTCTATTATAAAATCCTTTAACCCAACCTCAAAACAAAAAAATAAAAAAATCAATCCTTTCAGCTCAACTTCTCGCTGATACTTTCTGCAATAAAATTACCAAAATACGTACCAAATTTGCAACCACTTCAACTATTGCCCCTACTGAAACAAACAATAACTATATCCTTCCCTGTTCCAAATGTTCCAATTTTAAAATTCCAACTTTAACAGAAATCAAATCAATCATTCTAAAAACAAATCTAAAGAGCTCCCCTTCAGAGATTATTCCTCCAGTTATCTTAAAGAAATATTTTTCCTGCTTTGGACCACCCATACAAACTCTTATTAAAACAAGTCTCTCTACCGGAACTGTACCTAAGACCTGGAAAACATCTATAATTTCTCCTATATTAAAGGATCATAAAATCAGCCCAGATGACCCAACCAATTACCGTCCTATCGCCAACATACCGTTCTTAGCAAAAATCACTGAGAAGGTGATATTCAACCAGTTAGCAGATTTTGTCCAATCCACTAACATACTTCACCCCAACCAAACGGGTTTTAGGAAACACCACAGCACAGAATATTCCTTAATCGGACTAACAACAAATATCATCTACAATCTAGACCACCATAACTCAGTTATCCTTTTCTCCCTCGACCTCTCAGCGGCATTTGACACCATAGATCACTTCCTCCTCTTAGATAGGCTGCAATCAATAGGTGTCAGTGACTCAGCACTACACTGGTTTTCTTCCTTTCTAACTGACCGGACCTCGACGGTACGCTTTAATAACTCATCCTCTACACCATTCTCACATAATTATGGAATCCCTCAGGGTTCAATCTTGTCTCCATTGCTGTTTAATATTTTCTTATCTCCATTACTCAGCCTTAGTCAATCTATAGGCTTCACGACGTACGCCTATGCTGATGATATTCAATTGATTCATCCAGTCAATTCGGAAAACTCCAACGAAATAATACAAATCAATCAAAAATTAGAAAAAATCAAAAATTGGCTTACTCAGAATAAGCTTGCGTTAAACATAACAAAAACAAAGGCGTTGTTCTTTCCGTTTAAACAAGGCTTAAATCTCTCTATGCCTTTTTCTATTGATAATACAGCAATTGAACTCGTCGCATCCCTTAAGATATTAGGAGTAACAATCGACAACAAATTCTCTTATCAAGAGCACATCAACAACACAGTCAAAAGTTGTTTTTACCGTTTACGTTTAATCCGCTCAATGTCGAAATATCTGGAATCAAAATCCCTAAATATCTTAATACACTCCCTTATAATATCCAGACTCGATTATTGTAACTCACTCTTCATGAACATCACCCAGAAGGATCAAAGACGATTACAAATAATACAAAATATCGCCATTAAAATAATTCACCATGGGAAAAAATACGATCACGTAACTCCCTATCTCATAGAATCTCATTGGCTGCCCATCAACCAATGTACAACATATAAAATAGCATTACTGGTATTTAAAACACTAGATACTAATGAACCACAGTTTATAGATCGGCTCCTAATTCCTCATACTTCAAAACGTTCACTTCGGTCCAATACTCAAGGTCTATTAATGGTCCCCTCATTGAAAATAATAGGAACTAGACGCCATGACATCTTCTCAGTTATGGCACCTCTTATCTGGAATACCCTCCCCCTATATATCAGAAACATCAAAGATCTTAACTTATTTAAAATTAATCTAAAAACATATCTCTTCAAATCCTCATTTAACCTTTAGAATAACTTTTCTGCGTACATCTAAACAATTAATACGTCCTCACACATTTTCCCCAACCTAATCGTTTGGTCCTACCCATATCATACCCCTTTCTTCCCTTGAGGAAACAACAATTTGTAACTTTTATTCCCTAATGTCCTCTCCTAATGTTTCTTAGTTCGTCTGTATTGTCAATCTGTCATAGCCCTTTGAAAATTGTTAATGTAAAATAACTTGTTTTACTGTTTTATACTACTATCCTTTTTATTATGTAATTCGCTTAGATTTAATAGGCGAACCATCAAATTTTATTAAACTTGAAACTTGATAACAGTTTACTTTAAATACTATCCTTAAAGTGCCTTCACTCTGTGTATATTTCTCAGAAACATCAAAGAAAGCTAAAAACCATATTCTGTTGTTTCTTCCATTACATTAGTGAAGAATCTTTGATACTTACCTCTCTCTAGATTTATATTTCAGACATGTCACCTGTAAATCTCTCTTTGACCTTTATTCTCACACTTTGGCTGATTGCTTTTGTAGGGAGAGGGCCAGGCTTAGCAACTGTGGCGCCCTGTGCAGCCCAGTTCAGTGGGGGCCCCCTACCCGGCCCCACTCTTGCCTTGACCTTGCCTCATCTAGCCCTGCCCAACCCCACCTGTTGCTAACAAGAATTTTTAATTATTTTTTTTTTTACATTTTTTATTTTTGAAATTTCAAATAAAAACAAACCAAGCAAAACTTGTACATTAAAACTGATTCAAATAAGCACTTGTTATCATAGGAAACCAGTATCAAGCTGCCCCCCCTCTCCCCCCCCACACACACACCCACCCACCAATCAGCCATCTGGCTGGACCACTGTTCTATATAAAAACATCTGTGGTGCACATATTCCAGTTATTAAATTCAAAATAAAACACTTTTTCCTGCCTTTGGTTTCCATCATCTTGGTCTCAGTTTCTTTTTTCTGCTTTCATGTCTGTCTTCTGCTTATTTTCTTTCCAGTATCTGTTGTCCATTTTTCTTTTATCCTCTTCTCTTTTGTTCCATTCCCTGTCTTTAAAATATTGATTTTTTCTCTCTCAGCTCTTGCCTCCTTTTTTCCTGCCTCTGTCCTTCAAAATTTCACCCTTCAACTTCTATCAATTTTCATAAGAACATAAGAACATAAGAACTGCCATCTCCGGATCAGACCTTCGGTCCATCAAGTCCGGCGATCCGCACACGCGGAGGCCCTGCCAGGTGTACACCTGGCGTAATTTATAGTCCACCATATCTTTATATGCCTCTCTTAAGGAGATATGCATCTAGTTTGCTCTTGAAGCCTAGGACGGTCGATTCCGCAATAATCTCCTCTGGGAGGGCATTCCAGGCGTCAACCACCCTCTGAGTGAAGCAGAACTTCCTGATATTAGTCCTGAACTTGCCCCCCTTAGCTTCATTACATGTCCTCTAGTCCGTGTCAAATTGGACAGTGTAAATAATCTTCTCTGCTCTATTTTGTCGATTCCTTTCAGTATTTTGAAGGTCTCGATCATATCCCCACGCAGTCTCCTTTTCTCAAGGGAGAACAATCCTAGTGTTATAAGTCTATCCTCATATTCCAGTCTCTCCATACCCTTCACCAGTTTTGTCGCTCGTCTCTGCACCCTCTCCAGCAGTTTTATATCCTTCTTTAGGTAGGGAGACCAATGTTGACGCAGTATTCCAAGTGTGGTCTGACCATTGCCCTATAAAGCGGCATTATAACTTTCTCCGATCTACTCGAGATTCCTTTCTTTATCATGCCCAACATTCTATTTGCCTTCTTTGCCACTGCCGCGCATTGTGCCGACGGTTTCAGGGTCCTATCTATCAGTACACCCAGGTCCTTTTCTTGTTCACTCTTCCCCAGAGTTGCACCTGACATTGTATACTCGTATTCCTTATTCTTATTTCCTAAATGCATTACCTTGCATTTCTCCACATTGAACTTCATCTGCCATTTCTCCGCCCATGTTTCTAACCGACACAAGTCGCTCTGGAGTTTCTCTCTATCCTCCTGCGATCTGATCCATTCCTCTTAGTCCCTAGCTCTCCCATTTCCCATCTCACTCCTATCCCAGTCTCCTATTTCCTTGCATCTACTCCCCATTACCACGTTTCTTCCCTCATTCATCTTGCCACCTCCCTTTTAAACTCTCATACATAGTTCCATCATCTCCAGAATTCCCTCTTCCTTGCTCCACTCTTGTAGCCCACCTCATTTTCATTGTCTGACATAACATAACATACCATATAGTTTCTTATATTCCGCAAATTTCAACAAGGATTACAATAAGATTCTTAAACCATTAAATATGGTCAACAGTTGATAGGATTTAAGATAGAAGAGGTATGTCTTTTACATTTTCCTGAATTGGTAATGTCAGTCCTGCAGATTATTCCAAATTTGGGGTCCTTGAAATTCAAATGTAGATTCAAACATGCAAAGTAGAAGGAATGGTCAACTTCAAACATTGAGTTGATCTTGAGCTCGTAATTGTGATCTTAGAGACTAGTCAATTGGAGTTTTCTCCATATATTGCTTTATGGCCTGTACAAGCAACCTTAAATGAAACTTTTTTTTTTAATAGGTAGCCAGTGTAATTTCCTCAACAGTGGACTAACTCTCTGAAATTGGTTTAGTTGAAAGATTAGTCTGCCTGCTGTATTTTGCAGTAGTTATAATCTCTTGTACTCTTTTTCCATCCCCTAGCACAGGGGTGCCCACACCTTTTGGGTTTGCATTGCGAGCTACTTTTAAAATGACCAAGTCGAAATGATCTACCAACAATAAAATTTAAAAAAAACATAAAGCACACTGTATGCAGAGAAAATGTTAATTATCATTTATATTCCATGGGTTTTCAAAGAGGTCAAGGCAGCTGACTTTAGGCAATGTCACCTTAGTAACAACTATACAAAAAATAGACAAATATACCCCCTCCCTTTTTACTAAACCGCAATAGCGGTTTTTAGTGCAGGGAGCTGCGCTGAATGCCCTGCGCTGCTCTCGATGCTCATAGGCTCCCTGCGCTAAAAAACACTATTGCGGTTTAGTAAAAGGGGGCCATAGTGCAAAATATAGACAGCAGATAAAAATTCTCACAACGGACACATTTTGATAACTAAATTGAAAATAATATCATTTTTCCTACCTTTGTTGTCTAGTGATTTCATGAGTCTGGTTGCACTTTCTTCTTCTGACTGTGCATCTAATATTTCTTCCCTTCTTTCAGCCTCCTGTATGCTTCCTCTCCTCCATAAGAACATAAGAATTGCCACTGCTGGGTCAGACCACGCGGCGGCCCTCTGGTCTAAGATCAGCACCCTAACTGAGACTAGCCTTACCAGCGCACGTTCTTGTTCAGCAGGAACTTGTCTAACTTTAGCAGGAACTTGTCTAACTCCAGATCTCATTCCCTCACCCAACTTTTTCTTCCTCTCTCCCTGCCCTCCTCCACTTTCTTTCTTTCTCTCTGACTTTCTTTCTGTCTCCCTGCCCCCCTTTATTTCTGTATGTCTGTTTTTCTCTCTCCATGCCCCCTTTCTTTCTGTCTCTCTGTCTTTCTCTCTCCATGCTCCCTTTCTGTCTGTCTCCCTGTCTGTCTTTCTGTCTCCCTGCCCTCCCCCAAGCCACCGCCGCCGCCATCAGGGAACAGGCCGCTCCACCATCAGGGAACAGGCCACTGCCGTAAAGAGGACACTGAAGCGCTGGGCCGACCAACCTTCCCCACCTGATATCAATTCTAACGTCAGAGTGGAAGTTCCTGGCCAGTCAGGCAGCGATTGGCTGGCTCGGAACTTCCTCTCCAACTCTCAGAATTGACGTTGAGTGAGGAACGTTGGTCGGGCTGGCGCTTCAGCGTCCTCTTTACAGGGTTGGGAAGCAGATAGAACGGAAGGTAACGCGAGTCTATCACAGAGCCCGGGATGGGTTTCGCGATTAACTCATATTGCCTTTGCGATCTACTGGTCAATCATGATTGACCTTTTGAGCACCCCTGCTTTAGCATCTTCCTGGTGAAGACTGAAGCAAAGAATTCATTTGAACTTTAACTCAGACATAACTCCACCATCTTAAAACATTAATCCGCTCTTTCCACTTTTAGGTCTTTTCCTTCACGGCTCGTGTTGCCCTATACAAATTGTAGTTCTTCCTTTTCCTTATGTTCCAGTTTGGAATTGATGGCTCTGTCTTTTGTCATGTTTTTATATGATTACTTGTTTCCCCCCTCATTTTAATTGTAAATCGCTTAGAATTTTATGTAAAGCGATTAATCAAATTTTAATAAACTTGGATTTAATCTCTAGGCTTTGGCTTTGTCTTACCTTTTATTCCTCGATCGTCTAGGGATCCAGTTGGCCTTCCTCCAGTTTCTAGTCTATCTCCTTTTTAAAATGTTGAGCCAAAAAGCCTGGTTCTACCCTGAATATGGTGGAGCCCATTTTGGCAGAACGGCATAGTGCAAATGAATGCATTACCCATATTGTGTGACAGTTCAAGCTCAACCTTTTAACTCCCTTGTGGGTTCCTTGAAAAAGTGATTTTTTTGAAGTTTTTACAAGTTATGATATTTATAAATTGAAAAATTCACAGTTTGATATAAATTATTATAAAATATTCCATATTGTCACAAACCCCCTTGCAGTCCAGGGCTGGCGTGTGACAAACACACTGCTTCGGGCGCGTCCCCTTGAACTAGGGGTACCTCCAGGATTTTTAGGCGGCCCCAGACAACGGTCTAGGCCCCTTGAGATATAGGGGAAGTACAAGGTTTCACTATATCACCAAGCAAACGAGTTCTTTAGGAAAACATAAGTGGTTTATTCTGACCTCCAGGTCAAAAGATATGCAACAGCAAAACAATATCACTTTGCAGGTCATTGAACAAAAATAGTAAATTGGCAAAAATCAAACTTACAGTACATTTTCAAACAGACAAGAACTCAGTAGGCAAAAATCGTCACAGCACACTCTGTTAGCAGTACAGCTTTTCTCTCAGCTCCTACGTGCAGGCACAAATCACACAGCTGAGACGGTTAATCTAATTAGCTCCCTGCAACGGGAGTCACAGCAACATTCCTACAGTTCAAACTGCACTTTAAACATTTCAGCTTGCCTCTGGTTCACAAACTTGTCTTTGAATGTATACCTTGATTCAGACTTCAGGCAAGTATTATTCTCTAACTTCCTATGCTTATACAGCTCAATATATATATCCCCTTCTTCAGGTTTAACTGGGGCAGCAGAGAGAGAAAAAAAACGATATGCAAAAAGAAAACACAAAGCACAAACAGTTTCCCTGTTGCTGCATTCTTTCATTCAGAATTCCATACCTTCTAACTGGCCTTCTACCCTAGGGCCAGCTATTTCTATCTCCATGCCTTCTACCTGGTCTGGCACTGGATAGTTTGAAGGGATTAAGCCTTCCTCCAAATCCTGCATGGGATAATCCAGCACGTTCTCCTCTGCTGCCCTGTTCCACAGCTCCTCTCCTGCCTTGGGCTGTGGGAGTGACTCGCCATCGTCACTCGCTCCTCCTCCTCCTGTTTGGCTCTGCCTGCTTTTAAACAAACCAGAGCCAATCCCCTTCAGCCTGTAGCGGGGGATGGGTTTTGGCTCTACAGCAGTTTTCCTCTGCTTGGGTTTTTCAACTGCAGCTACTTTCCTCGTGGCTTCCTTAGCTGTTCTAAAGCCCAGAGGCTGCTGTTGCCAATCTGTTTGCCTCTGTTCCAGCTCACTATCTCTTTGATTAAGGGGGCAAGGGAGGTCAGCCTCAAGTTGAGCGCCAGAATCAATCTGGTCAGCTCTTCTGCACTTGATCCTATCAGGGACTGGGCTAGTGCTGGTGCTGGGTTTGTCACATTCCCCCACCCTTAAAGGATGACCCTCACTTGTACCCGGAGGAGTCCCTATATTCTCAGGCATACGTGACAGAATATCTACATTGGTGTTAAGTTTACCTGGCCGATGCACCACCTTAAATTTGAACACCTGAAGGGCTAAATACCATCGTGTAAGTCTAGCGTTATTGTTCCGCATGGTATTTAACCATTTCAAGGCTGCGTGGTCAGTCACTAGCGTAAACTCCCTGTCCTGTAAATAATGCTCAAGAGTCTGAACAGCCCATTTTACCGCTAGGCATTCCTGTTCCACCGTTGCATAATTTTGTTCATTAGGATGGAGCTTCCGACTCAAGTACAGAATGGGATGTTCTAACCCTTGGCTTTCTTGACTTAGGACTGCTCCTAAGCCTGTGCCTGAGGCATCAGTTTGTAAAATCAATGGTAGGTCAAAATCAATAGCTTTGAGCACGGGCCTTTCACACAAACTAGCCCTTAATCTTTGAAAAGCCTGCCTACTCATATTGTCCCAACCCAGTGTCTCTGGTTTCCCTTTCTTCAACATGTCAGTCAAGGGTCCTGCCTGGGACGAAAAGTGAGGGATAAACCTCCTGTAGTATCCTACCAGTCCTAAGAAAGCCCTGAGTTGTTTTTTGTTGTTAGGAGCCGGGTATCCCCGAATGCATTGCACCTTATCCACTATAGGCTTTATCTGCCCCTTTCCCACAATATATCCCAAGTACTTTACCTCTTGTTGACCAATGAAACATTTTTTTGGATTTATTGTGAGACCGGCCCCCCTCAGAGCTTCCAGGACCGCTTTAAGGTGTTGCACATGCTGTTCCCATGTACCTGAATGGATCACTATGTCGTCGATGTAAGCGTCCGCGTACCCATGGTGTTCCCGTAGCACCTCGCGGACTAGGCGCTGGCAAGTAGCCGCCGCCCCATGTAAGCCAAATGGCATGCGCCTAAATTGAAATAGGCCCCGTGGCGTGCTGAACGCTGTTTTAGGTTTAGCCGATTCGGTCAGTGGTATTTGCCAGTAGCCTTTTGTAAGGTCAATGGTAGTTAAAAACTGGGCTGATCCTAATCTATCCAGTAATTCATCCACCCTTGGCATTGGGAATGCATCAAACTGCGACACCTCGTTTACCTGGCGAAAGTCAATACAAAAACGTGGTGTCCCATCAGCTTTAGGCACAATAACAATGGGGCTACACCATGGGCTTTGCGAGGTCTCTATAACCCCTAAAGTTAGCATCTCTTGTACCAACTCCTCTACCAGAGCTTTCTTTTCCTCTGACAGCCTATAGGGGCGTACCCGTACCACCTTCCCTGGTACTGTTATAATATCATGGGATACTACCCCCGTTTTCCCTGGCACAGAAGAGAACACATCCCCAAACTGTCGGACTACTTCCTTCACCTGATGGACCTGTACTTGTGTGAGGGCAGTTCCTACATTCACTTCCCCCTCAGCCTTGAAGTCCGTAACCTGAGGTCCTAGGTCATCTTCCTGCCCTTGTTGTGCTACCAAAGCCAACACCTCCCGATCTTTCCATGGTTTCAATAGGTTGACATGATAGGTCTGCAGTCTCCCCTTATCATCCTTGACCAGATAGTCCACCTCCCCTATCCTTTCCACAATGGTGGCTGGGCCCTTCCATTGTGCCAAGAATTTGTGAGTGTCTGTGGGTATTAATATAAGGACTCGATCACCTATCTGTAATTCCCGTTCCTTTGCCCTTCTGTCATAATAAGTTTTTTGCTGTCTTTGACTCCACTCCAAATTCCCTCTTCCGAGTTCCAGGGACCTCCGTAACCTATCCTTAAGCTGAGCTAAATATGTTATTACGTTACTCCCCGAGTCCTCGGGAAACACCCACTTCTCTTTCAACATATCCAGCACCCCCCTAGGTGGTTTCCCAAACAATAGTTCGTACGGACTAAGTCCCAGAGAATCCTGCACCTTCTCTCGCGCTGCAAAGAGTGCAAAAGGAATAAACATATCCCAGTTCTTAGAATCTCCTTCTATGCCCTTTTTCAGCATTTGCTTAATTGTCTGATTAAAACGTTCCACCATACCATTAGCTTGAGGGTGGTAGGCAGACGTTTTAATATGACGGATGCCAAATCCCTCATAAAACAACCTCATTTCACTAGATAAAAAATTGCTACCCTGGTCTGTAAGAATCTCCCGGGGAAACCCTACCATACAAAACAACCCTAACAGTTCTTTCATAATACTGGTAGATGTGGCCTTCTTTAATGGAAAAGCCCAAGGGAACCGTGTGGCTACGTCCATTACTACCAACATGAAATTATATCCCCTAGGTGTTTTCTCCAATGGTCCCACAATATCCATGGCCAACCGCCGTAATGGTTCCTCTACCACCGGTACAGGAATGAGGGGTACTCTGGCCGGTTTCGCCAAAGACAGTTTTTGGCACGTGGAACAGGACTGACAAAAATTTATCACAGCCTGCCTTAATCCCGGCCAAAAAAACCGTCTTTCTATCTGTTTAATAGTGGCTTCTGTGCCTTTATGACCCGATAACGGGTGATCATGGGCTAACCTAAGTATCAGTCTTCTAAACCCTTGGGGAATCAATAATTGTTGTACCATTTCCCCTTCTAGGTCACCCGGGCCTTCTTTATACAGCAAGCCCTGTTTCTCGATCCAGCGTTTACCCTCTATACACCCCTTTCCTACTCTCTGCCATTCTTCTCCCAGGGTTGGATCGGTTTTCTGCTCCTCCCGAAATGTAGGAAAAGCATCCATAACATCCTTGGGGAGCCACGGGACTTCCCTGGTTTCCCCTGCCCGCTTCATGGCTCTACTTCTCCCTTGCTGTTGTCTTTTGTTCTGGGCCCGTGTCCTACGCCCCTGCCTTTGTTCATATTCCTGAAAGGCTTCTCCTGCAAAAGGAAATATCCTGCCTAATGTCCCTTCAGGTTCATGGTTAGAGGATCCCTGTGCTCTTGTGTTAACTAGACACTGTTTTTCCTGTAATGCTACCGGGAACCCTTTCCAATCCTTCCCCAGTATAACATCATACGGTGCCTCTGGCACTAACGCAAAGGAAGTTTGATACACTCTATCTTTATACCTAACTGTGGTAGGTCTCAATGGGTATTGTTTACTATCCCCATGGATACACTTGATTCTCACTCTCCCTACAAAATCATGCCCCTTTTCCCTAGGGAATACTGTGTTCCAGCACCGGTGGGCTAACATTGACTGGTCCGCCCCTGTATCAAGTAAGGCCTCCATGTCTTTGCCCCCTATTGATACCACCACCAGATATCTCCCCCCTGGTGTAATCTTACCCTTTTCCAGGTCACAGGTTACCGTAAAACCTTTTCTTTCAACACACTCCCCCTGTCGGTGACCTTTTCCCCCACACCTGAAGCAAACGATGGGAGCAGGGTTAAAGGGTTTCTGTACTCGCTTCTGAGGGTTCCTGGGTGGTATGTTATTAATAGTAGGAGCCTGAAGTGTAGTGTCCCTCTGGAACTGTGTCTGGGGTCTATAACTTGGGCCTGGTTTCTCGGGAAGTCCCTGGGCATCCAGATAGACTTCTGCCACAGATAGTGACTGTGTCAGATCCTGGCATCCCTGCTTCTGGATCCACCCCTTTATGTTCTGGGGCAGAGCCTCTAGGAATTGTTCCCTGACTAACTCAGCAAACATAGCTCGTGGGTCTGCCAAGAAAGGCTGTAACCATCTCTCCGCAGCTTTCGTTAGGTGTTGTAACAGTGCCTTAGGTCTCTCTTTTACCTTTAACTGGAGAGCACGAAAGGTTTGCCTGTAATACTCTCTTGTATATCCCAGAAAATCTAGGATATGTGCTTTCACAGCTGGGTAACTACTGGCCTGATCCGCAGCAATGGTCTGAAAAGCCGCAAGGGTCTCGCCAGCCAAACATGGCAGAAGGCGCACCGCCCACTGCTCTGGAGGCCAACCTGCTGCAGCAGCAACCCTCTCAAAAGAGTTTAAAAAATCATCTGGGGCATCCTGTGGTGTTATTTTGTTCAAATTCAATAAACCTAGAGAGTTTTGCCCTACCACAGGTAGATTACCCCCAGTCCCCAATACCGGTATATGCATCTGTCCACCAGTCGTAGGCTTCAATAGCTGCGCCATTAATTGAGACTGCTGCTCCATAGCTCGCATAAAGTCACTGTGATGACGTTCACTAGCCTCCTGGCTTGCTTGCCATAGTCCGTGGCTAGTCTCCAGGACCTTCTTTAAGTCCTCATTCTGCCTCTGACGTTCTCCCGCAACCACTGCTAACGCCGCCGGCTCCATGCTGACTCTGTAAAAAAAAATGAAAAAACACACACTCCAAGTGCGATACCACACAGTTCTTTCTCCCCGAAACTATCTTTACCAGCCCCTCTGTTGTATATGCTTACCAGAGGTACTGATGCATCATCGCCTGCGTGCTCATTACAGGGTGCACCACCCTTCTTCAGAGACCTATTGGTCCCCCTTTTGTTCCTCGCCAGCTCAGGACGATGGCCTTGACCCCCGGTCTGCTATCCACCCTTCCTGCAGCCGCCAAACTCCGGACGCTGGAACCGATATCCTTGGAATGTTCAAGCCGCTTTCATTCACCAGCATTTATAATCCTGGTTCCGATGAACCAAACAATAGTAGAGAGTAAAAACAAAAAAAAAAAAATTTTCCACCTTTGCACTCCCCAATCTTCACCTGAAGAGGTAACAGACCGCACTCCTGATACCAAACTGTCACAAACCCCCTTGCAGTCCAGGGCTGGCGTGTGACAAACACACTGCTTCGGGCGCGTCCCCTTTAACTAGGGGTACCTCCAGGATTTTTAGGCGGCCCCAGACAACGGTCTAGGCCCCTTGAGATATAGGGTAAGTACAAGGTTTCACTATATCACCAAGCAAACAAGTTCTTTAGGAAAACATAAGTGGTTTATTCTGACCTCCAGGTCAAAAGATATGCAACAGCAAAACAATATCACTTTGCAGGTCATTGAACAAAAATAGTAAATTGGCAAAAATCAAACTTACAGTACATTTTCAAACAGACAAGAACTCAGTAGGCAAAAATCGTCACAGCACACTCTGTTAGCAGTACAGCTTTTCTCTCAGCTCCTACGTGCAGGCACAAATCACACAGCTGAGACGGTTAATCTAATTAGCTCCCTGCAACGGGAGTCACAGCAACATTCCTACAGTTCAAACTGCACTTTAAACATTTCAGCTTGCCTCTGGTTCACAAACTTGTCTTTGAATGTATACCTTGATTCAGACTTCAGGCAAGTATTATTCTCTAACTTCCTATGCTTATACAGCTCAATATATATATCCCCTTCTTCAGGTTTAACTGGGGCAGCAGAGAGAGAAAAAAAACGATATGCAAAAAGAAAACACAAAGCACAAACAGTTTCCCTGTTGCTGCATTCTTTCATTCAGAATTCCATACCTTCTAACTGGCCTTCTACCCTAGGGCCAGCTATTTCTATCTCCATGCCTTCTACCTGGTCTGGCACTGGATAGTTTGAAGGGATTAAGCCTTCCTCCAAATCCTGCATGGGATAATCCAGCACGTTCTCCTCTGCTGCCCTGTTCCACAGCTCCTCTCCTGCCTTGGGCTGTGGGAGTGACTCGCCATCGTCACTCGCTCCTCCTCCTCCTGTTTGGCTCTGCCTGCTTTTAAACAAACCAGAGCCAATCCCCTTCAGCCTGTAGCGGGGGATGGGTTTTGGCTCTACAGCAGTTTTCCTCTGCTTGGGTTTTTCAACTGCAGCTACTTTCCTCGTGGCTTCCTTAGCTGTTCTAAAGCCCAGAGGCTGCTGTTGCCAATCTGTTTGCCTCTGTTCCAGCTCACTATCTCTTTGATTAAGGGGGCAAGGGAGGTCAGCCTCAAGTTGAGCGCCAGAATCAATCTGGTCAGCTCTTCTGCACTTGATCCTATCAGGGACTGGGCTAGTGCTGGTGCTGGGTTTGTCACAATATACAGTGATTGGGTGGTGGGTTTGGCTATAGGGGCTTCATTACACAATTCTGAGTGTATGAGAATTTAAGGTTCAAGTAACACTGACATTAACAGACACTCAACTGGAGATCTTTTGTCAGAATATGGGATAAACATCTTGGTCATTTTATATTAAGTTCTAACATCTATCTGGCATTTAGAAAATTGTTAAAAACATACTTGTTTGGTACATTTTTAAACTAATGGTTTGTAATCCACTAGCCATGTCCAGTATCTTTACTTTGTAAACCACACAGAACTGAGAGGTAGCTGCAGTATACAAGCACAGAGATGGTTCTTTCTCCTTCCATACGATTCCATTTCTCCCCTGTATTTTCCTTTTCCCTCAACCTATCTCTTCTACTTCCCCCTGAATGTACCTTCAGTTTGTCAGCTTTATCCATCCTTAGCCGGCATATCTCCCTGCTTTAGGTACACGCAGGACTCTAAAGCTCTGTCCGAGTGCAAACGCTATATCCAGCAGCAAGAGTTAAACATTGGCTGCAACTTTACCAAGAATGAGCTGAAGAATTTCAGCCCTTTCCAAGTCCAGGTGAACAGAAGCTACGGAGACTGGCAACAACTTATTGCATCTTCAGAACTACAGCTGCAAGATAAAGGTACAGAAGAAGGTAGCCACCCTATGAGGGATGCCACCACTTCCCGTCACAGTGTCAGGGCCACCTTAAAACCCTAGTCCCACCCAAAGAGGAAGTGACCTGGAAGGGGTGGAGCCAGGAGGACAGTTGACAGGAAGTAATATGGACATAACATGAGGATGCGGGGTGGTAGACTAAGGAATAACATCAGGAAATATCCACCAGAGAGGGTGGTGGATGCCTAGAACACCGTTCCAATGGAGGTGGTGGAGACAAAAATGGTGACAGATAGACACAAAGGATCCCTAAACAGAAAGAGTATAGTATCGAAACAAACTAACACATCAGTAGCTATAAATTCATTTAGGATGTGCAGGAGTGGTGCTTAAATGGCAGCTCCAGCTGTGGGGAGGTGAAGCCGATGCCAGACAGATCAGGATAGGCTGGAATGGGCTTCGACAGCAAACTCCAGCAGTGAGGAAGTAGGGCCAGTGCAGGGCAGACCTTTTTACGGTCTGAGCCCTGAAAATGGTAAGAATGGATCAGGAGCAAGTATGCGTATTTTATACCATATTCATATCGTATGATTGCAGGACACGTGGGGGAAGGGAAGAAATCTTATAGTAGAACTTAGTTAGTAAAATGTAATAATATGACGGGATGGTTGGTTCTATTTTGCCTTGATATTGAATGTGACTGTTGGCCAAACTGGATGGACCAGGCAGGTCATTAACTGCCGTCATGTATTTTGCTACTATGGGACTCTTTCATAAGAACATAAGAAGTTGCCTCCGTTGAGGCAGACCAGAGGTCCATCTCGCCCAGCGGTCCGCTCCCGTGGCGGCCCATCAGGCCCATTGCCTGAGCAGTGGTCCCAGACTATCCCTATGACCTACCTCTACTCCTATCTGTACCCCTCAATTCCTTTATCCTCTAGGAGCCTATCCAAACCTTCTTTGAAGCCTTGTAACGTGCTTTCAAGAGAAAAATATCCCCCAAAAAGCATAAAGTGGCATTTGGATGTTTTTGTTTGTTAAAACATCCAAATTACCATTTTCAAAACATATTTTTAGATGGTTTTCAAGTTTAAATTTATTTTAAAATTTGATAAAAGTGCTTATAAAAAAATTTCTAAGCAAAGTATTTAAAAGTGGGGAATATCAAACAATTAAGATTAGACAAACTTAACAAATAATAGACTTTTTACAGACAGAAACATGACAGGAGAGGAGGGAATAACTAAAATATTTATAGAAAAGAAAACATTAAAGGCTTGAGGTAAGGGTTAGGGGGTCACAACAAAATCAAGGTCCTTTAAAAGGGGGTGGTACAGGCCAAGTTGAAAGCATTGTTTTAACTTTTGAACGTGTCCTTAAATAAGAAGGTTTTTAATGAACATTTAAACCTGTCTAATGAAGTTTCTTGTCAAAGGTGGATTGGAAGCGAGTTCCATAGTTGGGGAGCAGTGATTGAGAAGATTTTGTTACGTCTAGTGTTAATGACTTTTAATGATGGCACAGACAGTAGATTTTGATTATTTGAATGTGGGCTCATAATTAAAAAATAAATACGTCTAAAAACCCGCCTAAATCGGTACTTGGACGATCTAAAAGACAAGTTGTCCAAGTGCTGATAATCGAAACAGGTTTTAGACATACCTAAAAACGACTTAGGCCTTGTCAGTGCTGCTGTACAACCAGAGCTAAAAGGGGAATTTTAGGAAGAGTGGCGGGACGTGGGCTGATCTAAACTTAGTCGTACTGCAAAAGTTTAACGAGGCTGCCTGGACGAAAGTTGTACGTTGTGACTTAGACCATGTAAAAACAGGTCTAAGTGGCAAAAAGGTCTCCAAAGTGACCAGATAAGCACTGCAGACACAAAGTACAGACCCCCACATACTGCCCCAGTGATCACTGACCCCCCCCCCCTACAACACCATAAAAATCATAATAAAAACACACATCTGTCTCCAGAATATCAGCACCTGGCAGCCTGGCATAGGAAAGGCTAGTAGAGCTGCACACAGGTGGCTTAAGTGGTCTTGGGGGTGGGAGGAGGACCCAGGCTCATAAGCCACTCTAATCATTGCATTCATGGTGAAACATGTGTACCCCCAAAACCATTTTGTACTGCCATATAAGTAGCACCTACAACCATAAGGGCTATTGGGGTGGTAGACAGGTGGGTCTAGTAGGTTCTGGGGAGCTCACCATAACCTATAAGGGAGTTATGGTGAGATGTTTATGTGGCACCCTTTTTGTGAAATTCACAGCAATGCCCTGTAAGGTACCCCACTACACTGGTGCAATGTTTGGGTGTCCAGTCCATCACTTTGCTGACCCTGCCCATATCCAAAAGGTCTTGTTCTGGGTGTTTTTGACTTGGACAAATTTTTGGATGAGAATGGGGTATAACAATACACAACTTAGCAGTCTGGATGATCAAATGGCTAGTCATCCAACTAGAATATTTTCAGGGGGGGAGGGGAATATTTTGGACATTTTCCTTAGCCGACTTTGGGCGACTAGCAACTTAGGCTAAAAACAGACTTAGATGTTTATTTTGATTATGCCCCTCCACATTCTTGAAGGGCAGTGGGGTATTAATTGTCTGTCTAAAAAAGTAGAACAGTGTAAATGTTGAATTTTGAAAGATAAAATAGCTATTTTATAGGAAATGCGGTGGGATATAGGCAACCAGTGCGTGTTTTTTCAGAAGTGGTGTTACGTGGTCGTATTTTTTAGAATTTGTAATAATTTTTATGGCAATATTTTGGATTAGTTGCAGTCTCCGTATTTGGTTCTGAGCAATGCCTTTTAATAATGAATTGCAATAGTATAATTTTGAAATTATGAGGGAACGAATAAGAATATTAAGTGCGGACAGTTTGAGAACTTTTGCCAAAGATCTGATCATACATAACTTATAAAAGCATGTTTTATGGAGGATTGCAGGGGGGGGTAGGGGTTGGGATTGGAGGCGTTATTCTGTTTTGGAAATTTGAGCTTGTATATATCAGGTTGTATTTTTTCTGTACTGAGCTCAATAAAAAAATATTTGACATAAAAGCATATTTTTACTACGTGACTTATTTGATCCTTGTATGATAATTTTTGGTCCAGGATAGCGCCAAGGATTTTTATGTTCGAAACCTCTTTTAAGGGAATGTTATTTAATTGAATTGGGGCATTTAGTGATAGACCCTCTTTCTAAGGGAATAGTATTGTTTGAGATTTGTTAATGCTCAAAGATAGCATACTGTTTATCAACCATTGGTTAATTTTTTTCAGTTTCTCATTAATATCTGTTATGTCATTCAAATTTTCCATATTGAGAGGGTAAAGAAGCTGTATATCATCGACATAAGTGTAGGTGGTAAATCCAATGGATTGACTCAATGTGATTAGTGGAGCGAGAAAAATATTGAAAAGGAGTTGGGAAAGAATCTGTAGTAACAGTCGGAAGTGGAATGTTTGAAATTAATTTTAGTGGAGCGCTTGGAGAAATAGAATTGGAACCAGTGTAACACCTGTTCAATGATTCCTATTGATGATAGTCTTTTAAGGAGCAAGGAATGGTCTATAGTGTCGAACGCTGCCGAAAGATCAAGAGATAGTAATAAAACAGATTTGTGGTGGTCTAGATCAGTGTTTTTCAACCGCTGTTCCGCGGCACACTAGTGTGCCGCGAGATGTTGCCTGGTGTGCCGCAGGGCCGCCGGGCCCGGAGCTGACAGGGGGCCCGAGGCAGGGGCGCCAGTAGCTCGCCAAGGCAAAGTGAGTCGATCACCCAGGACTCACTTTGTCTTGGCAATCTAATCTATCGGGCCGATCAGTCTTTCTCTCCCCGACGTCAATTCTGCAGTCGGAGAGGAAGTTCAGGCCAGCCAATTGCTGTCTGGCTGGGCGGAACTTTCTCTCCGACGGCAGAATTGACGTCGGGGAGAGGAAGACTGATCGGCCCGAAGCAGGGAGAGCATGCGTCGGCGTCGGCTTTGGGGCCTGTTATCCATTGGTGGGTCCTGTTCCCCGATGGCAGCGGCAGTGGCTTGGGGAACGGCAGGGAGAAAGAAAGAAAGGGGGCAGGCAGGGAGACAGAAGGAAAGAAGAGAAACAGAAAAAAAGAAAGAAAGGTCAGGGAGAGAGGAAGAAAAAGTTGGGGGAGGGAATGAGGTGTGGAGGAGAGAAAGCATACAGGCTGATAGAAGGGAAGAAAGATTGGATACACAGTCAGAAGAAGAAAGTGCAACCAGAGACTCATGAAATTACCAGACAAGGTAGGAAAAATGATTTTATTTTAAATTTAGCAAAGTGGAGGCAGTATTACCACAGTTTTCAAAGGAATTTGCCCAAATAACTTAATAGTTAACTGGGTAAATTCCCAGAGATGAAAACTTCCCTTCACTTACTATGCACAGTTCTGAATTTATATCTGCTGTCTATATTTTACAATATGGTCCCCCTTTACTAAACCGCAATAGTGGTTTTTAGCGCAGGGAGCCTATGAGCGTCAAGAGCAGCGCTGGACATTCAGCGCAGCTCCCTGTGCTAAAAACTGCTATTGTGGTTTAATAAAAAGGATGGAGGGTATATTTGTCTATTTTTGTATGCTATAAAAACCAAATTCAGAGAGAGACTGAGAGCTGTTGACGAAGAGCTACGTGTGTGTCTTTCTTCCATTCCAGCCAGAATATCAGCTTTGTGTTCAGCCAAACAGGCCCAGGTTTCGCACTGAATAAAGTATTTTATAATTTTTCACTATTCTGTTTACTTAATATTTCATAATAAAGTAATTATAAAATACTTTCTTTGTGCTTATTTGATTCCTATTCAAGAGAATTACTTTATATATAGTCAATATAGGCAGAGAGTTAAATTTTTTAACATTTTCTAATGGTGGTGTGCCTCGTGATTTTTTTCATGAAACAAGTGTGCCTTTGCCCAAAAAAGGTTGAAAAACACTGGTCTAGATAATACAAAATTGATGTTGTCACACCGATAAGTTACATTACATTACATTACATTAGGGATTTCTATTCCGCCATTACCTTGCAGTTCAAGGCGGATTACAAAAGAATTATCCAAGATGTATTACAACAAGAACTTACAAAAAAAAAAAAAATTTGGTCATTTTCAAAAAGAGTGAGAAATGGGTAAGGTTATTTGTTTGGGGTAGTTGGCTTTAGTGAGAGGTGAAGTTTGAGACTTGCGGTATTATTTCTTTTTTCAGAGTTTTCTTGAAGAGTATGGTCTTTATTTCTTTTTTAAAAGTCTTGTAGTCGAGGGATGCTGACAGTAGATTGGCAATTTGGTTGAGTGCTTTGTTGAATAATGTGTTATGAAGCCTGTTTGGTTTGGATGAAGGATGTGGGGTTTTTCTACGAAATCTGAGATTTGTTTGAATACTACTTTTTCTGTTAGTTTGGCGAGGAAAGAAAGATTGGCAATCGGTCTATAGTTTGCTGAGTCATAGACAGAGTCTGAGTGGGTCTTACTGTCACTTCTTTCCAGGATTTTGGGAGGGTGCTTGTGGATAGACTGGAGGAGATCAAATTGTGGATGATAGGGCCAAAAATAGAGAAGAGCTGATTTAATATTGAAGGAGGGATTACTTCGGAAGGAGAACTTATTAAGTTCATGCTTGCTAGTAGTCTTTTTAGGTCATTCATCCTTGGGATGTTTTCTATGCTGTGTGCCTGCAGTGTGTCTAAATCTTAAGGGGGGTGTTTTGGGTGGAATTAGGATGGACTTATGATTTGAACATTTCCTGCAATAAGCTTGGATGTTTGAGTGCTAAAAAAATGTCCAAACTAACCAGATGACCACTGGAGGCCTGAAGGCATGCCTCTCTCCCCCCACTCTCCAAAGTTGTGAATGAAACAGTTCATACCTGTCTTTATGACTGCTAGAGATGTTACGACCAGTATCTAGAGTAGCCTAGTGGTCAGTGTAGTAGACGGCAGAGAAAGGGACCCAGGCCCATATCCCACTCTAACTAGTACACTTGTGGTGGAAAGTGTGAGCCCATCAAAACCCACCCAAAATGTACTGTACTAACATATAGGTGATGCTGCAGGCATAAGGGCTATTGGAGTGGTATATAGTTGGGTACAGTAGGTTTTAGGTGAGTTTTGGAGGTCTCACATTCAATTTAAGGGTGAGATGTGTACCTGGGACCTTTTATGAGAAGTTCACTGTAGTGTCCTCTAGGGTGCCTCACTGCTCAGCTGATCCTTCCTATATCACAATGGCTGGTTTTTGTGCATTTTTCATTTGAACTTTTTTTTTGGGGGGGAATGATTAAGAAAGATAGACACATCAAGGTTAAACACATCTAGAAAATGGCCATTTTCAAAATCAAAAGACCGATATTTTTCTGCTTTGAAAATGACCATTTTCTCTACAGGGGTTTTTAATGTTTATTCAAAATCAGATTTAGATGTCATTCTAAAAATGTCCCTCTCTGTTACGAAGTATAAAAGGGGGTTCAGAGCAGTTACATCCCACGACATACATTTCCACAGTGACTGCAGTCAGGTAGGCCAAGTCCAATTGGGATCTTCACAGATTTTGTATTTTTCACCCAAGTACTGGATAGAAACTGCCATGTTAACTGGAGAATCCAGCCAAAAGAAAGTCATGTCATTCAAGGATTTGGTTTTGCTTTCTTTCTTCCTGTGAACTAAACAGGAGCCCTTGCCCCACATTTTCAGTACATATCATTTGCTTTTACCTGCACCGACTGTGTGGTCTGGCTTACTTGGGCCCTGGACCCACCCTCATAATACTACTCGCTTCTAAATCTCCACCTCCAGATACTCACACTGGCCCCCTGAATCATGCAGACGAAGAGGGAGGGCTCCAGGGATTCCAGCTCTCTGTCCTAGTCAAAGGATACAGGAGGCTTTCCCTTCCTAGGGTTATCAGATTTTCCTGAAGGAAAATCCAAACCCGTGGCCATGCCCCCAGCCCCACTGCCAGTCGTGATTTTGATGGGAAGCTTTTCAAAACCCAAACATCTGGTAACCTTATCCCTTCCCGCACAGGACACTTTCCAACTTTTCCACCAAAAGAGAAATAACTGAGCAGGTTCAACCCAGACATTAACCCCTGGAGGTATCAAAGTCAGAATCTGGGACAAGTATCAAGAGGAAATGTAGAGCAATGCAATGGATAATTGGGAGTTCTCTGTCTTTTTCAGTGAAGCCAAATCCCCCTGTAAACCTGACTATAAGAAACATCAGTAGAAACCAGCTGATGCTGAGCTGGAACGCGGAATACAACAACAACTGCTTGGAGTTCCTTGTGCGCTTCAAAAGCAACACCGACACCAACTGGATGGTAAATATTCATCTGTCTCACAAGATAAGTTGATTCTTCTCATCTAGTTTGTTTAACTCTTGCTTTGCACCGCACAGAACCAGTTGTACAATGTCGAGGGTGGTTTAGCCTGAAGACCTTCAATCCGTCTGTTGTCCGAGGCTTTTTCCACCCTTGACATATTAAGTCTGGCCTGTGCATATGCAATATTTTTCTATCTTGCAAGGTCCATGTGAATGAGTGATTTATAAATATTCATGTTTGAACATTTCCCATTCATATCTCTCACCCAGTGATCATATGAAGGGCAATTTGATACCTATCAGGTGTCGCAGATACAAAAATATACATAAATACAAAATAACGCAGATACAAAAATAACTGGCGTCTTCACAGGTAAAGGAAGTGGCAGCAGAGTGACAAAACATTACTCTGGTCAGGAGAGAGTGATTAAGGACTATTTTGTAAGGAGGTTAAGTGCCTCGATTCCTGGCTTTCCTTATTTCTTTATCCATCCTTCTTGGGGACTTTAACATTCAGGCTGAAGAACCTTCTGACTCTTATTCCTCTTTCAACTCTAACCTCTTCACTCAGGGCAAGATGCACAAATCTACCTCTCCATACCAGATATCTCTACAGGAGTTCAGGCCCGAATTTCAACCTACCTGTCCGACATTGCCGCTTGGATGTCTCGCCGCCATCTCAAACTGAATATTGATAAAACTGAACTCCTTATCTTTTTGCCTAAATTCACCTCCCCACTCTCACCATTCTCTATTTCTGTAGATAACACTATCCTCCTCACTGTCTTGTCAGCTCGCAACCTTGGGGTGATCTTTGACTCCTCTCTTTCCTTCTCTGCTCATATCTAAGAAACCGCAAAATCCTGTCACTTCTTCCTCTATAATATTACCAAAATCCGTCCTCTTCTCTCTGAACACACTACCAAAATCCTTGTCCACGCTCTCATCACCTCGCGCTTAGACTACTGCAACGTACTTCTCTCAGGCCTCCCGTGCACCCGTCTCTCACCTCTTCTATCTGTTCAAAATTCTGCTGCACGACTCGTATTCCGTGAGAGCCACTATTCTCACATTGCCCCCTCCTTAAGTCGCTTCATTGGCTCCCCGTCCATCTCTGAATGTAATTTAAACTCCTCTTGCTGACTTATAAGTGCATTCACTCTGAAGCCCCCCAATATCTCTCATCACTTATCTCCCCCATGCTCCTCCCCGTGATGTCCGTTCATCGGGCAAACCCCTATTATCTGTACTCTTCTCTTCCACTGCCAACTCCAGACTCTGTCCCTTCTTTCTTGTGATACCATATGCCTGAAACAGGCTGCCTGAATCAATACGTCATGCTCCGTTCCTGGCAGTGTTCAAATCCAAGCTAAAGGCCCACTTTTTTTTAACTGCTTTCAACTCTTAACTCCCCCTCACTGCTGTCAGATACCTAGACCCACTATAATCTCCCCAACCCTGAAATGTCCTGTCTAAATTAGATTGTAAGCTCTTCTGAGCAGGGACTGTTTATTGTATGTTTATTGTATTAATTTTAATATTTATATACCACTTATTACCTAAGTGGTTTACATTCAGGTACTCAAGCATTTTTCCCTTTCTGTCCCGATGGGCTCACATTCTATCTAATGTACCTGGGGAAAAGGGGGATTAAGTGACTTGCCCAGGGTCACAAGGAGTAGCATGGGATTTGAACCCACAACTTCAGGGTGCTGAGGCTGTAGCCTTTCAGCACTATAGAAATAAATAGTAGTTTCCAAGTTTATTGTAAATTTGATAAAACGCTTATCAAAATACTAAGGGGCTCATAATCGAAAGAGAAAAACGTCCAAAAACCGGCCTAAGTCGGCACTTGGACAATCATAAACGAAAGACGTCCAAGTGCCGATAATCAAACCGGGTTTTGGACATATTTCTAAACGACCTAGGCCTTCATAGTGCCACTGAACAACCATAGCTAAATGGGGTGTGTCAGGAGGAGTGTCGAGGGCAGGATTTCGGCGGGACGTGGGCTGGCTTAGACTTAGTCGTACAGCACATGATCGACGGAACTTGGACGTTGTGACTTAGACCATTTAAAATATGGTCTAAGTCACAAAAACCCACCTAAAGTCACCAGATAAGCACTGCAAACACACAATACAGACCCCTACACACTACCCCAGTGATCACCGACCCCCCCCAACCCCATAAAAATCATAATCACACCTTTAAACTTCAGCCTCCAGAACATCATCACCTGGCAGCCTGGCATAGGAAAGCCTAGTCATCCTGCACAGAAGTGACTTAAGTCGTCCATGGGTTAGGGACCCATGGAGAGGAGGCCCCATGCCCATAAGCCCCTGTAATCACTGCATTGTTACTGAAACATGCGCACTCCCCTATACACCCCCAAAACCCTTTTGTACTGGCATATAAGTGGCTCCTGCAGCCATAAGGGCTATTAGGGTGGTAGATAAGTGGGTCTAGGGCAGTGGTTCCCAAACCTGTCCTGGGGGACCCCCAGCCAGTCAGGTTTTCAAGATATCCCTAATGAATATGCATGAGAGAGATTTGCATATAATGGAAGTGACAGGTATGCAAATCTCTCTCATGCATATTCATTAGGGATATCTTGTAAACCTGACTGGCTGGGGGTCCCCCAGGACAGGTTTGGGAACCACTGTTCTAGGGGATTCTGGAGGTGGTTTGGGGGGGCTCACCATGACCTATAAGGGAGCTGTAGTGAGATGAAGACATGGCACCCTTTTTGTGAAGTTCACAGCATTGCCCTGTAAGGTACCCCACTATTTAGGTGCCATGGCTGGGTCTTCAGTCCATCACTTTGCAGACCCCTCCCATGTCCAACAGGGCTTGTTCTAGGCATTTTTGACTTGGATGAAAAGTTGGATGAAAATGTGGTATAAAGATGGATGATTTAGCGACTTGGATGATCAGATCGGCAGGACGTATACTTAGACGATTTTCGAAAGGGAAAAAAATTTGGATGTATTGTTTGAAAATGTGTCCTAAGCTGTTTTTTACTTTGGACGACTTGTGACTTAGATGAAAACTTAGCCGTTCCTTTCGATTATGCCCCTCCACACGTATTACAACAATAAAATAGGGATAAGAACAGCGATAAAAACAACGGTATTAAACAGACGAAATATACGCAGACGAACAAGACACAAAATAAATGTAATAAGAACAAAAAGATAGGGGGGAGAACTACAATAAATACAGTAGCAATAAATCGCCGACAATAAATCTACCACACTGACCAAGGTCCTCAAATTCAAAGACACAAACTTCCAAGGCATGGGTTCCTTTGTTCACCAGGCACTGCAAAGCCAAGCAGAAACCGATAGCGTGGAAGAAATGTGGTCGACTTTGAAAGCCACGACACAGGAAGTGACAAACCGCTATGTTAAATTAGTAAGTAAACGGCGAAGGAACAATAAGCCGCAATGGTTCACTGCGGAGATCTCAGACCTCATCAAGGAGAAGAAAAAAGCATTCATCTCTTACAAACAATCAGGGAAGCAGGACTCTAGAGCAGACTACCTGGCCAAATCAAAAGCCATCAAAACAGCAGTCAGGGAGGCTAAATTCCACATGGAAGAGTCTCTGGCAAAGAACATCCAGAAGGGAGATAAATCCTTCTTCAGGTATATCAGTGACAGAAGAAAAAACTCAGGCGGGATTGTACATCTTAGGAATCCAGACGGAGACTATGTCGAAAAAGACTCGGAAAAAGCCCAACTGTTAAATGAATACTTCTGCTCAGTCTTCACCCAAGAAGCGCCGGGGCTCGGCCCTCAGCTACAGAAAAGGGTTGACTCAGTTGACCTGTTTAGTAACTTCGAGTTTACGCCCAGCAGTGTCTACGGTGAACTGTCAAAGCTCAAGGTTAACAAGGCAATGGGGCCTGACAACCTATACCCCAGGGTGCTCAGGGAGTTGAGTGATGTCTTGGCGGAGCCACTGTCCTTGCTCTTCAACCTCTTCCTTAGTACAGGCAGCGTCCCGTTGGACTGGAAGACGGCTAACGTCATTGCACTCCACAAGAAAGACTCAAGATGGAGGCAGCAAATTACAGACCAGTGAGTCTAACATCAATAGTGAGCAAACTAATGGAAACTCTAATCAAATGCCAATTGGATAAGATCCTGAACGAGGAGAATCTACGGGATCCCCGTCAACATGGATTTACTAAGGGGAGATCATGCCAATCCAACCTGATCAGCTTCTTTGACTGGGTGATGGGGAAGCTAGATGTTGGGGAGTCCCTGAACATCGTATACCTGGACTTTAGCAAAGCATTCGATAGCGTACCACACCGCAGGTTGCTGAGCAAGATGAGTTCTATAGGATTGGGCAACACATTGACGAAATGGGTTAGGAACTGGCTTGGAGGTAGGCTTCAAAGGGTAGTGGTGAACGGCACCCCCTCCGAAATGACGGAGGTGATTAGTGGAGTGCCCCAGGGCTCGGTTTTGGGCCCGATCCTATTCAACATCTTTATAAGAGACTTGGCAGAAGGGCTTCGAGGTAAAATAACATTATTCGCCGATGACACCAAACTAAGTAATGTAGTGGGCAAATGCACAATGGACGAAGATTCAATGCCCGACAACATGATGCACGACCTACTCCTACTGGAGCGCTGGTCTAGGGCCTGGCAACTCAGCTTCAATGCCAAAAAATGCAAAGTTATGCACCTGGGCAGCCAAAATCCATGCAAGACTTATACCCTTAATGGCGAGATCCTCAAGAACGGTAGCAGAACGAGACTTAGGGGTGATCGTCAGTGAGGACATGAAGGCTGCCAATCAAGTGGAGCAAGCTTCATCCAAGGCAAGACAAATCATGGGTTGCATACGAAGGGGTTTCGTCAGCCGTAAGCTGGAAGTCATTATGCCATTGTATAGATCCATGGTGAGGCCCCACTTGGAATACTGTGTGCAATTCTGGAGGCCGCATTATCACAAGGATGTGCTGAGACTGGAGTCGGTTCAGAGAATGGCCACCCGGATGATCTCAGGACTCAAGGATCTCCCGTACGAAGAACGGCTAGACAAATTACAGCTATACTCGCCCGAGGAGCGCAGAGAGAAGGGAGACATGATCAAGATGTTCAAGTATCTCATGGGCCGCATCGAGGCAGAGGAAGATATCTTCTTTTTCAAGGGTCCCACAGCAACAAGAGGGCATCTGTGGAAAATCAGGGGCGGGAAACTGCGAGGTGACACCAGGAAATTCTTTTTCACTGAAAGGGTGGTTGATCGCTGGAATAGTCTTCCACTGCTGGTGATTGAGGCCAGCAGCATGCCTGATTTTAAGGCCAAATGGGATCGACACATAGGATCTATTCACAGGGCAAAGGTAGGGGAGGGTCATTAGGGTGGGCAGGCTAGATGGGCCTTATCTGCCGTCTATTTCTATGTTTCTAACCTGGGAGCAATTTTGCTTTTCCAGGCTACACTCAGCACAAATAGCATACAAGTTACATACACACTATTTGTGTTGAGCAGCCCAGTAAAAAGGGGAGGAACTGTGCCTGGTGCCTGCACAAAAGAGCAAATTGGTGCAGCTCCCAATTGCTGGAGTTATCAAGCAATTTTTTTTTTTTATTTGGGACTTGCCCAGAATCAAACCCACAAGCTCTGGCTGCCAAGACAGGAGCTCTAACCACTAAGCCACTTCTCCACACTGTATAGGGTTGTGCTTGAGCTCTGATAAGTAGCAGCAAACCCCCCCCCCCCCAAAAAAAAAAACCAACAACAAAACACGTCCTAGGCTGGAAAGTTTTTTTGTTTCTTTGTTAGAGATTAAGCACAGGAAGGGTGGTTACAGCTCCTGCCTCAGCAGCCTGAGGCTGTAGGTTTGATCCTGAGCTCTTGTGCATCTGTTATGTGACTGCATGCCCCATCCCTAAAAGCTCCCTTCTGCCCATACACTCACATAACAGATACACAAACATCTACTGGCAGCTCCAGACTTCCTGTTCAATTTTACCCAGCATTCCCTTTTGTGCATTACAAGGAGAGCTCATTTCTAATCTAATCTTTGGTTCATCTCCCAGTGGAGCTCGACTCAGTTCACATAGAATTAAGACTAGAGTACATAGCAGAAAACATAGGAGAAGGAAGAGCTAATTAAAAACTAAAGTACAAGAAAAATAACTATAATATTACCATTTCGTTGAGGCTGTAGTTAAACCATTTAAAAATTGCGAGAACAACAAATTTACAAAATCAGGAATTTACAAAATAATTGCAGCTGGCCTAAAAGCTTAATGGAGTCAGGAAGTTCATTCCAGATTTCTATAAACTTGAAAACAAAAGATCGACTAAGCTTCCCAGTAGATTTAATTCCCTTAAATGAAGGGAAGGCTAACATATCTTTGTGTGTTTCTCAAATGGCAAAGTCTAAGGGAACAAAAGGATCAAATATTCCATAGAGAAGCTTGAAGATTATGCATGCGCATTTAAACCGGATCCTAAAGTGAACTGGGAGCCAGTGAAGCTTTATCAACAAAGGGGAAACATTATCATACTTTGTTTCCCCAAAATGAGCTTAGCTGCAGTATACTAATGAGCTCCTTGTAATGAATTGGATACTATAACAAATCGATGAAAGCCCCAAGAACACTTTTGTGCATCCTGCCCTCAATCTCTAGCTATGCTCTTGCATGGCCACTTCCTTGATCTTGTCATCGTCTTCAGCTGCTTAATCTCCACCTTCGTTCTTCCCCTCTCAGATTATCATCTGATAACCACCCCACAGTCTTGTCAATCACCACCAACACATTTAGGAATTTTCAGGCTAGTGCGCCTAGCCCTGTCTCCACCACTATTCCATCTCTCCCCATGTCCACTAGCCTAGATACACTAAAGAGGATCAGAAAGAGCATGTGGGTCTCTCCAATCCAATATTTTTGGCCAATTCAAAAAGAGCTTTTGATGCACTAATAGGTTTGCATGCAAATGATTCATACGGAGTTTCATCGTAATCCCCGACTCTCCCGTCAGACTGATGGCTGTGAGAGTGACTCTCACACATGCACAGAGCCGGCAGTGAAAGCCTGAACAGCTGAGAGGCAGGCGAAGTCCCGAAAGCAGCCTCCTGCCACTCAACTGTTCAGGGCAGGAAACTTTTTTTTTTTAGTGGGCACAGATGTTGTGCGTGTTACACATGCATAATATCTGCCCCATTAAAAAACAAAACAAAACACACCACCTTCACCGATGACAGCCCTCCTCAATGAACCAGCACTGGGAACTGAACATACACACACACACACACTCCCGTGACAGCGAAAATTGCAGGAGGGATGCCCACTCCTTCCTGCCATGGTGAGCCCCCCTCCCCTTGCATGCGAGAAAATTGGTTGGAGGGAAGCCTACTCCCTCCTGCCAATGGAGGGCCCCCTAAACCATCCCCTACTTTCCCCCTTCGCCCCCCCCAAAAAAAGGCAGGAAGAATGTCCACTCCCTCCTGCCACTGGATGCTTCCTCGAACCCACCCCCCCATGCCTTTTCTGTTGGAGGGAAGCATGATCCCTCTGCTTTTATGGCCAGCCGATCCAAAATGGCGGGCCTTCCCTCCTCAGTGCATCATATGATGCACGAGGAGGGGCCCAAGGCCCTGATTGGGTGAGGGGTCAGGCATCTGAGCCAATCAGGGCCTTGGGCTCCTCCTTATGCATGCACATGGCAGGGATTGTGCCTTTCTCTTATTGCTCTATTAATATGTAGTCAAACACAAGTTCCTCAGATTTTATACTTAGTAACCTTTAGATATAAAATTAAGTTAGAAAGAAAGATATATTACCCAAGTGTTTCTCCCAGATTGGTCTTCAAGCTTCATGGAAGCCTTCTTCCTCTTAGGAAAGAAGGAAGTCCTCCCTTTCCTCTATCCCCTGACACAGGGCCTTATATATCTTAAACCACATACTGTATTTATTTGAATGGAAAGTTCCCAAAATGTCATGTTCTTGTGCCCTAAGGCAAGCTGATGATGCGGTCTTCCTGGGAGGGGGGTGGGGGGGGTAGAGAACTCTCACACCTAGCCCTCTCTCATTGGCCTAGGTCGGCTCTACTCCTGCAATCTTTGAGTACCTCATTGGTCTAGCTCAGTACAGGCCATCAGCCTTTTTCCAGAACTTATCATCTTATCTGGGTCAATATGAGCTCCATTACCTCAGGTACCAGGTCGTTTCCAGAGGACAATGTCATGTCGACCCACAACAAGTATTTCTCATTGGCTATGCCTTGGTTCTTCTTGAACATACACTGAATGGAGTTTCAAATCAAATAGTGTGATTTGGAAAAATAATTGAATAACAATCAAAGGTGACTGTCATTCTGAAAAGCAACCAGACATCTCAGAGACAACTTCCCCCGTCTTCCATTTTATATAATTAACAGCTATCTTACTATTCCCCTGTTATCCCAAAATTCTTATAAAAATATACTCAAAATATTTGGTCCTAACAACTTTCTTCCAGTCTATTCTTGCCCTTGCCAAACACGACTATGACAAACTCTTGTCTGTAACCTTTGTAGTCTATTTGCCACGCTGAAGTCTCTCCTCAAAGTGCCTCCACTCCAATTCCCCCTATGGCTGAGTACTTTCATGACAAGGTCATCCCCCCTTCTCCCACTCAACCTTCCTTGAACCCTGTCACCTGTTCTTCTTTTTCTACAAATCACTAAAGAGGAAACTGCATCTCATCTATCCTTCTTCTGTGATCCCATTCCCACCCATTTACTCAGCTTGATCTCCTCAGACTTTCATTTCCCATTGCAACTGCTCCTGATGCCTGAGAAATCCTTCAGGTGACCCTTCCAGCTCTTATCCTGATTCAGCTTCCTAAGAGTCCATCAGAACCTCTGTAGTAAGCAGCTGGGACTCAGAGAGAAAGCCTAGAGCATTAAGAAAACAGGTTCTGGGGCATTGAGTACAGCTACTGCCGTCAGGATCTTCCCAAGAACATAAGGACCCAACATTCAGCCAGTGGCAGGAAGCGCTTTTGCTGCCCATTAACTACTAGTACGTATTTATATAGCGCTACTAGACATATGCAGCGCTGTACATCAAAACACAGAAGAGACAGTCCCTGCTCTTAAGAAGTTCTTACTGCTTCATGTACTGGGTGCTGAGATGTTCGCTCAGTGGACTCTTCAATCTTCTGTATTAGCGGTTGAGCTAAGCCCAAACACTAAACTAAACTAAAACTCAAGTTTATAGACCGTGTCTTCTCTATACAGATAGAGCTTGACTCGGTTTACAATAAGATTAATAATAATAAGATAAAAGAAGAAAATAACTAAGTTTTCAGATGTTTGCGAACACTGCTGTAGCGCCTTCTCATATCATCCATTTGTTATGGCCTGGATCATTGGTTGGTGTTCTGGGTCTGGCATAAGCCAACTGTTGGAATAGACATTTTAGCCATTGGATCCTGGAAGAATATCTCAGAGCTCCTGGGGGGACCTCAATTTGTAGCTCATACAGTTTGGCTGGGTGACCTTGAAGAAACATAGAAACATAGAAGATGACGGCAGAAAAGGGCTACAGCCCATCAAGTCTGCCCACTCTGCTTACCCACCCCCTGTCTATGCCCTAATGACCCAATTTCCTTATCTTGACCCTCGTAGGGATCCCACATGGGTATCCCATTTATTCTTAAAGTCTGGCACGCTGTCTGCCTCGATCACCTGCACTGGAAGCTTGTTCCAATGATCAACCACTCTCTCTGTGAAGAAATACTTTCTGGTGTCGCCATGAAATTTTCCGCCCCTGAGTTTGAGCGGGTGCCCTCTTGTGGCCGAGGGTCCCTTGAGAAAGAAAATATCATCTTCCACTTCGACACGTCCCGTGAGGTACTTAAATGTTTCGATCATGTCTCCCCTCTTCCTACATTCCTCAAGAGTGTAGAGCTGCAATTTGTTCAGTCTCTCTTCGTACGAGAGACCCTTGAGCCCCGAGATCATCCTGGTGGCCGTCCGTTGAACCGATTCAATTCTGCGCACATCTTTACTGTAATGTGGCCTCCAGAATTGCACACAGTACTCCAGATGAGGTCTCACCATGGCCCTGTACAATGGCATTATGACTTCAGGCTTTCGGCTGACGAAACTTCTATTGATACAACCCAATATCTGCCTTGCCTTAGATGAAGCCTTCTCCACTTGATTGGCAGTTTTCATGTCTGCACTGATGATTACTCCTAAATCTCGTTCTGCTGAAGTCCTAGTTAAAGTTTCTCCGTTCAAGAAGTACGTCCTGCATGGATTTCCGCTTCCGAGGTGCATGACCTTACATTTCTTAGCATTGAAGCCTAGCTGCCAGGTTGAGGACCAACTTTCCAATGTAAGCAGGTCCTGCGCCATATAATTCTGTAAACTGCATTCATTTACTATATTACATAGTTTGGCGTCATCGGCGAATAGTGTTATTTTACCTTGAAGCCCTTGAGTCAGATCCCCTATGAATATGTTGAAAAGGAGTGGACCCAGGACCGAGCCCTGCGGCACTCCACTGGTCACCTCCGATGTTTTAGAGAGGGTACCATTAACCACCACCCTCTGAAGTCTGCCACTCAGCCAATCATTGACCCATGCAGTTAGTGAGTGAGTACGGCAGGAGATGAACGCTGGGAATCGACAAATGTTGGCTATCATATAGACTTCCTAAATGCCTACTTTTGGATATGATTTTTCACCTTTTTTAGCTTGGTGAACCTCTGATCACTGGATATGATACTGTAGATTTTTTGACTTCTTCCTGCTCTGATCTGATTTTAAGCAGCTATGTTTGGAATTTTCTTTTCCCAATTTGGGGCTGCTTGACAAGAAACAAGCAAGATTTTTGCTAGAATGCCTGAGTGTGGTTTGCTGTATAAGATGGACTAGGGAGTTCTACAGTTGGGGCTGGTTTAGGGGAAGGAAGATGGATGGTTCGGGGTAGTTGTGTGAGAGTCAGACACAGTGCTTTGCTGGTATGGGTATGAGAGATGACGGTTACGGATTTGACTCATTTATATGAGGCACTGAGGTCACATGACTGGGATGTTGAATGAATGATCTATTGTTGATTAAGGGGTTGTAAAGTTTACCAGTTAAATAAGAAATAGTGGATAAGAGAGGGGACACTTATGGGTGTTTTGCTTCTTGATTTGCATTAATGTTCACTTTCTTGTAGGATCTGACTTCAAGGTTAGGACTTGTATTTTCATTCGGGTGGGACTGTAGGCTGGGACAATCGCTTCATCCATCTAGCCTCTTGAGGGAGACTAATGGTTTCTTTCCAGCATGTGGACTTACTATTTAAAAATTTATATACAGTACCACATAAAAATGACATGTATACATATTAATAATACTAAACATGTTTCGACAAGACAAACACAATAAAATATTAATGATATTATTAAAACCTTCTTTTAAATTCATCCTACAAGATGGAAAGACAAAATCCCATAAAAACATTTACAGGACGGGAGAGCATTAGCACATGAAGGCATTGACAATTGCATTTTCAACATTTTCTGAAACTTCAGTCTTGATATTTCTTCTTTTTACAGTTTTTGACTCAGCCCCAGAGAGGGTAAAACATGGCTATGTTGGACAATTGAGAATTGTGGTTTTGGACTGACCACCTGCCTATCTGTTCTCGAAAGAAGTCCCACTTAGCCATGGTCTAAATCAACGCTCAACCCTTCCGCTGCTCCTTATCATCTTGCAAAGTCACTTAACCCCCTCCAGGTACAGTAGCACAGGGGTTAAAGCCACCCTGTGGCGTAGTAAGGCTGAGCAGTGCCCGGGCTCTTCAACTTCTCTGCCCTTGTCAGTGTCACTTCCTAGCCAAAAAGGCACAGGGAATGTGTGGCAAGGAGAGGAGTGGGGGTGGGGTGGCAGAGAGGAGGAAGACCATGCCCCCCTTACTCTGCCACTGATTGTGGGTTCACGCTGCTCCTTGTGACCCTGGACAAGTCACTTCATCCCCCCATTGCCCCAGGTATATTAGACAGGTTGTGAGCCTGACAGGGAAAAATGCTCGAGTACCTGAATAAATTCATGTAAACCATTCTGAATGAATAAATAAAAAGAAATTCCTCCTGTCCCCGGGACATTTGCTTTTTGCACTCATCTCCCTTCAAAAGGAAAGCAACTGAACTGATGCAAAAAATCCATCACACAGTCCCATCCGTGGTTTCAGCCAAGGTCCTGTCATCCTGCGTTCGGGATTTCCCATCATAAGCCAAAGAAGCTGAATGCCTAAAATGGGTAAAGCCCCTCCCCCACCCCAAGCTTTGTAATTCCACTAGCATAACTGTAGTGCCCCCTAGTGGTCTGTGACAGGTTTATACACAAAAACCCAGCAACAGAAGCAGGATTTCTCATGCCGCAGTTTCCAATCTTAGGGGTTTATTTCTCAGGCAATTAGTTCCTTTCCCAGGATCAAATAATAGGGTTTTATCGGTGTATTTACATCACAAAAAAAACTATAGAAGCTTTATGGAAGGATTTTATTCATTGACACAAAAGCCAGCCCATCTTCCCCAAGTCCCAGCAATATCATCCCTCCCCCCCCCCCCCCATCTCAGAGCCCTAGAATCAGCCCCAGAAACCACCTCAGCTACATCCAATCCCCCTGCATCAGCTCCAGCCACCTACCTTTCAATCCCCTGAATCAGCAGGAGCTTTGGAACGGGGGAACAGAAAGTGTCTGGGGCTCTGCGGTTTTTGCTATGGGAGAATTTAAAAATAAGAATTGCCTTGTGGACTCCTATAACAACCTCTAGATTTAAGTTGGTGCAAGTGTCACGGTATCTAGCAGGGTTCCCAAATAACTTCACACAACCAAGGGATTTGACAAGAAAAAGAATTGTAAGATGTATTAGATAACAGTAGAAGAGCAGGTAAGCTCTTCAAATAGGTACGTACAATTAAATAATGCAAGATATCAATACTATAGGGTAAATTACAGGTTACTCCTCCAGATTGAAAACAGTTCAATGGCCCGATTAACTTCTATAATCTGCAGTTTGACACGCTTATCATTAAATCGAATACTCAAGTCTGAGGAATGTCATTTGTAGAAATGAGGCCTAATGTATTGGTGTGCACACAATGTTACCAGTCTAAGAAAGTCTCTGGAAATATTGCAGCCGTCTTAGGTTGGGTACCATGGTCCTTGACATCCTTACCGGTCCTGGAGTTAGCTCATCGGCTCAGGAACTCTGGATCACCTACTCCACTAGTTGAAATCAACCCAGTAAAGGAAAACCCTAATTTTAAAAAAGGATCTGACAGAGGAAAGAAAAAAAACAAACCAAACGGAACAGGAGTTTCCTATCTATCCCTTCCCAACAGCAATGGCTTCTGTGCTCACATTCAGGCAGACTCTTCCCACCCATCCTAGGCTCACTATCGCTAACTCCAAAGGTAGGCTCAGAGACAGGTCTCAGCAGGCAGGCTTAAATGCAGACTCCGCCAGTTGTTCCTTCTTTTCTCCTTTTCACAAGGGTCCCTTATGAGGCTCTGCTCCCTGCATCTCACTCTCTGTCCCTCCAGTAGCACGGGCTTCTGCGGCTTGGTCCTCCCCCTCTTTAGGCAGATCTCTTCTCCTCCAGCCCCCTCTTCCAACTAGGCTTTCCCACTTCAGTGTCCCCTGCAACTCTGCTCTGGCCCAGGCTTGTCTGTGTTTCCTCTTCCTCCGGTCAGCCTGCTTCTTCCTTACTCCTGCAGCATGGCTAAGGTGACCATATGTCCGGTTTTCAACGGGACAGTCCCGTTGTTCGATTCCCTGTCCCGTTGTCCCCACACACAGCTTCGGGATGCTGAAATGTCCCGTTTTCAGGGACAGTGTCCTGAAGCTGTGCTCGAGGACAACGGGACAGGCAATTGCTTCCCCTCAGCCTCTCTCCAGCGCCATTCAAACCACCCCCACCCAGTCCGCTGCTTGCCGACCAGAATTCTTCATCCCGACGTCAATTCTGACGTCGGAGAGGAAGTTCCGGGCCAGTCAGGCAGTGATTGGCTGGCCCGGAATTTCCTCTTGACGTCAGAATTGACGTCGGGAAGAAGGATTCTGCCTAATCTTCTGAACCGCTTCCTTAATTTGCCCCTTGACTCTGGCCACCTCTCGCTGCAGATCAGCTTTCGTTATTGCAGCCAAGTTAGGAGACAGGGAGGCAGCCCGCGGTTCATCCTGACCCGACTCAAGCTGGGAATCGCTATCACCCGAACCATTTTAGAACCGCTCCCATGCGGTGCAGGGCTCTATACTCCAATCCTCCCAACGGCACATTGTCAATCATCGGTTTCTTTATGGCGGCATCACTCTGCTCCCCCACTCTTCCGATTGCAGGAATGAACTGGTAAGGGCCAGGAAAAGGGGTACTAGCGCTAAATCGGGAGGTTTTAAGTCTCAAACAAGTCGGAGCTTCAGCTCTAACAGGCCATACTATCGGATGATGTCACCTGAAGCCAGGGAAGAAGGATTTTGGATTGCAAGCAGCGGCAGCGGATCGGGGGTGGTGGAATTGGGCGTGGTAGGGATGAAGGTAAGCAGGCTGGCTATGGGGGAGGGGCTGGGACAAAGGCTGGAAGGCAGTGAGGGGGACATAGGAAGGAAGGAGAGAAAGAAGGGGGATTGTAAGTAGAAGAAATACTAGAGAGATAAAGGCCTGGACCAAAGGAGAAAGACAGGAGGCAGAAGCAGGACTATGGAAGGTGCAGAGGGGGAGAGACTCTGAGGAAGAGCAGAGAGAGGCAAGATCATGACAGAGGAGGGAGAAAGAGGGAGACCTGGAACAAAGTACAAAGGAGAACTGACACTGGATCTGGGGGCACTAAGGACATAGGAAAGAGGGAGGGAATAGAAAGGAATAATTGTTGGGCCTGAGTGCAGAAAGAAAGAAATTAAAGAAAGGATGCACAGTCAGAAGAAAATGCCAGAGAATCATGAAATCACCAGACAGCAAAGGTAGGAAAAATGATTTTTTTTTCAATTTAGTGATCAAAATGTGTCAGTTTTGAGAATTTATATCTGCTGTATATATTTTGCACTATATTTGTCTATTTTTCTATAGTTACTGAGGTGACAACTTTGAAAACCCTCAAATATAAATGATAACATTTTCTTTGCGTATAGGGTGCTTTGTGGGTTTTTTTTAATTTTATGGTTACTGTTATGAAATAATAAGATATTGTGTGTACATGAAAAATGAATGGAAGAAATTGGGGGCGGGGCTAGGGCGAGATTGGGGGGTGGGGCTAGGGTGGGATTGTTGGCGGGACTGAATATTAATAGATGTCCCGTTTTGATGAAAAAAATAAATGGTCACGTTAAGCATGGCTCCACTCTCTTCCATCCCTGGATTTTGTCATCTTCTTCCCAGTCTCCCTTGGGGTTCATCTCCTCCCTGGTGTCTGATTGGTGCAGGCTTGTAGCTGGGCAATGACTCTCCTTTGTTCAATCTGCTCAAATTTCGCACCAGTCTGAGTAGTTGGCTGTTTGCTGCATCCTCTCCTATAGGCCCCCTCTTCTGGCAGGCCCGCCTTGTCCCCTGATTGGACAACTCCCCCTTCAGTACTGCCTTTTTCTTCTGCTGGACTCCCGATTGGCCCAGCACTCTCAGCCCTCCCCTGCAGCTCCTGTGTTCCCTTATTTACACCCTGACATTTCTCTACCCATTCCATCCTATCAAATTCACAATTTAGTTTATACAAGTACCATCAGCATTTTCTTTAAGTCCTCTATTTAGACTCAAAGGTCTGTACCTTGGTGCACATAAAATTAACAGTCTCTACAGAGTCTCCTTATAATTGCACAAATGTTTGTGTTCTAGTACATGTAATCTGCCAAGTATCTTGGAGGATCCCCTGGGGAGATGGGGATCCTCAGGGGCATCAACAATTTGTTGCTCACATGTCCCAGGTTCCACTTCTGTGTCAGCTAGTCCCTCTAACTCAGGACCCCATCCTACATCTGCCACCCTCTACCTCAGGCTCTATTTCTGTATATGCTGCCCCAAGGGTGGAAGTCACATTTTCATCTGTAGTACAAGTACCAGGTTCCCCTAATAACAAATACAGAACACCATTTTCCCCCTCGTTACTTTCGCACTCTTCCAATCTGACATTTCAGACGATTCTGGGGTAAACTCTGGTCCCTATGTACTACTTTGGCAGGCCCCCCATCTTCATGGGTGACTGAGGCTATTACCACTAGGTTCATGCACCTGGTCGACCACATACACTGTCCCTCCCATATGTCCTGTATGTTGTGGCGACCGGGGAACCTCCGGACTCACAGCACCCTGTCTCCTCTCTTCAAGAGGACTCCTTTCACCCTCCGGTCATACCACCACTTCCTTTCAGCCACTTGATTGGCTATCTCCCAGGACAAGGTCATCTTATCATGGTGCTGCTTGACCCAGGCATCTAAGGTGGCAATTGTCCCCTCCTCTTCTCTGGCATAAATGTCCGCGAACAATCGTGAGTCCCTCCCAAACATGAGGTAGAATGGTGCGTACCCTGTTGACGTGTCTTCTTTGCAGGTAGCAGAACCCTCAGCATCTCATGCAGGGTTCGGTTAAAGCACTCGCACTGTCCATTACCTTGAGGGTGGTAAGGGGATAATCTCAGACTCAAAAGCCCATCCTTGGTCTGAATGTAGTCTCCTTGGTGCACATAATGAACTATCCAGTGCTTTACTATGGCTATTGCGACAGTTAAGGCTGTCTGTGGGCATTGCAATCGTATAGTGTGTGAATATGTCTGTTATGACCAAGACATCGTGGAGATGATGATCTTGATAAACAGTTTACTGTGAGAAAGTCTTCACAAGTAAAAGCGATTCATATACTTAAAAATCCAAATGGTACACAGTATCAGATCTGTGGTGTGGACCCGACATGGTCCATGTTTCGATAACAGACAAACATTCTTCTGGGGTCCGTTCTTATAAAATCCAGTTGGATAGGCGTGAGGTAGGCATCTACACTGAGGTACCAACCCATGCCTACCTGAAAATTGAGCATGCTTAGGGGCAGAGTTTGGGCATGGAATGACTTAGGTGCCAGTATTGTAGGCCAAGAAAACCCTGGCCTAATATACTGGCACCTCAGTTAAAGAACTTGAGTTAGGCGCTGCTATAAATGGCGCTTAACTTTGAATTACACACAGTAAGTGCTAGGCACCGTTTATAGAATCAGGTCCTAAATACTAAGAAGCCCATTGGGTCAGACCAATGGTGCATTATAGCCTTTATGGCCACGCCAAACCCTTAACACTGCTTGAAGAATTTCCCCAGAGTGCCCTTCTCAGCAGAGAATATCTGGGCTTAATTCACAGCCTAAAAGCTGAATGTCAGGCCCTGTGAATATACAGTATATCAGATCTCTGGCCATTCCCTCCATTATATGTAAGGCTGCCAACTGAATCCAGATTCACAGGACAGGGTTGATCCGGTCCTGGGTTTACCCCACTGCATGCAGGGACTTGTAGTTCTGATTTCTCCATTGCATGCCCTAAGAAAAACAAGGCTATAACTCTCAAGATCATTTTTGTCCTATGAATCTGGATCCAGCTAGTAGAATTAATTATATGCATATTCATGCTAGATATGCTGACAGAAGACTGGACAGATGGTTCTGGAAGACGTAACATAGCAACTTCACTTATACCACAGTAACCTCTCAGTTCAACATGGTTAGTAACAATCGAGAGACTGTACAAGCACAGTGTATTATAATCACATTCAGAAGAATTTGTCAAATAAGTAGGTCTTTAGCATTTTCCTAAAGGAAAGATAGGAGTTCAGGACAGAAAAGGGTTTATCCCATGATCCAGCTTGAAAAGATACAATTCTGTGAGAAATCTTTTGTATATGCAACCTTTTACAGTGGTTGAAGCTATAGCCTCAGCACCCTGGGGTGTGGGTTCAAATCCCGCACTGCTCCTTGTGACCCTGGCCAAGTCACTTAATCCTCCTTAGCCCCAGGTACGTTAGATAGATTGTGAGTCCACCGGGACAGATAGGGAAAAATGCTTGAGTACCTGACTGTAAAACCGCTTAGATAACCTTGATAGGCGGTATATAAAATCCTAATAAAACTTAAGAAAAACGTTTTCGGTCAGTAAATTTAAAGTGATCAATAATATAATCAGGTGTAAGGCCAAACAGTGTTTTGTAGCAGGTACAACCTAACTTGAATAATATTCTTACCAACGTAGCTTCTGATAGAATTTAGTTACATGATCAAATGTTTTCAAATTGAAAATCAACTCAACAGCCGTGTTCTGAATGATCTGCAACTTGTCCTCCCCAGATTCCAGATATATTTTGATGATTCTCCTCTTTGGTTTTCTCCTTAGGAGCAGAATGTGAACAATTTGAAGTTCTCCTACCCCAGTATGGACCCTGAGAAGCAATACACATTTCAGGTCCGCAGCAAGATTAATAAGTATTGTGGAACCAGCAAAATCTGGAGCGAGTGGAGTAATGCCATCACCTGGGGGAAAAACACAACTATTCTTGGTAAAAACAAGCCCAAACTATCATTCTGACCTTACCCCAAAGCACTAAGAATCTGATGTCCAGGTTCCCTTGCCTCCCAAAGTATTCCCAAGAGAGAGCTCCGAGATCTCCTCCCAAAACGGTTCCTCACTGAGATCCAAACAGTGGTGCAGTAAGAGTAGGAGGTGCCTGGGACCCCGCTCCTTCATTCCCCCATCCCTCTAAATCTTCGCCAGCATGAGTGGCTTTTCTCCAGCATGCCCCATGACCTGGAAGTGATTCAGAAGGGAACAGGCAGGAGAAGTTGCTCAAGCTTTTGAAGATCTACAGAGGTACAGACGGGGTAGGGGGAGTGAGGGCACAAGCAAGGCAGGGAGGTATGGGTGCCCCCACCAACACGGAGCCCGGGGTGGTCTGCCCACCTCTCCTTACTACACACTGCCTTCAAAAGCTTACCCCACCACTGAGATCCAAGGGCTCCTTACCCAAAGTATTTTACCATGAAGTTCTCCTGTGCCCTCTCCTCGAGTGTGCTATCAGAAGGAGAACAAGGTCCTTCATTCCAAAGCATTCCACAACAGAGTCTTGAGAGTCCATCTGCGCAGTCCATGGTAGTATGCAAAAAAAAAAAAAAAAATCAACTTTATCAAATCTTGTCTCCACAAGGCTTATTTTTGTCCACTTTGTATGTCTTACTCATGTGTCAAATTTCAACTTGATTAGACAATATTTCGAGGTCACCCCAGCATGCACTGTTTGCTTGTGTGTTGTGTAAGTAGATGATTACACATAATTAGTTTGTATGGCGTCTAGTTTGCGATCTGCACCTGAAAAGTCCTTGGAAAGTCAGTCTGTCGGCTGTCAATTGCTAGACCGCCAGGTGGACTGGATATTCTTCGATTCCTCAATTTTCATCACTATGATGAAGGAAAACCTCTACGGAAAGCTATAGTTGATGTATGAGTCGGTGATGGCAGTATGAGATCGAGCCAGGATACCGACACAATGCACAGACTCTTGCATTAGGAAGTTGAAGAAACTATAGAAATAAAACTGTTGCAAACAAGGCGCTCACAGACATTTCCAGACATCTATGGTTTCTGTCCAAGCACCTGGCAGCACTTGCCTTTTTTGATGATAGAATCACACCAGAAACAAAGCTACGAATGGTGCTAAACTTACAACGTCCACCATTGCCAAACATTCCACGACATCTCATAGATAGATGAAATGGAACCTGTGACCTTTGAGAGTCTTGCAACACAGAATAGTCATTTTTTGATTTTTTGATTGAAGAAAGATCAACAAAAGCAAAAAATGTTCCTGAAAAAATATCCCACAGAGTGGACCGATGATCCAGTTTTCGATAAACTTTGGAATCAGGAATCCAAACTGACTTATTAATGATGCAGCAGAACGAGGGATAAGCTTCAAAGATAAAGAACAGAAGCAATTTGTTCTTTGGCCAGTGGCTGGACAACAAAGTTTCCTTCTGCATCAAAGGCGGCTCTTATGTCATAGACTGTTGATTATTTGTTCCTATTATAGTGGTTATCAAATACTTTGGTACAAACTGAAGAGAGGCAGTGCAATTCTGGTCACTGTATGTCAAAAAAGATATAGTGGAATTAGAAAAAGTACAGAGAAGGGTGACTAAAATGATAAAAGGGATGGGATGACTTCCCTTTGAGGAAAGGCTAAAGCAGCTAGGGCTCTTTAACTTGGAGAAGAGATGGCTCTGGGGTGATATGATAGAGGTCTATAAAATACTGAGTGAAGTAGAAAGGGTAGATGTGAGTCACTTGTTTACTCTTTCCAAAAATACTAGGACTAGGGGGTATGTGATGAAGCTACTAAGTAGAAGATTTAAAACAAACCAGATAAAATATTTCTTCACACAGTGTATAATTAATTTGTTGCTGGAGAATGTGGTGAAAACAGCTTAGCAGAGTTTAAAAAAGGCTTGGATAATTTCCTAAAAGAGAAGTCCATAGGCCATTATTGAGATAGCTTGGGGAAATCCACTGCTTATTCCTAGGATAAGCAACATAAAATCTGTTTTACTACTTGGGATCTAGCAAGGTACTTGGGACCTGGGTGGGCCACTGTTGGAAACAGGATACTGGGCTTGATGGACCTTTGGTCTGTCCCAGTATGGCAATTCTTATGTTCTTATGGATAGGACATACTTTAGTGAGAAATACAGAGTTTACAACATTTACAGTATGGACATAATATACAGACTTAAAATTTAGACTTAGTGGACATGGAGGTAAAGTAGCTTTTCTTAGCAGGTGGTACTAATTATGGTTATATTTGTGGTGGCAAACAAGTTTTAGTGAGATTCCGTTTGGTGATTCATCTGTCAGGGATGTGGACGCAGGTCGTTAAGGAGCTGGGTTTGTAAAGAGGAAGGTTTCATGTTTTTCCTAAGTTCCAAAGCCTGTCTAGAGATTTAATGGATGGGGGGATGGTGTGTCATAATTTAGGTAAGTAATGAGAAAGAGCGTCTTCTGGCTGTTTCAGACTTGAGTGAACAGCCAGGATCAGCCGTTTTTCTGTTTGGGATATCAGTGATCGGTTGGGGACATAAATTTGTAGTTTTGATGGTATATTGTTTGGTGTCATCTTGTGGAAAGTCTTGAAGGATAACACGAAGGCTTTAAAAGCACATTGTTTTTGGATAGGCAGCCAGTGCATGGAAATTAGTGCAGGGGGGTGACATGATCGCAGAACCCAGGTTTTTTAGGAGTTGGATTGTGGCATTTTGCACCCCTTGGAGACAGGAGAGTGTTTTTGCTGGTTGGCCCACTAGAAGAGTGTTGCAGTAATCTAGGCGGGATAATACAAATGCACTTTAGTTGGCGGAGGTGATAGAAGGATGAAGACACTAATTTTGATACATGGTCTGAGAGCGACAGGTTTGAGACTAGAATCACTCCTAGGCTGCGGACGGTGTCTTTGGCTATGAGGGTATCATTTCCCCCAAGAAAGAGATGGGCGCGGGTTATGCGTAGGTGTCCTTGTGTATCCAGAGAAGTTCTGTTTTTGCTGCGTTGAGTTGTAGTTTATTTGAAATCATCCAGTTTTTTTTTTTAATTTCTATTAGGCAGCAGTGGAGTTTCTTTATTTGTGTATCTCGGTGTTAACCTAGGGGAAGGTAAAGCTGTATGTCGTCTGCATATGAGTGGATTTTGTTTTGGTATTTTTCTGCAATGTCGAATACTGGTTTGACATATAAGTTGAAGAGGAGTGGGGATAGTAATGCATCATGGGGCACTCCGTAGCAGAGTTCTGATAAGGAGGCTTCCAGTAGTACTCCCCCTATATCCCCCTCACCCCCTGACCTCCTCCTCATATTCAAGAGAACCCCCTTTAGAGATCGGAACCATAGCTCTACCAATCTCCCATCAATGCGCACTGTTGCTCCTACTATACCTCATCTGCATCAGAACTTGTACAGCCAACCCTCGATATCCAACACCAATACCAATTCACTACACCTCACACCGTGAGGCTAAGCCCAAGTTCCCACCATTCCCACCATACAAACCACACGACCACCCAAAGCTAGGTCCACTTCCAACCCCTCCCCCCACACTCCCTCCAAGCCCCGCACTATAAAACAGCGGTCACTAAAAAAACTAGCCTACTCCCACTACCTTCCAAACGAAGTCACCACCCATCAGAACCTACGAGGCTACTACCTCAACATAAGATCGATGAGGAACAAATCCATCTTGATCAAGGATTGGCTGAACGAAATTAACCCGGACCTTCTGCTACTCACTGAAACTTGGCTACTATCAGACAGCGACATCATTATCAAAGATTGTCTCCCCCCAGGCTTCAAGATTATAACTCTTGCTAGAACCTGGGGAAGGGGAGGAGGATTAGCAATAATCTACAGAGACCACCTAAATTGCGCTGTTCTTAACTCTGAATCTTCGCCCAACTTAGAGATATTATCAGTATCGCTAACCTCAAAAACCCTAACAGCCTCCCTAACAACTATTCTGTTCTATGTCCCACCAAAAAAATGGAACCTAGCCAAGGAGGACTTCACGGAATTCTTGATAACCAACTCTCTAGCAAGCCCATACAACTTACTATGTGGTGATATCAACATTCATCTAGAGCAAACAGACCAACCAGAAATATCAGATTTTTGGTCACTCATCGCTCAATTAGACTACTTCACACCACCCCCAACCAAAACCCATCAAAAAGGTCATCAGTTAGACCTGGTGACTTTCTCCTCTAAAGAACCAATCAACCCCAAACTCTACTGGAAAGAAGATAACTGGTCAGACTCCCTATGGTCTGACCACAGATTATGTTACTTCACTATTGACTGCCAGCAAAGAGCCAACATAAATAATAAAACAAGAACCAATAAAACCCACACTTCCAGAGGTAAGATCGACCCAATAGAATTCTGGTCCCACTATGAGAATATCATTACTCAGAACACAGAAACAGATCAATTCATGTCCTCATGGACTAAAGACAGCACAAACATTCTAAACAAAATTGCACCCTTAAAAATCCGCAGAAAGAGAAGCACAAATCTAGAGGGATAGTATGACTCCGAGCTGCTACTGCTAAAGAGAGACCTAAGAAAATCAGAAAGAGTATGGTCTAAATCTGGTACTCAAGAGCACAGGGCTGAGTGGAGATCAAAAGTAAAATACTACAAAAACCTCACCAAGGAAAAACAAAAAAATTTCTACGCCCAAAAAATAGGAAACGTCACAAACAACAGTAGAAACCTTTTCAACCTGGTCAACGACCTCTACAATCTTGAGACACTCACGAACATCCGGGAGGATTCCACCCTAACAGCCAGCACCCTAGTAGACTTCTTCAATTTCAAAATACAAAAATTAAGATCATCTATAACGCCCCCGGCCAATCCCCATGGGTACTTCCCCATCCTCAATGACACAAACACATCCAACTGTGTTCTAGGATCCAGAACCGACCTAAGTTGGAATCATTTCACACCCATAGACTGGCAATCCTTCAACAAATACTACAACAAATACAATAACTCCTACTACAGACTAGATACTTGCCCCCCTAATGTCATGAAAACTGCTCCAGCCCACTTCAAAGCCAACATGCTGTCATGGGTCAATGCTCTACTATCCGCCGGAAACTTCCCAGCAGAGCAAGGCCACATCTTGATAACCCCAATTACAAAAAACTCAAAAGAACCTCCCAACATCCCATCTAATTACAGACCCATCGCCAGCATCCCACTAGTCACCAAAATAACTGAGGGGGCAGTAAATGCTGAACTCACCACATACCTGGACAAATTCGACATCTTACACGACAACCAATCAGGCTTTCTCTCTGGCCACAGCACCGAAACCATCATTGCCTCTCTTCTCGACCACCTGCACTCGCTCTTCAGCCAGAGCTCCAGCGCCCTAATCTTGCAACTTGACCTAAGCAGTGCTTTCGATCTAGTAGACCACACCATTCTCCTAAACTGCCTTGCACACATCGGCATCTCCGGACAGGTTCTCAGCTGGTTCAACGGGTTTCTAAAAAATAGATCTTACAGAGTCATCAAGAACGACTCCTACTCCCATAGCTGGGACAACTCTTGTGGTGTCCCCCAGGGCTCGCCACTATCCCCCACCCTATTCAATATCTACCTCGTCTCCCTGGGAAACCTGCTGCACAACTTCAAGCTCAAATTCTTCATTTACGCAGACGACATCACAATAATCATCCCTCTAACCAGTTTCACCCTAGAGCTGCTTGATTCTATATCACACTTACTCAGGCAGATAGAACTCTGGATGCTATCCCATAGACTAAAATTAAACGCTGACAAAACTAAATTCTTCCTGGCCTCCCCTAACGACAAACTCATAACTACCTCAATCCAAGTGAATGGATCGGACTTTCCCCTAGAACAAACCCTAAAAATACTAGGAGTCACCCTAGACAAACACCTTTCCCTTGAGAAGCACACTGATCTTACCGTCAGGAAATGCTTCTCGGTGCTCTGGAAACTCCGCACCATAAAAAAATACTTTGATGACAACTCATTCCGACTGTTAGTACAATCTTCCATTCTCAGCATCCTCGATTATTGCAATATCATTTACCTAGGCGCCATGAAGAAAACTACCAGGAGACTAAAACTGATTCAGAACACTGCTGTCCGCCTTATATTTGGCCTAAACAAATGGGAACATATCACCCCTTTCTACCATAAACTGCACTGGCTGCCATTTGAATCCAGAGTACTGTTCAAGTTCGCATGCCTCAGCTTCAAAACGGTGTTTGGTCTATCCCCAAGCTACCTCATCCCCCACTTTAAATTAAATCACAACAATAAGAACTCTCGCAGAATTAATCTATTCGCCTTCCCCTCCCTAAAACTATGCCCTCTCAAACGATTCGTTGACAAAACCTTCTCCTTCCAGGCGGCCAAAATAAACTCATGGCTTGCCCAAATTATACTTGACGCCCCCACTTAACTGGACTTCAGAAAAAAACTCAAAACTCACTTATTCCACAGACAGAATCCCTAACACTCCCTCTCGCGACTTCTCCCTTCAATACACTTGAACCCCCTCCCCCAGGTCCCCTCCAAACCTATTAACTTCCCGGTCACTCATGTATATTCCATGTACTATATTCCCAGTATATTCCTTGCATATTCCTTGTTTTCTCCTTGTACCATACTCCTTGTATTCTCCTTGTATATTACTTGTATATTCCTACTGATGGTATTTTATATCGACTTCATCTCGTTAAATTCCTGTTAACTTCAACGACATGTACATTTCAAAAAATTGTAAATTCCAACGTTATTTTCATGTGTAATCTTATTAACTACTGTGAACCGGCTAGAACTCTCTGGGTATGGCGGTATACAAAATAAAGTTATTATTATTATTATTACTTTCTGAGACCTTTTGTTCAAAATTAGCCTTGTGGACACGCAAAATGCTTGAAGACCCTCCAGACATGGCCTCGAGCTCTGGGCCTTCCAAAACCCAGACAAACTACCAAAAAGAGGACATGTCCAGGTTTCCCATACTGGGTGTAAGGTCTTTTCCCAATGCATTTAATTAAAGAAAGCTCAGAGTCCCTTACAGCCAAAGCTTTCTACCAGAGACTTGACAGATTTATTCCCCCACTCCTAAAGGTGAGCTCAGGCTCTCCAAATGCTTTAACCCATAGAGTACCAGAACTACTTCACATAGAATACAGGATATCCTCAACCCCATTTACCAATAACACACACACATGTAAAGCTTTAATTTTTCCATCACCTGTAGTGCCAGGCAAACTTTTTAACCGAGTACTTTTGCTTCATCAGATGCCTCAAATCCAGTTTTCCCTACTCAGACACTAGTGACAAGTGTGGTCTCCTCTCTGCTTATCATAGTTCTAATCATTTTACTGATCAGAAGAGAGAGGTAAGCTTTCTGATATTCATTGTTGAAAAATTGTGGGATATAAGACCTGTATAGGATAGTAGTATTTCCCCAAACCCTCGTATTCAGCTGTTATGTGGGATAAAAATCATGAAAAGTATGGGGTGGAGATTTTGTTCAATTCACCTGCTGACCAGGGCAGGATTAACCAATAGGCCAAGTAGGCACGTGCCAAGGCCCAAAATGGGCAGGGGGCCCGATGAAGGAGGGCATCAACATTGTTTTTCCAAACAGCGATGAGCCCCTCCAGCATCGATCGGCAATGCAGCACACCCCCTCCTCCCGATCGGCAACACAGGCCCCACCATCGATGGAAAATAAGACAAACAAGCAACATGGGTAAGAAAGGCAAAAAGCAAATAGGATGCTAGGAATGATTTAAAAAGGCTATTCTTATGTTCTTATGGGAGAGGCAGAGGCAAAGGATCTGCCACAAGATGACGAACTAGATCTGCATGCTACGGACGCCTGGGTCAGTCCAGGGCCAGCAGGATCACAAGGCCGGGATGCCCATTCAGAGCAATGCTGCTGTTGACTGTCCACCACTTTGCTGCTGCTTTAGAAGGCCTTGGAGGTATCTCTGGTCTTGCCGGGTTGGGGGGTGGAAGTGTTGGTCGCTGTATTAGTGAGTCCAATTTTTTGGACAATGAATTGATTCAAATCAATTCACCAAAGTGAATCGGTGAATCAATTTGAATCGGTGAATTGAGTAGAATAACCGTGCAACATAGAGGGAACAGTTCCTGTTAGCCCACGTTAAATGCTTTGTGCCCTTTAATAAGCATATGCCAAATTCTCTTCTATCCTGAGCTTTAAGGGGATGTTTACTATTTATTTATTCAATTATTGAGCCCAGAACGGGTTACAAAGTACATCCACAATATAATCGAGATAGGACAGAGATGACATAATTTACAATATAGACATGACAGTAAAACATATACACTAAGCAACATCTGGTGAGAGTAGGTGGCAAAGGTGCGTTGACTCTGATGGCATTTCTGGGTTCTAAGCCTTTAACGCATGCTAACAGTTACCACATGGCAGCATTCAAGTGTTCTGTGGTAATAAACCTCTTAGGGTGCACAATATAGAATTTATCTGGGAGAAGGTGTGGCATGGTGATTTAGTGGAGACCTACTCCCTAAGCCCCCTCCTCTGGCATACAAACTAAAAAGGCTTTAGAAGTTTAGTGCATCCCGATTCCACTAGCCCAGCCTCTGGCTCTTCAGTCCTCCCTGCAAATCTAAAAAGTGGGAGACAGGAGCAGTGCCACTGTTAAAAAGGTCTGCACCTGACCTACTTGGTACATCCTGGACACACCACACTGGAGTCAGATACTGCCATATTTTCCAGATGGCAGCAGCAAAGTAGGATGAACAGGCATCAATCCTGCCTTTTATCTTGCATTCTTCTATTAGTAATCAAGTATCCATCATGACTGGAATCTACTAGGCATTCTTCATTCTGCAGAACTCAGAGCAAAGACCTCTTACTTTTGTTTTCAGGCATCCCTGAAAGCTCATCTTTTTTACTTAGCATTTTTTGGAGTCCCCTAGTATGGCTGGGGTGGTCAGGCAGAGGCACAGCTTCCATCAACCCACCTGTCTCTCCTAAGAATTGTAAACCACTTTGATTCTTCTCCCGAAAGGTGGGATATCAAGTATGAAATTATGTAGAATTAATACCTTTGACTTAGGCAGCAAGGACTCTCCTATGAATAGGCAGCACTACAAATATTACACTAGGCTCTAGATTACTAATACTATTAGTAAAACAGAACAAGTGGGGCAACTACAGATCTCTACACAGAAACTTCAGGCTCACAGAATATTGTATCTTAGTCATTCACCAAATACAGAATAAGGGATCACAAATAGAATTGAACTAAGAATCCCAAGAAGTAAAATTTAGCATGTACTGCAACAGCAAAGAAATAAAAACAGAAATGCATTTCCTTTTGTCCTGAACATAATGCAAAGACATTCAACTATGCAGTGGCGTACCAAGGGGGGGGGGGAGGTCCGCCCCAGGTGCACGGCTTGGGGGGGGTGCACAGTCGGCCAGGTCCTCCAGCTCTTCCTTTCCCCCAGCCGCGCCGCTACAATCCTACCTCCCCCTCCGACAAGAAGTCTTTTACTAAGGCTGATGTGTCCATTATATTATATGGACGAACCCTTCTTCCAAAGCCTTCCATCCCTGTGGGAGTCCCGTTGGCTAGAGGGGGGTCCCCGTGGGAGTCCCGTGGGCCAGAGGGGGGGTCCCCGTGGGAGTCCCGTGGGTTATGGGGGGATTCCCGCGATCCCCGTTCCCGTGCAGACCTCTACTGCGCACTGTACCGCCGGCTTCATTATCATGTCCACCATTACCCCCAAGTCCCTTTCTTGGGTACTCTAATTCAATAACATCCCTCCCATCGTATAGTTGTACCTCGGGTTTCTGTTTCCCACATGTAATACTTTACATTTCTCAACGTTGAACTTCATTTGCCATCTCGTCGCCCTAGTTTGTTCAAGTCCCTTTGCAATTCTTCGCAGTCTTCTTTAGTCCGAGCTCCACTAAATAGTTTGGTGTCGTCCGCAAATTTTATTATCTCACACTTCGTCCCTGCTTCTAGATTGATGTTGTACTGCTCATTGCAGTATGTAATATGCTGCCTTTTCCTAGATACTCATGTGTGACATGTGGCTTGTTACTAAAAATCATGTTTTTTATACAGATGGGGGGGAGTCAAAAAATGATGGGCCCTGGGTGTCACATATGCTAGGTACGCCACTGCAACTATGTACATTTCCCAGAACTAACCTAATCTAGTCAATAAATTACATTACATTACATTTGTGATTTCTATTCCGCCTGTGCCTTGCGGTTCTAAGCGGATTACAGTTAAAAGAGATCAGGACATTACCGAGAGAATTACATTGCAACGATTTAAGTAAATTACATGTTGTGGTATAGAAATACAAGTATAAGATATCTGGATTTATCGATAGAATAACTTGACAGGGTTCAAGTAGTTACAAGGTTCAGTGGGGAAAACAATATAGGCAACTGAAGAAAGTTACCTAACTTTGAAGGAATCAGTTAAGTGGATACCTAAGGGAGATGCTTATTTAGGAGAAGGTTAAATGGATACCTAAGGGAGATGCTTATTTATGAGTTTGGATATTTTTCGTAAATGAGGTTCAAGGGGATGACTAGTGTGTTATTTGCTGGGGAGAGTGCATGTGCGATTGGGGAGGGGAATGTTAAGTAAGGACGTGTTTTTTTAAAAGAAATGTTTTGATTTCTTTCCGAAACACTTTGATGTCTGTTGTTTTGATCATCAGTTTGGTGATGGTGGGGTCAATTTTCGCTGCCTGAGTTGCTAGAAGGCTGTCGTAAAGTTTCTTACATCGGGTACCATTATGAGGGGGGAAGGTGAAAAGATTCTGAGTTCTTCTTGATCTGGGTAGTCGGTAGCGGCAAAGACGGTTGTTCAGGTAATTGGGGGCCATACCATGGGTTACTTTGAAAAGTAAGCAGTAGAGTTTGAATTGAGTTCTTGCTTTTATCGGAAGCCAGTGAGAGTCTACATAGGCGGGTGTGACGTGGTCGAATTTGCTGAGCGAGTAGATGAGTCTGATAGCTGTGTTCTGAACGGTCTGTAGTTGTTTTATCATAGTATTTGGGCAAGGTAGGTAGAGGCTGTTGCAGTAATCTAAGGAGCTGAGTATGAGGGATTGTACAATGATCTTGAAGTGTTCTTTGGAAAAGAATTTTCTTATTTTTCTTAGGTTTCGCATGGTGAAGAATGCTTTTTTTATGGTTTTGTGTATTTGTGTTTGCATTATGCAGCCTCTGTCTAGGTGTGTTCCCAGAATTTTGAGAGTATTCTGTATTGGATATTTGATTGTGTTTACATCTAGTTCTGTTAGGGATGGTTTTTGTTCCTTCTCTAGTAGTAGGAATTTGGTTTTCTCCGCATTCAGTTTTAACTTGTGGTTCGTCATCCATTTTTCTACATTTTCCAATGTTGTTTTCAGGCGTCCGTTGGAGGTGGGGTCTTGGATGTCGAAGGGGAGGAGGATGGTTATATCATCCGCGTAGCTGAAGGATGTAATGTTTAGGGCGTCTAGGGCCGTGCCTAGGGATGCTATGAAGAGGTTGAAAAGTATGGGCGATAGAGGGGATCCTTGTGGAACTCCGCAGGGGTTTGACCATGAGTCGGATAGAAGATCATTTGACTTGACTCTGTATGATCTTGTTTTGAGGAATCCTTGGAACCAGTTGAGAACATTACCTGATATTCCTATGGCATCTAGTATCTGGAGTAGTATGGAATGGTCAACTAAATCGAATGCTGCTGAAAGATCGAGTTGGATGATTAGTAACTTATTTCCTTTGCTGAGGTGCTGACGGGCTATGTCTAGAAGGGAAACCAGAAGTGTTTCAGTACTGTGATTGGTTCTGAATCCGGATTGAGTAGGGTGTAGGATGTGGTGGTCTTCTAGGTAATTGGCGAGATATACTTTTATTTTTACCTTTATTGTCTGGACATTTTATTGGTAAGAAATACTTTTATTTTTACCTTTATTGTCTGGACATTTTATTTTTCCATAATGTTGATCCTAGTTTTTCTTTTCTGCTTTCTACTAACTCTATTTCCAGGGACTACCTTCTATTTGTCATTTCTCTTCTCTTGTTCAATTCCCTTATCATATTTCTCAGACATATTGCTCTTTCCCTTTTAGTTCTTTCCATATTTCTCACCCTACAGTCCTCCGTCTTTCTTTTTACTTAACAACTATCTCTAATTTTCTATCTCCTTCTCTCATCCCCTAGCTCTTCCTCCTTACTCCTTCCCTGGACTCCTAATCCCTTCTATCTTTCCTCTACACCCCATTACCTCATGTTTTACCCTATGTACTTACTATCTTCCTCTCACCCTTCTCCTTGACAACCCCCAATGATCTCTCCCACATGGTTCCCTATTCCCAGTTGTTCCCCTTCCTTTTCCCTTCCTCCCCTCCTCTCTCCCTCCCTTGTAGCCTGAAATTTGCCTCCTTCTTCCTTCAACCCCACAGCATCTCCCTGTACTATCTCTCTCTCTTTTCTATGATCAGCATTGAACTGCACAGTATTAACCCCCTAGTGGAGATGTGATGGTTATATTACAATTTAATTATTACAGTTAAACTTATGAGATCTTATAAACACAGTCAGATGTGTCAATAGGTTTCTCCTTCAATTCACACCAACACAGAGGTTAAACATTCAAATAATTGTATTTATTTATTGCAACTTAAAAAAAAACCCTAACAACAATTGAGAGTGAAAGAAAACTTAATAGGTATGTCCAACAACTGCTATCAGATGTTGTTTAATCAAGGTAAATTAAATTTAAATATAAATGAATAGAAAAGCTAATTTACCATTCACATGTGATCAGATTTGCATTGATAACATCATTATAGTTAATGATAATATTTAAACCTCAAACAAACATGTCATGTCTTTCAACTTAATACCAACTTTGCTCAAGGATATGCAGAACCAGAGAGTGTTTCTTAGTCCCAAAGTCCAATAAAATTATATATATATACAAAAAAAAATGTTAAAAAAACTGGAATCGCCACTTTCTTGCACTGGATACCACTGATTTGTTGTCCTATCAACTGTATAGAGCAGGGGTGGTCAACAAGGGCCACAATCCAGTTGTGTTTTTAGGATTTCCCCAATGAATATGCATGAGATCCATTTGCATACAATGGAGGCAGTGCATGCCATTGGGGAAATCCTGAAAACCTGACTGGATTGCGGCCCTCGTTGCTCACCCCTGGTCTAGAACCAGCAGCTCCTCTGATGATCCAGATGTTTGCTACTATTTTATCTGTAAACAAATCAAAGGAAGCAAAAACCTAACCTCCCTGGATAAAGCAGGCTAAAGTCTGTGTCTTCTTAGGCTAAGGCCATGTATTTCTAACAAGACATGCGAAAGAACAGATAATTCTTTAATCCCTAAACTGATTCGCCCATGAAAAAAAATATTTCTGATATGAAATCAGCTCACAGATTTTCAACACACATATCCACCTCAATTTTATTTTAATATCCAAGTATCTTTGATTCAGAAATAAACTCCTCAGTAATTACCTCATATTCTCACAGCTTCCTCACACAGAGCCTGATACTGTATATAGTACTATCAGGAATACTGATTGGAAACAGCTTTGCGCCACAGAACTTTCTAGAATCTTAAGACAATAGATTACTCCCAAGACTCAAAAGAACATTCAGCACCTCACAAATAGTCTCAGCAAGCCAGCAACCAGAACAGATTGCAGGAATGTATTCCTGCAGAAACCACCCCCCAGCTTAAAAATAAAATATAAACATTTGCCTTAAACACCAATAATATTAAGTAATCTGAGTTGAATAAGTGGTCTCACACAGTGAAGGGATTAAAACTCTCTATTTACCAGTATGCAATAATTTTTTTTAGCAACAGGCATCACAAAAATCCAGTTAAAACTTTAAAAGTTCTTATCAATTTTCCTTTGAAATATAACTCCAAAATTAATTTAGAAATCTCCTTCACAGCCTTCTCATTACACACCTCAGCTCAACAGCCCATAAACAAGTTTAATTTGCTGCATTTCTCAGGAAATATTCTTTTAAAAATATCTTCTCCTTCCACACAAACTCCAGAGCAGACATACAAATTTTCACTCAGCAGCTTTAAACTCTCTGCTTTCCTGTAGCTCACAGTAACTATATGCAGCTTCCCTTAAGCTTCCTGCTGCAGACTCTGTTTCGCATCTCTCTGATCTCCCTGCAGCTCACAGGCTCTGCACATGGGCCCATTCCCCAAGCATTTCCTCACCAATTTGTCTGTTTTCAATTTTTTTTTTCTTCCTGTTACAACAGCATGCATGTGTCGTCACCTAAGGTGGTAGAGGAGTTGCTTGATAGCATGAAGCTGCCTCCCTTTGATTGGCACAGGGAGGAAAAAAATTTCAGCTGACAGCATCAGGTTAACAGGTATAAGATACAGGACAGAGAATGGAGGTAGGTTAGTTCGAAGCAGTTGGGGCCAGCTTGAGCAGGAGAGAAGAGGTGGGGTCATGAAAGCGAGAGCATTGCAGCCAAATGGGAAAAATTAAAGGAAGTCCAGCACCTTTAGGAGTTTGCAGGCGCTCTGTGGGAGATAATGTAGTGCCAAGGGCACATTCTTTCCTACCCTGAATCCTGAAGGGTGCTAGAGGAATTTTTCTTGATTTTATATTTAAATTTAGGATTGTAATCATAAATGTCCTCTTTTATTCTGTTTCCAGAGTGTGGCTGATTATTGTTCCAAACATCCCAAATCCTAGCAAGAACTTTGAAGAGCTTTTCCAAACGCATAAAGGCAACTTTCCTGTAAGTTTTCTATATTTTTCCTACTTAGTGTCCGCAAAACAAGTGTTCCTGCATTTGACACCTCAATATTAAGGATGTTTTAACAGGGCTAGAATAATGCAATTGGGAGAGCTGTCATTCTTGAGCCCCTGTGGGAAGGAAATCTGTCTGTCCAAGTTAGACTGTAAGCTCTTCCAAGCAGGGACCGTCTATAAATGTCAAAATATATAGCGCTGTGTCCACCTTTCAGCGCTATATAAGTGATAAGTAGACACTCTTACAAGGTTCTGATGGGAACTGTGGTCCATGGACTTGCTTAAGGTTTCTTGTTTCTGGAAAGGTTAAAAATTAGGGACTCTTCCAGGTAGATGTGCATGAAGACTTCTAGTTCCATAGCTTCATAGATGCTGGTTTCATTTACACTGGAATCCAGAAAGGGCAGGAGAGAAGCACAGGGTTTCCCCAAATAAAGAGAATGAACAACTTTGCATATTTAGATAGCCCCAGAAGTGCAAAGGAAAGAGAAGCAGGGCAAGGAGACAGAATCTAACGGTGTACTAGTACAGACATAGCCATGAGATACATATAGAGCACCTTCTGGATAGTTTCCCTGACTGTGCTAGAGATGCCATGAACACAGCTAGTCACTTATACTCTGTGTCTCTGTCTCCATAAGGAATGGGCAGGAATGTCCAAAGACATTGTGGATAGCTTCACACCCAGCTACAACGAGACCCTCTGTTATGTGAGCGAGGAGCCTCTGCCCGAGAGAGGAGGGGGAGAGACAGGACTCTGTTTTCCCCCAGAAACTAAATCCCAGCCTGTTTCATCTACTGCCACAGACCTGCTGACTGGAAACTCCCAGCAACTCATGTGCATACAGTCACTATAAGTGTAAAGCAAAGCAGTCTCCAGTCCCCATAGAGGAGCATTCATCCACAGACAACGCACAGCTTCCTACATGTAGAAACAAGGAGACTGATATGTCTCCACGTAAAGATAAGTGCATTCTCAGCTGTGTTCTGCTAACTTTAAGCTAAACCCCTGAGCCCTGCCTCTTGTCTACACTTGAGATGTGTGGCCAGAGGTTGTGCATTGTCCTGCCTGAAATCTTCAGCTTCGACAATCTATTTAGTTGCCTCCACATAAATGGTTTTGAATGTTAATCTGGGAAGTCCTCCTTCCATTGAAACACTGGATTCATGATCTCACTTTCAAAAGGATCCCTGACGCCTTCCACCTGAGCTCCTGTGTACATACTCTGTGCTTAGAGTCAGTTTTGTAGGCTCAGCCTCGGACCTGATCCTGGCCCACAGTGTGTTTGTTCAGTACCTTTTCTCTATCCAGCATTCTCCAATCCCTCTATGCTGCATCTGTCCCACTCCCTTTTAATTCTCTACCACATTATTTGGAAAAATGTTTGTTGTATATTTCACCACAGAAGTTGAGATCTAAGAATCATCTATTGCTGGACACAAAGAGAGAGAATAATATCCCATATTTCCTGTCACTGTGCATCACCAGGCCAGACCACACCTCAAAGAGGAAGGTAGCCAAAAGAGCCCAGAGTACACGGTGCTGACCAAGCGCTTAATCAGTTCCTATTGGAGTAGTGGATTAAGTGATGCAAACACGTGGCTAGTTCAAACTTAAAGTACTTTATTTCTTCAGGGAGTCAATTTCAAAAGACCAAAATAACAATTACTGGAATTCTTCTTTGCAGGCATCAAACACAAATTTGGAACTTTAGCTCAATAATTCCCTTTCTCAGTAGGCCTTTGTTGCCTCCCCTAGGCCTGTGTCCCCCTGGTCCACTCAAACTTCCTAAACCAGGGTATTCTTGCAACTCAGCACTATATTCAGCTGGTTCAAAATCATTCCACACAATTTCAGTTCAAAATTATCACTGGCAGCAGCGCTCAGGGCAGAAGGGATCTCCTCCCATAGCGACCCACAAACCAGTCAAAAGAAGACAAAAACTAAACTATTCCAAAACAACTGCCAGGGCTGTGCAGCACTCCTGCCACAACCTGGAAAACCACAGTCTTAAAGAGTTGCAAAAAAAAAAAAAAAATTTACATTAAAGCCTTCAGCATTTTAAGTAAACTTTCCTTTTTACAGTTTACTGAGGCAGCCATCGCCTAGCTCAGCAATACTATAGCCCACAGTACTAGGCCTTCTTACTGGTTCACAAACAAGAAGGAAAAAAACACCTTCAGCAAAGCTTCTATTTCACTCCATTTCAGTTTCCATGGAATAAATGTCATTTCCTGAATCTCCTTCATAATACTCCGTGGCCTCTTCTGAGTCTAAACTCTCTATATTCACAGCCGTTTCATTAGACTACTCATTTAGCATTTCAAACTCATTATAAGTAACTCTAACCTGTACCTTTGGCTGCAGTATATACTGCTTCAGGCTCTTGGAACCAGTCTGGTTTCCTCATAAGACTTCCTCTCCAGCTTGGGTTGGTTCAGTGGCTACCTACCCTGTGAGCACTGCTGCTGGCCCTTATAAGCCTCCTGATAGCAAGCTGCGGGTGTGGCTTGTTTCTGGCTAAAAGGGTGCCTAGAATGTTCCTGGTGTTGCTTTAAACTGGGTTCCCTATGAATGTTGTGAATTAGCCCATAAACATTCCCCCTAGTACAACTCCGAGGGGTTTTAGGGGCTTTTTGGAAAGAGCAATCTTATTGGGGAAGAAAACCATATTACATTGCTGGATAACATCAGACCCACCGACACTGACTCATTGACGTACTCTTTTGCTTCAACATGCATCCATGGAGTGCCTTTGCTGCACACAACTGGATACTGATCCGGACCGCAAGTTTTGCACCATCTGTGAGCCTTTTTGGCTTACTTTGACAATTAATGCTCATAGTCACCTGTTGAACCCTTGATGTGACACCCATTCTAGACTCTGGACAGTTGAGTTTCTTGATTCTTGAATTGGGAAGGGAGGGTAGGTGGTTGGGAGGAACGGTTGGCATTTGCTCTTGTTCAGTGATTGTTTGTGTATGATGTTCTTGCTGTTTTGCCTATGTTGTTGTTTGAAACCTTAATAAAACAACCAAACAAGTAACATTCCCCCTAGGAACAATATTCCCTGCACTATTGGTTCCACCTGCCTCTTGTTCCCCATTCCATAACCTAGGTGAAAACAAATGGGTATTCTGCTGCTCCTTACTAAACCTTCCCTGACAGGTTCTGGTTCTGGGCTGAGGTGTCGGTACTGTATTTTCATTTTGGGTCTGCGTTTTCCTATTACCCTTCTCAGTCATAGGGTCCACGAACAAAGAGCTTTTGTTTCTCTTTAGCTGTCCCACTGATGTCAGGAACATTACGTCTCTGTAGAAACCTCCTGCAATTTAGGAAGTTATCTGTTTCTTCAAGTCTTTTTAAAGTGTTGTTGAATAATGTCTTTATTGAAAAATGGTTTATTAAATTGAAGAATGATGGTACTTAAGAATTAGGGCTCCTTTTACGAAGGCGTGTTAACGGGCTTAACGCATGCGACTTTTCATCACGCGCTAACCCCTGCGCTGGCCGGCGGTTTAGCGTGCGCTATTATGCGTGGCTTTGTAAAAGGAGCCTTTAGTTTGGATGTAGTTACGTTGAGGCTATGCAAATAGAATATTGTCATTTTGTATTTTCCTCTAATTGATGTATGTCTTTCTTGCCTATTTTATTATGTATGGAAATTGGTAAGCCGCCTTGCATAAAAGTGGATTAAAAATGTTTTAAATAAATAAATAAAACCTAATTTAGTTGTCCACGTCTATATCTTCCTTTCAATAAAAAGTAAACGAAAAGGATTCCGTTTAAAAAGCCAGAGGTGTGATTTTATCTATTTTGCATTTAGATGTTAAATGAACGATTCCTGGGTTACTTTTGAGTGGCCACAGAGGCGTCAGCCAGTCTCTAGTTAAGGTGGAAGCTAAGGCGACATCTCTCTCCTTCCTGTGCCGTATGGCACTTTGACAAGTAGGAAATAATGTCTCTTCCCAGAATTTGGTTCTTTAGGGCCCTTTTACTAAAGCTTAATGTGTGCTAACAAATTTACCCCCTTTTAATCAGCTGAGGTAGAGGTTTTTACCACTACATGCTCCAATGTTCATAGAATTCCTGTGAGTGTCAGAAACCTCTACCTCAGCTGATTAAAAGGGGGCCTCTCTCCTTAAGGCTTAAGACTACAGTATAGAGCAGGGGTGTCAAAGTCGGTCCTCGAGGGCCGCAATCCAGTGAGGTTTTCAACATTTCCCCAATGAATATGCATGAAATCTATTTGCATGCACTGCTTTCATTGTATGCTAATAGATCTCATGCATATTCATTGAGAAAATCCTGAAAACCCGACTGGATTGCGGCCCTCGAGGACCGACTTTGACACCTGTGGTATAGCGAATGACACAGAGAAAAAAATTTATCACCGTTCCCACCCCATCCCCGCGAGCTCGGTCCCCGTCCCCACCCTGAAACTGTCAGATCCCACTCTCAAAAGCCTCAAATAGTTATGATTTTATAATGAATTTATTTTATTAAAGTATAAAAAGAGACTATTCTGTACAATTGTCATTTTATAAACACAAATAATACAGAGCAAGGATCAATAAACCCCTGTCTCCCCTTCCTTTCACAAATATCCCCTCCACTATTGTGAAAACTGAACAAACCAAATTACTACAGAATGCTACATAGAAAAATCAAGCTAACAGAATACTTCAGTCACACATGGCAGGAACAGTGTTAGGGGAGAGCAACTAGGGCAACTGCCCCCTGGTCAGAGAGAGAGAGCTCTAAGCCAGCTGGAAGCTAAAGAAGCTTTACGGTCCCAGTTATGTCTAATATCAGCTCTAGCAGGATACATATTTCAAATCTGAAATATTCTAATCACAAAATATAAAATAAATTAATATTTTTCTACCTTTTGTTGTCTGGTTATTTTATTCTTCAAATCACTTTGGTCTCCTGAAGGTAAAATAGGCCCAAGAGGAGCTGGGGAGAAGATGCAGAGTCTGACACGGGTGCAATTTTTTTTATCACAGGAGCAAGACTTTTCACCGCTTTCACGGGGCAGTGAAAGGTCTTGTCCCCATTCCTGCAGTAAACCAGTTGCACATGTCCTGAAGTTCATCTCCCCATCGGTTAGAGGATGTAAACTTAAAACACACCATCAACATCTTCTCTCTTATCAAGCAGCCTTATGGGGCAAAGACCTGGAAAAACTAATTATACACGTAAATAGCTATGGTGAATTTAGGAAACACCTAAAAACATACCTGTTCTCGAAGTACCTAAGTAGCGGATCTGCACAATCTCTCCCATCACAATCTCTCCCATAACAACTGATCCCTTAAACTGTTAGCCACTAATCTCCAACTATGTAAGTTACACTCAATTTGTAGCATCTTTCTAATCATTGTAAACCGCATAGAACTTCACGGTCCTGCGGTATATAAACTGTTATTATTATTATTATTACTGCGGTAAACATGTCATTCTCTACTCCAGTATAAGGTGTAAGAGTAAACCAAAGTAATTCATGTAGAACAGGCTACTGGGCTTGATGAACCTTTGGTCTGACCCAGTAAGGCCTGTGCAAATGCAGGAAGGATTCAATAAAATGGTTGTTCTCTTACATCATAATTCTTGTGAATGAAGTCCTCCTTTCTGCCCCCCACATGCGCCTCTTCCCTCGTACCGCTTTAATTTTCCCAGTGTGAGCAGCATCATTAACTCGCTGACTGTGTCGGTGTTGGCTCTCTCTGACATCACTTCCGGGTCCCGTGCCCAGGAAGTGACATCAGAGGGAGAGCTGACACGATGCAGGCAGAAAGTTCGTGATACTGCTCATGCCGGGAAAATGAAAGAAGTACGGGGGAAGGGAAGGGTGTTTCATGCCTAATTGGACTGATGAAAGGGGGGACGTTGCCCCCTCCACTGGTGCTTCAATAAAGAAAATACTTGGGGTTGTGATTGATGAAAACTTTATCTATCATGAACATGTTAGCAACGTTGTCAAATCCTGCCTGTATAAATTGCGAATGATCCGTTCAATTTCCAAATTTCTAGAACCTAAATCTTTAAATATTCTATTACATTCACTGATAATAACAAAGCTTGACTATTGTAATGCATTATTAATTAACATTACACAAAAAGAAAAAAAACGGCTACAAATAATTCAAAACACTGCAGTTAAACTTTTATATAATGGTAAGAAGTATGACCATGTAACCCCTTATATGATCGAGTCGCACTGGCTCCCTATTACGCACCGCATAACATACAAAATTTTACTGCTAGTTTTCAAAACTTTATCCACAAACGAACCTTTATTCATAAATCGGATGCTTATTCCACACAATTTATCACGTTCGCTTCGTTCGTTAACACAAGGGTTACTGGCAATCCCTTCTTTAAAGGTGGTAGGTACCAGACGTCATGATATGTTTTCAATTGTGGCCCCCCAAACTTGGAACTCTTTGCCACAATATATAAAAAATGAAAAGGAACTCAGTCTTTTTAAAAATAAATTAAAAACTTTCCTTTTTAAAGATGCTTTTAATCTTTAATAGAAATACTTTGAGACACTCGGCCATAATACATTAACAATGAAAAGGAACTCAGTCTTTTTAAAAATTTCCCTTTTAAAGATGCTTTTAATCTTTAATAGAAATACTTTTTACTGTAGTTAAGTCATCCCTACCTTATGTTTCTCCCTTGAATGTTCCCTTTTTTCTTCTCGAAATATCTATTATGTAACTTTTCCCCTTTTATCATCATGTGTCTTTGTGTTTTGTCTGTTTATGAGTCTGTTTTTCATTTAGTATTTGAGATTACTAATATGTCTTTTAAAATATTTTATATTTGTCTTAAAATGTTTGTGTCAGTCAGTTCATGAGTTTATTTTTATATTGTACTTGATATTATTAATATGTTTTTTAAAATGCTCATGTATCTTATTACATTACAAAATTTTGGATGTATCTTATTGTATCTTATGTATATTGTATATTGGATGTATCTTATTACATTAGTAAATTTTGGATAAGCGATTCATCAAATGAATAAATAAACATAAACATCTGAGACAGAATGGGGACAGCATCTGTCAGACTCCTCGTGAGCCAGCTAGAGGCCAATCTAGTGCAATGGACTGGCCCATTCCCTCCGTGGGAAGTGATGAAGATGAAAATCATAATGGAATTCAAAAATGCATGGGATAAACACAAAGATGTCCTACATGGTGGGGGGTGCAGCCGCCTCAGTGCTGTCTTGGTGAAGGTGCTGGTGCCTATCTGCCCCCCACCCACCGTGAACCTCTCGAAAAGTTCACCAACGCAAGCAGCATCTTTCACCTGCTGCTCACACCGGCCTCGGCTCCCTTTTGATGTCACTTCTTCCCTATGCCACTGAAGAGAATGGCACTAAACTGATAAATTTCTCTGACTCCACCTCTGCCTTGATGTATTTCTATTTTTTTATTAGGATTTTATATACCGCCTATCAAGGTTATCTAAGCGGTTTTTACATTCAGGTACTCAAGCATTTTCCCTCTCTGTCCTGGTGGGCTCACAATCTATCTAACGTACCTGGGGCTCTGGAGGACTAAGTGACTTGCCCAGGGTCACAAGGAGCAGCACGGGGTTTGAACCCACAACCCCAGGGTGCTGAGGCTGTAGATCCAACCACTGCGCCACACACTCCTTCTAAAATACTTCCAGACAAATTTGATTAACCTTAACATGCTAATGTAATTTTGAAAGTCTTCTGTAATATTGCTGTCTGTATAAATAAAGTTATTATTATTATTTAGAAGGCATCTCCAAGAATAGGGAAAGAAAGCTAGTGCTGGGCAGACTTCTATGGTCTTTGGCCTAAGACTCTGATTGGCTAGATACCAAAGGCCACATCCCAGGATGCATTTCAGACGTCTGTCACAGCTCTAGGAAGATGCTTAGGGCCGCTTAAACTCACTCAAGGCTACTTCTAGGTGAAACCACACCCATGCCCAACCTATGTTCCTATGTGTCTCCCTAGACCCATGAAACCGCCTATAGTGTAGGCTACCTGCCTTGGATAGTTGTTTTTTTTAAAAACATGTATCCTGATTGGCTGATTAGACAGCAGCAGGACGCCTACCACTGCCTAAAATTTGCCCTGTTCTGTGTGCAGAGGAGATGGTGAGATTCTAGCAATAGACGCCAACATTATTGTGAGTCCCCACCTTATGTCGGGTTTTGAATAAACCCATGGGCTTGAATGTACCATCTAACTTCTCTGCCAGCTTCTCAGTTGCTAATTGCAGGACTTTGGTAATCTGACTTTAGCCTCTCGATGTTAATTTTTCAGGATGATACTTCATCATCGTCTCCTGGTCAGCAGCTCCCCTCCCAACATACAACCTTCTGGCACAACTTTAATCCAGGTGTATTTTAATGACAATAATGTTACTTCCTCCAGTTGTCTGTCTTACCCCAATCACAGATTCCCTGCGCAAGTATTTCAAGCTACTGAGCGGATGCTTCACTGTGGCTTCTAATCAAGACCTTTCTCACAGCCAGCCCCCACAAGCAGGCTCCCAGCACCTTCCTAAAACACTGACAGTACCCTGAATCCTCAATAAAATGTGCAGAGCTTTCATATGATCTCTTGGTTTCTTCTGGATATGAACTGCTATATAACCAGCCGAATGAATATGGAGACATGCTTAGGTACATCACTGAACTGGAAAAACATTGGGGGTGACGATTCTAAAAGAATATTGGAATATGAAGAGGTTATGAATACCTAGGGCACTCCAACTAATTACAAAGCTTGATGCAAGAAAAGCAGACATTATGGAAAATAAAGAGAATGTCATTGGTAACAGAAGTATCAGAGGCCTGTGATCGTTCTGTCCATCAAGTGGAGAAAACCAAGTACCAAACAATACAGTTGGAGCCTAAGGAAATGTGGCAGAATGATACTCGGTGTTAATATGGAGAGGTTTCCAGAACTGGCTTAGGAGAGAGGTATGAGCAGAATTTGAGAGATTGCCCATTGATGGGTACAGAGAGGTCTCACCTTATATATTTGAGGAAGGGATGGGTGGTGAAGGAGTGCAGGGCGGTGGCCCTAAACTATGAAGACATGGCAACCTCTTCAGTATGCAGCTGCTTTGCCTGAAATTTGATATTCCAGAAGTGTAAAGATAATGATAACACATGCTAAGCACTCCCCCCTGACCTTGAGTCTAATATAGCGAATGAGAGGAAATATTTTCACTTTAAGCAGATAGTAGGATGTCCCTATAACAAGAGAAGGGGTTATACTTTTAAAACCAATAGCAGGAAATATTTTTTCACTCAGAGAATAGTTAAGCTCTGGAACGCGTTGCCAAAGGTGGTAAGAGTGGATATTAAGAAAGGTTTGGACAAATTCCTGAAGGAAAAGTCCATAGTCTGTTGAGAAAGACAAGGGGGAAGCTACTGCTTGCCCTGGATTGGTAGCATGGAATATTGCTACTCCTTGGGTTTTGGCCAGGTACTAGTGACCTGGATTGGCCACTGTGAGTTCGGGCTACTGGGCTTGATGGACCATTGGTCTAACCCAGTATGGCTATTCTTATGTTCTTATCCATACAAGAGGAAAAGAGAAACTAAGTGCAGTGACATTGGTTTCCTTCCCATGCTATATGGGTAATCCCTTCTCAGTGTCAGGATCTGCTTGGGTTGACCTCACAATGGCACAGAGGATGGCCATCCAGCCTGAGGTACCTTCCCTGCTCTGTGACACAAAGCAGTCCAGTTGGTGCCTGACTGTCCAACATCTGACTGCTGCCATACCCCCTGCCAACTGCTTTCTGATTGTAAATTCCCAATGAGCACCACCTACAACCAATTATTGCTGCATGCCCTCATCAAGCACCTCACCATTTCATCACCAGCTCCCACCTGATGTCTGCTGTCCACCTCCACTGAGTCAGCTGCTACGTCTCCAATCAAAAAGGAAAGAATGTTCATTTTTGTTATTTATGGAGGTGAGTGATCAGCAGTAACCAAGGCAACTCCAAACGCTCAAAAAGGGCAGAACTGTTTGACACTGACAGGATAGAATGGGAGTAGGAGACTGGGTATCAGTAGTAATGGGCCTAAATTATATAAGAGGAGCTTTGTAATCCTCTAATGTGTGAGAAAATAGAGGAATCCTTCTCCTCAGAGGTAGCAACACATCTCTCTTCCATGGTTTGTGTGTCTTAGGGTTTGCCTAGGGACAGGGGATAGAATAGATGAGTCCAAACCCAGGCTTTGTATCTAAACTTTATGAATAGCCCTTTGCAAGCACCAGATCCTGTGGGGGAAGGAGGTATCATGGGAAAGATAAGAGAGTTACTGGACCATTGGGATGTGGAGGAAAGGGAAGGGGGCAGATAGAGATGCCAGACTATGGGAGGGGGGAAGGGAAGGAGAAAGATGTTAGACCACTGGATGGGGAATGGAGGAAAAAGAGAGAGATGCTAGACTAGGGAAAGGAAGGAGGAGGGAGAGATTCCATACTAAGGCAGGGGGAGGGGAAGGGAAAGACAGAGATGCCAGACCACAAAGGAAGGGAGGAGGGAAAGGAAGGAGGGGTGAAATATACCACACTGTGGGAAGGAGAGGATAAACATCTCAGACCATAGGAGAGGGAAAGAGGGGGAGGAGATGGTACACAGGGATGGAGGAGAAGGGGAGAGAGAGGGAGGACATGGTGCACAGAGATGGGAAGGATGGGGAAGGGAAGAGAGATGAAAGAAATGCTGTTTATGGATAGATGAGAATAGGAGAAAAGAAAGAGGGAGGAGAAGGCACACATGGATGGCAGGGAAGGGCAAAGAGAGGGAGGAGATAGTGCGCATGGATAGATGGGAAGGGAACAATGCTTGAGTACCTGAATAAATTCATGCACAAGGTTCTGAGCTCCCTTGGGAGAACAGTGTAGAAAATTGAATAAATAAATAAATACCTATACAGCATTATTTATTTTATTCTTTTGGTGCTCCTTTTACTAAACTGTGGTAAGCCCTTACCACAGCTTAAAAGAGCTTACCGCAAGGTGCACTCAGGCATGCCATGGGAAATCTGCAATCTGTGCATACGAACCGTGCGCTAACATTTTTAAAAAATTGTTTTGAGAAGAGGATGTAGCTACATCGCCACATGCTAAGTGATTCGCCCGTGAACCTTAACAGCTGTCAGTAAGGGCTTAGACACTCATTTTGAATAATGGCAAAGGGGGTGTGCTGCTGAACTAGAAATACCTGACGCTAATGCTGCTGTGGCAGCTCTTTTGAAAGCAGCATGAATTGAATGTGAAGACATGTTAAACGGTTACCAATGGAGGTGCGAATTCTGGGGTCTTGCACCTTCCTACCTACAACCTCACAAGACCAACCAGAAACCAAAACATCTTTTCATACCCAAAGATCTCAGGCTGCAAATAAAAAACCTTCAAGTTCCAAGCAGGCAGACAGCAATCCTGGCTGAATAACATCAATAAAACCAATCTGACTTACGGCGCATTCCGAAAACCAATTAAAACCGCTCAGTTTGACAAATTCATCTCCTAAACAGAAGCCTCTCCACTCCCCATCTTTCATGATGCAATTTAATATCCTCTTTCTATTTCTTATGTAACCCCCATTCTTGCCTCCTGTAATTCGCTGATTGTCCAGCCTGTTCGAATGTAAACCACCTAGAAGTTATTATTATTAAATGGGATCCAAAGATGGAAAGAGCACCATGATTGAGATAAGTTGCTTGTTCTATTAACGCTGGAGATTGAATCCTGTGTTTTAATATGAGAAAGTTTATGGAGAAGTTTGAGTATATGCATCATAAATATTTATTCAATACTGTATATGAAGGTAAGAAGATGATTTAACTTGGTGTAGATGTCTAGTGCAATCGGAAGAGCTGCAGCTAGTTCACCTCTATAGAAATTGGTGCTTCTCTGGAAAGAGGCTTTTCCTACCTTCTATGAAAAGTAAAGACATTAACCCCCCACCCTTGTACAAAACTGTAGCACAGTTTATAGTACCGGTTGAGGCGGTATTAGCTCCAACACTCATAGAATTCTGTGCTACAGTTTTGTAAAACGGGGAGGGGTAAATTTGAAAAAATAATTAACCCCCCTTTTACAAAACTGCGATAGCAGTTTTTAGCGCAGGCCAGTGTACTAAATGCTCAGCGCTGCTCCCAATGCTCATAGGAATTCTGAGTGTCGGGAGCAGCGCATTCAGTGTGCCGGCCTGTGCTAAAAAACACTATCGCAATTTTGAAAAGTGTGGGTGGGGGGGGGAGATAGGTAGAATATAGGTAATAGAACACAAGGGGTTTTTTCCTTGATTGGTATTTGATTATTGACCATACTATATATAGTATTTAGTTGAGTGTCATCACACACTAATAACAACATTATCATGTGGCCAATAACATGGGAAATGGATAAAGTCAGTCATCTTTGAGCTGCGGTAGAAATGGCCTTAGCCATGTGAGGTCAGCTTTCATATAAGAATTAATCTATCATCTCCCATTCCAATGAGGTCAAGGTAAGGGACAACATAAAAATATACTAACCTAGCACAAATGAAAACATAATCGCAATACAATTAAATAGGAAATAAAACAGGAAATCATCTTCAAAGAATACATAGCAAAATCTAAAAACCAACCAAAAATGTTTACATAAGCCATGTGATGTGATAACCTGCCACTAAGTGGATGTCCTAAACTAAACTAAACCTTAAGGGGCTCATAATCGAAACAGAAATACATCTAAAAACCAACCTAAATCGGCACTTAGATGATCAGTGAGACAAGTCATCCAAGTGCTGATAATTGAACCTGGTTTTAGACGTATTTAAAACTGACTTAGGCCTTCACAGTGCTGCAGTACACCCAGAGCTAAAAGGGGCATTTTAGGAGGAGTGGTGAGGGCGGGATTTGGGCAGGACATGGGCCGTCCTAGACTTAGTTGTACTGTATGTATAACCAAAAGTGTTACAACACTGCCTAGACAGAACTTGGACGTTGTGACTTAGGCCATCTAAAACCAGGTCTAAGTCACAAGAAGGTATCCAAAGTGACCAGATAACCACTGTAGGGACAAAGTACAGACCCCTACACACTCCCCCAATGATTACTCCCCCCACTGTCATAAAAATCATAATAACAACTTTACATATCTGCCTCCAGAACATCAGCACCTGGCAGCCTGGCACAGGAAAGTCTAGTAGAGCTGCACAGAGGTGGCTTAAGTGGTCTGGGGGTGGGCTAGTGAACCACGGAGAGGAGGACCCAGGCCCATCAGCCACTCTAACCTCTGCATGCATAGTGAAACATGAGAACCCCCCCAAAAAAACCCCAAACCCTTATGTACTGCCATATAAGTGGCACCTGCAGCCATAAGGGCTATTGGGGTGGTAGATAGGTGGGTCTAATCGGTTCTGGGGGGCTCACCATGACGTATAAGGTTGTTGTGGTGAGATGTGTATGTGGCACCCTTTTTGTGAAGTTCACAGCAGTGCCCTGTATGGTACCCCACTACACTGGTGCAATGTTTGTGTGTCCAGTTCATCACTTTGCTGACCCCACCCATGTCCAAAAGGTCTTTTTCTAAGTGTTTTTGACTTGGATGAAGTTTTGGATGAAAATGGGGTATAAAGAAGGACAACTTAGCGCTCTGGATGATCAGACGGCTGGACGTACAGTTAGACGATTTAAAAAAAAAAAAAATGTTGGACGTATTTTTTGAAAATGGACCTTTTCCTATATCTGACTTAGGCCCAAAACTGACTTAGACGTCTCTTTTGATTATGCCCCTCCACGCTTATAGAGCTCGGCACGGTTTACAGTTTTAAAGAAAGGAAAATATAATAAGAATTAATGATTATATAGAAAGCAGCGGAATTTACATTTTTGAAAATAGCTCCAGTAAACAGCCTTCTAAAAGTACCTTTAGAATCATTCTGAATGAAGTTAAAACCACCAAATGGTTGGAGGGGTTTTTTTTTGGCTGAGGAGGTCTTACACCAGGTGTAACATGTGACCCAATATTCATTAAAATCGCCTGTAGTACCTGAAGATGGGAGGTGGCTAATGTTATGCCGATTTTTAAAAAGGGTTCCATGGATGATGGGGAAAATTACAGACCACTGAGCCTGATTTCGGTGCTGAAAAAATAGTTGAAACTGTTATAACAAATAAACCTATGAAACACATAGACAAACATGGTTAGCATAGGTTCAGCCCAGAAAGGTCTTGCCTCACCCATTTGCTGCATTTCTTTGCAGGTGTGAATAAACAGGTGGATAAAGGAGAGATGGTTGATGTACTATATCTAGATTTTCAGAAAGTATCTGACACAGTTTAACACTCCCTATAAGCATTTCACATAAAAGGTGGAGAAAAAGCCTCAAAATTCAAATTAATAGCAGTCCACAATCAAGATAAACATTCAATACTGCTTCATTTCTTATCATAGGCAACAAACTCCCCCACCACTGAAATGAATTTATCAAAGGGTGAAAAAACCCATCACTCTGCACAGGAAAAGAAAAAACAAAACAGCTTTGGAAACATGGTCGAGAACAGGCCATAGATGAAAACGTCTGGCCAAGAAAATATTGGTGGCGCTCACTAGATGAACCTGGACATGGTTTGTGAAAGGTTTCTGAATTTCTGGATTTAGTTATTACTCTGGTTTTTCTTGAAAGACATTTAAATACCTATGTGGTATAAATGCACATGAAGAGAGTCTCTTTCAATTGAAAGGAAGCTCTGGAATTAGGAGGCACACGATGAAGGTGAAATGGGATAGTAACCTCATAAAATACTTTTTCACGGAAAGAGTAGTGAATGTGTGGAATGGCATCCCAGTGGAAGAGATGGAAACAAAAAATCTGCAGTCCATTCTCGTTATTCGCAGTAGTATGTTTACGAACCACAAAATTGTGAAGAACAAAACATAGTCTGTGGGAAAATAGGGTTAGGCTCCTGCATGACATACCTGTAAACGCAAAAAAAACCTTTTTTTGCTTTTTTTTAACAAGTGGCACAAAAAGGAGATTTGGTTGTGGATAGGTGAATTCACACGTCATGAATGCACGCATAACAAGAATGTACTGTATCTGAATTCAAGGAAGTTTGGGATAAGTACATTGGAGCTCTAAGGGAGGGGAAAGGATAGCAGATGGCATGGATATTCAGACTAGACAGGCCATAAGGTCTTTATAACATAACATGAACTTTTATTTGTATACCACTATACACTGTGAAGTTTGATGCGGTTAACAGGAGTTAACTGAAGAGATCATGCATAAGAGGTATGTATCCAATTACAAATAACATAGGAATACAAATGATAAATAACAAAGGTAAGGTCAGAGTTGAGAACAAAGGAAGTAGGGAATACAAGAACTCAAGGGTCTCAGTATGGGTACAGATACGGAGACCCAGTGCAGTTGTTTGTAGTAGGGCGTAACGTGGTCTATTTTTCATAGGCCAAAAATAAGGTGCGCCGCATTGTATTGAATCATCTGGAGTTTGTTGAAGTATTTCTTGGGGCATGAGATGTAAGAGGTTGCAGTAGTCTAGCATGCTGAGGATTTGGAAGGGAAGGGGGTCGAAGTAGAAGCAAATTGATCATGATTTCCAGAGTGCTGTAAAGCCTATTTGGACCACTGCAGCGATTTGGCTTTCCATGCTCAGCTTTCGGTCTAGGGTCACTCCTAGTATTTTGATTATGGGCTTTAATGGTAGGGTAGTACCCCTATATAAGAACATAAGAAGTTGCCTCCACTGGGTCAGACCGAGGTCCATCTCGCCCAGCGGTCCGCTCCCGCGGCGGCCCATCAGGTCCGCGACCTGTGAAGTGGTTTCTGACCACTTTTATAACCTACCTCAAGTTCTATCTGTACCCCTCTATCCCTTTATCCTCTAGGAACCTATCCAAACCCTCCTTGAACCCCTGTACAGAGTTCTGGCCTATCACATTCTCCGGAAGCGCGTTCCATGTGTCCACCACCCTCTGGGTAAAAAAGAACTTCCTAGTATTTGTTCTAAACCTTTCCCCTTTCAATTTCTCCGAGTGACCCCTAGTGCTTGTGGCTCCCCACAGTTTGAAAAATCTGTCCTTATTCACTTTCTCTATGCCCTTAAGGATTTTGAAGGTTTCTATCATGTCCCCTCTAAGTCTCCTCTTCTCCAGGGAGAACAGCCCCAGCATTTTTAACCTGTCAGCGTATGAAAAATTTTCCATACCATTTATTAGTTTAGTTGCCCTCCTCTGCACTCCCTCGAGTATCGCCATGTCCTTCTTGAGGTACGGTGACCAGTATGAACACAGTACTCCAGGTGCGGGCGCACCATTGCGCGATACAGCGGCATGATGACTTCCTTCGTCCTGGTTGTAATACCTTTTTTGATGATGCCCAGCATTCTGTTTGCTGATCATGATGTTTTCCTCATTGAGGTTTGAGGGGCTGGCGAGGAAGAACTTGGATTTTTTTGGGATTTAGTTTCAGTTTGTGACTTGTCATCCATTGTTTGGATAACCTCTTTGATTTGCCTGGATTCTTCAAGAGCAGAGTGGGTATGGGGAGGAGGACCGTGATGTTGTCATATGTTTATCTGCTTTTATTTTTCTCTGTTTCTATGTAAAGAGCAAAAAATAATACCAATTATAGCATTATGATTAGGGTTGACATTAGGAGTCACCATCCAAGAAAAGGATTTAGAGGTCATCATGGACAACTTGTAAAAATCTACTGCTCAGTGTGCTGTACATCAGTGTTTCTCAACTTCTTCAAGCCAAGTACCACCTAAGTCTAACAAATATCAACTGAGTATCCCGCTTAAGCTCCGCCCCAGACCCTACCCCCATAATAAAAGTACTAATTGTAATGCAATTTCTTCCATTCATTTTTCATATACACACAATATAATCTTATTAATACGTAATGGTAACCACAAAATAAAAAAACCCACAAAGCACACTGTACGCACAGGAAATGTTAATTATCATTTATATTTGGGTTGTTTTTTTAAGAGGTCAAGGCAGATGACTTTAACATATACAATGTCACCTCAGTAACAACTGTAGAAAAATAGACAAAATATAGTACAAAACATAGACAGCAGATATAAATTCTCAAAACACACATATCAATCACTAAATAGAAAATAAAATCATTTTTCCGCGATTTCATGAGTTTCTGGCTGCACTTCCTTCTGACTGTGCATCCAATATTTCTTTCTTTCTGCCTCCTGCACACTTTCTTTCCTCTGGACCTCATTCCCTTCCCCAACCAACATCTCTCTGTTCCTCTCTGCTCTACCCCTATTGTCAACAAGTCTCCCTCTCTTTCTCCCACTGTCCATCTCTCTTGAGAGATCCAGGCATCTCTCCCACTCCCTCTACTGCACATTCAACGTTTCTCCCTGTCTCATCTCCCATATCATGTGCAACATTTTTCTCCATGGCCCATCAGCCCCATGCCCACTTCTCCTTCTATCACCCCTCTCCAATACCATGCCATATCTCTCCTTCCATCTCTATGTTCAATATTCCTCCCCTTGCATCCCCTTCAATCTGTCCTTCTGTTCCCTCCACCACCATATCCAACATTTCTCCCTCTCATCCTTCTCTTCCCCATGCATCTCTACCTCTCTCCTCTCTCTATGCCCAATTTTCCTCTTTCTTCTTTTCCCCACGTGCCACCATCTCTTTCCCTCTCACTCACACACTCATGCCCAACAATTCTCCCTTTCTATTCCCTCCCTCCTATGTCCCACGTTAGTGCCCCCTTTCTCCCTCCCTTGTGTCCCATGTTCATGCCCCCTCCCATCCTTCTGTGTCGAGTTTGTGCCTCCTCCCTCTTCCTGCCTTCCAGTCTTTGTCACAAAATTGTACCCCTCCCATGTCACAATGCACTCCTTCCCTCCCCCTCTTTTCTCCCTTTGTCCCAGATCATGTCCCCTTAATTGTTAGAGCCACCCTCGCTCCTTCTGCCTTCAGCGGCACTTGTTGAGGGGACGCACAGGCAGTGGTTCACACGCTGCACATGGCTGACCCACAAGCCTTCCCTCTGACATCAGCTCTGACATCAGAGAGAAAGTTCTGTGTTAGCTACATGCAACATGTGAACCACTGCCTGCACGTCCCAACAAATGCCACTGGAAATGGATCCATCTGGTACTAACAGCTGGTCAGCTTGTTTTGCTTCTGCTTGGAAACAGCCAGATCTTCCAGCGCTCCGAGTACTGTTGGCTAGTGCAATACATACAAATGTCTAAACTGACTGCTCTCTGGAGGAATCAACTACATAGTTACTGCACCATTTGGGAGAGCTCTCAGATGGGCAATGCCATTGACTTTTGATTTCTAAGACCTCAATTGTTTAGTATTCTTTGATAATTCTGCACATGTCCTCTCACTGGGTAAGTGGGGATGGTGGTTTGGGGGTGATGGGGGGGGGGGGGGTTCAGCGGGTGTAAGAAAAATTGTTACCTTTAGCTTGTGCTGAAGAAACCGGGTGCCTCATGATTTAGTGTATTCTTTTCTGTTGGATTGTTTATTGTGGTTGATGGATGCTATTGTATTGCTTTTGAATGGCTCAATAAAAGTTAAATCCAACAAGTGCCACTGAAGGCAGTAACTAGGAACCCTCCCCCCTCGCTGACCCAGAAGGCTTTCCTCTGATTGGCAGGAAGGAGGGATCCCCGGCAGCGGTTTCAGTGGATGGGCGGGCAGGCAATATCCTCAGAGGCGGCCAGCGCCCCATACCCCCAACAAGCGGCTCCAAGGGTATGTGTACCGTGTGTTGAGAAACACTGCTTGATACCCCAAAAATAGCGGGAATATATTTATATAAATACTGGGTAGATCCAAATAATTGTACTGTACTCAAAAAGCAAAGATTCCACACTTCACTACTACACATGTGGCAATCAATATTAATATTAGTATTCAATACCTCAAGTGCTTAGACAGCCTCAAAATGCAGACCTCTTGGTCAATCACCGCACTTATGTGGTACTTATTTTTTTATATGCTACTCTCACTCTGGACTGTGAAGAAGAGCAGAAAGTGAGGAGAGATGCTTTTGATTAATACACCAACTACGGAGGTTCTCTGAAGCAGCTGCCCTGGCGAAACATGTCAGAACCCTGCAACATACTACTGGTTGAACTGTCTTTTCACTTTCATTTGATAAACTCAGTACTTACTTTATTCATTCAGCTTGAAATAATGTAACGAAGGCATAACATTGGGACTCAGATATCAGCCATACATTCAATTACCACTTTACTTCAATAACTCAAGTACAACTATAAAATTGTTGGCATAACATTGGCCGCAGCTTTATTTATATTAACCCATTAATTGCATAACAAACTGTAATAGCTGATAACAAATTTCAGCCTATATCAAATACAAACTTGAAATTATTGGATACTTACTGGAGCCATTCGGCAACGAAACTAACTCCAGTATACAATAAATTAATTTATAACATTTTATGTGACTTACGGTGCCGTCAAGCCACCTTAACTCATGGCGGTGTCGCCCACGAGTCCATATTTCAATTACTCCCATATCAAGTTTTTTAGTTCACACCTTCCACAATAAATGTTCAAATCTAGGCCACAAGCAGTGACAGAGACACTCTTGTCATTGCTCCCCCCTATAAACTGCGACCAATTAGCCAACTAAAAAACTCTCCAGTAAATCTTGAATCGTACTCAGGAAGATATTAACCCCAATAACCGATAAATGAACCCCATCAGGTCGGAATAAACCAGGACAGTCAACTGAAATGAGATCATGTAGTAAAACTAACCCACCCATCAGAGCAACAAATTTAGAAATATCTGCATTTACCCGCCTACGAAGGCGCTCCACAGCAGCTGGCTTCCTTGCTCCCTTCCAAAAACGCCTTGGCAAAATATGTGAACATACCAGGCGAGCCATGGGGAACAAACAAGCCACAGACAATAAATCTGCTTTCATCTGATGAATCAAGTGAACCCCTTTTATTGTACACAAATCATTTCCCCCTAAATGAATTACAATAAGGACTGGAGAAGAGAATCGCCTTGCTTGCATAAGGTTAGGCAATAACTGGTCCCAGCACATCCCACGAAGGGCTATCCAGCGAATTCGGATGCCATGTTCAACCAGTCCAAGATTAGCACCCCAGCTGGATTCCCGTGCATGTTTATGGGCCCAGAAAATGTGCGAATGTCCACACACCCAGACGCATATATCTGGAGGGAAATGACCTGAAAGAGAAACTGAGAAAAACAAAATTAAGAATAATCTATGCAGACTTACGTATATAACCTTTATACCTATTGGAAGTCCATCGTCACAAACGTTGAATCATAGCTGGTGAGGCTCCTGCAGCCGCCGCTGAAGAAGCAGCGCCAATTTGAAATGAATGTGTTCCATATAGACGAGGATCCCTACCTAATGCAGCCAATCCCCGTCTCAATATGGAGGCAAATTGATAACGTGTTAAAGGAGTCTCATTGGCATGCACCAACCAATAAACTCCCCCTCCAGGCCGAGCTCTATCATAAAGCCCAGCACAGCGAACAGGACACATTGGTAAGGAATTATCCGCATGTAAAACACACCATTTTCCTTTTCCTTCCTGATCCGTTTTTGATTGGCGAAAATAGAGCCGCAAAGAAGTGCGCTCTAGAATCACATCTTGCTGTCGCATACCAATCTCCCCTCGCGCATAGCGCGCAGGGGCCACCAATTCTCCTATCCGACAAGCTGCAAAAAATGCTATAGAAAAAGCCAGTTGAAACAGAAGTACTTCAAACCCTGAAGAACAAATCCTCTTTAGTCCTGCACACAGCTCAACCAACTGAGTATACAGAATTGGAAGACGAACCAGTCTAGGTCTATAGACAATGCCCGAACGAGCATAGCCCTTTAACAGCCTCTGAACCAAAAAGGATCGAGTTACATTCTTCCATCCCAAAAGCTGGGATACAAATGAAATACTGGCTATGGACTGAGAAATCATTGCAAAAGACCAACCCTGTCGAGCTCCAAACAGGATAAAATCAATTACAATTGATTCCGAAACAGGAAATACACCATCTTCTTGCTTGCGTTCGAAAAAACACAATAATCGCTTCCATCCAGCAGAATAAGACTTCCACTTATTAAGCGCTAATGATCGCCGTAGTAGTTCTCTACAGTCTGACGAAAGATGAGCTATAAATCCTCCCGCATCGGGGTAGAGGATACCTCCGCTGAGGGTGCTAAAGCTCTGAATCGGGACCACTGTAATCGAGAAAGAGCATCGGCAATTTCATTGACGACTCCAGGGACATGCTTGGCAGTTAACAGTACATTGATTCGCAGACAAGCTAAAACAATTAATCGTAGCAGTTCCACCAACAGTGGGCAATGAGCTGACTGACGATTAATTGCATGAATCACCGCAACATTGTCTGAGAATATTATCACTTTCCGATTAGCCAAACAGGCACCCCAAATCTCCAATGCCACCCATATAGGAAACAATTCTTGCAATGCAATATTCCCACAGAAACCTGCTGCCCGCCACCAGTCTGGCCACCTCTGGGCACACCAAGCCCCTCCAAAATAAACTCCAAAACCAATTGTCCCTGATGCATCTGTAAATAACCGCAAGTCCTGATTGGAGACTGGCGGCTGCTGCCAAATACAAACTCCATTAAAAGATATCAAAAAAGAATACCAGATCCTCAAATCAGCACGAACTGCCCTTGTCAATCTGACCTTAAAATGGGGGCGACGTAAACCCACTGTCAATGAAGCTAAACGCCGTGAAAATACACGCCCCATAGGTATGACTCTGGCTGCAAAGTTAAAATGACCCAACAATGATTGAAGCTCCTTCAAACTCAGTTTTTTCTTCTGGTAAGCTGACTCAATCATGTTCTTTAACTCCTCAATTTTTTGTAATGGAAGACGCGATTCCATCCGCACTGAATCGAGTTCAAAATATTAAAGAACTGGAAGGGCCTTCACATTTTTCCAAGGCCAAAGGAATTCCCAGTTCCCTTGCTACCACCTGAAAAGCAGACACCAAATCAGAACATTGTGAAGATGCCGGGGCTCCCGCAAAAAGGAAGTCATCCAGGTAATGAACAACGGAGTTCATCCCACTAACTTGCACTACCACCCAATGAATAAATGTGGCAAAAGCCTCAAAATATGAGCAAGAAATGGAACACCCCATTGGCATACATTTATCATAATAAAATTGTCCTTCAAACTTAAAACCCAACAAATGAAAGGAAGTTGGGTGTACCGGCAACAGCCGAAAAGCCGATTCGATGTCTGCTTTTGCCAATAAAGTCCCAACCCCCAATGCACAGACCAAGGCCACCACCTCATCAAATGATGCATATTACACACGACAAAATTGAGGATCAATAAAAGAATTTACACTACATCCAGATGGATAAGATAAATTATGGATGAGGCGATAGCTACCAGGTTCTTTTTTAGGAATAACCCCCAGAGGCGAGATAACAAAGTTGTCCAAAGGCGGCTCCCTAAAAGGTCCCGCAATTCGGCCTAAATTCAGCTCTTTGTGCAACTTTGTCCTAACAACCTCAATATTCTGCAAAACAGACTGAGCATTGGGTGATGGATGACATACCAAAGGCCCATCATAAGGAATGGGAAAACCCTCCCCAAAACCTATCCTTAACAGAAAAGCATCAGCCCTATTAGGATAAGCATCCAACCATAAGTTAAAGGCTGCTAATCTAATGGGGGAAGGAGCCTTGGTTACTCCCACTCCCAAAGGACAACCCGGATCCTCCAACCCTAGGATTCCTCCCTGCCAACCCCCCTTTTGTACACCGAAATGCGGAATGCCCTCCCCCGCATTGGCTGCATACATGTCGGAAACGGCAGTTGGGTCTACTACATCGCCCTGCATTAAAGGAAAAACAGGCAGTAGAGGCGGGCCCACCCCTAAAGGGTCCCCCTCCCCCAGAGTACCCTTCTGTTCCCATGCTGTTAGGCAATTGGGGTCTTCGAAACCCGCCAGCCAGTCCCGATCCATGAGGGAAACTGCCGCTCCTGAGGGGTTGGCCCCAAATCGAAAGGAACCCGATTTTCCCGGAGTCATTTCCGCCAACCATAAATCCACATCCCTAACTCCCCAACAATCTGCCTTATCCCGAGCCAAACTCCGGCAAAACTGTTCATCATAATTCAACCATGACCAGCCGCCATATGATCGATAGGCTCTCAAAATAAGATCAGAGTATCGTAGTAAATCAGGATAAAGCGCCGGCCTGGCCTCACCCAAAACACTAGCAAAAATGTGAAAACCTGACAACCAATTTAATATATTCTTAGATACTCGACCTGTTTTCTTTTTCCCCTCCTCTTTAGTCCCTTCTTTAACTTTTCCCCCATCTTGCTCACGAGCCATCAAAGCAAACAGATCAATAAATTTTCCACGTAAAATTCTCGCTTTCCATTTCGGTGAAATATAACAATCTAAGGGAACAATTGAACACAGCGTATGCCCTTTACGGGATACCCCAGGAGCACTACTCACACCTGGATTCACCCCCATCGGAGGGGCCTGTCCAATCACCCCTTCATCCTCGGAAGAAGAGGATGAGGATGATGCAGAGGAATCCCAGGAATCCGAAGACTCCCAAACACCCACTGGATCCACACCGACCCCTCGCCTCCTACCTTTTTCTTTATCCATACGTTTAACAACATGTCGTAACCTTTTTAAAAAATTTTTATCTTTCAAAGAGTGACTTAACTGACGTTGCTTAGATCGCTTACCACTCCTCAATCCACCCTGTTCCAAACCAGGGACTACTTCCTCACCCTCACTAACATTTCCCAACGCCGATAGCAGAGCAGTAACCAACTCACCAGAAGTATTGGGTTGAGCTGACGCACTGGTCCCAGGAAGTTCAGACACCGTCTGCAAGATATCTTCCCCATCCGTACAGCCAGGCACCGCCGTCACCTGTTGGTGAGATCTGGAAGAGACACCCCCATGCAGCACAGGAGCTATCCTACCCGACTGCACTGATCCCGAAGCCGCAGCGCCCGAACATTGCTTAGCCGACCCTTTATGGCTGCGACTAGCAGCCGACTTCGACCCCTCAGATGCCCGAGCCGCCTGTGTACTTTTTACCTTGCTAGTGCCTGCTCTGGACCCAGAAGTAGGTTTAGAAGCCCTAGTTGTCTGACTCACCTTCCCAGCCCCTTTTCCTCCTGAACCAGCAGCTGGTTTCTTGGGATTCCCCATTAATAAACGTAACCCGTCCTTTTCCAACCTCACAACGCCCCCACCAAATTATAACACAACTATACAATAAAGAATTTTAAAGAATATTAATTAAGGTCAAAGGCAAGCAATACAGCTATAACCCTATAACCAAGCAAACACCTGAACACACAGAATATAAATGTTGTCAAGTAAACTATATGTTACCACTCAGTCCCAACAAATCCCCATAACATCCATACAATCCCCACTAAACTGCATGGGCTGTGCTGTTAATTTTTTTTTTTTTTGCAAAGTAACAGACTTCCCAGCCCAAATACAGCCTGAAGCTCCCCACTCTAAGGAAATATCCTATCAAGACTTCTAGTCACCGCCCCTTCTTCAACCAGCCTTAAATAACCAAACAGCCCCCCAACCTGATAATGTCCTACAGCTCCTGCCAGTCCCCACTCAAGCCCCCCCCCCTACCGAAGAACACTACCAGGACGTGCACTCACTCGTTTTTGTTGGGGTTTTTTTTTATCAGCAAGTCACCTCCGTAGCCACTGCTCAGCCGAATAAATTACCTCTCGTAGTGGCGCTATTGCACACGCCACCGCTAACACCAGGGAGTCCGCTGTCAGCTGCGAGGCCCTCCACCGATAATTCCGGCCCCCCGAGAGCCGCATCACTCCCACCGCCGAGCCGTCTGCAACTGGACTCCACCAACCCACTTCAAAGGTTCCCCTGAACCCAAAAAATGCTGCAAACTGTCAAATTAGAACAAAACTAAACTAAACTCCGCTCCCTGCTCCCGACCTCCTCTTTCCCTATTCTTTCACAACTTTTCTTCCCGCCCGACAATTATCAAGTTTATCAAGTTTATTAACACAATTTGATAAATCGCCTATTATAATCACTAAGCGATGTACATAACAAAAAATATATCAAGTGCAAAGGGGTTGACATTTTAACATAAGAACATTTAACTTGAACAAACATACAGTGGGAAGGAAAAGATAAAAGTTACAATTTTTGTTTGGGGTAGAATAAGGAAATAACAGTAGGTAAGGGAAGTAATAACCTCAGCAATATTAAATTTATTATACTTTAAACATTAAAAGCATCTCTAAATAAATAAGATTTTAAAAGTTTTTTAAATATTAAAATATCTTTTTCGTTACGAATGTATTGGGGAAGGGCGTTCCACCATAGGGGACCAGTCACCGAAAAGATGTCGGCCCTTCTAGTACCGATGATTTTTAGGGAAGGAACTGAAAGAAGATTCTGGTTGGAAGAGCGAAGTGAACGTTGTGTGTTATAAGGTATCAAGAGTCTGGAAATGAATTGAGGTTCGCCGCATGCTAAAGTTTTAAAGATAAGTATTATTATTTTAAATGTGATTCTATGGCTAATAGGTAACCAATGAGAGTCTATTAACAACGGGGAAACATGATCATATTTCTTTGCATTGTATATTAATTTTATTGAAGTATTTTGAATCAATTGTAATCTCCTTTTTTCTTTTAATGATATGTTGAGAAAGAGAGAATTGCAGTAATCGAGTTTCGATATTACTAATGAATGAATTAGTATTGTGATAGATTTAGGGGTCAGAAATTTGGATATTGATCTAATACGGCGTAATTCACTACCAAAACCCCCCTCCCCTATCCAACCTCTCTAATCCCGCCCTAATTCTTCCCTCAGCCAATCAACCAGCTTAAAATTTCTAATCTCCTCCCTCTTCTTATCCCTCCCCAATCCTAACCTTTCCTACCTCAGCTTCCAGCCTTCTTGTCCCTCCTCCCGGCTGTACTTCGCCCAATGTTATCAGCCCCCCAGCCAAACCTGGGTGGCTCCCTTAATAGGAATTTAGGCAGAGTGAGAGTCGCATATAAAAAATAAATACCACATAAGTGCGGTGATTGACCAAGAGGTCTGCATTTTGGGGCTGTCTGAGCACTTTGGGTATTGAATACTAATATTAATATTGATTGCCACATGTGTAGTAGTGAAGTGGGGGGATCTTTTGCTTTTTGAGAAACACTGCTGTACATATTAGGAAAAAACTGGAGACCAAAATAAAGGATATCACAATGTTTCTGTATCAATCCCATGTGTAACCTCACCTCAAGGATTGTGAGCAAGCTTGGTTCCTGCTCTGAAAAAAGATGTAGCAGAATTAGAAAAAGTTGAAAGAAGGGTGACCAAAATTAAGAGGATGAAATGACTCAAGTGAGGAATATCTAAAGAGGTTAATGCTCTTCAGCTTAGTGCAGATCTGGCAGGGCTATAGAGATAAGTAGTAGGAGAAGAGGGAGATAGGATAGAGGTCGATAAACGCAAATCAGACTATGTAAAACACTATGACATCACTAAATAGTGCATTTTGAAACCGAAAAATGAAGGCAGATAAAGACCATGTGGTCTATCCAGTCTGCTCAGCCATACCCTCTCCCTTAGAGATTCAATGTACTTGTCAAAGGCCTTCTTGAATTCAGATACAGTTTTCATCACCACCTTCACAGGGAACACTCCAAATTCACAAGTATTTCCTTGGATATCTCATTTCACCTTCATCTTCTGCCCCCTTATTCCAGAGCTTCTTTTCAAATGAAAGAGATTCACTTCCTGTGCATTTATACCACTTAGGTATTTAAACGTATCTCAAAAATCAAAATTGCAATAACAAAATATAAATTCAATAAACTACAAAACTGTTATTAGCCTATAATCAGTGGAGAAAAAGCCTCAACTTCTCAACAATATACGGACGGCAACCCAATGAGTTTGTAAGCCAGTCCTGCTCTGTATCATAGGCAAAAAAACTCCATACTTTTCAAAATGTAATTTTTCAAAACGGGACCAAAGCCACCACTGTGCACAGGGAGCCCAGAGAAAGAACAATAACACAGTCCACTTATCTTCATCAATGTCACCAAGCATAGCGAGTAGATCTTCCTGCTATAGCACTTCTCACATTGGAAGAAGACAAGGAACTGGATGATACCAACAAGGCTCTTGTTTCGTCACTCAATGGCTGCATCAGGGCAATCACATTCTCTCCCGCTCCGTCACTCGGCTCAGAATGGCGCTAGGCTTTATACTTCCGGTTTCATGACGTCAAAATCAATAAACTTTATTCATTGGGACACTCATACAAAATCTCACAACTAGTAGAAGGCGCACCATTCTATGTTCTGGTTAAGGCCATTTCGCCAAATGGTTTTCAAAAAGAAAATGGACCACTGTTCACTTTGATATAATAGTCTCTTCATGTCACCACAACGAGTTGTGAAAGGAATATGATCTAATACAAATCACTTAAACTCATCAAAAGAATGATTTTTTTCAGCACAATGTCGTGTGAGAACATCCACCTGTCTTTTATGTGTGATGTTAGAGCGGTGTTCAAACAGTCTTGTTTTATGACTACGTACGGTGTGTCCTATGTAGCACAGATCACAAGGACAGAGTATTGCATAAACTACTCCAATGGATTCACAAGTGACTAGATGAATCATCCTTATAGGCTTTCTTCCAGGATCTCCCTCACTTAATAGAGAACAAGCAGTGCACTGAAAAAGTCCAACCCTCCCTCTTTCCTTCTTTGACCAGACATCTGCAGGACATAACAGATCTTTTAGATTTCTGTTCCGTGAAAATGCTATCTTACAGTCCAATTCTTTACAATTTTGCATAGTTTGCAACATAGGCCACAAAGATTTAATTTTTCTCCCCAAACGTTGTGATATACACAAATAGTGTAAAACACATGCTATCGAATCATTATTGTCATTCTTTGGTCTATATTGTAGCAGTTGTTCCCGAGCACTAAACCTCGCCCTTTTATAGGCTTTAGAAATAACAGACTTTGGGTATCCCCGCTGTTCATATTTGCCTTGTAACAATTGTGCATTATTCACAAAATCCTCAGTAGAGTGACATATTCTTCTATGATGAAAAAATTGTGACACAGGCAAATTGTTCTTCAGCATGATAGCATGCATAAGAACATAAGAGTTGCCTCAACTGGGTCAGACCAGAGGTCCATCGCGCCCAGCAGTCCGCACCCGCAGCGGTCCATCAGGTCCAAGACCTGTAAGATGTTCCTTGTCTAGGCCCTTTAATCCCCTTTATTCTTCTATCAATACTCTTTCTATAACCTATCTCTTCCTCTATCTGTATCCCTCAATCCCCCTATCCTTCAGGAATTTATCCAATCCTTCTTTGAAACCCCTAGTATACTCTGCCCTATCACAACCTCCGGGAGCACGTTCCATGTGTCCACCACCCTCTAAGTGAAAAACAACTTCCTAGCATTGGTTCTAAACCTGTCCCCTTTCAGTTTCTCCGAGTGCCCCCTTGTACTTGTGGTTCCCCATAGTCTGAAGAATCTGTCCCTTTCTACCTTCTCTATGCCTTTCATGATTTTGTAAGTTTCTATAGTCTCCTCTGAGTCTCCGCTTTTCCAGGGAGAAGAGCCCTAGCTTTTCCAACCTGTCAGCGTATGAAAAGTTTTCCATACCTTTTATCATTTTTGTTGCTCTTCTCTGGACCATTTCAAGTATCGCCATGTCCTTCTTTAGGTACGGTGACCAATACTGTACACAGTACTCCAGATGCGGGCGCACCATCGCACGATACAGCGGCATGATTACTTCCTTCATCCTGGTTGTAATACCCTTCTTAATAATACCCAACATTCTGTTTGCTTTCTTTGAGGCTGCTGCACATTGTGCCGATGATTTCATTGTTGTATCCACCAGCACACCCAAGTCTTTTTCAAGGTTACTTTCCCCTAGCACTGATCCCCCCCCATTTTGTAGCTGAACATCGGGTTCTTTTTCCCTATATGCATGACCTTGCATTTCTCTATATTAAAGTGCATTTGCCATTTATCTGCCCACTCTTCCAGTTTGTTTAGGTCCATTTGCAGGTCTTCACATTCTTCTGCGGTTCTAACCCTGCTGCAGAGTTTGGTGTCATCCGCAAATTTTATAACGTCACACTTCGTTCCCGTTTCTAGGTCATTTATAAATATATTGAACAGCAGCGTTCCTAGCACTGACCCCTGCGGAACACCGCTTGTGACCCTTTGCCAGTCCGAATATTTGCCCTTCATCCCAACCTTCTGCTTTCTGCCTGCTAACCAGTGTTTAATCCATCTGTATACATCCCCTTCCACCCCGTGGTTCCACAGTTTCCAAGTAGCCGCTCATGGGGTACCTTGTCAAAGGCTTTTTGGAAGTCGAGGTAAATGATGTCTATTGATTCCCCTTTGTCCATCTGGCTGTTTACCCCTTCAAAGAAGTACAATAAGTTTGTTTGACATGATTTTCCCTTGCAGAAGCCTTGCTGGCTCGCTTTCAGTTGTCCATTTTTTTCTATGTGCTCACAGATGCTGTCCTTTATCAATGCTTCCATCATCTTGCCCGGAACCGAAGTCAAGCTTACCGGCCTGTAGTTCCCCAGGTCCCCCCTCAATCCCTTTTTAAAGATAGGTGTGACATTTGCTATTTTCCAGTCCTCCGGGATCTCCCCAGTTTTCAAGGATAGGTTACAAATTTGTCGGAGTGTTTCCGCTATTTCGTTTCTTAGTTCTTATAGTACCCTTGGGTGGATTCCGTCCGGGCCCGGCGATTTGTCGCTTTTTAATCTATCTGTTGGAGGACATCCTCCTGGCTTACCTCTAATTGCTCCAGTTTTTCATCTTGATCCCCACTTATGATCTCCTCGGGTTCTGGTACATTGGATGTGTCCTCGCTCGTGAAGACCGACGAGAAGAACTTGTTTAACCTATCAGCTAATCTAATCTAATCTAATCCTTAGGTTTGTATACCGCATCATCTCCACGTTCGTAGAGCTCGACGCGGTTTACAGTAGAAGAAATAGGAAGGAACTACAACAGAGGGTTAGAGGTAGAGCTTCAGGGATGAGGCTAACAGCCACATAGCGCGTGATCCTCCGCGGGTTTGATAGAATAGGTAACTGGCTCCTTAAAAGGAGCTGTACAGCCCTTCCTGTCTGGTCGGGGGGCCCGTCTAGCTTGTGCCATGAGAAAATGGTGACAGGAGAAACCAGCGTGATAAGCATGGAAATCTGAAGTCCAGGCCCCCTCAGAAATAGAGAAAGAGAGTCCTTTACCACACCCTTTCTATCTCCATCATCGAACGGTCCCACTTCCTCCCTTGCCGGTTGCTTCCCTTTCACATATCTGAAGAATGCTTTGAAGTTTCTTGCTTCCCCAGCCAGCCCCTCTTCGTATTCTCTTTTTGCTTTCCTAACCACTCGGTGACATTCTTTTTGATGTTTTTTGTGTTCCTTCTGGTTTTCCTCGGTTTGGTCCTTTTTCCATTTTCGGAACAATTTTTTCTTGTCACCTATCGCCTTCTTCACTTCATTTGTCATCCATACCGGGTTGTTTGTTCGATTTTTTTTGCACCCTTTCCTAAACCTGGGGATATACAGGTTTTGTGCTTCTTGGACCGTGTCCTTGAGTAGGGACCAAGCTTTCTCTACGGTCTCCATCTTTCTTGAGCTGCTTCTGAGTTTCTTTCCCACCATTGCTCTCATAGCATCGTAGTCTCCTTTCTTGAAGTTGAGCGTTGTCGCTGTGGTTCTCTTCACCTTTGATGTTTCTACTTCAAATTTGTACTGGATCATGTTGTGATCGCTGTTTCCTTCCTTTGCAGGTCCCCCTAGCCCATTGAGGATTAGGTCGAGAGTGGCATCCCCTTGCATTGGTTCCTTGACTAGCTGTTCCATGAATCAGTCCCTTACAGCCTCTAGAAATTCTGTTTCCCTCATGCAGTTGGAGTTTCCAATGCTCCAGTCTATCCCAGGGTAGTTAAAATCACCCATCACCATCACACTTCCGCTTTTGCATTCCCGCCTCAACTCTGCTTCCAGTTCTTTGTCGTTTGCTTCTGTTTGTCCAGGTGGGCAATAGTACAGTCCCAATTTTATGTCAGCTCCATTTCTTCCTGCTAATTTAACCCATAGTGATTCCAATCCTTCCGCCCTTGCTGCTGTATCTATTCTGGCCGAGTGAATGGAGTCCTTTATATATAGTGCTAGTCCTCCACCCTTCTTGTAAGTCCTGTCTCTCCTATAGAGTTTGTACCCTGGCAGACTACGTCCCATTTGTTGTCCTCAGTCCACCATGTTTCTGTGATTTCAATAATGTCTATGTCCTCTTTTTTGGCCGCGACTTCTAGTTCTCCCATTTTGGTCCTTAGACTCCTTGCATTTGCGTATAAGCAATTTAAGTCCCGGTTTTTCCCTTTCCCTGCTGTTGTACCTTGTGATTTTTTCCTCTTGCCGTCCCCCTCACGGATTGCCAGCCCCTGAATTCCGTTTTGCTCATCCTCTTCCTGTGGTGTGTCTTCTTCGTCCTCAGCCTGTTTCCTCATTTCCACCTGTTCTTCTAGCTCCTGGTGTTCGCTCTTCTTTTTGTTCTCTAGTTTCACTTGGTCTTTGGACCCCTGTAGTTCGTCTTTTGTTTCTTCCCAGCATTTTTCCCATTTAGTATCTTCATTTGATACTCTTGTCCGAAGTATTGATGGGAGGTCGACTGTCGGCTTTCCCCTTCTTCTTAGTTTAAAGCCTTCTCTATTTCCCTCTTGACGTTATTTGCCAGCAGTCTCAATCGACGCAGGAGCATTTAGAAAGTTTTTTTCAATACTTAAACAGTTGCCACCCCTCAATTAAGTTTGAAATGAAATATGACAAGGTTGAAATAACGTTCTTGGACGTAAAGATTATACAGGATAATGGCAGATTTTTAACATCTATTTTTATGAAGCCTTCAGATAGGAACACACTGTTGCCCAATGGCCTTAACGAGAAAGTAGAATGGTGCGCCTTCGACTAGTTGTGAGTGTCACAATGATTAAAGTTTATTGTTACCAGTTGTGAGGTTTTGAATGAGTGTCCCAATGAATAAAGTTTATTGATTTTGACGTCATGAAACCGGAAGTATAAAGCCTAGCGCCATTCTGAGCTGAGTGTGGACGGAGCGGGAGAGAATGTGATTGCCCTGACACAGCCATTGAGTGGCGAAACAAGAGCCTTGTCTTCTTCCAGTGTGAGAAGTGCTATAGCAGGAAGATCTACTCGCTATGCTTGGTGACATCGATGAAGATAAGTGGACTGTTTTTTTGTTCTTTTTCTGGGCTCCCTGTGCACAGTGGTGGCTTTGTTCCCGTTTTGAAAAATTACATTTTGAAAAGTGTGGCGTTTTTTTGCCTATGATACAGAGCAGGACTGGCTTACAAATTCATTGGATTGCCATCCGTATATTGTTGAGAAGTTGAGGCTTTTTCTCCACTGATTATATTAAATGGTTTTTCATGGGGTATTTCCACCACTAGGCTAATAACAGTTTTGTAGTTTATTGAATTTAAACGTATCTATCATATCCCCCCTCTCCCACCTTTAATCCAAAGTATACACACTGAGATCTTTAAATCTGTCCTCATATGCTTATGATGAAGACAACTATTTGTTGTTCCAGTTTCCAGATCATTTGTAAATATGTTAAATAGCACTGGTCCCAGTACAGTTCCCTGCGACACTCCACTATTCACCTTTCTCCATTGAGAAAAATGGCCATTTAGTCTTACCCTGTGCTTCTGGCCAATAGCCAGTTCCTAATTCACAACAGAACATTGTCTCTTGTCCCATTACTTTGTAACCCTGGTGTGCTGCAAGGACATAGGCGTAACCATGACAGCATCCAGCAAAAAGCATCCAAAGTGCAAGAAATAATGCAACTGTATCCTGGATGCCACCGTGTGGCAGATCAATTGTCTCCAGGTGATCTTTGGCAGATGTTTTATCTTGGATACTCTTCACAACCGCCACAACCACACTGTTTCTCTACAAGACACTAAAACCTGCTCAACTCCTGTCCTGAGGCAGGCAGCACCCTCACCAAAACATGGCCCCGCATCAGGTCCCTTCAAAGTCCGTGTCCCATGAACAAATTAAGCTGGTATCTCACCAATCCAAACAAGGCCTCCATCTCCACACACTGTAAACTCCCATCCATTATCATCTCTGCAATGTTCAATCTTTGTACAATGAATGATTAACTGCTATAAAATTGCCCTGTGACAAGGGCTTGAAGGTTCCAGGTTTTGAGGAAGACTATACTGTAAGTAGAACCGAGTTCTTCACTGATGCATGAGGCCTGGATTCTGCTTTTCAAGAGCAGAATTGTGTGACAGGAGGCCTGGGTCTATTCCATGTGTCCCTCTGGCTATACAGCAGAAGTCTTAGATATCCCCGCCTGAAGCACCACTCGTAATCTGGAGAAGGACAAGTAGAAATGAGTTGTTCTCTTATAGTAATATTCATAGGCTAGTCAAAGAACTGCCTGGATTATAGCCAACTACAGTGTTTTTCTGCCTCTGCATGATATTCAAAGAAGTGAAAACAAAATCACAGGAAGGCTGCATTTAGGGGGTAATTCTGTAATGAAGTGCTAGTTTCAAATGGCAGAAAGGTCCATAAATTGTGGCAATGTAGCTTTTACATGTGTAAATGGTCTCTTATAGGGGGAAAGTGTGGCACAGTGGTTAAAGCAACAGCCTCAGCACCCATACTGCTCCTTAATCCCTCCCCATTGCCCCAGTTACATTAGATAGATTATGAGCTTGCCAGGACAAACAGGGAAAAATGCTTGTAAACCGTTCTGAGCTCCCCTGCGAGAATGGTATAGAAAATTGAATAAATACCAACCAGTATAAAAGTATGCCTCATGATTTCATGGCATGTACATTGCTGGTGGGTAGAGAGCAACGGAAACCAAATCTGGTTGAAATTGGCCACGATTTCAACCCAAACTGAAACTGTCCCAGCCCTCTCCCTTCCTCTACCTCCCCCCATAGAAGGAGCCCCTACCACACAGTCAGTGGTCCATACGGAGCAGCAACAACCCCCCAAGTCAGTCCTGCCCAGGCCAGTTCCACTGATAAAATGACTGCTGGGACCTCCCATAGTGTGCCCTCACCTGGAGTACTGCGTCCAGCACTGGTCGCCATACATGATGAAGGACAAGGTACTACTCGAAAGGGTCCAGAGAAGAGCGTCTAAAATGGTTAAGAGGCTGGAGGAGTTGTCGTACAGTGAGAGATTGGAGAAACTGGGCCTCTTCTCCCTTGAAAAGAGGAGACTGAGAGGGGACATGATCGAAACATTCAAGATAATGAAGGGAATAGACTTAGCAGATAAAGACAGATTGTTCACCCTCTCCAAGGTAAGGAAAACGAGAGGGCAATCTCTAAGGGGACAGATTCTGTACAAACGTAAGGAAGTGGAGGAAGGAACATCTAGTGAGATCATCAAGTTTGCAGACGATACAAAACTATGCCGGGCAATCAGATCGCAGGAGGATAGAGAGGAACTCCAGAGCGACTTGTGTCGGTTAGAAACATGGGCGGAGAAATGGCAGATGAAGTTCAATGTGGAGAAATGCAAGGTAATGCATTTAGGCAATAAGAATAAGGAATACGAGTATACAATGTCAGGTGCAACTCTGGGGAAGAGTGAACAAGAAAAGGACCTGGGTGTACTGATAGATAGGACCCTGAAGCCGTCGGCACAATGCGCGGCAGCGGCAAAGAAGGCAAATAGAATGTTGGGCATGATAAAGAAAGGAATCTCGAGTAGATCGGAGAAAGTTATAATGCCGCTTTATAGGGCAATGGTCAGACCACACTTGGAATACTGTGTCCAACATTGGTCCCCCTACCTAAAGAAGGATATAAAACTGCTGGAGAGGGTGCAGAGACGAGCAACAAAACTGGTGAAGGGTATGGAGAAACTGGAATACGAGGATAGACTTATAACACTAGGATTGTTCTCCCTTGAGAAAAGGAGACTGCGTGGGGATATGATCGAGACCTTCAAAATACTGAAAGGAATCGACAAAATAGAGCAGAGAAGATTATTTACATTGTCCAATTTGACACGGACTAGAGGACATGAAATGAAGCTAAGGGGGGACAGGTTCAGGACTAATGCCAGGAAGTTCTGCTTCACTCAGAGAGTGGTTGACGCCTGGAATGCCCTCCCAGAGGAGATTATTGCGGAATCGACCGTCCTAGGCTTCAAGAGCAAAATAGATGCATATCTCCTTAAGAGAGACATATAAAGATATAATAATAATAATAATAACTTTATTCTTATATACCGCCAACAATCTTGCGACTTCTAGGCGGTTTACAATAACGAGAAACTGTACATACAGCGAATTACAGAGTATAACAGTGTACATCTGATGATAAGAACATTAAAGATAATAACTACAGTTCGTATGCTGCAGGGCCGTGATGTGCCATGCGGCTTACGAAGGATTAGAGAAATTTCATAAATAGAATGGGGTATTCATAGTTAGTGATTAGGGGTTAACAGTTTACAAGTTACGAGGGGGCCTGTTGTTTTGGTTCGTTACCTAGGTGTTTCGAGAACAGGTAAGTTTTTAGGTGTTTCCTAAATTCTCCATAGTTGTTTGTGTGTGTAATTAGTTTTTCTAAGTCTTTGCCCCATAAGGTTGCTTGATACGATAAGAGTTGTTGATGGTATCTTTTATATTTGCATCCTCTGGCTGGTGGGGAGACGAACTTTAGGTGTGTACTTCTCTCATGTCTGTTGGTTGGGAATGAGAAGAGGTCTGTTATGTATTTAGGGGCTTGACCATGTAGTACCTTGAAGCAGAGACATCCTAGCTTGAACTTCGTGCGTGCCTCCATTGGCAGCCAGTGCAGGAGTCGGTAGGAAGGGTTATGTGATCGGACTTCTTTTATTGAGGGTACGGTGAGGTCTACTGTTACTTGTGATTATTTTAATATGATTTACTCTTTCTTCCTGTTGGTTAATTAGGAGCCTAGTGGGTGTGTCCGGGTCGAGAACGGGGATAAGCTTTGGATAGAGTGATATAACGTGTTTAACGTTATTGCTTAATAAATAAATCAATAGGATTAATAGGAGCTTCATGTTTGCTGGTTTTTGTGATTCCTTCCAGTAGTGATTGTTGAGGGAGCTGGCAAAGAGGTAGGATTTAGCTGGTTGTTTCTGACTTGGAGGTCAACTGGTGTTCCGGTGGAGCTATCTTTGGGCGTAGGTGTTCCACGTAGGTGTTCCACGCAGGTGCTCCACGAAGGACGCTGGGCCCTTTTGAGAATGTAATGTCCTCCGGCTGGATCGGGGGGGGGCGGAACAGGGCTCCCACGCCGGTCCCGATCTGGCTGGCGTCTGTTTGGTGCGGGCGCTGGGCCCTTTTGAGAATGTAATGTCCTCCGGCTGGATCGGGGGGGGGGCGGAGCAGGGCTCCCACGCCGGTCCCGATCTGGCTGGCGTCTGTTTGGTGCGGGCGCTGGGCCCTTTTGAGAATGTAATGTCCTCCGGCTGGATCGGGGGGGGCGGAGCAGGGCTCCCACGCCGGTCCCGATCTGGCTGGCGTCTGTTTGGTGCGGGCGCTGGGCCCTTTTGAGAATGTAATGTCCTCCGGCTGGATCGGGGGGGCGGAGCAGGGCTCCCACGCCGGTCCCGATCTGGCTGGCGTATGTTTGGTGCGGGCGCTGGGCCCTTTTGAGAATGTAATGTCCTCCGGCTGGATCGGGGGGGGGCGGAGCAGGGCTCCCACGCCGGTCCCGATCTGGCTGGCGTCTGTTTGGTGCGGGCGCTGGGCCCTTTTGAGAATGTAATGTCCTCCGGCTGGATCGGGGGGGGGGCGGAGCAGGGCTCCCACGCCGGTCCCGATCTGGCTGGCGTCTGTTTGGTGCGGGCACTGGGCCCTTTTGAGAATGTAATGTCCTCCGGCTGGATCGGGGGGGGCGGAGCAGGGCTCCCACGCCGGTCCCGATCTGGCTGGCGTCTGTTTGGTGCGGGCGCTGGGCCCTTTTGAGAATGTAATGTCCTCCGGCTGGATCGGGGGGGCGGAGCAGGGCTCCCACGCCGGTCCCGATCTGGCTGGCGTCTGTTTGGTGCGGGCACTGGGCCCTTTTGAGAATGTAATGTCCTCCGGCTGGATCGGGGGGGCGGAGCAGGGCTCCCACGCCGGTCCCGATCTGGCTGGCGTCTGTTTGGTGCAGGCGCTGGGCCCTTTTGAGAGTGTAATGGTGGACTATAAATTTGAGAGTGTAATGGTGGACTATAAATTACACCAGGTGTACACCTGGCAGGGCCTCCGCGTGTGCGGATCGCCGGACTTGATGGACCGAAGGTCTGATCCGGAGATGGCAGTTCTTATGTTCTTATGTTCTTCTTCACCCAGAGAGTGGAACGCTCTTCCGGAAGCTGTTATAGGGGAAAACACCCTCCAGGGATTCAAGACAAAATTGGACAAGTTCCTGCTAAACTGGAATTTACGCAGGTGAGGCTAGACTCATTTAGAGCACTGGTCTTTGACCTGGGGGCCACTGAGTGAGTGGACTGCTGGGCACGATGGATCACTGGTCTGACCCAGCAGCGGCAATTCTATGTAATCCTTTGAGACCATCCCAGGAGCTAACAGATTTTGTCATCTACTTGATTTATTTCTTCTCAATACTCATAGTGCTTGTGAACTTTTTTCCTAATGCATGACATATGCATGTATGATTAAAAACACACCTAAATAAAAAGAAAATGAATAAAAATGAAGATTTGGGCCTTCAAGCTCAACAAGTGAAGCAACTTTGTTTCCCTCTTACACAGGAAAGGAGGATTCCTCATCAAAAGGTAGAAAATGTTGATAAAGTCACCAGTCAATTGAACATTTGAGTCATTGTCATCACTGTCACTTTTTAAGCCCTTTGCTAATTGTCATTTCCTTTTTCTTGAATTTATTCCACTTTCCTCTCGGCTCTTAGAACTTTGTCCATGTTTTGACTTACCTCTGTTCTATGGGGATCTTTCACTCTTGTATTATGATTAGTTTAGTTTGGGAGAGGGAAGAGTTAAAGCTTTATTGTCATGACAATTTTACAAGTAATGCACTTCCCATTATTGAAAGAATGAGAGACATTGGGTTTGGTTTTCTTTTTTTAGATAACCAAGAATTTTTGGCTAATGTTAATTGTCCAGTGCTGCTGCTTCTGCAATACCTGAGGAGTAAATTGGACATACCAAAAACAGGTAGGCAGAAAACCTGTGGTGCCTTGCAAGCTTCCTGCAGTAGGGAAGTACACAGTAAGTTCTTCAATTAGAAAAGATTGGGTTTCTTCACAATCATAGAGATTATTCCCAAAGCCTTTGCGATGAAAAATTCCACTTGACAATATGGCTTAATGTAAACTCAGCCTATTCTGCATTAAGCATGATTGGCTTTAGCAGAAAGTAAGGAGAAAAGAGGTAGTCTAGCAGACTGTGAAGTGACCAGATTCGTTCCAGAGTCAGCCCCAATCAGATTTTCAGACTTAAGTCCAATGCACCCCCCCCCCCCTCATTGGCTGCTCAACCACAGCACTCTCTCCTTTGGTGGAAGAAACAAATTGTCCCGTTGGTAACATTGACTCCTATGTGGCAACCTCCTATCTCTCACACTCTCCTCCTAACCAGCATTCATCTTTCTTTCCCCTAAAGCCCTTTCCCTCCATTCCCCTCTTTCTTTTCCATCTCTGTCCAGTAACTCCTTTTCCTCACTCACTATTCCACTCGCTAAAGAAAAATTCCCTTGGACAAGAGATGGGTGTGGGAGAGGAGGAACCCTTGTGGACAAGGAGTGGATGGGAAGGAGAGGAGTGGGCGCAAGCAATGAGAAGGTGAGAAAGCAAGAGATGAACATAAGAATTACCATACCGGTTAAGACCAGCGATCCACCTAGTCCGTGGCCAATCCAGGTCCCACCAATCCAATGGCAAGTAGTGGCCTCCCCCATCTCTATCTCCAAGTTTATTATAATCTTGATATCCCATGTTATGGTTGAACCTCCTAATCAGTTTACAATCTAAACATTTATGGGGGAGGAGCAGTGGTAAGTGATTATAATGACACAAAAGTGAGGGCTAGGGTAGAACTACAATTTCAAATACAAAAGAGGGGTGGAACAAAACATGAAGACCTCTGGTGAGGATTCTTGAAATACGTTAAGAATAAGCATCCTCTTATTTGAAATGGTCCAATGATGAGGGGAGAGAGTTCCAGAGCTGGGGTCCATGAACAGAGAAAATCAATGAATGGGATAACTAATTGAAGCCCCCTTTTATCAAGCTGCATAAGGGGTTTTTATCGTAGACCACTATGGTAAAAGCTCTGACGCTCATAGACTGGAGGTGCAATTTGCCCAAGGAGAGTTACTCATAACAAATAGAAAACCTGCCTTACCAAAACAGCAGTAAGAAGATTTTCAGAACCTACCGTGCATTTAACGATGGCGCTAGACGTATTTTACTACCCTATTATCAAAACGTCTCACCGTGGTCTTTTCTGTGCTTTCTGGCAGCCTCTGATTGAACTATGCAAATGTAGTACAATGAGGTCATTAATATTAAAATGTAGTATAATGAGGTCAAGATTATTAAAATGAGCTCCCCGGGTGATTCCCCAAAGAGAACGCCCCTCCATTTACATGGAATCGTGGCTGATATTTAGTGGCAGGGTCTGAGCTGTTGTAGCCTTACTTTTCTGAAAGTGCCTGAGTGCTTATTAGATCAGACACTGACAGGAAAATAAAGTTCAGACCTGCCACCAAAAATGGCCCTGATTCCCTCCATGGTGGTCTAGTGGCTCCCTGCCATTGCTGCCCCCACCAATGCCCCCCAACTTAATGATAAGATTGGCAGGGCAGGAGGGACACCCACTCCCTCCTACCATAGGGACAGGGACCTCCGAACCCCCCTACAACCTCACAAGCCTGGTGGTCTAGTGGGCTATCCCCCCTCCGACCCCCCGTATCTTATTTTCAAAGACAAGCAGGAAAGATACTTACGCCCTCCTTCCAGCTGGCCCACATCTTCATAATGGCGTGCCTTCTCAGTGCATCCTGAGATGTACTGGGGAAGGGCCAAAGTCTCTGGTTGACCTAAGACCCCTCCTATGGTGGTCTTTGAAGAAAAAGTAGGGGGAGTTGAGGGGATGACCCAGTAGACCACCAGACTTGTGTAGTGGGGTTTGTGTATGTGTGTGTGGGGAGGACGGCCCACTAGACCACCAGGCTTGTGTAGTGGGGGTCTGTCAGGAGGAGCTTGCCTTCAGGGGGGTTCTCCCCAACCCTGCGGCAGAAGGGAGTGGGCATTCCTCCTGCTGATCACAAAAAAGTACCCTGATGTTGGGTGTGTGTGTGTGTAGGTCCAGCTTTGGGGGTGGGGGCTTTTCTTTTTTTTTATAGGCGCACTCTTGTGTTGTGCATGCATATCAGTTACGCCCATTAAAAAAAGCAGCCCCTGTTCTCCCGGTTCAGGCAGGGAGAGCAGGAGCTGCTTCTTTATTTTTGACAGGCTGTGCTAGCGATTGCTCTTTTGAGCAAATACCATGCACAGTTCCTCCCCCAGTTTACCGTACATAGAGCATGCATATAATTTGTATGCTATTGTGCTGAGAATCGCCCATTAAAAAAAAAATCACTCCCATTATGGTAACATAGTAAATGACAGCAGATAAAGACCTGAACACTCTTCCCTGCTGTCCTCCTCACCTCCATGCCAGTGCTGCCCGATTCAGGAAAAATTTTGGGGAACTGATTCGATTTGGCAAATTTTTAACAGCATGGTGGGTTTATTTTCATAGCCTCTTCACCCATTCCACCCCCCTTTGCCCTCTCCAACCCCGGTGCTGTGGTGTAAACAAAACCCAAAAGACTTTCCTCTCTCTGTTAGGTCCTAGCTCACGCTCGCTAACACCAGCTCTGGCAGGATACACATTTCAAATTTGACATATTGTAATCACAAAATAGAAAATAAAATGATTTTTTCTAGCTTTTGTTGTCTGGTCAAATCATGTTTCTCCCAGGCTCTGGTTTCTGTGCCCATTTGACCTCTTCTTTCCCCCTGCTCACCATTCATCTTTCATCTCTGGACCTTCCCTTCCACTGCTGTATCCAACATTTCTGTTTATTTCCCACTGTCTACCATCTCTCTCTCTCTCCCTACCTTGTGCTCTAGGTCAAACCTCTCTATTCTCCTCCATTAATCTCTCCCTTCCTCACCTCCATTATCATGTGCAACATTTCTTTCTCCTTGCCCTCCACCCTATATCCAACATTTATCTCTCTCTCTTATCCATGCATGTCTCCCTCCTCTCCACCATATGCAAAATTTTTCCCTCTCACTCCTTTCTACCTCTTTATTTACTCCTGGCAGAATTCTGTGCAAAATACAAAATTTTGTGCAAAAAATGTCAAAATTCTGTGCACAAAATTAGCAAATTCTGCAAGTTTTATTTGTCAAAATTTAAACAATATTTTTGCTAATCATTATTCATATTCCATTTAAAACATTTGAAATAAAATGTTTTTCTTCTATCTTTATTGTCTGGATGTTTTATTTTTCCATCATATTGCTTCCAGTTTCTTTTTTCTGCTTTCCTGTCGTCTAATTCTCTTTCAAGCGGCTGTTCTCCATTTGTCTTTTCTACTCTCTCATGTCTAATGCCTCAGACATATTGATCATTCCTTTATAGCTCTTTTCTGCTTCTCTTACCCTTCTCCTATTTTTCACTTTTCAGCTACCTATCAAATTTCCATCTTCTCTCCCATTCCCCATCTCATTCCTTTCTCAGTCCTCCATTCCCTTTTTTTCTTCAATGTACCTCCATTACCATATTTCTACCCTTTGTTATATCTATCCTCTCATCTGTGTCTTTGCCACCCTCTCCTCCTTCTCAGGGTTCTATCATTCTCAGCATCCTCCTTCCTCCACCCTTATAGCCTAGCATCTCCTCCCCACCCTTGTAGCTTGACATCTCCCTATCTCTTTCCTGCTGCACTCTTCCCCATGGTCCAGCATTTCTCCCATTCTCTTCCCTCACTCCCATTTCCAGGCATCTCTCTATCACTTCATTCTTTTCCTGGATCTGACATCTCCCTCCTTCTCCCCTTCACCTCCTGTGTATCTCTCTCTCACTCTTATCTATCCCCATGTCCAACACCTCTCTCTGCTCCTTCCTTGTGCCCTGTGTCAAAATCTCTCTATCCCCCTCCATGCAACATCTCTCCCTTTCTCCCCTCCATTATGTGCAATTTCATCCTCTCCCCTCACCATGCATGACTCCCTCTCCTCTCCCTGTGCCACCAACTTTCCTTTCTCTCCTCCCCTGTACTCCAGGTTTGCTTCTTCAGGTCGCGGTATTGGCAGTGACTCTCACATGCTGCCTGCCACTAAACCGGAAGTCTCCCCTCTGCTGCGGAGAGACTTCCGTGTCAGCGGCAAGCAGTGTGGGAATTGCTGCCAATACCGCTACATGGTAAGATCAGGCTGCTCCTAGCCTGCCCACTAGGGCTTCCCTCTGCCGCATCATCAGTGATGTCATCAGTGACACAGCAGAGGGAATAATAATAACAGCTTATATACCGCAATACCGTGAAGTTCTATGCCCCAGTGAGCAGATAAGAAGCAACCTGTTCACCACTGCTTATAGGAGGCCTAAAAATTGAGATCTAATGGAGAGAGGGGGGTCAATTGGCTGGTCACGGCCTGCCACACAGTCGCCCTTCATCACTGCTGCTGCAACCTCTTAAACGTTGAAACCCGGACAAATGAGGGCATATAGGAAAGCCGCCCCGATAGACCACCAAAAGGAGGAAATCTGGATGTCTGGAAACCCTACTATCTGCTCTCTATGAAATCCTGGAAAGCCAACTGAGCAGGTGCTGTGACTGCTTTAGATAATGGGTTAGAGCCTGTGTATTGGTAGTGAAGCCAGCTGGCCTTCTTCTTTAGTTGAGGCTGTGGCTACACACATTTTCTGGTTCTCATCTTCTAGGGCTCTGGTGAACCTATGTTGTGTCTGTCACTATAGCTGAACTTGAGCTGTGTCACCCTCTGTTTCTGACTTTTTTTCAGATACCATTGACTTATGCAATGAAGTTGGGGTCATGAAGCTTCTGTTTCTAGCCAAGGATCCCTTGGAGAATGCAAATCGGTTCTTTACCAACCGAGGGACTTACTATGTCTGCAAGATCCAGCGTGGAGAGCCTGGTACACCCATGATCTTTCACTCTCTCTCAGTACTACAAACAAGGAATCCCTGAGATGTATTAAATAGAAAATCTATCACAGCTCCCTGAGACTGTGAAGAAGATGACCTAGGGTTTCCTCAAGACATATTAAACCTGCCCAATTATGTGTGTGCAGATGCAGAACTGAGAAGAGGAAAACTCCTTACCGAGAGGGTGTGACGGAGCAAGACTTGCTAGAGTAGGTGACAGGAAAATGAGATTAAATGGTCGGAATTAAACTGAAAGAGGATGAAGATGAGGGAAAACTAAAAATAAGCAAAGACCGCTGAAGGAATAATAATAATTTTATTTCTTATATACCGCTATATCATAAGTTCAAAGCGGTTTACAACAAGATACATACAGTGAGAGTATAAGATGTAAGGAGAAAAAAAATACTTTCTGGAATACAAATTACAAATGGAAGAGAACCAAGTTGGTTTGAATCTAAAGGATGTATCTAGTCAAAGATTGAGGTACAAGGGGAAAACAATTTGGGTGGAATACAATTACAAATGGGAAGAGCATGAGTTAATCTAAAATCAAGAGAATTGGGGATTGGGATGAGAATAGCTGAGGGGACAAGAATTGGGATTAGAATTTGTTAAACAGATGGGTCTTCAGTGATTTTCTGGTCAGCATATGAAGTGCCTCAAGTATGGGTTTTACGAGCCATGTGTTAAGTTTGGCTACCTGGAATGATAACATTCTGTCAAGGAACTTCTTGTAATGACATGATTTCAGGGATGGGTAATTAAAGAGATTTATTCTGTGAGAGCTCTTATTAGAGCTATTGAGGATGAATTGAGAGGCGAGGTAAGTTGGTAGCATCCCAAAAACAGCTTTGTAGCTGATGCAGGCAAACTTGAAGAGTATTCTGAATTCCATTGGCAACCAGTGGAGTATCTGGAAGTATGGGTGACATGTTCCTATTTTTTTAAACCAAAGATAAGCCGGACCGCAGTGTTCTGAATTAATCTCAGCTTGTTAAGTGTCTTTTTATAAGCTCCTAGATATATAATGTTGCAGTAATCCAGCGTACTCAAGATGGATGATTGAACTAGTAATCGAAAGGACGATTCATCAAATAATTTTTTAATGGTGCGGAACTTCCATAGGACTGATATACTTTTTTTTGAACATTAGATCTGTATGCTTTTCCAGGGTTAGGTGTTTGTCAAGGGTAACTCCTAGTATTTTTATAGTTTGGTCAATTTCGTAATCTCGGCCATTCACATGAATCATGTTATCTTTTATCTTTTCATTGGGAGATGCCAGGAAAAATTTAGCTTTTTCTGTGTTCAGTTTTAGTTTGAAGGCCGTCATCCAAAGCTCTATTTGATTTAGGGTGTTGGTTAAGAAATTAATAAAGTCTGACGACAGACAGGTTAGTGGTAGCACTACAGTAATGTCATCAGCGTAAATGTAAAAATTGAGCTTTAGGCTTTGTAGCAGATGTCCCAATGTGATAAGGTAGATGTTGAATAGGGTCAGAGACAGCGGAGAGCCCTGGGGTAACCCGCAGTTGTTATTCCAGCTGAAGGAGAATTTGTCTTCTTTGAATACCTGATAGGATCTGAACTCGAGGAATCCCTGGAACCAGTTGTAAGCATTTCCTGTGATGCCTAAGGATTCTAAACAGTTCATTAAGATGATGTGATCTACTAGGTCGAAGGCGCAACTTAGGTCCAGTTGCAGAATCATAGCACTGGTGCCTTGACTGAGAAGGGAATGTAGGTGGTTTAGGAGTGAGGCCATAATTGTTTCAGTGCTGAAGCCGGGTCTGAAACCTGATTGGTTATTCTGCAATAAGTTGAATTTGTCTAGGTAGGTATTTAGTTCAGCATTTACCAGCCCTTCCATTAATTTAGCAGCAAGAGGGATGTTTGCGACAGGTCTAAAATTGGATATGTTATTGGCTGTTTCTTTGGTGTTCTTTTTAATAGGAGTTATTGCAATTTGACCCAAGTCTTCTGGAAACTTGCCAATGGATAGTTGTAGGTTGACCCAGTCTAGTAGTTTGGCTTTAAAATTGATAGGGGCCGTTTTGATCACATTTGGGGGGCAGGGGTCCAATCTGCAATATGATTTGGCGTACTTGTTGTAGAACTTCTTAAATGTTTGCCAGTCATTCTCTTTGATGTTGAACCAACTCATGTCGGCTTTAGATGCATCTGGGTCGTGGGGGATGACGTAGACCCAGTGGGAGTCTTGAGGGCTTGATAAAGCATGTCTTAATTTTTTTATTTTTGAGTTGAAAAAATCGGCTAGGTTGTCTGCTGTAACTGTGGATTCTTCTACCGGATTCGTGAGGGACCAACGTGAGGCAGTGGCATAGTAAGGAGGATAGGGGAGTGGCATCCCTCCTCCTAGCTGCCACCCCCCCCTCCCGCACCCCTTGCCTTCCCCCATACCTTTTTTATTTCCCCGATGCAAAGTTGTTGCCCGCGTCGGCTTCAGTGCTCTTTCTGATGTCACTTCTGGGACCCACGCCTAGGAAGTGACGTCAAAGGGCAAGCGGGCATGCTGCTCATGCCAGAGAAGGGAGCGTGCATTTGGGGAGTGTGAGGAAGAGGGCACCACCGCCCCCCCCCTTACTATGCAACTGACAGGCTGTTCTCAGAAAGTGACTGAGATGGGGAGACTTTTAAAGGGTGAAATAATGTTAGAGATGGGAGGTTGTCAGGAGGGAGAATGATAGAAACAGAGGTTCCCTTAAGAATGGACATAATTGTGATTAGCTGTCAAAGAGAGAACTGACATTGGTGATAAAGATGGGAAGCAGGATACTGGGCTGATGGGCCATAAATTGAGATTGAAACTGGATTGAGGGGCTTGTGAACGGGAAGAGCCACAGGTGCCATGGCACCCCCCCAAAATCTCCCTACTCCCCACTACTGCTGTTTCAGCAGCAGCAAAACAAAGATAAAGGCATTACAGGGCCACTCTATTCATCCTTGTGGCTGCCGGCTCTGCCCCAGAACTGAAAGTGATGTCAGAAGGGGGCAGGGCCAGTAGCTATCAGGATGAGCAGAGCGGCCATGCAATGCCTTTATCTTTGTTTTGTTGCTGCTGGAGAGAGTGAGAGACACACTGGATGGAAAGGGAAGGGAGGGGTCAGCTGCTGGATGGAAGGAGGAGAGAGAGAAAGGGTAGATGCTGGATGGAAGTGGAAGACAGGATCAAATGCTGGATGGGGAGAAGAAAGAGGATAGAATTAGTGAGAGATTGGGAAAAAGAAAGTGAAATAAGAGAGCCAGAGTAAGGGAAAGAGATGGCAAGCTATAGACAGACACAGTAAAAATAAAAAAGGGGGGAGAGGGGGAACTGTAGACTGTATAGTAGGAAATAATTAAATCTGGATAGAGGCAGAAAAATAAATTGAAGAAAGCTAAGTGAAATAGAAGAAGAGAAAAATGACAAATTGATTGGAAATCTTGGCAAGAGAGTTAAGAAGAATCTAATCTAATCTTTAGTCTTATATACCGAGTCATTCCCAGAGGGACTCGAACTAGTTAACAACACATAATCTTAAGACCATAGATAAACAATAATAAAGAAGGGAAAATCAGTAAATAGAAACATAGAACATGACGGCAGAAAAGGGCCACGGCCCATCTAGTCTGCCCACACTAATGGCCCACCCCCTAACTACCTCCATGAAGAGATCCCACATTCCAATCCCATCTTTTCTTAAAATCTGGCACGCTGCTGGCCTCAATTACCTGTTGTGGAAGATTATTCCAGCGATCAACCACCCTTTCGGTGAAGAAATATTTTCTGGTGTCGCCATGAAATTTCCCACCCCTGATTTTCAATGGATGCCCTCTTGTTGCCGTGGGTCCTTTAAAGAGAAAGAGATCTTCTTCCACCTTGATACAGCCTGTGACATATTTGAACGTCTCGATCATGTCTCACCTCTCTCTGCGTTCCTCGAGTGAGTACAGCTGCAACTTACCTAGTCGTTCCTCACACGGGAGATCCTTGAGACCTGAGACCATCCTGGTGGCCATTCGTTGAACCAACTCAACTCTCCGCACATCTTTTTGATAATGCGACCTCCAGAATTGTACACAGTATTCCAGATGGGGTCTCACCATGGATCTGTACAACGGCATTATGACTTCGGGCTTACGGCTGACGAAACTTCTACGGATTCAGCCCATGATTTGTCTAGCCCTGGATGAAGCTTTCTCCACTTGATTGGCAGTCTTCATGTCTTCGCTAATGATCACCCCCAAGTCACGTTCTGCTACAGTCCTTGCTAGGATCTCACCATTTAGGGTGTAAGTCCTGCATGGATTTTTCCTGCCAAGGTGCATGACCTTGTATTTTTTGGCATTGAAACTTAGTTGCCAAGTCTTTGACCAATGCTCCAGCAGGAGTAGGTCCTGTGTCATACTGTCAGGCATTGAGCTTTTGTCGGGCACTGTGCTTTCATCTGTTGTGCGGTTGCCTACTATGTTGCATAGTTTGGCGTCATCGGCGAATAATATAATTTTACCTCGAAGCCCCTCAGCCAAGTCTCTTACGAAGATGTTAAATAGGATCGGGCCCAAGACCGAGCCCTGCGGCACTCCACTGATCACCTCCGTCGTATCGGAGAGGATACCGTTTACCACTACCCTCTGAAGTCTACCTCTAAGCCAGTCCCTAACCCATGCGGTTAATGTTTCACCCAGTCCCATCAACCCCATCTAGCTCAATAACCTGCGGTGTGGGACACTATCAAACGCTTTGCTGAAGTCCAAGTACACGACGTCCAGGGACTCCCCTATATCCAGCTTTCTTGTTACCCAGTCAAAGAAGCTGATCAGATTTGATTGGCAGGACCTTCCCTTTGTAAAACCATGTTGATGGGGATCTTGTAGATTCTCCTCGTTCAGGATCGTATCCAATTGGCGTTTGATTAGTGTTTCCATAAGTTTGCTCACTATCGATGTGAGACTCACCGGTCTATAATTCTCAGCCTACATCCCTTTTTGTGGAATGGAATGACGTTAGCCATTTTCCAGTCCAACGGGACTCTTCCTGTACTTAAGGAAAGATTGAAGAGCGCGGATAACAGTTCCGCCAGGACGTCACTCAACTCCTTGAGCACCCTGGGGTGTAGTTTGTCCGGTCCCATAGCTTTGTTCACCTTGAGTCTTGATAGCTCCTCGTAGACACTGCTAGGCGTAAACTCAAAATTTTGAAACGGGTCTTCCGAGTTTTCCCTCTTCGGCAGCTGAGGGCCGGATCCCGGCACCTCGCAAGTGAAGACCGAGCAGAAGTATTAATTTAAAAGTTTGGCTTTGTCGGAGTCCGATTCTACATAGTTCCCGTTGGGTTTCCTAAGGCGTACTATCCCATCTGTGTTTCTTTTTCTGTCACTAATATACCGGAAGAAGGATTTATCGCCCTTCTTGATGTTCTTCGCAAGGTTCTCCTCCATTCAGAGTTTGGCCTCCCTGACTGCCGTTTTGACCGCTTTTGACTTTGCCAGATAGTCTTCCTTGGATTCTTGCTTCCCTGATTGTTTGTAGAGAATGAACGCTCTTTTCTTCTTTTTTATGAGGTCTGAGATCTCTGCAGAGAACCACTGTGGTCTATTGTTTCTTCGCCGTTTACTTACCAATTTGACGTAGTGGTTGGTTGCTTCGTGTAAGGTTGATTTCAGAGTTGACCATATTACCTCTACATTATCTACATTACCTCTACATTATCTGTTTCGGCAAAGCTTCCAAAACTTCAGACTTGAATCCAACCGTCGGAATTCAGGAAGTCACTGGAGACGCTGATTCCTGGCAGCTGGTGACTTCCTCCACAGGAAAACGCAGAAAACCTCATTCTGTTTCTCTCTCTCACATACAGGGCAGCTCTACATCGACACCACATATCCCCCTTAAGAACAGATACCAGCTGCTACAGGAGGGTCCTGACAACAAGGTACAAGAAGTGGTTGAGCAGACGGTTCCGGTTCCAGAGTCAACAGGTCGGCCCACCCCTAGGAAGCGCAGAGTTGTGGTCATCGGGGATTCACTGCTAAGGGGCACCGAGGGACCAATTTGTAGACCAGATCTGCAATCAAGAGAGCTCTGCTGTTTGCCGGGGGCCAGGATCCGGGATGTAACCGCTAGCCTGGGCAGACTCATCAAGCCCCAGGATCACTTCCCCATGATTCTCATCCACGTCGGAACCAACGACACTGCCAGGTGCACCCCGGAGAGCATACCAGAAGACTTCAGAGCCCTGGGAGAGAAGCTGAGGAGGATGGATGTGCAGGTGGTCTTCTCCTCGATCCTCCCAGTGAGGGGCAAGGGCAGTGCCAGGGAGGATCGAGTCCGGAGGGCGAACGACTGGCTGCAGGGATGGTGCAAGGAGATGAACTTTGGGTTCCTGCACCACGGAGAGGCACTGCAAGGACTGCTGGGACCAGACGGGTTACACCTGACCAAGAGGGGGAAGAACGTCCTTGGACACCGTCTAGCCCGCCTACTACACAGGGCTTTAAACTAGGTAAGTTGGGGGAGGGTACGGGCACAAACAACCCACCTGACGAGCTAAGCTACCAATACTCTTTTGAGACTGAGCTAAGTAAACACTATAATTCTGGGACACATTACAATTCTGGGTCTAGGGGGAGTACACATAGCAATTCTGGGTCTAGAGGGAGTACACACTGTAATTCTGGGTCCAGCGAGAGTGCACACGTTGCAAAATGCACTAAAGGAGCTCAAGTAGCCCAAACGGGAATACCCCCACAGGGTACACACATTACAGAGTCTGGGATAGGAGCACACTGTAGTCATGGGGAGTCCGGGACAGGTACACGCTGTAGCTCTGGGTCTAGGGAGTGTAAGAGACACACGAATAATGCTAAAGGTGTCCTAGTTGATAAAGAGGGATTGTCCCAACTGAGATGCAACAATCACACAACATGGAGGGCTATGTATGTCAATGCCCACAGTCTAGGAAACAAGATCCTAGACTTGGAAACAGAAATGAGGAATGCCGACCTGGATGTGGTGGCGATATCTGAGACCTGGCTCACAGACTCCCACGGGTGAGGCATGGTCATACCAGGTTACAACTTGCTTCGCCGGGACAGGGAGGGCAAAATGGGAGGTGGTGTAGCATTATATACTAAAGATGACATTAAGATCACCAGAATCACAGATGTACAGTACACTGGGGAATCCCTTTGGGTAAATTTGGCCAGAGGGAAGGACAAATGCCTGTATCTTGGAGTAGTATACAGACCCCCAAGACATCAAGATGACCTAGATATGGAATTAATCGGAGATATAGAGAATATCACCTTGCAGGGGGACACAGTATTGGTAGGTGACTTCAACATGCCTGATGTGAATTGGATCACACTTTCCTCTGCTTCCGGCAGCAGCAGGAGGCTATTAAACTCTATGAATGGAGCAAGACTCAGGCAACTGGTATTGGAACCAACAAGGGATCAGGCAATACTGGATCTGGTACTTACCAATGGAGAAAGTATCACAGAGGTCTCGTTGGGTGACACTTTGGCCTCCAGTGACCACAATATGATATGGTTCAATCTCAGGAAAGGTTTCACGAAATCTACCACACTGACCAAGGTCCTCAAATTCAAGGACACAAACTTCCAAGACATGGGAGACTTCGTTCACCAGGCGCTACAAAGCCAAGCAGGCACCGACAGCGTGGAAGAAATGTGGTCAACTTTGAAAGCCACCATGCAGGAAGCAACAAACCGCTATGTTAAATCAGTAAGCAAACGGAGTAGGAACAACAAGCCACAGTGGTTCTCTACGGAGATCTCGGACCTCATCAAAGAAAAGAAAAAAGCATTCATCTCTTACAAACAATCAGGGACACAGGACTCTAGAGTAGAATATCTGGCCAAGTCAAGAGCAGTTAGGGAGGCCAAATTCCGCATGGAGGAGTCTCTAGCAAAGAACATCCAGAAAGGAGATAAATCTTTCTTCAGGTATATCAGTGACAGAAATAAGAACTCAGGCGGGATAGTACATCTCAGAAAACCAGACGGAGACTATGTAGAGATGGACTCGGAAAAAGCCCAACTGTTAAATGAATACTTCTGCTCAGTCTTCACCCGCGAAGCGCCGGGAATCGGCCCTCAGCCACAGACAAGGGTTGAATCAGTTGACCCGTTTAATAATTTCAAGTTTACACCCAGCAGCGTCTACTGCGAGCTGTCAAAAATCAAGGTCAACAAGGCAATGGGGCCTGACAACCTACACCCCAGGGTGCTCAGGGAGTTGGGTGATGTCTTGGCGGAACCGCTATCCGCGCTCTTCAATCTCTCCCTTAGTACAGGTAACGTCCCGATGGACTGGAAGATGGCTAACGTCATTCCACTCCACAAGAAAGGATCCAGGATGGAGATGGCAAATTACAGACCAGTGAGTCTCACATCAATAGTGAGCAAACTAATGGAAACCCTAATCAAACGCCAATTGGATAGGATCATGGACGAGGAGAATTTGCAGGATCCCCGCCAACATGGATTTACTAAGGGGAGATCCTGCCAATCCAACCTGATCAGCTTCTTTGACTGGGTGACGAGGAAGCTGGATGTTGGGGAGTCCCTGGACATTGTCTACCTGGACTTCAGCAAAGAATTTGATAGTGTACCACACCGCAGGTTGCTGAGTAAGATGAGTTCTTTAGGTTTGGGCGACACATTGACCAAATGGATTGGGAACTGGCTTGGAGGTAGGCTTCAAAGTGTAGTGGTGAATGGCACCCCCTCCGTAATGTCAGAGGTGATAAGTGGAGTGCCACAGGGCTCCGTCCTGGGCCCGATCCTGTTCAACATCTATATAAGAGACTTGGCAGAAGGGCTCCGAGGTAGAATAACATTATTCGCCGATGATGCCAAACTAAGTAATGTAGTGAGCAAAAGCACAACAGACAAAAATTCAATGGCAGACGATATGATGCATGACCTACTTCTACTGGAGCGCTGGTCTAGGTCCTGGCAACTCAGTTTCAATGCCAAAAAATGCAAAGTCATGCACCTGGGAAGTCAAAATCCATGCAAGACTTACACCCTAAATGGCGAGATCCTGACAAAAAGCCTTTGACAAGGTGCCTCACGAACGTATACTCCGGAAACTGAAGAACCATGGAGTGGACGGAGACGTACATAGATGGATCAGAAACTGGTTGGCGGGTAGGAAACAGAGGGTAGGGGTGAAAGGCCACTACTCAGACTGGATGAGGGTCACGAGTGGTGTTCCGCAGGGCTCAGTGCTCGGGCCGCTGCTATTTAATATATTCATAAATGATCTAGAAACAGACACGAAGTGTGAGATAATAAAATTTGCGGACGATACAAAACTATTTAGTGGAGCTGGGACTAAAGAGGAATGTGAAGAATTGCAAAGGGACTTGAACAAATTGGGGGAATGGGCGGCGAGATGGCAGATGAAGTTCAACGTTGAGAAATGTAAAGTATTGCATGTTGGAAACAGAAACCCGAGGTACAACTATACGATGGGAGGGATATTATTGAATGAGAGTAACCAAGAAAGGGACTTGGGGGTGATGGTGGACATGACAATGAAGCCGACGGCACAGTGCGCAACAGCCGCTAAGAAAGCAAATAGAATGCTAGGCATAATCAAGAAGGGTATTACAACAAGGACAAAAGAAGTTATCCTGCCATTGTATCGGGCGATGGTGCGCCCGCATCTGGAATACTGCGTCCAATATTGGTCTCCGTACCTTAGGAAGGATATGGCGTTACTCGAGAGGGTTCAGAGGAGAGCGACACGCTTGATAAAAGGGATGGAAAACCTCTCATACACTGAGAGATTGGAGAAACTGGGTCTCTTTTCCCTGGAGAAGAGGAGACTTAGAGGGGATATGATAGAGACTTATAAGATCATGAAGGGCATAGAGAGAGTAGAGAAGGACAGATTCTTCAAACTTTCGAAAAATAAAAGAACAAGAGGACACTTGGAAAAGTTGAAAGGGGACAGATTTAAAACGAATGCTAGGAAGTTCTTCTTTACCCAACGAGTGGTGGACACCTGGAATGCGCTTCCAGAGGGCGTAATAGGGCAGAGTACAGTACAGGGGTTTAAGAAAGGATTGGACATTTTCCTGCTGGAAAAGGGGATAGAAGGGTATAGATAGAGGATTACTGCACAGGTCCTGGACCTGTTGGGCCACCGCGTGTGCGGACTGCTGGGCACGATGGACCTCTGGACTGACCCAGCAGAGGCATTGCTTATGTTCTTATGTTCTTATGTTAACTGAAGCAGAAAGAGACTTAGGGGTGATTGTCAGTGAAGACATGAAGTCTGCAAATCAAGTGGAGCAAGCTTCATCCAAAGCAAGGCAAATCATAGGTTGCATACGCAGGAGTTTCGTCAGCCGTAAAACTGAAGTCATTATGCCATTGTATAGATCCATGGTGAGACCACACCTGGAGTACTGTGTGCAATTCTGGAGGCCGCATTACCGCAAGGATGTGCTGAGACTGGAATCAGTCCAGAGAATGGCCACCAGGATGGTCTCAGGACTCAAGGATCTCCCATACGAGGAGCGGCTAGGGAAGTTACAGCTCTATTCACTCGAACAACGTAGAGAGAGGGGAGATATGATCGAGACATTCAAGTATCTCACGGGCCACATCGAGGTGGAAGAAGATATCTTCTTTTTCAAGGGTCCCGCGGCAACAAGGGGGCATCCGTGAAAAATCATGGGCGGGAAACTGCATGGTGACACTAGGAAGTTCTTCTTCACTGAAAGGGTGGTTGATCGCTGGAATAGTCTTCCACTTCAGGTTATTGAGGCCAGAAGCATGCCAGATTTTCAGGCCAAATGGGATAGACATGTGGGATCTATCCGCAAAGATAGATAGGGAGGGTCATTGGGGTGGGCAGACTTGATGGGCCGTGGCCCTTATCTGCCGTCTATTTCTATGTTTCTATGTTTCTGTGGTTTTGCAGTGCCCGAAGGACAAAATCTCCCATGCTTTCGAAGTTTGTGCCCTTAAAGTTGAGGACTTTGGTTGATGTGCTTGACTTAGTGAAACCTTTTCTGAGGTTGAACCATATCATATTGTGGTCACTGGAGGCCAACGTATCACCTACCGAGACCTCTGTGACACTTTCTCCGTTGGTGAGTATTAGGTCTAGTATCGCCCGATCCCTAGTGGGCTCTAATACCATTTGTCTGAGTCTCGCTCCCTTTATTGAGGTTAATAGCTTCCTGCTGCCGCTGGTTGTAGCGGAAAGATTGTTCCAATCCACATCAGGCATACTGAAGTCTCCTAACAATACTGTGTCTCCACACAAAGTGATATTCTCAATGTCTTCGACTAATTCTATATCCATGTCCTCCTGTTGTCTTGGAGGTCTGTATACTACACCAAGATACAGGCATTTGTCCTTGCCCCTAGCCAAATTCACCCAGAGGGATTCCCCGGTGTACTTGACATCTGCAATTTTGTTAACTTTGATGTCCTCTTTAGTGTATAGTGTTATCCCTCCTCCCATTTTGCCCTCTCTGTCCTGCCGAAGTAAGTTGTATCCCGTATAGCCAGATCCCACCCATGGGAGTCCGTGAACCAAGTCTCGGATATCGCCACCACATCTAATCTAGGTCGGCATTCCTCATTTCCGTCTCTAATTCCAGAATCTTATTGCCCAAATAGTCCTCCATACCTTATGTTTGCTATGTCTCTGTGTAGATATTCCTGCTTGAGCTAATTGGACTCCTATAATACTGTTTGCAATGTGTGTACTTACCTCGGACTCAGAAATGGATTGGCAACTTACCTCGCCAAGTTGGTTACTTGCACCAGCACGTGAGTGGGTACCCTCCCCCAACTTACCTAGTTTAAAGCCCTACCCAAAGACATTCTTTCCCCTTCTGGTTAGGTGAAGTCCGTCATGTCCCTGTAGTCCTTGCAGTGCCTCTCCATGGTTCAGGAATCCGAAGTTCATCTCCCTGCACCATCCGTGTAGCCAGTCGTTTGTCCTCTGGATACGATCCTCCCTGGCTCTCCCCTTGCCTCTCACTGGGAGGATCGAGGAGAAGACCACCTGCGCTTCCATCCTCCTCAACTTCTCACCCAGGGCTCCAAAGTCTACAGATATGTTCTCCGTGGTGTTCCTAGCAGTGTCATTCGTTCCAACGTGGATGAGAAGCATGGGGAAGTGGTCATGTGGCTTGATAAGTCTGTCTAGGCAGGCGGTTACATCTCAGATCCTGGCTCCTGGCAGACAGCAAACCTCTCTTGATTGCATATCTGGTCTGCAAATTGGTCCCTCGGTCAGCAAAGAGTTGTCAGCTGGGGATTTCTATCAATTATCAGTGAGATATTTTGTAAATAGAAACGTTTTCAACATTTTGTATAAAGCAGGTCAACGAAGAGAGAATTCTAATAATTGAAGGAAGCTCATTCCCAATTTTAACCCTAGTGAATGGCAAAGAATGTGAAAGTCTACCTAAAGTTTGAATCCCTTTAATGGCAGGGAACATTAATTTACATTTATGTATATTCCTTGTAGACTGAAAACAATAAGAATTGAAAGAAAGAGGAAACAATGTGGAGAAAATCCCATATAGACTCTTAAAAATCACATTTTCACATTGAAACTGGACCCTCTAATAAATTGGAAGCCAGTGCAATGCCCTCAACAGTGGAGTAACATGATCGTATTTATTTTTACCAAATATTATTTTGGCAGCCGTATTCTGAATGAGTTGTAATCTCTTCAAGTTACATTTACTTAAACCTACATAGAGAGAATTAGCATAGTCCAGATAAGCCAATATTATAGCCTGGACCAGTAAAGTAAAATGATTTTGATGAAAAAAGCAACAAACTCTCCTCAGCATCTGTAAACTAAAAAAACATTTTTTTTGATATGTTATTAATTTGGTTTGTCATAGAAAGAGTGGAATCTAAAATAAAGCCCAGAATTCTAGATGAGGATTCAATCTTTAGTCACCCGAACTGTGTGTAACAGGACCAAACTATAACAAGGAAAGCAGAAACTGGGACCGACGTATTTAAAAAAAGTAAATGACCAGATAAAGGTAGAAATAAAATAATTTTTAGATTAGAATAAAGTAGTGTGGTAACTGTGTTAATAAACAATAATAAATAATGGAAATGGAAATACGGAGATTTAGAGGGGACATGATAGAAACTTACAAGATCATAAAAGGTAGAGAGAGGGTAGAGAGGGACAGATTCTTCAGACTGGCCGGGGAAACAAGAACAAGAGGGCACTCAAGAAAATTGAAGGGAGACAGATTCAGAACAAACGCTAGGAAGTTCTTCTTCACTCAGAGGGTGGTGGATGCCTGGAATGCACTTCCAGAGGAGGTGGTGGAGCAGAGTACGATTTTGGGTTTCAAGAAGGGGTTGGACCGGTTCCTGAAGGAAAAGGGGATTGAGGGATATAGATAGAGGGGGTACTATACAGGTCAAAATGTCTTCAAAAGAGGATCATTTGCAGGTCACTGACCTGGGGGGCTGCCGCGAGAGCGGACTGCTGGGCACGATGGACCTGAGGTCTGACTCGGCAGAGGCGATGCTTATGTTCTTAAGGTGATATCTTCTTATTGGCCTAATTTTAATGCATTTTTGATTAATGTTTGGAGACCAGACCCTCCTTTCTCATGTGAGAACACGCTACCATAATTGCTGACCTGAGGACCAGTCACGGCAGCAACAGCTTTGACGCTCATAGAATTCCTATGAGCATTGGAGCTGTTATCGCTAGGGTTTCATAAAAGGGGGCCTTTGTTTGTGTTAACCTATAGTGCCATGATTGTAATATATCAAGTTTTGAAATTTAGTTCTGCTATCTTTAGAGTTTGCATCATTTTTTCTCTTTTTCTAGTGTTGCACTGAGGCTTCTTGGAAGAGGATCGAGGAGTGGGCTGAACATGTGTGTGTGGGGGGGGGGGTTGTAGAGCATGAGGGGGGCTGTCCCAAATGTTGTTTATAACCCATTATCAGTAGTAAAAAATATTTCAGAAACTTGACCATTTTAATTTTTCAGGTGTTTATTCTAGATATGGAATGGGATGGCTGAATTAAATCTTGTTAAACTAGTAGATGGAATTCCTATTAAAGCCGTCATTGGGGGCTTTTTTATATGATGATCTGAGTGTTTGATTTTTATTGCATTGTCAATAGAGGTAGAATGAGAGATTTTAAAAAACTCCTTTCCGAACATGGTATTAAGGAATGCAGATGTCTTTGTGTCGTTTAATTTTGTGGTTGTTAATAAGATTATATTGCATGTAAATGAAGAATGAATGGAGGAAATGACATTACAATTAGTACTATAATGATGTCTTTCTTCAGGTATCCCAGGCAAAGGGGGTTTCACACATATTAGGTTATGGCCCCCCTCCCCCCTTATATCCTGCTTAATATTATTACTGCCATCATAAGCAGCATAGAATCTGTGTCCGGTAGCGCTATAGAAATAATAAGTAGTCTGGGGCGAAGTTTGGGCACCCCCAAACCAAAAGGCATTCAGCTGCCCCTGCCGGGAAGTGAAAAAAACCAAGGAGGTGTATTATCTTAAGGTGGAACAAAGATGAGAGGGAGAGTCTTTTCTGGATGTGTATAATTCACTGGTAGGTGGATAATATCTGATTCTAGAGTCTCTCAGTCAGTGGCATAGTAAGGGAGGGGTACGGACTGCCCCGGGCGGCGTCTTGGTGGGGGACTCCAGCACCCTCCCACCCCACGTTTGTGCCCTCCCTTCCTCCCCCTGTACCTCTTTAAATCTTTGCCATCACAACCAACTTCTCTTGCCTGCTTCTTGTGTAGCCTGGCTCCCCTCTGAAATCACTTCCTGGTCACGGGGTCAGGAAGTGATGTCAGAGGAAAAGCCAATGCTGGCATTAGCAGCAGGCAGGAGAAGCTGTTTGCATTGGCAAATATTTAAAGAAGTACAAGGGGGGAAGGGAGGACATAGAACAAGTGGGGGGGGGGACACCTCCGCCCCTTGCTACGCCACTGCTCTCAATTAAGGATTCTTATATTTATCTCTGTTATTTTGTGACTCTTTCACAGGGGCCATAAATGAAAATGTGTATGAAGCAATTTACCCCATCCTCGACAATCCAGATGGCGAGCTCTGTGGTAATATCCCTCTCCCCATTCACCACCTCCTTGCCTCTAGCACACCACCCTTCTTCCTTTGGCTCCTCCTCTTTCTACATCTGTTCTTTCCCTGCCATACTGACTGGGCAGTTTGTGCCTTATTACCTGCCCTTCCCAGTTCTCTTTCTCTTCCCCAGTACTTTACTTATAGCTTTGTTTCTTTAATACATCAAAGAATAGCAAAGCAGTTAATAACGAGCTTCTCAAATTTCAGACATATTAAGAGCACTATGCTTAACCTAGCTTGCAGATAGAAGGTTACAATACAAAAATGAAGGGGGATTACAAAGAGCCAGCAGAGAAGGGTTAATAATTATCTAAGGAGGGGATAGAGGCTGAGGAGATACTTGTATTTATTCATTCATCCACTCACTGACTAGCAGAACCGAATGGAGCAGGTACATAGAAAAGAACGCCATCAAAGGGAAAACCAATCAACTCATGAGAATAAGCCACTAGGTCACTGGAGACGCTAAAGGGAAGGGCTTCACAAATACAAGGAAGAGCTATAGAGGGCCCTGTGCGTTTGACTACAGCTGTGAGGAGAGCAAGCAAGCAGGCTGCTGTGCTGAGCACAAACACACTGGCAAAGAGTACTTGGCATTAGCACGCTTCCCTTTGTATGTTACCCCTGATGTAGCCCTTATGGCGAAACATGACTCACATCAGGTATTTTTAAGGACTTTTCAATAAAGAACTACCGTATTTTTCGGACCATAAGACGCATCCTAGATTTAGAGGAAAACAAGAAAAAAGCATTCTGAACCAAATTCTCCCTGCCAGGCTCTGCACCCAACCTCACACTCCTTGCCAGGCTCTGTACCCTGTCCCCCCTCTGTTGGCCTAGTGGTAGACCGGGACAGGGCAGGCAGGGACAGGGCACAGAGCGGGCAGGCCTCCCCCCCAAGCCTCCTCCCCCCCTGCAGGCAGTCAGGCCCCAGCCTCTGTTCTAGCGGCAGAGCGGCGCACAAGGCCACCTGCCCAGTCCCGCGCTGCCTCCCGTGGGAACTGAGTTTTCGTGGGAAGCGGCGCGGGACCAGGCAGGCAGCTCTGTGCACTGCTATGCCGCTAGAAAAGAGGAGGCAGCTATATCAGCCGACCAGGCAGGCAGCCCCGTGCTCCGCTGTGCCACCGGAGAGGCAGCTGCATCCAGCAAGGGAGGGCAGTGGAATTGAGATAAGGCAACGATGGGGGGGGGGGCTGAGTATTCGCTCCATATGATGCACCTTATTTCCACCCCCTTTTGGGGGGGGGTGGAAAAAGTACGTCTTATGGTCCGAAAAATACGGTAACTTACACATTTGCTTGGGATCTATATTTGCTGTGAATTTACAAGGCCTCTTCTTTTGGCCACATAGAAACATGAAGGCAAATAATGGTCCATCCAGTCTGCCCATCTGCAGCATCCATTTATGGGGTTGTGGCAGAGACCATTCTGGTTTTTTTCTGGACCCTGTGGCTCAGGGGAAGCAGTTTTTCCCATTCAAATAAACAGTTCCCAGCCAGACCCATGAATACTGTATATTCCACAGTACTCAGTATAATAAGTTGGACTGGGGGTCACGTGACGCTATGAGCCAGTGAGGACGTCTCTCACATCGGCTCCGGGCCCCAATCCACATTAATTAGCCTCACCACCTCAAAATTCGTCCTGGCCGGGTCCCCCGCAGATGCCCAGCATCGGGCTTCGATGGAGCAATACCTGACCCGATCGCAAGAGACGACGCGATCGAAGCCGGTCAAGGCTGGAAAACAAAAAGTTAATCCGGGCGCGACCAAGATGGCGGCCGCATCGGGGACGGCGGTATCGGAGTTTACAGATACCGCGCTGACTGAAATCAAAGCGGCGGTGACCCAAGCGCTGGGACCGCAGTTGGAGGCTCTGACTGCTAAACTGACCCGACTGGAACAACTTATAACAGACACTACGGCCCGCACAACGGAACTGGAACATCGGGTGTCTGCATCAGAGGATACTATCACCTCTCATGAAATGGATTTAGCCTCTTTGCAAGAAACTGTGCATAGACAGGCTGAAAAAATTGATGACCTGGAAAATATGTTCCAGACGTAGTAACTTGCGGTTTCTGGGAATTCCAGAACTGATTCCCGATGCGAACCTACCTGCGGAATTGGAGAGCTGGCTTGAATTGGAATTCCCGGAAGCTATGGAATCTGGCACTCTCTGCCTGGAACGGGCCCATCGGTTGGGTAGGAGGCCAGCTCAGGAAGACAGACCGAGAGTAGTGATAGCAAAATTCCTGAACTACAGACACAAAGCAGCAGTTTTACACCAATACCGGGTAAAAAAAGATGCCTTAAAGATGCGAGGATCAACTATTCGCATTAGCCAAGATTACTTGACGACTCTAACTGAAAAAAGAAAAGGATTTTATCCACTTTGTAAACGCCTGGAAGACCTTAAACAGCGTTTTCTGTTTCTGTATCCGGCTACCCTGAAAATCCTGCATGCAAGTACATGGCATTCATTTACAGAGGCTCCCGATGCAGCTGACTTCATCAACACCCGACTGGAATCCCAGGGGGACCCTCCTTGAGGATCATACCATGTAACTGTATTGGGTTTGGCAGGGATGAACTTTCAGGATTATAGAATTGAATATGTTGTTATGTTGAGGCTTTCTTTTTTGAGACAGTATTTCGGTTGTTTGAAGGATTGGGGCTCCGTGGGTGTCTCCTCGGACCTCTTGCATATACCTCCGGGATATGCTAGTTGGGAATGTTGGGAATATGGGGGGAGGGGTTGGGTTAGATGGGGGGGGATGGGAACAGCCTTGGGGGGCAGAAAATGTTTCAGTTTTGTGTTTTTCACGGGTCAGTTTAGATATTTTTATGCTATGTTTACAACTGCTTTTACTGCAATATGATTGGGTTTTTATGCTAACCGTCTGGGGGAGGCTGGGCGCCCAGGCGTGGGTTCGGAGTTTTACTGTCACCATACAGTTTATAGGGGGTACACATGGGGGATAACACACTTCGAATTATTTCCTGGAACGTTGCCGGTATAACATCTCCTGTAAAGAGGTCTAAAATCCTGCAACAACTGAAACGCCACAAGGCGGATTTGGCCTGTTTGCAGGAGACTAAATTGACTGCTGAGGAGCATGAAAAATTGAAGCGGGGATGGGTAGGATCTGTTTTCCATGCCTCCTCTACAGGCAAAAGAGCTGGTGTTTGCTTGCTGATTCGAAAGGGTTTAAAATGTGTAGTCACTTCCTGTCATAAAGACACTCTGGGTAGATCATTGCTGTTACACATAACCTTGCAAGGTGCTGATTTCTGATTACTGATAACATATGGGCCAAACAATTACTCAACCACATACTTTAATTCGTTGATTACTTTAGGACTTAGGGACACTTCAGTTCCTCTTCTGGTGGTTGGGGATTTCAATCAAGTTCTGGATGCCTCCCTTGATCGAACCAGAGTGTCTGGGTCTCCAACTGCAACTGACACTAGGGGGCTGCCCTTTTTGTGTAAATCCCTGGGCATGGTAGATCCTTGGCGGCTACTTCACCCGTTCGAACGAGACTACACACACCAATCGCGAGCACATGGAACCTTTTCCCGATTAGACTACATACTAATAACTGAATCCTTGTTCTCTCGAGTAACAGAGGCGACGATAGGACCATTAGCCTTATCCGATCATTGTCCTATTTGGTTGGATATATCCTGGACTGCTCCCCCCATGGGGAGCTTCCGGTGGAGATTTCCCTCCTATCTGGCTGATGACCCTTCTTTCCAAACATATTTACGAACTAACTGGGAAGAGTTTCTAACAACCAATGGGCAACATGTACAAACCCCGGATCTATTTTGGGACACGGCCAAGGCAGTACTTAGAGGGGTGATAATTTCTTATGTATCAGCTCGCCGCAAGAGAATCGCCCAGGGTATTATTAGGTTGGAGAAGCGATATACTCAATTGAAAGCCAGATATCTTCACAATCCGTCTCGTCTGCTCCGTGAGGACATGCACTCAGCGCAAGTAGCTTTGAATGCATTGCTACATGAAAGGATCAAGCGTTCCCTGTTATACAGAAAATATAGGTTTTACCGTTATGGTAATAGAACCGGCAGGTTGTTAGCCACGCTAACTAAGCACTGGCAAGACGACCGATATATTCCCCGGGTGAAGTCTGGGGCACACACTTACCATACTACACCATCTGATATAGCTGAAGCGTTTTATCAACACTTTTCAAACTTCTATGCTAGCCCTACAACATCTATGGGCCCCGATGTCCTGGATTATTTGGAAGACGCGGGTATGCCTAGATTCACTGACCTGCAGAGATCAACCTTAAATAGACCCATCCAGGGCACAGAGATACAAAAAGCAATCAAACAGTTAAAATCGTATACTGCCCCGGGACCAGACGGGTTTTCCACTGAATTTTACAAAATGATGTCTCTGCAGGTGTGTGAACCTCTCCTGGGCTATTATGTGGTGGCATTGGAGAAGGGCCGCTTTCCTTCACACGTCAATGCGGCCACCATAACCTTAATACCCAAACCAGGCAAACCTAAAGACGAAGTTGACTCCTATCGTCCGATATCCCTCCTGAATGTCGATATAAAAATATTGGCTCGCCTGTTGGCAAATCGACTATCTCCACTCTTACCGCTAGTGATATCCCAGGCTCAGGCAGGGTTCGTCCAGGGCCGCCACTCGGTAGTGAATGTTAGAAGGGTGTTGCTGGCAATGTCCAGAGCCCAACAAGCGTCTAACCCGGGCATATTGGTCAGTCTAGACGCTGCAAAGGCCTTTGACCAAGTAGATTGGACATACTTATTTAAGGTACTGGAATACATGGGAGTGGGGGGTTGGTTTGGGTCTTCCTTGCGGGTGTTATATTCGTCTCCAAAAGCTTCCCTTCTGGTAAATGGTTTCTTGACACAACCGTTCAACATCGGTAGGGGCACTCGTCAGGGATGTCCATTATCCCCGCTGCTATTCCTTCTTTATCTAGACCCTCTACTACGAACCTTATTAAAGGATGATGTTCTGGTTGGGCTGAGGGAGGGCTCCTCTCAGATACGAGTGCTGGCATTTGCAGATGACATCTTACTTACACTAGCTCAACCACATAGTTCCTTGCAGCGTGCCTTGGAGATCTTGGATGAATTCCACATATATTCTGGCCTGACGTTGAACAAACAGAAATCTCTAGTGCTTCCTTTACAACCCTCGCTGTGTGATTCGTGGCCCGGCCCTTTTCCTCTAGTTTGGGCCCCATCATCTATCTGATACTTGGGTATCCACATACCGAGGGATCTGGCAACGCTCTATTCACTTAATGTTAAACCACTGCTTACCCAAACTACACAAAGGTTGCAGGCCTGGAGATCCTATCCACTGACACTAATGGGCAGGATTGCATTATACAACATGATGATGATTCCACAGTGGCTTTATGTTCTACAAACTTTACCAATTTTTTTACTACACAAACATATCCGGCTTCATCATCGTGCATTATCTCGATTTTTATGGGGAGGCAAGAGATCCCGAATCCCCATACACAATTTAACTTTACCTATCTCTCAAGGGGGTCTGGGTCTATTACACCTGGGGAGGTTTAATGAGGCTTGTTTATTGCGGCACTTGAATGACTGGTTCTGTGAAACATCCCACTTCTCAGCTACAAGGGTGGAATGTTTGGCACATGTCCCATATCATTTCAGTTATATGTTACATGTTAAGTGCCTTCCTAAACGGGACACCAATTATGGTGATGTGTTTTTCCTCCCCCTACGTAGGCTTTGGAGGACTCTCTGCCGGCGATTAGCCGTTCGATCCGATGTGACACCATATCTCCCGGTGGCTGGTAATGGAGATTTTCTCCCAGGTATGGATTTGGGCGCCCAGGCCTGGTGGAACGGGAGGGGTCTATTTTATTTATTTCATGTACTGCAATCTAACGGACAATTACAATCTTTTCAAATGTTATGTGATTCTTCTATAATAACACCGGCGGACTGGTTCCAATACCGATAGCTACATCATTATGTCAGTACTTTGTCAGACGCGGCCTTATCTGGTACTATTCGAGACCAACTGTCAGAAGCCTTTTGCCTAACGGCTCAGGAACCCGTACCACTACGTTTCCACCACAGATTTCTACAAGAATTGGCTGGAGAATTGGACTATGCTTTATTGGCCTCTAGATGGACACAAGATTTGCAGATTACTATTTCGGTGGACATACTGAAACGGAGTTTTTCAATGGGCATGAAACTTCAGCTGTCAGTAGCAGAAAAAGAACGATACTACAAGTTCCTAGTCCGGGCATATTTTGCTCCTGTCCGGGCGTTTCGGGCACGTATCAGTCCTACTGATTGTTGCTTGAAGTGTATGGCCCCGAGAGCCTCTTTGGGTCATATGTTCTGGCACTGTCCGGGCATACAGGCCTACTGGAAACGTATCTGCCTACATGTACAATCCATCTGGAAATGCACTTGGATGCCTACTAATACGTACTTATTCACGTTAAAACTTACCATGAAGCCCATCCGTCCAGGTGCAGCGGCGTTTGCTAGAAAGGCCATCTTCGTGGGACTTAAAACTATACTTCAATGCTGGTTGTCACCACATACGCCAACGGTTTCCCAATGGCGCACGCAAATGATCCAGTTGGCAGGTTATGAATGATTATCCATTGCAGATATGAACTCTAAGGCTGGTATTTTGTACCTACGCTGTTGGATACCATTCTGTTCCACACTAGCACCGGTTGTACGCAGTAGATTGTTGAATTGACCTAACTGTAAAAGAGGCTGTTCCCATGGGGGGTGGGAAGGTGGGGGGGGGGGTTTGAAGGGGGTTTGCAGGGGTTGGGGGTTGGTGGGGGGACCTATTGGGTACAGTAGTGATGTTTAGGTAAATTGCTTGATGATCTGGCTGATCTTGTTTCTATTTATATGTAAAACCTAATAAAAATGTTTTAAACATAATAAGTTCGACGTACCTCAGCCAGCCATGTACCAAAAGCGTTGCAATGTCAGCCCTCAATGTCAGTTCTCAAGGAAATCTCTCCTCCTGGGACTTCTCTTGAATAACATATATCTTTCTCACTGCCTGAGTCTCACCCCTCTGACTAAGTAGGGCTGTATCTCTTCCTTAATGGATGTCAGCACAGAGGTGCAAAGCTCAGGGCATTCTGGGATGGGTCGCTTTCTCTGATTTGTCTGATGCCTCCAGCCCAATGGCATAAATGGGGAAAACCCCTGAATCTCTCAAAGGGGTCTACATTTAAATGGACAAATGCTTGTGTGCATAACCAGGTCTTGAGACCTTTCCTAAAAGTGGACTGATTGCATCTATTTCCCATATGCAGAGAAATGGAGCTCTGCAACAAAAGAGCCAGAGCACACTTTTCAATTCTTAGCAGCATCATATGAGCAATAAAACAAAAAAAAAGCTTATGAATTTATAACAGAAGAGTTTTTCCTTTCAGCTATTTTTTTTTAACTTTTTGCTCCAATAGGTATTTAGAATTTTTTTGATATGAGTTTTTAATGACAAGCTTTGTAATTTGTTTCTATTGGCTTACAAAGTAAAAACATAGACACATGATGACAGATAAAAGCCAAATGACCATCCAGTCTGCCCATCTGCAGCATCCACTTTTCTCCTCCTCTCTCTATAGGCTAAAGCTCTTTACATCCACGTAGGTATTTAAAGATCTCTATCATATCTCCCCTCTCCTGCCTTTCCTCCAAAGTATACAGATTGAGATCTTTAAGTCTGTCCCCATACTCCTTATGACGAAGACCACGTACCATTTTAGTAGCCTTCCTCTGAATCGACTCCATCCTTTTCATATCTTTTTGAAGGTGAGGCCTCCAGAATTGCACACAGTATTCTAAATGAGGTCTCACCGGAGTCCTATGCAAGGGTATCAATGTAATGGCTCTGGTCTTCATTCTTTTTATCTTTTTTTAGTTTTCTTCCCTGTTAGTGCTTATATTGTATATTGAACCTGTAATATGGCTTCTTTACAAGGTTCCACTTCTTTCATATATTAGTTTAAGCAGTTTATAGATCACAAAAATCAGGGGGGTCCTTTTCAAAGCACTTAGACTTACAAGTTCCATACCAACCCACTGGAATCCACTCTCCCCCCCCCCCCCAGATTAGATCCCTTGAAGGACTCTTCAACTTTAGGAAAGCAATAAAAGCCTACCTCTTCACCTACCTCCCTCGCCCACGACATAGATTACAAAGAAATGTATATTGGAAACATAGAAACATAGAAAAATGACGGCAGAAAAGGGCCATAGCCCATCTAGTCTACCCACACTAAAGATTCCCTTCCCTAAATTTATTCTCCCAGATATCCTATATCTCATCAAGTCTGCCTATTCTGATGACTCTCCCCCCACTATTATCCTTTTCACGTAAAGATAGGCGCCAGAATTGTAGACCCAGAAAACCATGGCCTACATTTCCTTCACCATGATTCCAAAACTGGCACAATCAGCGGCGCTTTTAAGGCAGCCACCGATATCAGTCCCAGTTCACGAATCTGGACCTTAAAGCCTCTCATTTAGGAGACGGTATATTGAGGAAGCTGAGAGCAGTCCTGGTGGATTCTCTTAAAGATGTTTTTAATAAATCTTTGAAGGTGGGGGGGCTTCCACATGATTAGAGCAGAGTGGATGTTATCTCTCCTCGCAATGCGATAACAGAAAAGACATGGGAAACCATAGGCTGGTAAGCGTTATTGTGGTCATTGGAAAAGTAATGGAAGTGCTGCAGGAGGAAAGGATAGTGAATTTCCTGAAATTCAGTGGGTTATGAAATCTAAGGCAACATGGTTTCACCAGAGATAATTCTATGACTGGATGACCAGACAATTGGATCGAGATCATGAGCTAGATGTAATCAACTTGTATTTCAGAAAAGCCTTTGATATAGTTCCTCATAGGAGTGTCTTAATAAACTCAACAGGCTGAATTGTTGATGTCTTTATACAAGAAGTTGAGGCCGATAGAATTGCGATGTGGAGAATGATGAGGAAAAAGCAGACTGGATGGACCATTCAGATCTTTATCTGCAATCATCTACTATGTAAAACTATTCAAAGCTGTTAAAACAAATGCGAACTGTGAAAAATTACAGGAAGACCTAAGGAAATTGGAAGGCTGGGCATCCAAATGGCAGATTAAATTTAATGTGGACAAAAGCAAAGTGATGCACATTGAGAAGAATAATCCATATTATAGTTAGAAGTCAGCACCCAAGAAAAGAACTAAAATTCACTCCAGCCCATCTTAACCATCCCAGCCATCAAAGCCCTCCCCAGCCCGTACTCAACTGAATGGCCATATATGGGACACGGCTATGGAAGCCTGCCCGAAACTAAGGCCAGTACTGGGCAGGCTTGCACGGCCATGTCCCATATATGGACATTCAGTTGAGGACAGGCTGGGGAGGGTTTTGATGGCTGGGATGGTTAAGATGGGCTGGAGTGAGCTTTGATGGAGACTCCAGTAGATGGAACCTAAGCACACTACTGGGCAGGGCTCTGGGTTTCTGGCCCAGAAATATCTAAGAAAAAGGACCATTTAAACTAAATTAATTTATGGAGCATATATGGTTGGGCAGACTGGATTGACCACTCGGGTCTTTATCTGCTATCATTTACTAAGTTACTTAGACCTAAACATTTTTCTCTAAAGAATTTTATTGCACGTCTTATTAAAAGTGTCTTTTTATTTCTCCCACCTTCTCACTTTCTCTATATGGACACATGGGAAACTCTATAGGAAAACACAGTATTGATACTTTTGGGGCTTACTGTTTTAAATCGTCCATGTCTCTCTCACATGTAAATACACAACTAAAGATTTTATACTTTGTCTATTTGGTTCCTCAATTGTTTGGAGTGTCCAGCATGTATTAGTGTTTTTAAATTTGTAAGAGCATTATTCTTTAAACATGTATGTTTTGTTGTCCCTCTCTATAAGTCACCTTGAGCCTACCTAGGTATGAGCAACGCAGAAATAGAAGATTAGATTAGATATTTCATATATTTTTATATTGTAACTTTTTAATGTTTATTCATAATTTTATTGCTCATATATATATTTTTAGGCTCTTGACACAGGCCATGGAGGTTGAAACATGTGCGTGTCAAGCCACCACACAAGTCTCTGTGATTTGATGAATAAAATTGTACACCAACATCTTTCTGGACCTCTGCTGGTTTTTGTTGGTGCCTCAATGTCTACACCATTGAAACTGGACATCTCTCCTTTTTGCTGGCGAGATTGTAATGTACCTGGAGATATGATTCATATATGGTGGGATTGTCCACAAGTACAATTTTTTTGGAAACAAGTAGTAAGATATGTTTCTAATTTAGTTAATATAGGCCCAGCTTTTATTCTATTAGGGAAACCACCAGAAGTTACAATCCCTTGAACAAAGCCACGGTAGAGGTTTCTTCCAAGTGTTGGTGAGGTAAATGCTTCAACACTCATAAGAATTCTATAAGTGTTGGAGCATTTAGCTCACCAGCCTATGGTAGAAACCTCTACAGCAGCTTTCTAAAAGCCAGCCTTAGCCTTTGTTAGACAATTATTTTTAGCTGCCAAACTCTATATAGCACAAAAATGGAAAGATTTCACATTATCTTCACAACGTTGGTGGTTACATAAAATTTGGCATATTGCTAGGATGGAAAAATTGATCTAGCTTTGTGTTTTGTCTAGCTGTAAAGATTACAATAAGCTAGGACCATACAATTTATCAGGTCACTGATTTCTAAAACAGAATAGCTCACACTAGTTTCTTATAAGAATGAATATAGTATTTATTTACAAAGATGATTAAGAAGATGGAACTCCTCTCGTATGAGGAAAGACTAAAAAGGTTAGGGCTCTTCAGCTTGGAAAAGAGACAGCTGAGGGGCGATATGACTGAAGTCTATAAAATCCTGAGCTGAGTAGAACGGGTACAAGTAGATCGATTTTTCACTCCGTGAAAAATTACAAAGACTAGGGGACACTCAGTTAAGTCACAGGGAAATACTTTTAAAACCAATAGGAGGAAATATTTTTTTCACTCAGAGAATAGTTAAGCTCAGGAACTCACTACCAGAGGTTGTGGTAAGAGCGGATAACATAGTTGATTTTAAGAAGGGTTTGGACATTTTCATGGAGGAAAAGTTCATAGTTTGTTATTCAGACAGACTGCTTGCCTTGGATCGGTAGCATGGAATGTTGCTACTCCTTGGGTTTTGGCCAGGTACTAGGGACCTGGATTGACCACTGTGAGAACAGGCTACTGGGCTTGATGGACCATTGGTCTTACCCAGTAAGGCTATTCTTATGTTCACCATGGGTAACTGCATCACAGGTTGGGCAGACTGGATGGACCATGCGGGTCTTTATCTGCCATCATCTACTATGTTACACCTCACACAAACCAAAGGGAAGCCCGTCAACAACGGTCAAGTCAGGAGATCTTCCACAGGATAGGTTGCTAGGCAGTGGGCATCTTCACTCCACAGCTGAGCTTCACTTCCCATCATTGAGGAGCTTCCTTTTATAGTTTACCTTTCAAACACATACACACGATGGCAAATGATGGTACATGTTCCCCAACACGTGAGAATTAAACAGGATAGAGAGGAAAAACAAGTCATCTGCTCTTTGTTATCAGTAAGCAAAAGTTCCCAAGCAGTGAGAGCAGATGTTCTGTCTGAGTAATTAGTTCCCAGTAAAGAATTTGGCTTCTGGCAGACACCGAGGCTCTACTGCTAACTACTGATAAGAGCTCCCTGAAGGACTGCTTGTGAAAACGATGCAATGCTGATATTGCTAGGCTGCGAGCAGCACCTAATACAGCTAGGTTTTCACTTTGCAAACAAAAATGATGGAAATATGGGCTATTCTGGGCCACCTCTCTTTCAAAGTAATAAGAGCCTTAAAGTACCCCTAAAACCCTCAAATTCGAATATACCTATACTTTTTCATGGAACTCTTTTGTATATCAATGCAATGTATGAATTCACTAATTTTTTGAAATACATCTTGTGTCTCTGGAAATTGTTGTTTTCTGGTTCTTTCATGGTTTTCTCATGGATCACCTCTTGGTTGAGATAGACACTAAAGAATGACACGGGATGGTTTCCTGCAGTTATCCGCAGGAACGGTGATGAATTTTGTCACTGTGTCATTCTCTACTCACATTACAATTTTTATTACATGTAGGCAATGCTATTCCAACAGTGATGCTATCACAAACATCATTAATGGCTCAGTTTTCTTAAGAACCTTTTGAAAAGGGGTATTTTTATACATGATATAATCTGAAAACAAAAGAAACACTTCTTGAGGATTTTTTTAGAGCAGGGATTATAACTGATTGTTTTTGCTGCAGTGCAAAGCTATGAAAGTTTTTCTCCTTATATTTAGTCATGTTATATGAAGATATACGTATATATATTTTTTAATAGTAGCTTCCTATCATCATCTTCTATGTCTCCTTACCATTAACCAACTTCTCTAGTATCTTGCCCTCTCCCACTTCCCTCTCCTTTCTACAGATGCAAATTGACTATTTTCATGCCATCATATGGAAACACAGAATGGGAAAGGATCCGAATTTCCTGACATTTTGTCTGTTCTTCCTCAGAGGCTCTAAAGCGTCAACGTGCTTTCTTAGAGAAGAACAGAATCAAAGTAGCTAAAACCCCAGAAGCCAAGAGAACTCGTTCCGGCGAAATATTGGGCCCAGTGACCTCGGCAACCTCACAATCCTGGGTAAGTGACATTCTTAGGGGCATCCAAGCAGTTCCCATGCTCTTTGCAGTTTTCACTTATACAGCAACCTAGTAGTGACATTTAAGTTATGGTACTGAGCTCTCAAATCCATAAGGTACACATATATACCACACAGAACCAAACACACCTTGGTCATTTCCTAAGACAGTAATCTTCAGTAATTTTTAATTCAGGGCCATTCTGGACCCAAATGAGTTTAAGGAGAGCCACCAAAATCTTCCCATGCAAGGCTGTGACACTACTGACCAGTGTGTGTCAATGACAGCTGCCCCACCAGCCCGCCTTTAGACTTTTTGTTGAGGGCATAATCAAGAAGGTAGGAATTTTAAAATGCAGTCTCTTCATCTACTGAGAAATGCCTTGTTCTTCAAACAGGCAGATTTTTCTCCCATAAGCAAAAGCCAGCATGATGATCAGTTGCTGTTGGTCCCTAGGCCTTGCATTTAGGCAGTACAAATATTAATATTCTCATTGATGAATAAAGGTTGTACACACCCAGAGGTAGCCTAATGCTTTCACATGCCTCTATCCCAAGAAAACATAACTTATCTTAATGCGCTCTGCAATCTCTTGGTCCATCTAGCCTAGTATCCTATTTCCAAACTAGGCAAACCAGGATCAGCTACCAATCCCAGGGCAAGCAGTGACTTCCTTATTCCACACATTCCAGCAATACCTTTGACATTCCAAATGTGGAAGGGGCTCAGTCTGCAAACATTGCCTTGCGATCACCGAGCTGATAGATCCAAAAACCAAGTACAAACACAATCTCGAGTCATAGAGTGCTGCAGCAACGTTAAAAGGGACATAATATCCGCATCTTTGGTTTCCCATTGGGATCCACCCAACTGTACTATTAGTGATCTAAACTTAGCTAGTCTCCATAGGATAATAGCCTTTTATAGTTCTACTGTTTTGTAAGCTTGAACCTGTCTCCATTCCCTCCCGCTCTCCCCTCTCCTGCCCAACCCTAGCTCATTTCTTTACTTACAGTCTTAATTTACAAATTCTTATTATATTTCATTACCTGCTAAGAATTAAACACTAAATATGCATACAATATAATCTTAAGGTTATCTAAGAAACAAACACTAAATAAAGTATATAATATAATACTAATATATTCCTAGTAGCTTAATAAGGTTTAATCAGTTAATCTGCTCAATAATTTATTACATTCACAATGCAGACATTATACAGTAGCCCAGCAGCAAGAAGATTTCTATCCAGTCTTTTGCACTGAGTGTCACATGTATGATTTTCTCCCTGGTTGTGTGCTCACTGCAAAGAGCTCCTAGCTCTCAGAGAACCAGTACATTCCCTTGAGGTTAGAGTAACAGACTTGGAGAAGCTGAGGGAGTCAGAGAAGACCATAGAGGAGACCTACAGGAATGTTGTAGAGAGGTCCCATCTCCAGTCTGGTAGCCCCTGTGTTGCCTTGGAGGAGAGAGGTCTCCTAGAAGGAAAACATCACCCTGGTGAAGTAGGAAATAACCCTGTAGTTAGGACCTGCCCACCAGCAGATGCAATATCCTCTCGCACCGGGGATGTGTCTCCAGGGATTCTGCTTAGGAGGGAAAGGTTAGGACAGATGTTGTAGTTGGTGATTCGATCATTAGGCATGTAGCTAGCTGGGTGGCTGGTGAGCATGAGGATCGCCTGGTCACTTGCCTGCCTGGTGCAAAGGTGGCGGACCTCACGCGTCACTTAGATATGATTTTAGATAGTGTTGGGGAGGAGCAAGCTGTCTTGGTACATATGGTGCAAGGATGAGGGATTTAGATTTATTAGGAACTGGGCTACCTTCTGTGAAAGGGGGAGCCTATTCTGAAAGGATGGACTCTATCTTAACTGGGATGGAACCAGGCTGTTGGCACTAACGTTTAAAAGGAGATAGAGCAGCTTTTAAACTAAGATTGGGGGGAGGGGAGCCGACAGTCACACAGGAGCAGATGGTTCAGTGTGGAATATCCTTGAAGAATACTGTTGAATCAGAACATTTAGGGAGTTCCAATAGAGAAGTTTCACAAATGGTGAAAGAAAGCAAAGAGTGCTTAAGAGGGAAGCAGAATAAAGATGTGAAATTATCCCTGCCATCTTCTCAGCATCTTGTAGATACAAGAAAAAAGCAGAATTTGAAGTGTCTGTATACAAATACTAGAAGCCTAAAAAATAAAACAGAATAGTTCGGCTATATAGCATTGAATGATGAGGTAGATATAATAGGCATCTCAGAGACCTGGTGGAAGAGGACAATCAATGGGACACTGTATTGCCTGGATACAAATAATATTGCAAGAATAGAAACATAGAAACAGACGGCAGATAAGGGCCACGGCCCATCTAGTCTGCCCACCCTAATGACCTTCCCCTACCTTTCTCTGTGAATAGATCTCATGTGTCTATCGATCTCTGCGCTCGAGGAGCGAGTATAGCTGTAGTTTGTCTAATCGTTCTTCGTATGGGAGATCCTTAAGTCCCGAGACCATCCGGGTGGCCATTTTCTGAACCGACTCCAGTCTCAGCACATCCTTGCGATAATGCGGCCTCCAGAATTGCACACAGTATTCCAGGTGGGGCCTCACCATCAAAGGCATAATGATTTCCGGCTTACAGCTGACGAAACCCCTGCGTATGCAACCTATGATTTGTCTTGCCTTGGATGAGGCCTGCTCCACCTGACTGGCAGCCTTCATGTCCTCACTGACGATCACCCCCAAGTCTCGTTCTGCTACCGTTCTTGCTAGAATCTCACCATTGAGGGTATAAGTCTTGCATGGATTATGGTTGCCTAGGTGCATAACCTTGCATTTTTTGGCATTGAAGCTAAGTTGCCAGGTCCTAGACCAGCGCTCTAGTAGGAGAAGGTTGTGCATCATGTTGTCGGGCATTGAATCTTCGTCCGTTGTGCATTTGTCCACTATATTACTTAGTTTGGCGTCATCGGCGAATAATGTTATTTTACCTCGAAGGCCTTCTGCCAAGTCTCTTATAAAGATGTTGAATAGGATCGGGCCCAAGACCGAGCCCTGTGGCACTCCACTGATCACCTCCGTCATTTCGGAGGGGGTGCTGTTCACCACTACCCTTTGAAGCCTACCTCCAAGCCAGTTCCCAACCCATTTCGTCAATGTGTCACCTAATCCTATAGAACTCATCTTGCTCAGCAACCTGCAGTGTGGCACGCTATCGAATGCTTTGCTAAAGTCCAGGTACACGATGTCCAGGGACTCCCCAACATCCAGCTTCCCCGTCACCCAGTCAAAGAAGCTGATCAGGTTTGATTGGCATGATCTCCCCTTAGTAAATTCATGTTGACAGGGGTCCCGTAGATTCTCCTCATCCAGGATCTTATCCAATTGGTGTTTGATTAGAGTTTTCATTAGTTTGCTCACTATCGATGTTAGACTCACTGGTCTGTAGTTTGCAGTCTCCATCTTTGAGCCTTTCTTGTGGAGTGGAATGACGTTAGCCTTCCTCCAGTCCAACGGGACGCTGCCTGTACTAAGGGAGAGGTTGAAGAGCGCTGACAGTGGCTCCGCCAAGACATCACTCAACTCCCTAAGCACCCTGAGGTGTAGGTTGTAGAGTAGATTAAATTGGAGGGAGGTTGTGCTATATGTTAAAGAGGGAATTGAATCAAATATAATAAACATTCTGCATGACACACATAGCAGTGTGGAATCCATATGGTTAGAAATGCCATCTGTGAAAGGAAGGAATATACAGGTAGGGTTATTCTACCATCTCCCTGGACAGAATGAGCAGACAGAAGAAGAAATGTTTTCAGAGATTAGGAAAGCTGGAAAATTGGGCAACAGTATAATAATGGGTGATTTCAGTTACTCCAATATTGACTGGTTAAAATGTTACATTAGGGAGTGCTAGGGAGGTAAAATTTCTAGACATCATAAATGACTGCTTCTTGGAGCAACTAGTCTAGGAACTGACAAGAGGGAGCTATTTTAGATTTGGTCCTTAGTGGAATGCAGGACATAGTACGGGAGATAACTGTGGGGTCCACTGGGAAACAGTGATCATAACATGATAAAATTTGAGTTGATAAATGGAGTAATGTCGCATAAGAAATCAACTGTAGAGGCATTTAATTTTCAAAAGGATGATAAAATGAGGAAAATAGTTAAAAAGAAGCTAAAAGGATCAGATGTAAAGGTTAGGACTGTAAACCAAGCATGGATATTATTTAAAAATAACATCGTGGAAGCCCAGACCAGATATATTCCACATATCAGCACAGGTGGGAAGAGGAGGAAATGAGAGTCGGCTTGCTTAAAAGGTGAGATGAAAGAGGCAATTACAGCCAAAAAAACATCCTTTAAAGAATGGAAAAATGATCCCAAAGCACTGATAAAGAAAGTTAAGAAAGACTATGAAGAGAAACTTGCCAAAGAGGCAAAAATTCATAACAATTTTTTTAGGTACATCAGAAGCAGAAAACCCATGAGGGAATCCATGGGACCCAGGATGATCAAGGAGTAAAAGGGGCACTAAGGGAGGATAAGACCATAGCGGAGAGACTGAATGAATTCTTTGCTTTGGTCTTTATTGAAGATGATGTAAGAGATCTACCTGAACCGGAAATGGTTTTCAAGGGTGATGATGTAGAGGAACTGAAAGAAATCTCGGTGAATCTGGAAGATGTAGTAAGCCAAATTGACAAGTTAAAAAGTGATAAATCACCTAGACTGGATGGTATACATCCCAGGGTACTAAAAGAACTAAAAAATGAAATTGATGACCTGCTGTTAGTGATCTGTAATCTGTCACTAAAATTGTCTGTAGTACCTGAAGATTGGAGGGTGGCCAATGTTATGCCGATTTTTAAAAAGGGGTCCAGGGGAGATCTAGGAAATTACAGACCGGTAAGCCTGGTTTCAGTGCTGGACAAACTGGTGGAAACAATTATAAAAAATAAAATTGTGGAACACGTAGACAGATATTATTTAATGGGACAGAGTCAGCATGGGATCAGCTGAGGGAGATCGTGCCTCACCAATTTGTTTGACTTCTTTGAAGGTGTGAATAAACATGTAGATAAAGGTGAGTCAGTTGATGTAGTGTATCTAGAGTTTCAGAAAGCTTTTGATAAAGCTCCTCATGAGAGGCTCCTGAGAAAATTAAAGACTCAAGGAATAGGGGGCAAAGTTCAGTTGTGGATTAGGAATTGGTTATTGGATAGAAAACAGAGGGTAGGGTTAAATGGTCATTTTTCTCAATGGAGGAGAATAAACAGTGGAGTACCACAGGGATCTGTACTGGGACTGGTGCTATTTAACTTATTTATAAAAGATCTGGAGATTGGAATGACGAGTGAGGTGATTAAATTTGCAGATGACACTAAACTGTTCAAAGTTGTTAAAACGCATGCAGATTGTGAAAAATTTCAGGCAGACATTAGGAAATTGGAAGACTGGACATCCAAGTGGCAGATGAAATTTAATGTGAACAAATTTTGTTAAAAACACAAAGCACACTGAAACACAGAGAAAATGTTAATTATCATTCATATTCCGGGGTTTTTTTTCAAAGAGATCAAGGCAGATGACTTTATGCAATGTCACCTCAGTAACAACCATACAAAAATAGACAAATATACCCCTCTCCCTTTTTACTAAACTGCAAAAGCAGTTTTTAGCGCAGGGAGCTGCGCTGAATGCCCTGCACTGCTCTCGACGTTCATAGGCTCCCTGCACTAAAAACCGCTATTGCGGTTTAGTAAAAGGGAGCCATAGTGCAAAATATAGACAGCAGATATAAATTCTCAAAACGGACACATTTTGATCACTAAATTGAAAGTAAAATCATTTTTCCTACCTTTGTTGTCTGGTGATTTCATGAGTCTCTTGTTGCACTTTCTTCTTCTGACTGTGCATCCAATATTTCTTCCCTTCTTTCAGCCTCCTGTATGCTTCCTCTCCTCCAGACCTCATTCTCTCCCCCAACTTTTTCTTTCTTTCTCCCTGCTCCCTTCTTTCTTTCTGTCTTCCTGCCTCCCTTTCTTTCTTTCTCTCTCTCTCTCTCTCCATACCCCCTTTCTTTCTGTCCCCCTGTTCCCCCTTTCTTTCTGTTTCTCTTCTTTCTTTGTCTCCCTGGCCCCTCTTCTTTATAGAACTGCCCCCTACACAGTGCTAGGGTAGGTCAGTAATGATTTTCAGCAGAACTTTCCAGAGAGTGCAGTTGAAAATGTTTGAATCAATCTGGTCTGTGGCACTTATCCAGACAGCAGATGCTACTATCTGGATAAGTGCTTTTAAATATGAGGTCCATTGCATACATTAGGATTGTCAAAAGAACATACCAGTATGTAAGTGCAAACCCTGACCTCATGAAAGTCTTCACAACCTACTAGTAAAGTTATGCACAGATACACTGAATATAAATTTTACCCATACATATTGTAGGAAATTTTATAAAAGCCCTGCCTGCCCCCTTTTTTTCTCCCTGCCCTCCCCACAAGCCGCTAGTTTTGCCACTGCTGCCATCGGGGAACAGGCCCCCAAGCCACCGCCGCCCCAAGCTCTCCCTACAGAAGCGTTGCGCTGACCAGCATTCCGCTCCCCTACGTCAATTCTGATGTCAAAGAGGAAGTGTCCGGGCCAGCCAAGCAGCAATTGGCTGGCCCAGAACTTCTTCTCCGATGTCAGAATTGAGGTCCGACGCTTCTGCAGGGAGAGCTTGAGGCGGCGGTGGAGGACGTCGGGGAGAAGAAGGCTGGTCGGCCCGGTATATCAGGATGGCAACACGAGTCTATCAAGGAGCCCAAGATGGGCTCCGCGATCGACTCACGTTGCCTTCCCGATCTACCAGTTGATCAAGATCAACGTATTGGGCACTCCTGCCTATACCATTTTCATTGCTTTTCTCTGAACCGCTTCAAGTGTTGTTGTTTTTTAATGTCCTTAGCAAGATTTGGTCTTCAAAACTGAACACAATACTCCATGTGGGACTTTACCAATAACTTGTACAAGGGCATCATCACCTCCTTTCTTCTGCTGGTTTTACCCCTCTTCATGCAGCCTAGTATCCTTCTGGCCCTGGCCTACGCCACTGCCTTGTTGTAGTTTAGCTACCTTGAGATCCTCAAATACCATCAGCCCAAGGTCCCTCTCCTGAGCTGTGATTATAATCGCTACTCCTTTGGATTTCTACACCCCAAGCACATCACTCTGTACTTCTTCACATTAAATTTAACTGCCAAACCTTTGACCATTCTTCTACTTTTCAGATATCTCTTCTCACGGTTTCTACTCTCTCAAGGGGATCCACTCTATTGGCTATTTTTGTGTCATCTGCAAAAAGATAAACTTATCCTTCTAACCTTCAGCAGTGTCTCTCACAAATATTAAACATAATTGGCTCCAATATCAACCACTGAGGCACTCCATTACTCATCTTCCTTTCCTCTGAACAAATTCCATTTACTATCACCCTCTGTAACCTGCTGGTCAACCAGTTTCCAATCCAGTTCACCACTTTGGGTCCTAAGTTCAGCCCTCTCAGATTAGGACCCTTTTTACAAAGCCATGCAAATGAGTCCCAGCGTGGTAAATGTGATACAGCCCATAGGAACTGAATGGGTGTCACATCTGCCACACAGGAATTGCTACCAGAGCTTTATAAAAGGGGCCCTAAAAGTGCTGAAAAGCCTAACTAGGGGAAATACAAAGAAAGATAACAGTGGCCCTTCATATGCAATTTACACGTGTAAAGAAGAAGAGAAAAAAGAGAGAATTTTGTAAAAAAAAAAAAAAAAATCCATAGGTCATTATTGAAATGGCTTGGGGAAATCAAGTTTTATTAAAAATTTGATAAAACGCTTATATAAAATTTCTAAGTGATTAACAATAAAAAAATAAACATATTGTTACATTCAGACAATAAATATTAACAATGGACAGACTTGAGAGGGAGGATGAAAGGGTAGAATTACAGTTTTCAAGAAAAGAACATAAAGGGCTAAAACGTTAGGGAGGGATTAATGCTGCCTAAGATACCATTGAGTTTGGAAGTGAGATTGGATCAGTCTGTTAGAATTTCACTTTTATTAGTCAAAAACGTCAATATACAAAAAGCTCTTAAGGGCATTTTTAAATCTCTCCAGGGTAGTTTCTTCTCTCAAATGAGTTGGTAAATAATTCCATATTTGGGGCGCTGTAACTGAAAACATTTCTGTTCGTCTTGTATTTATAATCTTTAATGATGGAATTGAAAGATGGTAATTTTGACTGTTGAATTTTAAAGGCTAAGAGGGTTATTTTATAAGTGATTCTGTAAGAGATCGGTAGCCAGTGTGCATTTTTAAGAAGTGGAGTGACATGAGCAAATTTCCTTGACTTTGTAATAATTTTTATTGCTGTTTTGTACTATTTATAAACGTCTTATTGGGAGTTCAGTAATCTAATATTGAGATTATTAGGGAGTATATTAAGACATTTAGTGCCACTGGTTGAAGGACTTTTGAAAGTGATCTTATCATCCTTAATTTGAAACAACAGTTTTTAACTACTGAGCTGATTCCTAGGATAGGCAGCATAAAATCTGTTTTGCTTCTTGGGACCTGGGTTTGGCCACTGTTGGAAACAGGATACTGGGCTTGATGGACCTTCGGTCTGTTCCAGTATGGCATTCTTATGTTATGAGATACTGTATATAGATATATCAGGAGTTCTTCTAATATAATTGAATAACCCCAACCCCCTGTTCATATTCAGTTATTTCTATTAGTTGGTCTGGTGCATCTTATGTAACTAATCTCCTAATTTTTTTTCAAAAATACAAAAATCATATATGAAAAACATTTTCACAATGTGTGCCCAGAAAACAGATGTGGTACTTATTATTGAAAAGGATTTGGTCTTTTTGTAGTTACACAACCACACTCAAAGCGGTTTACACATATAGAGGTACTTGCCTTGGGATTTGATCTCACAATCTCAGGGTGCAGAGGCAGCAGCTCTACCACTAGGCCCCTCCTCACCTCGACATTGACTATCTTTTCAACATATTGTATTAGCTCAAGTTGCTGTGCAAAATATGCCAGACCAATGAATCACAAAGTTCTTCTTGGGAACCTTGGATGCTGATGCTATTAACATTCCTTAAAAAAATTCACCCAGTTCAAATTTGTATAATGATACTTATAAAAACAACACAGTATAGATAAGTTTCACCACATTGTGGCTTCATTACAGGAATCTGAGCATATATTCAAACATATTCCCATGTTAGCTTTTGTAACTATCATTTTACTTTTTAATTCATAAACATTTAAACAATATTACCATTTTTATTCTTAAGACACTATAAACTTTTTTGATGGTTACCTACTGATGGAAACCTCACTCCCAGCATCTTAGGGATGAAAGAATGGATCTATGAGGCAGTAATGGTTTCTCAACCATGGGTCAGATAATTCTCTTGAAGACACAATAGAAAATCCTCCTTGGAAAGGTTCAGGTATTTCCCTCTAATTCTACCACCGATTAAGGTTTAGGTATTTCTCTAAAGTTGTAGGATGAAGGACAGTCTCCTGCAGAGGACTCTGATTTATCTCTGCAGAATGCAAATGATTCTGAAGGAAGAGCTCAAATATTCCTGGGGGAGGTGGGGGGTCAGAAAGAACAGGGAAAAATTCTCTTTCAAGCAGGGCTTAGGTATCTCTCTAGAGCAGTGGTTCTCAACCCTGTCCTGGGGGACCCCCAGCCAGTTAGGTTTTCAAGATATCCCTAATGAATATGCATAAGACATATTTGCATGCCTGTCTCCTCCATTATATGCAAATCTCTCTCATGCGTATTCATTAGGGATATCTTGAAAACCCAACTGGCTGGGGGTCCCCTAGGATAGAATTGAGAACCACTGCTCTAGAGGTAAGGGAATAAATAGATTGTTGCTAGAAAGGTTATGGATGTCACAGGTTGAGCACTGTGTTTCTATTTATACTCTCTACAACAGATGAAAGTTTCTGGAAAGTCAGGGGCAGGAACTCCACAGGAAGTGCCACTAAAGAAAACCGACTCCAAAGGTACAAAACTTAAAGCAGAGTCGGGAAGAAAGGAGCGCCACAGATGAAACAAAACTAGCAAGTAAGCATCCTGCCACATGGAGTATGTATTTTAGAGCTGCTACAGTATAACATCAAAGACAATTTTACAACAAATAAAATCAAGTTATTAGCCTGAAGTGTAGGGGCTTGGGATGCATGTATATATGCACATATGGGTGGGGGTGAAGGAATTTGATAGTGATTGAGATGGCGGAGGCATGGGAAGACTGTTTGGAGGGGGAAGGAATGCAGTGACCAAGACATTTTGGTGAGGAGGGGAATGTGGAATATATTGACTGAAGCAGTAAAGGGCTCTGGAGGTCATATGGGCACAAAAGAGACAATTACATAAATTTTATGAACTTTAATTTGAAAGCTTGTGTAGGGATAGGGAAGCATCAGTCAGTAAACAAGCTGACAAGAGCTAAAAGGTAGGTAGGCATGTGTGTCTCTGTGTTTGTGGCTGTGTCTGGAAAAATTAAGTTCTTAACCTCAGTAATCTTTCTAGTAGATACATACATTATTCCTGAACCTTCAGGATAGTTAATCTATTTCTGTAAGAATTCTTGTACAGAGCCTCATTAGCATTCTTTTGCTCTACCTCCTATCTCTCTGGACTGTCCTCCAATTCCTCAGTTCATACCAAAGTAGATGGTCAGCCATGGAGAGGAAACAGAATAGGGATGGATATGGGGACTCTACCTGAAAAACATTTCTGTTCTGCTCATATCATTAAACATATAATAAAAAAAAAAAACCCAAAGTCGCCAACCTGAGTGCAACCTGTACTAAGAGTGTAAGATTCATCAGATACCCCCCTAGATTCTTCAAAGCGGTATTTGTGTCCTCTATCCTTGACAATGCTGGTAAAGGAAAGAAACAAGATAACTGGATTCCCCGGCACATTCAAGGAAGTAAGCAGGCAAATGAATATGTGACAAGGTGGGCCTCAGGAATAATGTGTCTATCTACTAGAAAGATTGCCAAGGTAAGAACCTAATTTTTCTTTCTAATGCAACAGACACCTTATTCCCGAACTTGCGGATGTATCAAAGTAGTCACAAGTCTTAGGACAGGACAGATGAACCTGCTGATAGAATGGATGATCCAAATGCGGAGTCCTTTTTGGCTACTACTACTTCCACCCTGTAAAACTTCATGAACATATAGAGAGCAGACCAGGTGGCTGCTCTACAGATTTGTTCCAGAGATACCACTGAAGATTCCGCCCATGAAGAAGCCATGCTTCTAGTGGAATGGGCATTTATAGATATAGGCCGTCACATTCCACTTCCAACATAAGCTGATGAGATGGCCACATCTGAATATGCAGCTACAGTGCTGTTATTAACCTTAGGCCCAAAACACAAGAGCCCCACAATCTGAACTTTTAGGGAGCCAACCACTAGGCCTTTTTCCAGTTCTTCCTGATATTGGTGCAAAGCTCGGTCCTCACTCCTCTAAGCGCACCAAGCTTGGAAACACTTCCAGGTTTTCACATATGTGACTAGACTCGCTTTCTTCCTACATCTTAGAAGGGTGGAGACTACCCTGTCCAAACAGCCTTTGCGCATTAGTGCCACGCACTCAAGACCAAAGCATTCTGAATCCTCCAGAGCAATTGGACCCTGAATGAGCAGTCTTGGTTGATATGGAAGACCAAGATCTTGGTCCCTTTGCAGACAGACCAGATCTGCATACCACGGTCACTCTGTCCCAGTCTGCTGCTACTAGAATCACTAGTCCTTGGTGTGCCATGATCTTGTGCAGAAGTCTGCTTATTATGGGCCATGGAAGGAAGACTTAAAGAAGTTCTGCCTTTGGTCAAGGCTGCACCAGGGCATCCAAACCTTCACTTCCTGGCTCATATCTTCAACTGAATAACCGTGCCACCTTCTTGTTGGCCGCCGATGCCATCAGATTGAAAGTCAGGCACCCTCACTGACTCACAATGTAGGTGAAGGCTTCCTGAGACAGTGATCACTCCTGAGAGCCAAAGTTTTCCAGCTGAAGAAATCCACTTGCACATTGTCCATTCCTGCCACATGTGCCACCGAGAGCACCAAAAGACGGGACGCCACCCACCGAAACAGCATCTAGGCTTCCAAGTGTAGAGGAGCACTCTTGGTGCCCCCCCCCTGGTGATTGACATAGGCTACTGTCGTTGCATTGTCCGAGAAAACTTGTACTGCTTTGTTCTGCAGGGTTCGTACAAATGCCTGAAATGCCAGGCGGATTGATCAAAGTTCCAAGTGGTGAATCGACCACTTCCTTTAAGAAGGGGACCAGCATCCCTGAACTAGATGCCTTTTGCAATGTGTACCCCAGCCATGTGGGTTGGCATCCATTGTCAGACTCACATATATGAAGATGTGAAGGGGAACTTCTCTGACTAGAGACTAAGGCTCCAACCAGCAGGCCAAACTTTGATGAGCTTCCAGCTCCCAAGGTAACCCCTGTGGTCACCATCAGGACAGGAGCATATTCTGGAGTAGACGCAAATGCACCCTTGCCCAGGGAACCTCATTCATTATCGCCACCATTGATCTTAGCACCTGCAAGTAACGCCAGGCCGTTGGAACTGTCTTACTCCAAAACTCCAGTATCTGATGCAGGAGCTTCTGTGGGCTTCTGGGAGGAACACCTTGTTCTTCCTTGTGTCAAACTGGCCTCCTAGATACTCCAAGATCTGCATCAGCTCCAGGTGGCTTTTCCAAAAGATAGCCACCTAGCCCAACCTCTGCAATAGCTGAATCACTCTTTGCACAGCCATTCTGTCTTTGGATTCATACTGGGCACTTAGAAGCCAATCGTCCAGATATGGATGTACTTGTATACTTGCTCTGCATAGGTGTGCTGTAACTACCATCATCACCCTGGTGAAGGTGTGTGGCACTGTGGCTAGCTCAAAGAGTATGGCCATGAACTGGAAGTGGTGCTCCAGGCACAAGGAATCGCAAGAACTTCCTGTGCTGTGGAAAAATGAGAATATGCAGATAGGCAACAATCACAAATAAGGCCCTTGGAAACCACCCAGTATATTAACTGAACCAATTCAGTGCAATAATGTTCTAAATGAAAACTAAACTAAACCTTAAGTTTATAGACTGGGTCATCTCTAAGAAAATAGAGCTCAACTCGGTTAACAATCATATAATTTAAAAAAATGATAATAATAAAAATGATGAAGGGTCACGTGATGCGGTGAGCCTGAAAAGACGTGAGTCGCCTGAGATTCTGAGCCCCGGTTCTTATTTGTTGTTTTCTTACCGATTTTGTTATTGAGCACTGCCAGTATTGTTGTTATGAGTATCCAGTGCATGGACAAATATCTCACGCGTCCGAGTGCAAATATGACCACTAAACCCACGAAAAAAGATCGTGAGCACTCCCACGCTGTTGAAGACAAGATGGCACAGGGAGTGACTTCAGAAATAAGTCAATTTTCTGCAGAAGCTTTATAGGATTTGACCCGAGAGGTAACGGCAGCGATGCAGCCAGGACTGGACTATCTCTCCAAACAACTGCTCCATTTGGAATCGTTGCTCATGGATTAGAGGCGAGAGTATACATGAATTAGAGGCGAGAGTATACATGAATTAGAGGCGAGAGTATACATGCTTGATGATGGCCAGACTGAACATAGGGAGTTGACTCGAGTACAAACGGAATGCTTAGAAGACCTAGAGAACCGTTCTCTCAGATCAAACCTTCGTATCTTGGGCATACCGGAGACCATGGCCTATTCCTCATTATTGGAGAGATTGGAGTCCTGACTGACTGATAATTTCCCTCTTTGTGAGGGATTGGGGCCTGTTCGGCTAGAGCGTGCCCACCAGCTAGGGCGCATGCAATCTCGGGAAGCCCGCCCGAGGTTGGTCATCGTCAAGTTCCTGAACTATAATCATAAGGTGGAAATCCTGTAAAAGTATAAAATGATTAAAGATATCTTGAGCTATGAGGAGTTTTCAGTTCAAATATTCCAGGATTATTCCCTTGCATTTACGGAGAAGTGCAAACCTTTTTATTCGCTTTGTTGGAAGTTGGCGGAGAGAAAGATCCATTTTATGTTTATCTACCCTGCAATCTTAAGGATCTTTTCTTATGGTACTTGGCAGACTTTTACCACGTTTTCCCAAGTGGAACAACCAACTTGATTATCATTGAAAATGGCGTGGGTATTTTGATTCTATTTTTGTGCGGCTCTCTCACTGAGAGCGAACAGGATGTTTCATTGACTGTGGGCTACTGTTATTTTATGTTTATGTAGTTATGTAGCTTGCAATATTATAAATTTCTGGTGGGATCATTGTTCTGTTTTCACTCTTCAAATGGGATACTTGAGATAGGTCCTCTTGTTCTATCTTCTGCTTTAAGTATTTTGGTTTGTACACAGTTAATTTTTGGGGGGGGGTCTCAATCCTGACCCAGGGCTCAGGGTTGCATTGAGAGCGTGACAACACATTCTCTTCCCCAGAGTGGGGTGTGAGATGTTTCTTCCTATGGTAGGTGGGATGGGAAGGTGGTTAGTGGAATGGTTTGGAGGGGGGAGAGGGGAGGAGGGTGGTGGTAAGTGCCAATTGTATAAGATTTTATGTTCAAATCTACACTTTTATTTGAACTATTTTTTTGCACATAAGGTGTTCTTTGATGCTACTTTGGGGTGTGCTTGGCTAGTGACGTTCCAGGTGAGGCTGGACACCTGGGACTTTATGTCTTACAATATGCATTCTCTGTACGTTACTTTATCTTATTTTTCTTATGAGTGGCTCTAGTTCATTGCGGCTGATGTCATGGAATGTCTTGGGGATTACATCACCTATAAAACACACAAAAATTTTAGCTCAATTGAATCGATTTAAAGCAGATATAGCATGCATACAAGAGACCCGACTTTCAGCAGCAGAACATCAAAAACTCTGTAAAACTTGGGAGGAATCGATGTATGCGGCATCCTCACCAAACCAAGCGGGCAGGAGTAGCTGTTTTAATCCGTGAATCATTGCCCCAAGAACCTCTGGGCAGCTACCTCATATTGCAGGTTCAGATTGATCAATACACATTCCATAATTTAAATATCTATGGCTCAAGCACATACGATCATGCTTTTTTGCCCTTTTTTCTTTAGATCTTTCTGCGGCTTTTGACACTATCGACCACGCTCTTTTACTTAATCGTTTGGAATCTTTTGGCATCAGTGGACAGGTCCTAAACTGGTTTACTTCTTTTCTCTCTAATCGTTCTTCCATTGTTACAGTTAAAGGCGATCACTCTACTTCTTACTCTTCACCATTCGGAATCCCCCAGGGTTCTATTCTGTCACCTCTTCTCTTTAACATTTTCCTTTCCCCACTACTTACTATTTGTCAATCATTGGGCTTTACTTCATTTTCTTATGCTGATGATATTCAACTTCTTTACCCGTTTGATCCCGAAAAAGATGAAGAAATTAAAACAATTAATAGTAAACTGGACACAGTAAAAAACTGGCTCAACCTTAATAAACTATCTTTAAATATACAGAAAACGCAAACAATGATTTTTACTTGGAGAAAAGACATCACCCCAATTTCTTCATTTGTACTTGACAACACTCCAATAGAACTAGTATCTACTTTAAAAATCCTAGGCGTAATCATTGACAATAATCTAACCTTTCATAATCATATTAGCCAAACCGTTAAATCCTGCTTCTACAAACTCCGTCTAATACGATCTATTTCATCATTTCTAGAACCAAAATCTATCAACATACTTATCCATTCTATGATCATCTCAAAACTAGACTACTGCAATTCTCTGCTGTTCAATGTTTCGCAAAAAGAAAAGAAGAGACTTCAAATAATCCAAAACACTGCTATAAAACTCATTCACAAAGCAAAAAAATATGACCACGTAACACCACTTTTGATCAAATCCCATTGGCTGCCTATTAATCATCGAATTACTTTTAAAATAGCATTTTTAGTTTTCAAAGTACTGCTATTTAACGAACCACAGTTCATATCTAGAATGATTATTCCTTATCATTCTTCTCGAGCTCTCCGATCGTCATCCCAAGATCTATTATCAGTCCCGTCTTTAAAAATAGTGGGTACAAGGAGAAATGAAATGTTTTCTGTTTTAGCTCCTCAAACTTGGAACGCTCTGCCTCTCTTTATTAGAAAAGAAAAAGATCTTATCACTTTTTAAAAACTTTTAAAAACATTTCTATATAATGATGCGTTTTCTAACTAATCTTCCAAGGCTATGATCATTTTTTCAAACCAACTTTTTATTTTTTATTTCTCCCCCCCTTTTGTGTTTTTACCCCTTTTATGTTTTTTACTAGACTAAGATAATTGTAACTTTTTCCCCTTCCCCTTTGTGTATCTTGTTTGTCCCTAAATTATATTTATGAAGAAACCTTATTTGTTTTGATTTCGTTTGTCTTTTAAACTAATGTTTTTAAACTTTGTTAAAATTGTTTTAAGATTGTTTTAAGATTGATTGTTTCCCCATAAGTTGTTTTAAACTGTGCATCGCTTAGAATATTTTTTTTATATAGGCGATTTATCAAATAAACGTGAACTTGAACTTGAACTTTTTTGAGCGGCTAACACACTTAATGCTAGATTGGCAAGAGGCACCCTTGTTCTAGCTGGTGATTTTAATCAGATGCAAGATGCTAACTTGGTCTGGACAGCACCTGGGATTGTACAGCCTGGGGCAAGCTCCAAGGGTATTCCTTGTTTGTGTACTGCACTGAACTTGGTCAACCCTTGGCGGCTGTACAACCCTCAGGTGCAGGATTATACTCACAGATCTCACGTGCATGGGACATATTCGAGAACAGATTATATTCTATCCTCCCGCAAAGAATTTGCGCACATAGATGCAACGGAAATTGGTCTTTCTATTATTTCTGATCACTCTTTGATATGGGTGGATATTAATCTCGGTTTTGGAGTGCGCGGTCTGCAGCATTGGAGATTTCCAAGTTATCTTTTTGAAGATACTCACTTTTGGGAATATTTACAGGCTAAGTGGGACGATTATTATAGATTTAACATGCAACATGTGGGGGAGCCTGAATTATTTTGGAACACGACCAAGGTTGTGTTGAGGGGTGATTGTATAGCCTATGTCAATGCATGCAATCGTAGAATATCTCGGGGTATTATTAACTTAGAACGAGAACTCTTTGTGGCTAAACAGCTCTATGTTACTTCTCCGTTGTTGGCTAATAGGGAAGCGTTGACGGCTTCCGAGGTGGCGCTCAATACTTTAATACACAAGTGGACAAAAAAATTGTTGTTTTACTATAAATACAAATGCCATCGCTATGGTAACCGGTCAGGAAAGCTCTTGGCTCAACTTACTAAGCGAGCGGCGGGACATTGTTTTATTTCGGGGCTCTTAGACGAGCAGGGAACCCTTCAGCATAAATGTGAGCACATAGCAAATATTTTCTATACCCATTTTCAAACATTTTATAGGGCGAGGCCCCAGGATTCTGGTCCGGCACTACTTGATTATTTGGATGATTTCAGGATTCTGAAATTGTCTGACAGATAGAATCGCTTAACTCACTGCTGACACTTAAGGAAATACATAATGCCATTGCATCACAATGCAATCACTCAGCACCAGGGCCTGATGGCTTCACGGTGGAATTTTATAAACTTTTATCCTGTTAAAGGAATATTATTCCTCTGTAGTGGGGCAGAGGGAGTTAGCGGCAGGTACAAACAAAGTCTTCATTATCCTGATCTTGAAGCCTGGAAAGGATGAAACTTTGCCAGATGCCTATCGGCCCATATCCCTGCTCAATGTGAACCTTAAAGTCCTAGCGAAGATCTTAACCGACTGATTATCAGTCTATTTGCCTCGATTAATTGGCCTTGACCAAGTAGGGTTTGTAAGGGAGTGATAATCAGTGCTGAATGTTCAAAAGGCCTTAATAGCTATGGCTCACGCTCAATCACATTGCATTCCAGCATTGTCAGTCTAGATGCAGCCAGAGAATTCGACCAGGTAAATTGGGCCTATATTTTTGGGGTGCAAGAATATGTGGGCATAGAGGGCTGGTATCTTCAGGCGCTTAAAGTTCTTTATACCTCCCCAATGGCATGACTTTTAGTCAATGACATCTGTACGACTTCTCTCCCTATCAAGCGTGGTATCCGGCAGGGTTGCCCACTGTCCCCACTCCTTTTTCTACTCTACTTAGAGCCCTTTCTCTGTACGATCAGATATTTCTGGGATCACTATTTCTGCTTCTGACATAAAAGTAATGGCAGATCTGCTTTTCCCATTGACAAACCCGCATTCTTCCATGACACATTTATTGAATGCTTTGGACAAGTTTCATTTTTATTCTGGGTTTTCCTTGAATCAGCAAAAATCTTTAGTGTTAGCTATACCTGCTACTTTACAAGATTACTGGGAGGGCAATTTCCCATTCTCTTGGGCTCCTGACTCGTTTAAATATTTGGGGGGGGGTCATTCTTCCTAGAGATCTCTCCTTATTGTATGCAAAAAAATTTTATGCTCTCCTCTGTGAAACTATTAACATGTTGAGAGTCTGGGCCTCTTTCCCTTTATCAATATTGGGCAGGCTAGCACTCTATAATATGGTTCTTTTCCCTCGATGGTTATACCGATTCCAGGTCTTACCTTTATTACTTTCCACACTGCAGGAATTGAAATTAATTGCTGCTATACAGAGATTTTTGTGGGGCGTACAGAGGGCACAGCTCACCTATGCTAGATCTTGCCTGCTGAGGGAGAGAGGAGGCTATGGGTTGTTAAATATCCAGTGGTATGCTATGGGCCTGTCAAATGCACCACATTAACAATTGGTTCAGAGGCATTTCTTTTTTTTCTGATACACAATTGGAAACTTCATTATTGTTCCTCTACCATTTTAGCTATATGCTCCATATTACCACACCGACCTTTCATACGCTACTCTCTACATACCCTATTTTTATTCTAGCTCGTAGGGCCTGGCGTTGGGTGTACCTTGTCCTCAAAATCTCTTCAGGTATTTCTCCTTATTTACCCATTCAGGGTAATAATGATTTTTTACCGGGTATACATTGTCAACCTATTAGATCCTGGAAGGCTAATGGTTTGCAATTTATTTTCCAATTTTTTACAGATGAACGTGTGCCACTTACTTTTGAGCAGTTGAAGCGGGCTTATCATTTACAAAATTCTGATGTTTCATTATTATCAAGCTAGGCATTATATACAATATCTCTCATCTAGACACCTTACAGATGCATATAGGGAGGCGCTCTCTGAAATGTTCAGCCTCTGGGCACAAACTGCTATTCCACTTAGATTTCACCATGTGGGTTTGCTGGAGTGTCAGGAGCAAATTTTGACATCTTGGTGGGAGTTTTGTCAGCTGAACTACATTGCACCATATCGGCTCAACTCATCAGTAAAGTGCTGAAGAAGGCATTGAAATTGACGTCCAATATTACCCATTGGGAATTACAAAATAAATTTTTGCTGCGTCTCCATGTTCCCTACCTGAGCGTTTCAGATGAGAATCAGTCAGACTCATTGTTGCTTCAAATGTTCCTCCTCATATGTCTCTTTAGGCCATCGGTTTTGGTATTGCCCGATGGTTTTTGCTTTTGGATGACCTTGGGTCACTACATCTCAAGCATTTGGCACCGGCATTGGACTCCTACACTGCTCACATTATTTGGGCAACACATGATGGCTTCTCCTCAACCACGGGGTATGACAGCTTTTGTGGACCGAGCAATTTTGTTGGGAAGAAAGCTATCCTAACTGCTTGGCTCCATGGCGCTCTCTTTTGATAACGCAAGCATCCTTGGAACACCGCAGTCTTCTAGATCTTGAATCTTCACCAGGATGCCGTTTTTGTGCAATTTGGGAACCATTTTAGAATGATCTCACACCTCATGCTCGTAGTAAAATTTTGAACACCTGATGTATTTCATAAGGTTCTTTATTTTGCTTAGCAGGATTGAAGGACATATTTTGGGGATGGGTTGGGAGTGATGGGGGAACCATGTTTCTGATGTTGGCTATGTACTGTTTCACTATGTTTGTTCATTGTTTATTTTTCTTCTGGAAAATTAATAAAAATCATTTAAACATAAAAATGATGAAGTGAACAGAATAGGAAAGGAAGAGAGAAAAGCCCAAGGTTTTATCAAACCAGGAAACTGTTAAATTTAAATCATTCAAAGTGTGAATTGGTTCAATGAATATATTGTGAAGTATTTTTTAGGATGATGATTGAAATCTGGAACCGATTATACTGAGCAGGTTTCTGAGATTCTTTTCCTCTCAACATATTACTTCTTGTGATTTTCCAAGGACATTATTTGTGATTGTTAGGTTATTTGATTTGGGGCTCTTTCCATTTATTTTACAAGGTAATGTGCAGAGGCGAGAAATTCCCCGGATGCCACTGAAGCAATTACTGACCTCACCGTCTCCATCTGTAAACATAGTATTAAAGAATGAAAGAGGACAAATTTTTCCCTGTCCCCACAGGAACTCGATTTTTCTATCCCGTCCCTGCAAGTTTGGTCACTGTTCCCGTCCCTGCCCAATTCTACACAAGCCTCGAACAGATGAGGACAGAGCTTGCAGAAATGGAGCAAGGACAGGAAAAGAACTCACTGGGACAGGGAAAAATTTGTCCCTGTGTCGTTCTCTACGTAGTATCTTGAGGGTCTAGAATTGACCTCCAGTCTTCTGAGCTTCTTTTGGGCACTATCAAGTATATCGAGTGTCTGCTGGAGCTTTATGGCTTCCAGATTGATTTCTTTTCTATCCTGTTTTCCCCAGGAGCTCAGAACAGGTTGCAGGTTAAACATATATAAAATACAGTTAACAGGTTACAATATGACAATTACAGTACAATTTTATGATACAAGGTTGTTTCCTAATTCTATACCTACTAGGGGTCTAATACCAATAAACATAATATAGAGTTTACAGGTTACAATTTGCCATAGTTATCCTTAACAGTGCAAGTTCTTTCAATACAAGTTTTTACCCTAACTAGACACACACTAGGGATCTAATACCAATGTAAATAATGTTCAGTTACAGGTTAAATTTGGCACAGTTACAGTGGAAGATGTTTTAATACAAGTCTTTTTCCTAATGTGATACATACTAAGATCTAGTACCATTATACATTTCATGGGCTGAGGAGTTAGGTGAAAAGATATGTTTTTATTGCTTTCCTAAAGCTGAGGAATCCTTCAAGGGATCGGATCTGTGGGGGCAGTCAATTCCAGTGGCTTACTATGAAGTGGGAGCAGGCAAGTGGTTTGGCAGTTTGCAATTGAAGGGCACGACCAGGAGGCATATTTTATCCTGGGAGAGGAGGGACCTGTTCGGCACATATGGAGGAAGCTTTGCCATCATGCAAGGATTTGAAAGCTATGTTTCCAATAACCAGGGACTGTGTAGCAGTAAGAGTCAGAAAAATAGCTGGATTGCAATACAAGAGCCTGACTCAAGGTAGTGAAACCTCCAAATAGAAGGACTCGTAAGTACTTAAACTTAGCTCAGAGGCATGTAACTCTAAAGAGAGGGAGGTAACCCTCTCTTGGAAAAAGAGTTGTATATCCAATCATAGCATAGTGGTTTGTAAAAACGAGTCCAACTAATGAGAGTAGGTGTTGATTGAAAACTGTATCAGCTCTTAATTGGAGTAACTCGCAAAATTTTCAAACGTGCAATAATAGTGATTGCATTCAGGATATGCTAAACAATGTTTTTTACTTAGCTTATATGCACAAAGTACAACTTTCCAGGGTCCCGACGCGGCCCCGTTTCGGCGTCTGCTTCAGGAGACCCCGCCAACCGAAAGTAGATGTTATCAAAAATCACACTGAATGAAGTGCTTTAACTGTGCTCTGAAATGCAAAACAAAAAAGAATGTAACAAACACTAGATACAGACACTGAAACTCAAAAGTTACAGTTACAGTATACTTTTGAGTTTCAGTGTCTGTATCTAGTGTTTGTTACATTCTTTTTTGTTTTGCATTTCAGAGCACAGTTAAAGCACTTCATTCAGTGTGATTTTTGATAACATCTACTTTCGGTTGGCGGGGTCTCCTGAAGCAGACGCCGAAACGGGGCCGCGTCGGGACCCTGGAAAGTTGTACTTTGTGCATATAAGCTAAGTAAAAAACATTGTTTAGCATATCCTGAATGCAATCACTATTATTGCACGTTTGAAAATTTTGCGAGTTACTCCAATTAAGAGCTGATACAGTTTTCAATCAACACCTACTCTCATTAGTTGGACTCGTTTTTACAAACCACTATGCTATGATTGGATATACAACTCTTTTTCCAAGAGAGGGTTACCTCCCTCTCTTTAGAGTTACATGCCTCTGAGCTAAGTTTAAGTACTTACGAGTCCTTCTATTTGGAGGTTTCACTACCTTGAGTCAGGCTCTTGTATTGCAGGATTTGAAAGCTAGCATCAGGCCCTTGAAGACACAGTGTTTGGCTATGGGCAGCCAGTGAACCGATGATAAGAGCCTGGGAGACGGGGCCATGGGCATGGATGTTTTTTTAGAAGTCTGAGTGACATATTTTGTACACGCTGGAGATGTTGCTTATTGTTCGCCATGAGCCCGTTGCAGTAGTCCATGTGGGAGAGGACTAAGGCATAGAAAAGTTGGGTGAAGTTTCTTATTTTTCGGAGTTGACATAGATAGTAAAATGAGGAAGATATCACCTGAGAGATATGGTTGGAAAGCAACAGGTTGGAGTCAAGGAATATTCCTAGTCTGCGTGCTTGGTCCTTCGCATTTAAGGTAGTTCAGTCCTAGCATAGCAAGGGATGGGCGCAGTTGCAGCGTTATTTGCAGATCCAAAGGAATTCTGTTTTGGAGGCATTTAATTGCAATTTGTTGACATAGAAACATAGAAATAGACGGCAGATAAGGGCCACGGCCCATCTAGTCTGCCCACCCCAATGACCCTCCCCCCTACCTTTCTCTGTGAATAGATCTCATGTGTCTATCCCATTTGGCCTTAAAATCAGGCACGCTGCTGGCCTCAATCACCTGAAGTGGAAGACTATTCCAGAGATCAACCACCCTTTCAGTGAAAAAGAACTTCCTGGTGTCCCCGTGCAGTTTCCCGCCCCTGATTTTCCACGGATGCCCCCTTGCTGCCGCGGGACCCTTGAAAAAGAAGATATCTTCTTCCACCTCGATGCGGCCCGTGAGATACTTGAATGTCTCGATCATGTCACCCCTCTCTCTGCGTTCCTCGAGTGAGTACAGCTGCAACTTATCCAGCCGTTCCTCGTACTGGTCATCCAGTTTTTGATTTCCAAGAGGCATTTTAGGAATTTTGTGATCTGGGCATCGCAGTTTTCTCCTAGCGGTAGGTATAGTTGGATGTCATTCAAGAAGGAGTGAATCTGTATTTGGTATTTGTGGGCTATGTCTAGGACTGGCCTAATGTAAAGATTGAATAATAGGGGGATAGCAGAGCCCCCGCAGAACATCTTATTTGATCGGTTTCAATAGCACGTCGTTGAGCAGTACGCTTTGGGATCTATTATTCAAAAAGGAGGTAAACCATCATAATGCAGTGTCTAGAATTCAAATTTCAAAGAGCTGCACAACAAGGAAAGGATGGTCAATAGTGTTGTATACCACACTAAGATCCAGCAGCAACAGAAGAACATCGTTACCCTTATCCATGAGTTTACAGCAGCTGTCAATGATGTCAAGCAGGATTGTTTTAGTCCTGTGGAATTTCCTAAATCCTGATTGGAAAGGGGATAGGGCTCTTTGTTCATCAATGAAGCGTAATTGGTTCAACATTGTTTTTTTCCAGGATCATGGAGACAAAGGGTAGGTTGGAGACATGTCTAAAGTTACTGGGCACTTTAGAGTTAAGCGTGGGGGTTTTCAAGATCGGTCTGATGACTGCTGACTTCCAGTTTGAAGGAACTACACCTGTTTTTATAAAAGTGTTGATGAGAGGAAGGATGTAGTCTACAAAGGCATCTTTCACAGCCACCAGGAGGCAGGGAAGACAGGGGTCTAGGTTGGATCTAGAAGGGCAAATAGTATTTAATATCTTGGCGATGTTGTCATGGGAGTTAGGTTTCCAGTTGTAGTTTTAATTATCTTGTCTGAGTCATGGGGGATGATGGCTGTAGCACAGTGGAATCGAGGTGAGACCATATTTTGTCTACTTTGTCAGCAAAGTAGTCAGAGCATATTGCTGTTGCGTTCGGAGTTAAGACATCAGTTTTCTCCTTGCGATGTCTATCTTTTTTGTTAGTTGAAAAAGATTTTTTGATCTATTGGGGATCTTTAATAGTTGTTGGGCGTAGTATATTTTTTTAGCCTCCAGAGTGGCTTTTTCATATTCTTCATGCAGTATATTCATCTAGCAGCCTTTGCACTGTTGCTCAGACTCTGACCGCTTTTTTTGGCTTCTCAGCTGGAGAATCCAGAAAGAGGTTCAGGTGGGGATAAAACTCAAGCTTGTACCCCCTTCCTCTATAATATCCAGTACCTAGCAGTCTGTATTGCTCTCCACCCATGCTACCCAATAGGCTGATATCCTCTTTCCAATGAATGGAAGTCCAGCTGATGGCTTGGCATCATAACTGCTTCTTGGGAGCTGTTGTGGAGCGGGAGCCGGAAGACTGAGGGCGTCCGGTCCTTCCAAATCTTTGTCTCAAGCTTTGAAATGATCTCTGGCCTGAAGGCCCTCCTGAGAACTGGTAATATTGCCTTGAGGCCCTAGGGCAGGGGTGTCAAAGACCCTCCTCGAGGGCCGCAATCCAGTCGGGTTTTCAGGATTTCCCCAATGAATATGCATGAGATCTATTTGGATACACTGTTCTTCAACCGCCGGTCCGCGGACTGCTGCCGGTCCACAGAAAATTCCTGCCGGTCTGCGCAGGGCCGGCAAGATCGACAGCTGAAGTCTGCGCAGGGCTGGAGAGATCATGGGGAGCCTCCAACACAGTGTGTTTTCTCCCCTCCCAGCGGCTCTCCTTACTTACCAACGTAGTAATTCAGGAAGGCAGCCTTGGGGCTTTTGCTGAATTGCGGCCGCCTCTGATGATGCAACTTCCTCTTTCCTCAGAGGTGGCACAACCCAACAAAGGACCCGAGGCTGCCTTCCTGAATTGCTGCGCTGGTAAGGAGAGCTCCTGGGAGGGGAGAAAGACACTGTTAAGAGGCTGGGAAGCTGCTGGGCATGGTTAAAAAAAAAAAAAAAAGGGCAGCTGCTATTGAATGTGGAGGGAAAGATAAGGAGAGAAGCTGCTGGGAGGGGATGGGGAAAAGGAGTCTGGGAAGCTGCTGGGCAAGGGAAAAAAAGGGACAGCTGCTACTGGACCTGGAGGAAGGGAGAAGGAGAGATGCTGCTGGGAGGGGAGGAGGGAAAGGGAAGGGAAGAGAGTTACTGCTGGGCAGGGGGAGGAGGGAAGGGAGAAGAAAAAAGGAAGGAAACAGCTGGCAGGGAGATTAGAGGAGGGGAAGGGAAGAGACAGGAATGAGATGGGAAGGGGGGTCAGCAGAGAAATTGAGAGGGACAAAGATGCTAGATATTGTGTAGGAGAAATAAAAATGAAGAGAGCAGTGAAGCTGGAATGAATCATGTAAAAAGGATAGAGGGGACATAGGTTGGAAAGAAAGGGGAGAGGGGCATAGAAAGAAGACAAATATCATATGGAAGGGGCAGATGCTGGATTGAAGAGACAGAGAGGGCAGACGCTGGAAGGAAAAGAGTGAAAAGAAGATGAAAGCAGAAGCCAGAGACAACAAAAGGTAGAAACAAATAATTTTATTTCTGTTTTGTGATTAGAATATATCAGATTTGAAATATATATCCTGCTAGAGCTGGTGCTAGACATAACTGGGGACTGCAAAGTCCTGACAGTGGCTTAGGGCTGTCTCTGACCAGGGGGGGCAGTTGCCCTAGTTGCACTTCCCTAACCCTATTCCTGTGTGTGACTGCGGTATTCTGTTAGCATGATATTTCTGTGTAGCATTCTGTAATAATTTGGCTTATCCAGTTTTCTTGATAGTAGATGGGATATATGTGAAGGGGAGGGGAGACAGGGGTTTTGTTGATCCTTGCTCTGTATTATTTGTATTTATAAAATGACAATTGTACAGAATATTGTTTCTTTTAATACTTTAATAAAATACATTCAATATAAAATCATAACTGAGGCTTGTGCGGATGGGATCAGATGGTTTGCAAGGATCGAGCTCGCGGAGACAGGGCGGAAACGGGGTTTTTAAATTTCAGTCCTAGTAGTTTGCCGGTCCACAAAATAATTTATTTTTCCCGCTGGTCCATAGGTGTAAAAAGGTTGAAGAACACTGTACTAATAGATCTCATGCATATTCATTGGGTAAATCCTGAAAACCTGACTGGATTGCAGCCCTCGAGGAGGGACTTTGACACCCCTACCCTAGGGGTTCAAGGTCTGCTATCCTGCACACTGGCCATAAGATGGTCCAGACCTTTTCCAAAGAGGAATTGTCCTTTAAATGGTAATTTACTCAAGGTCACCTTGAAGGAGTCCCCTGTCCAATCCACAGTATCCTGCAGGAGGATATGGAATAAGCAAATATTTTGCTCATGACTCAGAAAAGATCATACAGAGCATCAGCTACATAATCCACTCCCGACATCATAAACAGGTGATCCCTCCCAGTCATTGCTTCTGGATCATAGTGTAACTTGGAGTGGCAAGCACAGGCAACAAAAGTCACTGCAGATACTTTTAAATCTGAGGCTGCAGCTTCAAATAGCTTAAGAACAAAATCCAGCCTGCAGTTCCGGCCATCCTTTAACACCACACTGCCTGCACTGGGAGGTGTGCTTGGTAACCTGTGCCACCAAGGAATCCACTTTTGGTGTAACAAAGAGCTGGTTAAATTCAGCATCCATCAGATAGAGCTTGGCCATTTGAAAGGGCCACTCCAGGACCTCTCAATGATCTGCTAGCATTTTTATAATGTGTCTTGATGAGAGGGAAAACATGTGATCTGCACTTTTGTGCTGCTCATAAGCATGAACCATGTGGCCGAAGACTGTGGAGTTGCTATCTTTAATTCCTGGACGGATTCTGTGATTACCTCTAAAAGCACCGAGGGCTTAAAACAGTCTGCGAACAATCAGATCAAGGGCCTTCACCAGATCTGGATGCAACCCCCTAGACATGAAGCAGCATCTGCTACTGACCCAGACTGGGAAAATAAAGTCATTGACATAGACCCTTTGTTGTCCCAGTCCTTCTCAGACTGGCCCCCCTGGCCAAGATTCATAAGAACACAAGAATTGCCAACTCCGGATCAGACCTTAAGTCCATCAAGTCCGGCGATCCGCATACGCAGAGGCCCTGCCAGGTGTCCCCTGGCATAGATTTAGTCCCCATATCACTATGCTTCTTAGAGGGAGATGTGCATCTAGTTTACCCTTACCCGTATCACTCTGTGCCACTCATAAGGAGATGTGCATCTAGTTTACCTTTAAATCCTAGAATGGTGGATTCCGCAATTACCTCCTCTGGGAGAGTATTCCACTCGCTGTGTGAAACAGAACTTCCTGATATTTGTCCTGGACTTGTCCCCCCTCAGTTTTAGTCTATGTCTTCTTGTCCATGTCACATTGGACATTGTAAATAACTTTTTCCTGCTCTATTTTGTCGATTCCATGTGGCTCTCGTTAATCATGTAAGCTTCAAACGTAATATTGATGAATTCATGGGGGAACCCCTATCTAGGATGTCCAGACGGCCCCTGTGGATGCTTTCTGGGATTTTGCAGCAGCCACACAGTTGCACTTCACCAGAGACACTCCCCGGCTCAAAATGAACTTTTTGCCTAGCTCTTGCATCATCTGGGCACTAACACCCCCTGAGGGACTAGAGGCTGCTAAGTCAGTGGCTCTTGCCTTATCTCATGTGCCTAAGTCTATCACACTGTTTTTGATCAAAAGTGAGGTGTTTTGAGACATGTTTTCAAATCAGGAATCCAAGATGGCCACTGTGGCAGCGATTTTCGCACCAAAATTAGCCCATGGAAGCTACCCTGGGGTCCCAAAACTAGCTATTTGGGGATTTTAGAGATGGGGACCCTGGCTCTAATCCCAAAACACCCCCCCACACACACATAAGCCCCCTCCCAATTCAGATTTAAAGGCTGTTAACCTGTTACTGTGCCATGCTGTGCACTGGAGGGTGCTTTTGAGGAAGCTGCAGACAGCTTAAAGGGAGAACTTCTGCCTCAAAGAAGCAGGGAATCCAGACTGCTTGTCTCTTCAGACTGCCTCTCGGGCCCGAGGACTGGTCAGAGACCTCAAACCCCACTGGAACCTCTCACATGCAGTCGGGGAGTGGGGAAGCAGTCAGCCTCTGAGCTCTTGAACTGTTAGTGCAGGCTATCCTAGTGGGTGCACTGCAAGGCAGTCTGCCTCTTGGATGCATACCTCAAACCTTAAGAGTCTGTGCAGCAGCAAAAAACTCGCAAATGAGCAAAAATCAAATTTAATGGAAAAAGAAACATAAGCAGAAAAGACAGGCTCCTACAATTTCACTTGTAGAGAGACAACTGAGGAATTGGAGGAGAGCCCAGAGAGATGGGAGGCAGAGCAAAAGAATGTTAAAGAGGGTCTCTACAAGAATTCTAGCAAGAATAGATCGACTACCCCGAAGGTTCAGGAATAATGTGTCTATCGCACTAGAAATATTTATTGGGGGGAAGGTCAATGATTTAAATTTTAAGGCCTGAAGAGTGTGCAGATGGAGTGGAGAGGTGGCAGGGACTGACTTGTTTTTTTGGTAGGGGGAAAGATGCGAGGTAATGGCTGTTGAGATAACGGTCAATTTAGTCTGTACATGCTAGATTCTGAAGAAAGCTAGGGTGTGGTTCTGGCCTCTGTGTGGTTGCTATGATCAATAGGCTAGAATAGGGTTCTCAAGACATACCTAGTCCATTTGGCTTTTATAACATCCCCAGTGGATAGACATGACTGATTTGCATGCCCTGCCTTCATTATATCTATTGGTTGAGAAGCCCTGGTCTAGAAGGATGGGTGGGGATGCTTAAAATGTTGGAGGAAAACTCTATATGTAGCTGTAAATGAAGGTTACTGACACTGTGATGAAAATTAGGTGGCTTAACCCTAAATCCACACCTCCATTGCCAGGGGCTCTAGTTCACATTAGAATCATGCAGTTTAGAAAAGGCCAGCAGAGAGGACATTAGACCTTGCACACATTCAAGAAGCTGATTATAATACTGCTCAGTCTTGTCTTGTCAGGATTTTATACCAGAGGCCTGATTTCGAATGACTATTAAGATTCTGGTGTTAGCTTTGCCGATTGTATTCAGATAAGATGTGTTCTTTTCGTGACACTGGCCTACTTTCATCTAACAATTTTTTCATATTATGTCCATTTAAAGAATTACGGTATATGTATTGAAAAAAAGTCAGCAGATTTTTCAGCCCAGTAACTTCTTGTCTTCTGATCTGTAAGAGCATGAAGGCCAGCATCTTAACAAATCAGAATTTCACCATCTAACTCCCTCTGACAAGTGCTGATTGAAGGGCTGAGACCTGCTGGTCAGTAAAAAAAACAACAACACAAAGCTTGATTGACTTACACAGAACTGATAGTTATCTCAACTCAACCAATAGATATAATGAAGGCAGTGCATGCAAATGAGTCATAGAAACATAGAAGATGACGGCAGATAAGGGCCATAGCCCATCAGGTCTGCCCACTCTAATGACCCACCCCCAAGTCTGCTATCCTAGGGATCCCACTCCTGGTGATAGGTTCCCTTGGCTTAACCCTCTAAGGGATCCCACATGAGCATCCCATTTGCTCTTAAATTCTTGCACGCTGTTTGCCTCGATCACCTGCACTGGGAGCTCGTTCCAAGGATCAACCACTCTCTCGGTGAAGAAATATTTCCTGGTGTTGCCATTAAATTTCCCGCTCCTGAGTTTGAGCGGATGATCTCTTGTGGCTGAGGGTCCTTTTAGAAAGAGAATCTCTTCTTCCATCTTGATACGGCTGGTAATATACTTAAACGTCTCGATCATGTCTTCTCTCTTCCTACGTTCCTCGAGTGAGTATAGCTGCAAATTTTTCAGCCTTTCCTCGTACGATAGATCCTTGAGCCCCGAGACCATCCTGGTGGCCATCCGTTGCACCGACTCTACTCTCAGCACATCTTTTCAGTAGTGTGGCCTCCAGAATTGCACACAGTATTCCAAATGAGGTCTCACCATGGTTCTGCATAATGGAATTATGACTTCAGGCTTCCGGCTGACGAAACTCCTGCGGATGCAACCTAACTGTCTTGCCTTAGATGAAGCCTTTTCCACATGATCAGCAGTTTTCATGTCTGCGCTGATGATCACTCCCAAGTCTTGTTCTCCTAAGGTCTCACCATTCAAGGTGTAAGTTCTGCACGGATTTCTGCTGCCGAGGTGCATGATCTTGCATTTCTTAGCATTGAAGCCCAGCTGCCAGGTCGAGGACCAAAGCTCCAACAAATGTAGGTCCTGTGTCATACTATCGGGTGAATTGCCGTCTCTCACTATATTGCATAGTTTGGCGTCGTCAGCGAATAACATTATCTTACATTGAAGCCCCTGAGTTAGGTCCCCTATGAATATGTTGAAAAGGAGCGGGCCCAAGACTGAGCCCTGCGGTACTCCACTAGTCACCTCCGATGTTTTAGAGAGGGTACCGTTAACTACCACCCTCTGAAGTCTGCCACTCAGCCAGTCATTGACCCATGTAGTTAGTGTTTCTCCCAGCCCCATTGATTTCATCTTGCTCAACAGCCTGCGATGCGGGACACTATCAAAAGCTTTGCTGAAGTCTAGGTATACGACGTCCACGGATTCTCCCAAGTCTAGCTGTTTTGTTACCCAGTCAAAGAAGCTGATGAGATTGGATTGGCAGAACCTACCCTTGGTGAATCCGTGTTGACTGGGATCTCGTAGATTCTACTCATCCAAGATTGCGTCTAATTTACGTTTGATTAGTGTTTCCATGAGTTTGCATACTATTGATGTGAGACTCACCAGTCTGTAGTTTGCAGCCTCTGCCCTGCAACCCTTTTTGTGCAGTGGACGTTAGTTGTTTTCCAGTCTATGGGGACTCTCCCCGAACTTAGGGAGAAATTGAAGAGTCCTGATAGCGGTTCTGCCAGGACATCACGCAGCTCACTGAGCACCTTGTGATGTAGATTGTCCGGTCCCATGGCTTTGTTCACCTTGAGTCTTGCCAGTTCGTAGTAGACGTCGCCAGGTGTGAACTCGAAATTCTGAAACGAGTCTTCCACGATGGGCCTTGCCTGCAACTGCGGACCGTGCCCTGGTGCCTCACAGGTGAAGACCGAGCAGAAGTATTCATTCAGTAGTTCTGCTTTATCGGAATCTGATTCTGCGCAGTTCCCATCTGGTTTTCTAAGGCGTACTATCCCGTCTGTGTTCTTTTTCCTATCACTAATAAACCTGAAGGATTTGTCCCCTTTCTTCATGTTCTTTGCCAGAGTCTCTTCCACTCGAAGTTTGGCTTCCCTGACTGCCGTTTTGACCGCTGCAGACCTCGCCCTATGTTCTAGTTTAGCTTCCCTAATCTCTGTTCGTTTGTAGGAAATAAATGCTTTTTTCTTCTCCTTGACGAAGTGCAAGATTTCTGCGGAGTATAATTGGGGTTTGTTGTTTCTCCGCCATTTGTGTACTGATTTAATGTAGAGGCTTGTCACTTCATGTATGGTAGATTTCAGGGATGACCACATAGCTTCCACATCATCAGTCGTAGCTTGGTTCTACAGTGTCCGGTGGACGAAATCTCCCATGCGTTCGAAGTCAGTGCCTCAGAAGTTGAGTACTTTTGTTTTCGTGTTTGATTTAGGGAAACCTTTCCTGAGGTAGAACCACACCATGTTGTGGTCGCTGGAGGCTAGCGTATCTCCTACCGAGACCTTCGAGACGCTATCCCCGTTGGTGAGTACCAGGTCCAGGATCGCCTGGGCCCTAGTGGGTTCCAATACCATTTGTTTGAGTCGTGCTCCCTTTATGGATGTTAACAGTCTCCTGCTGCTGCTGGTTGTTGCTGAGTATGAGTTCCAATCTGCGTCAGGCATGTTGAAGTCCCCTAGCAGAACAGCGTCTCCCCATAGAGTGATATTCTCTATGTCTTCAATTAATTCAGAGTCTTTGTCTTCCAGTTGTCTTGGAGGTCTATATACTAAGATACAGGCATTTTTCCATGCCTCTGGCCAGGTTCACCTAGAGGGATTCCCCGGTGTACTTGACATCTGTGATTCTGGTAGTTTTGATGTCTTCTTTAATGTATAGTGCCACCTCTCCCCCTGACTTTCCCTCGCTGTCCCGACGAAATAAGTTAATTCCTGGTATAGCCATATCCCACCCATGAGAGTCTGTGAACCAAGTTTCGGATATTGCCACCATGTCAAGGTCGGCATTCATTATTTTGGTCTCTAATTCTAGAATCTTATTACATAAACTGTATGCATTAACATACATAGCCCTCCATATCCCGTGATTGCTAAGTCCCTGTGGGGAGTTTCCCACCTGAGGTAGTGTGACTCCTAGAGAATTGTTTGCAATGGGGGCACTTACTTTGGACTTAGAATCAGAGTTTTTACTCACCTTGTCAGGATCGTTCCTTACTGCACTTGTACCTTCCCCCGACTTAACTAGTTTAAAGTCCTACGAAGCAGGCGGGCTAGTCGGTGTCCAAAGACGTGCTTACCCCTGCTGGTCAGATGGAGTCCATCTAGTCCCTGAAGTCCTTGCAACGCCTCTCCAAGGTTCAGGAATCCAAGTTCATTTCCCAGCACCATCCTTGAAGCCACTCGTTAGTCCTCAGTATACACTCATCATGCCTATCTACTGGGGATATTCTAAAAACCATAGGACTAGGTACATCTTGAGAACCCTATTCTAGCCTATTGATCATAGCAACCGCACGGAGGGCAGAACTACACCCCCAGCTTCCTTCAGAACCTAGCCTGTACAGACCTAAATTGACCGTTGTGCAATAGCCATAAGGTGTGTCCATCGCTATGAGCAAGCCCAGAAAATAGCAGCTGCGGCTGGGAATCAAGCCCAGATCTCCTGCATTGGAGTCTACAGCACAGCTACTGAGCCATTCATTAGTGAGGTGAAAGTAGTTTCCCATCCTGATTTCCCCTATTATTTTGAACGGCTGCCGATCTTTAAACAAAACATTCATATTCGACAAAAGGAACTTGAGTAAACAAATAATGTAGTTTTTAAATTCTTACTTATTGTATTTAAGGAACAAAGGGCCAGATTCTCAAAACTTTAACGCTGTCGCTAAACTGTTTACCGACGGTTTAGCCTGTACGCATTTTGGCAGCAGATTATCATAACCAATTATCTCCGTCAATAGCGAGCTTTTTAGCAATCTCCAACAATGACATACAAATGGGCTCTTTAACACTGAAATGAGCCCTCTGGTGGATTCTTTAAAAATGCCAAGTCATTTTCTAAAAGCAGCGTCGGCTTTTGACGACAAAATAAGAGGTGCCAGTTAGTATCAGAGACTGCTAAAAAGCTTGTGATGCAGCGGGAGAAATGCCCATACTCTCCCGCTGCCAAGAAATCCTGGCCGCGCACTCCCCCCGATGCCCACTCTCCTCCACTGGCAAGTGACCTCGACCCGCCTCCGACGCTCTCTCCCCTTTACCTCCAAATAGATGCACGGAGGGACACGGACTCCCTCCAAGCTGGCCTGCATCATCAAAAATGGGCCTTCCCCTCCCCGATGCCTTAGGCCCCTGGGCCAGTCAGAGCCTTAGGCCCCTTCCCAGTGCATCTAGGGAGGGGCCTGAGGCTCTGATCGGCCCATGTTGTATAAGGCAGGGGCCTTAAACAACTTGGGCCAATCAGAGCCTAAAGCCCTTCCCCAGTACATCCCAAGATGCACCGGGGAGGGGAAGGCCCATTTTTGATGACGCAGGCCAGTTGGGAGAAGGAAGTCCATGTCCCTCTGTATTTCTATTTGGAGGTAAGGGGGAGGGGCCACTTGCCAGCAGGACAGAGTGGGCATCTCTCCCGTCTTACTTTTTTCAATTTGGTATCAAAATGGCTGCATTAGCAGACCGTCGCTTTTTAATGCGGGTTTTTGAAAATTCTTGCCAAAGTTATTCAATATCTATATCACCCATATGAAAAAGTAACTGCCCCCTTAGTTAACAGTGACCAAATTTAATTGATAATTAGGCTTGAATCTAAACCTCACCATATATTAAACCTTACCTTGATCATGAAATTGTTATTACAAAATTTCTACAAGACCGCTATGCCACGAACAAAGGAAATTCCGGAAGAGATGAGAAAGAAATGTTGAACTGTATTAGTCTGTAACCACAATGAGAGCCATTATCTCCAAATGCAGAAAACTCTCTTTGTCTTTTAACATTACATTTTGTTTAAAGATCAGATGCCAATGTGACATATATCCAAAGGGGATGGAACTTTTCTCGTATGAGGAAAGACTAAAAAGGTTAGGACTCTTCAGCTTGGAAAAGAGACGGCTGAGGGGAGATATGATTGAAGTCTAAAAAATCCTGAGTGGAGTAGAACGGGTACAAGTGGATCTATTTTTCACTCCGTCAAAATTTACAAAGACTAGGGGACACTCGATGAAGGTACAGGGAAATACTTTTAAAACCAATAGGAGGACATTTTTTTTCACTCAAGAGAAGAAGTAAGCTCTGGAAGGCGTTGCCAGAGGATGTGGTAAGAGCGGATAGTGTAGCTCGTTTTAAGAAAGGTTTGGACAAGTTTCTGGAGAAAAAGTCCATAGTCTGCTACTGAGAAAGACATGGGGGAAGCCACTATTTGCCCTGGATCAGTAGCATGGAATATTGCTACACCTTGGCCAGGTACTAGTGACCTAGATTGGCCACAGTGAGAATAGGCTACTGGGCTTGATGGACCATTGGTCTGATCCAGGAAGGCTATTTTTATGTTCTTAAAATAGGGGAGAGGGACTTTTTAACATCACTGTAGAAGCTCGTGGGTAGGGCAAATACTGCATATTTTGTCAGAATCATTGTCTACTGAGAGATGATGAGCTTGCTGTTCAGGTCACTATAGCTCTCTCAGTTTCTTTGATGGATGCCACTGGCCAAAGTTGGGTTTTTGCCTTATTCAAGTTTATTGTTTCTAGATATCCTGCAAATCACAGGGTGACTAAGAGGTATTAAGCTATACTTGCTAAATCAGAACAGCAGAGCACTTTAAGATTATTAGGAACTAGAGATGCACAGCAGCCTAGGATTGGAGTGAAGGTCTCAAATAGAGAGTTGCACGGGGACATAAATCCCACCCAACCCCACCAGGATCTTCTCCATCCCCACCCGTCCCTGCCAGGATCCTCTCCGTCCCCACCCATCCCCAAAAGGAATTACCTCCATCCCCGCCCATCCCCATAAAAAGCAGCAATTACTTCTGACAGGATCATCAATTCCACAGTTTCTTTTGTGTTTGTGCTGCTGTTTTCCTTGTGGAATCTCTTTGGTGGAACCCTATTTTTGTTTTCTGTTCAGGTAACTAACTTATAAACCCCCTCTTTTAATAAGGCTGATGTGTCCATTATATTATATGGACGAACCCTGCTTCCAAAGCCTTCCATCCCCATGGGAGTCCCGTGGGACACAGGGGGGTCCCCGTGGGAATCCCATGGGTTAGGGGGGATTCCCACAATCCCTGTTCCCATGCAGACCTCTAGTCTCAAACTCAAATGACGGCAGATGCCTAGAATCTTTACCATCCCTAGATTGGGGACCTGAGATCAGTTCAGTGTCCCAGGATTCTTGAAACTCTTAAGTCAAATGACTAGCCACGCCATAATGCGCTAGGACTCCCAAGGACCTTCATTGAGTGATTAGATGTATACAGCAGCCAAGTCTATGTGAGTGCCCAGAGGTTCAGATTTTCCTTTTCAGTGTGGATCCTACAGCCCCCAAAGTCCAGCAGTTCTTGGGCCAGTTTCTGAGCCTAGAGGGTATCTGTCAGCAGAGAGGGCTTTGCTGGAGCTGATTTACTTTCAGGTATCAGCACTACACAAGACTGAAGCTTTGCATGTGAATTCAAACAGAGCGAGTACTAGCACTCTCCCCCTCATGAGGGTGCGCTTTGGATAGATCTCTTCACTAAACCCACAGGTACTTGAAGAGCAAATGAGCAGAAAGCAGAGCTAAGGCTGCAGCCACTTCTCATTAGCACAGATATGAAATGAAAGGAGAGAACGGAAGGTTCTGGGGTATTAAAAGCAGTAGCAAGGCAGGAACTTCACCCACACACATTTCAGGATTTCTTGCTGCCATAGTTATCCCTTTGTATGAAAATTTACACAAACCTTTCTTATGATAAAGAAAAGGCCTGGCACCCAGCCCAGTCCCTTCAAATTTGTTCCAGGAAGCAAATGTGTTGACTCCCAGACTTACATTAATCTTCCTGTAACACCAACTGCCTTAAAATATGAGGTGGGCTGTGGAACAGAAACATTTTCCTGATGCCGGTTACAATGGAGTTCCTGCAAACCTCACCCTGCCGAGGTCCTGTAGGTCTTCTCATGGGGGTGTCTCCAAGTGGGTTAGTTTTGCACCTGACACAATAATGAACCTCAGGCCAACTTCTCATCACTCACTGTAGCACTGGTATTAAAGAGTGCTTCCTTCTGGAGTTGGTAAAGCTTTACAGTTCTATGGAGTTTCTGCAGGATTTCATGTTCTCTACAACTGTAGGTTTCTGGGGACCTCCTGCATGATCTTATGGGCAAGGCCACATACTTTACTAATCAAGATTTCTGGATTTTCCGAGAAGGTCTTCAGTTGAGAGGAAAGAGATGATGGAAGGCTTGCGTGCCCAGCAGAAGCAGATGAAAAGCTGAATGTTCAAAGGTAATCTTTACCTCCTCTAGACTTTGTTAGAACATCACATCAAGGAATAAAGCAACACGCCACAGGCAAGACTCAGGGCTATTCCTTTATTTAATCTCGCAAACTGGTTCCCTCTAAGGCCTAGCAGGCTCTACAGAGCATTAAGTATAGAGGGAACAGCAGAAGCTGCTTAGATAAGACTAAGAGGGTCAAAAGAAAAGCATAGTAAAGGAGACAGAGTTACAATGAGCACAATAAACTTCAGTGAAGGGCTGAAACATAGCCAGAGCCATGTTCAAAGTTATCACAATCAGGAATAGGTGACTTGCCCACAGGACCCTACAAACCAAGGGTCTCAAAGTCCCTCCTTGAGGGCCACAATCCAGTCAGGTTTTCAGGATTTCCCCAATGAATATGCATGAGATCTATGTGCATGCACTGCTTTCAATGCATATTCATTGGGGAAATCCTAAAAACCCAACTGGATTGCGGCCCTCAAGGAGGGACTTTGAGATCCCTGCTACAAACAAAGAATCCTGAATCCTGGCAGAATTACTAATGTGGTTTCTGCCTGGTACTTGTCACCTGGATTGGACACTGCTGGAAACATACTGGGTTAGACGGACCATTGATCTGACCCAGTATGGCCAGTCCTATGAGCTCATTTGTAATCAAGAAGATATGGCCCCCGTCTTCTCGAACAGACAAATTGTATAAACACACTAATTAGCCTAGCAGGTCACTGGCATGATTTGTTTTAAACACAGCTACAGCATGGTGAATAGAAGGAAGTGAAGGGACATTTCTAGCCTGCAGCTATTCTGCTTCTCACAGTACCAGACTCTGCCCTAACCTTAAGCTTTGCAGTATAAATATTCTCACTCCTACACACGAGTTAACAGTTTAAGAAAATGCAAATTGACACTAAGCTCCACGAACTGGCAGTTCCACACATATGTGCACGTAGGTGCTTTTATATGTCAGCACCTGAAATCGATAGCATGTTCATTATGTGGGTTAAGTGCCACAGGTAGAGCATAACATTGACAGCACAAATGCTGCATATTTGAACAATTAAACACTTAATTGCAGTTACAGAATTCACACTAAAGTGCCAAGGTCAATTTGGAGGGCACCTCTGTAGGATGTTATGAAAATAAGAATAGCCTTACTGGGTCAGGTCAATGGTCCATCAAGCCCAGTAGCCCGTTCTCAATCCAGGTCACTAGTACCTTGCCAAAACCTAAGGAGTAGCACATTCGCAATGACAAGGCCCTGTGAATGCTCCTTAGCCACATGTTTAAGCCCATAACTTTAGACTGTCACCCAGTATCAAATTATCACATTACATTACTGATTTCTATTCCGCCTCAACCTTGCAGTTCTGGGTGGATTATAAAGACCTATATAGGCCAACAGTCTTGCTGCTATGTGCAAATTGCATTCCTCTGTGTTCTCTAAAGTGCTACGAGTAAGGGGCAGGTGGTCAAAAGCATACTGTGCAAGCAGGACTTGCAAGTTAGGTCAGTCTCCCAATGCACCAACGAGCTCTCGGTGGCTTTTACCGATAGTGGTAGCAGCCACTGAAAAGCCTATGCAAAAGGAGCTCATTATTACTAAAATGAGCACTCCAGGTAATGCAGAGCAAGAACACCCACCTTTTACTGTGCAAACATTTATGGCAGGTCTGAGCTCTTGTAGCCAGTCAGGGAATTGCACAAGCTTGCTCTGCACAAATCTTCAGGTGTCCAGTAAAAAAAATAAAAAATTTTTCAGGTGTCCCAATAAAAAAAAATTCCTGGGGATTCAGCAGACCCCTCCCTCACTTAAAAAGCCCCTGACAATTTAGCAGACTGCCTTCTGAATCTCCCCCAGCCAAAAAATTATCCCTGGAGGTCGGGTAAGGCCCCACACCCCAGTTCAAAGATCCTCCTCCCTCCCCACCTTTTTTCTTGTAGAAGCATCAGCAGGAGGGATGTCTCAGTCTGCCTAGTGCATGCTGGAATGCCCTGGAAGGGGCCTAAACACCATAGGGGAGGAGGGCTTGACCTTCAGTGGGTTTAAAAAAAATATTATTCAGAGAAGGAGGGGAGGTGTGAGGATCCCTGGACATGCTCACAGAGCTATGGCTACTGCACAGCTCTTGCAGGCCTGCCTCATGAAGTTCTGAGCCTTTTAGTAACCAATGATCAACACTAACCGCAGGCATGCTGCTTGAGTTGAGTACTGGTACCTAAAATCAGTCTGCTGTTTTTCTGGTGCTGTAGCGCCACAGTGCCAGAGTTTTGCATATCTATGCCCAAAGTCTTCCTTTGATTATCCCATCATTGTTATTCTCCCCACCACCTCCACTGGTAGGTTATATTCAAGACATCAAAATGTATTTTCTAATCCTGCTCCTAAGCCTACCTTCCTGCAACCTCATTTCATGCCCTCTAGTTTTGATATTTCTTCATCACTTTTAACATAGGTCAGTGATTCCCAAACCTGTCCTGGGGAAATCACCAGTCAGTCAGGTTTTCTGAATATCCACAATGACTATTAATGAGAGAAATGACATGCACATTTCTGAAAACCCAATAGCCAGGACCCGTTTGGAAACCACTAGCATAGGCAAGTGTTAAGACAAACCCAGCTAGCCAGGTTTTCAGGATACCCACAATGACTATGGAGACAGTACATGCTAATCTATCTCATCCACTGACTGGTGGGGTGTCTTCTCATACAATGTTACCTTTCTCTGAACTACATATTAAATGCAGCCTCCAAAAGGTAGAAGAATGGGAGGATAAGGATGGTAAGGAAGGAAGGGACACCCAAGCACAATCCGAACACAGAAAGACATATTTGGTACCACCAATGTCAGCATTGTACCAACCTACTGCTTTATAGGTCTTATTTTGTTGTCAGTCCCTTATTTGCCACTGAGATGCTTGTCTTTTGCCCATATCTGTTTTAAATCCTGCTACTATTTTAGACCTTACACCTCTGATGGAAGTCTGATCCACAAATCTGTCAACCAAAGGAGGTCCCTAAAAGCCATTACTTACCATAACAGGCAGATATTCTCACATCCACGGAGCTTGGCACGGACAGTGAAAAATGCACTGGCACTTTAAGAGCTTAAAAGCTTTCAGTCTGCCCACACTGCGCATGTGTGAGTGCCTTCCTGCCCGACAAGGGCTCATGGTACCTCAGTTCCATAAGCAAGCTAGGAAGCCAACCAGAGATGGGTGGGATGTGAGAATATCTGCTTGCTGTCTCCAGATAACACCTGTTGTGCTTTATCCTAAGACAAGCAGGCAGCATATTCTCACATATGGGACTCCCTAGCTTACTGCAATGGGATGGAGGGAGAGTTGGCTATTAAAAAGAAAATAGATTCTGGGGGAGCACGTGATGCCGCGTACCTGAGCGGACGTGCCTCCGTACAGCTCCGGGCCATGCCAAACTAAATCTTCTTTTAACACGCCGCAATCGCAGCGAACCCCGACGCCCTGCGGACCGACATTTCCCTGCTGGTGTGCGGAGTGTACGGAGCGTTTTCGGGGAGTGTTTGGAGCCCGGTATGTCTGCAAGGGCGCAGCGAGACACACGCGGGAAGGTGAGGCCGACGGATTCTAAAATGGCGGACAGCCACGAGGTCCCTATGTTCACAATTCAAGAAGCAGCCATACAAGAGCTCACTAAATCCTTGACTCTTGTTATGGAGGACAAGCTTGCAAAAATCCAAACCTTTATGGAGGACTTCAGGGAGACATTGGAGACACAGGCGGGCAGACTACAGAGGATGAAGGACCGGGTGGCTCAGCAAGAGGACAGGGCAGCAAACCTTGAGGAGCGCCTGAGGGTCCTGGAGACTGCAAACACTACCTGCCTGGACAGACTGGAGGATCACGAAAATCGAAATCGCAGAAACAACCTGCGATTCATAGGGCTGCCCTCCACTGGCTGCCGGGAGTGTTGGGCCTCAGCGAGACGGGGGAGAAGGTCCTGATTGAACGCGCCCATCGGGTGGGCCCCCAGCGTGAGGGAGAGCATAGGCCGCGGCCAGTCCTCGCCCGCTTCCTCAACTTTGCCATGAAGGAACGTGTACTAGCTTGTTTCCGGCGGGGGGCTGGCTTCGCCTACGAGGGTCAGAAAATCCTGGTCTTCCAGGACTTCTCCCCCCAGGTGTCCTCACGACGTCGGGCCATGGCCACTCTCTATCAAAGAAAAATAAGGGTCTCCTTGCTTTATCCAGCCAGAGCTCGAGTCTCTTACAACAATAAGATCCACTATTTTGAATCCCCGAGAGACCTGGAGCGATTCATACAGGACCTACCGGCGCCTCCGCGAGCAGAGCCAGAGATGGCTTAAAAGATCACCAAAGTGTTCCTTGCTCATAGCGTGTGATGCTGCTGCTCTATAACCAGCACGTGCTCCTGTCCTCATCTACACTGACAACCTTACTGCTCAGCGACACAGCCGGCACTGGCGTGGTGTCCCCGATTCCTGCCGGCGACCATGCGTTCTCAACCGGGACCTGCCTGCCCCTCTTCAGGAGCGATTGTCACTCTGATTTATCCCCAAATCTGGCAAGCCTACCCGGGATTCCTGGAGACTCAACGCATCGCTGGGAGTGCGGAGGGATTGCTATGCCCAAACACATCATCTGCTGCGGCACGCTCCTGCACTACGAACTTGGCTTGCTGTAGGAGCGCCGGTGAACCCGGTGCTTACCGGCTCCTACGACTCATCTATGATACACTAAAGCTGCCCTCTGAAGGAGTGGCGCGGCCTCTCAGGGGGACGGATATTCCAAAGCATTTGTCCCGCTTACTTGGGAGGACGTGCCTGCCACGCCGAGCTGATATGTATGCAAGGGGGGCGACGAGACGAGGCGCTGGCACCTCTCTCTCTGTCTAACCACCCTCTGTTATGCGGAGGACCTGCCGCTGCAGCATACAATCCCGCTCCTGTAAATATCTGTGTACAGCGCTTCGGCGCTGCAGTGTTGAGTAGTATTCGGGGGTTAAGGGGGACTGCTTGATCTCTAGCAGTCTCCCAAAGGTGAGACTGCTTCTCGGAGCCACATTGTGTTTTACAAGGGCACGCAGCATGTTCACAAAGTTTTCTATGTGTTGTTGTTCTTATTCTCTGTGGGCATGGCCCGGAGCTGCTTCATGTTTTCTATTTTCTGTATTTTTGGTATTAGCATGGCCTTCCATGCTGGGGTTTGTGGGAGGGAAGAGACGAGAAGGGGGGGAAGGGTGGGTTTGTATGTGGGGCATGTCTGTAGGTTGTCTGGCTAGCTGTATGGGTTTTACTAAGCTGAGTCACTATCATGGCCTGAGCAAGTTAAATCGGTATTTCATGAGTGAGTGGAGGCATTGGCTGGGACGGCCTCCACCACTCGTTCAATGGTACAATTGCATGCTAAATCACTGAACGTAGATGGCATTCATTCACCCATTAAGCGTACAAAAATCTTAGCGTATCTTAAGCGAGAGCACACTGACATAGCATTCCTACAGGAGACCCATCTGAGCGCGGGGGAACATGGGAAACTGCGTAGGGCCTGTTAGATCAAAGGGCTACCCGTAATATCTACTGTTACAAATACAAACTTCACCGCTGGGGGGATAAAACGGGGAGATTACTAGCTAACTTGGTGCGCCCACACAAAACCCGCCATATCATTACTTCTATTAAAGATAAACAAGGCGTTACACATGTTACTCACTCGGCCGTCACAGAACAATTTGTACAATTCTACACAGACTTATACACTGCGCAACCTTATGACCAAACTGCTAGTGATTGTTTCTTCCAGGGCCTCTCCCTACCTACTTTGACGGACACTCAATGCCATGCCCTTAATGGTCCTATTCTAGGAGATGAACTGCAGACTGCTATTAAAAAGCTCAAGCTGGCCAAAACTCCGGGCCCAGATGGATTCGGCCCCGAATTCTATAAGTTATTGGACCCCCTGGCACTAGCTTCTCTACAACAATACTTTATGGGACTACGGAGTGTCACTCCTCCCGGAAACTCACATAATAGGGCACGTTATTGTTTTACCTAAGCCCGGGCGCCCACTTGACGCCTTGGGGTCCTACCATAATACAAAATATTACATAGGTCCTACCTCACCAGGGCTAGAGGCTATCATATGGGCTTGTGGGGTACTGACACATGCACTAAATGTACATCCCACAAGGGTGACTATGTTCATTCATTCTTCACTTGCCCTAAACTGCGCTTTTGGAGTCAGGTACAGCTTCACTTGGCGGCTGTCTTGCAGCGTGCCGTACCCTGGAATCCACCCGCCCTATTACTGGGAGATATCACGGATTTCAACCAACAAGGACTGGAGTTTCCAGCCCACAAATACATCCTCCACGCGCTCCTTGTGGGAAAGCAACTCATCTTAAAGTTCTGGGCAGCCGCAGAGGTTCCGACCTATTGCATGTGGACAGCGAGGATGCAACTTCAAGCACGGTTTGAATTGGACACCTATGCGTCCCGTCCCCAGCCCCACTGGAAACACTACTGTTCCCTCTGGAGGGAATCCCTGGCTCGGATTGCATAGCCAGTCAGTGGAGAGGGCTCCTACATTGTATGAGTTTGTGTACGTCCCCCATGACCCTGTATATCTTGACTCTGCCTATCATGACTCTGCATATAATGCCTCAGTATTTTCATGTTTACATCATGTCTTCCTCTCTTGGGTAGGATGAAGCAGGTCTACAACTGAATAATTGTATAGTTGTATATTTCAATCTTGCATTCTCGGGTACCATTTCTTTCTTGCTCAGGCAACGCAAGCTCACCAGAACGCACTAAGACGTATAAGAGTATGTACGTCGGGCTGTTTGAGGTGTGATTGGAGGTGTGTGTGATTTGACTGGGGTATATATGATGTACGATTGTGGTGGATCGTTTGGGGATCCTTGTTGCTGATGTTGTAGTTTCTCTAATTAGAAATTTTGAGCGAGGAATGCTGGACGGTTCACTGTTTTCCCTTACAGCTAACTGTTTGATTTTAGCTGGGGTGTTGGGCATTATTTTCATACTACATACTACACCACTTGAGCATTCTTATGTTTCTGTTCACGATCCTGACCTGCTTATAATATATTTGTTTGGGTAGACATATTGCCCTGATGATCTGTGGCTCAGCTCCCCAGGTACATTGGTACATTGATATGTTTTCTTATACTTCTGTATTGCCTTCTCGCTGTACCATTAATATAAATGGCTGTCCATGCGTTTCTTGTCTTAATAAACATGATATTTAAAAAAAAAAAAAAAGAAAATAGATTCTGTAATACTGCTTGGCCAAAATGACCATCTCGCCTGGAATAGGATTGCAGACAGTAGTGAGTTGTGAAAGTGTGGATTGAGAACCAAGTAGCTGCTTTGCAAATTTCATCAATAGGAGTGGATCGTAAGAAAGCCACCGAGGCTGCCATCACTCAAACTTTGTGTGCTGTAACACGTCCCTCGAGTTGCAACCAGCTTGAGCACAGCAGAAGGAATTACAGGCCGCTAGCCATGTGGATATAGTTCTCTTGGTGACAGGTCAGCCTAATTTGTTGGGATCAAAGGAGATGAAGTCCTGTGTGGCTTAGTCCTTTGTAGATAGTACACCAAGCCTTGTTTATGATCTTTTCTGATGCCAGTGGCAGTAAAATTATGGTTTAGGATAACCCTTATCTCTTGTTCCCCCGACCTTGAAAAAGAGTTCCGAAACGCGTCGGGAAGGGGAACCGATAAGGATTTAAGATAAGTGATGCACCTTTAAATCCACATTTAATTATAAATAAGTTATATATAAGAGGAAAAATTTTTGATAAAATTATTTATATAAGAAAAAATAATCAAAAAAATATAAATTTAACACTTTCCAAATGTGGGGAATAACGAAGAATTCCAACACCGCTGACTCATATTGAGGAAGTGGAATCAGAATTCCCTTTGGATTGTGGAGTATGTTTTGAGCGGAGACTGTTTAGGTTAAATTTTGACAGTTATAAGTGAGTCGAAGTATTGTGGTTGTTTATAGTCCAACATATGAAGAGCTGCTTCTCTCGGATGAGAATGAGGCTTTGGAAAAAAAGACAGGAAGCACAATAGATTGAGATGAAATTTCATGATAACTTTTGAAAGGAATTTAGGATGACTGTGAAGAATCATCTTGTCATGGTGAAATACTGTATATGGTAGGTTGGAAACCAAAGCTTGAAGTTTGGTGACTCGACGAGCAGAAGTGACTGCGATTAAGAAAACTACTTTCCAGTTGAGAAACTTGAGATGAGTAGATGCTAGTGGCTCAAACGGTGGTTTCATCAACTTGGCAAGGACTACATTAAAGATCCTAGACAACTGGAGGTGGTTTCAGTGGAGGTTTGGAGTTGAAAAGTCCTTTCATAAACCTGGAAACAGAGGATGAGTTGCCAGAGGTTTATCATTGACAGGAGCATAGAAAGCACTACACTTTCTCCCTCTGTATTCGTGGGGGTTAGGTGCAGAGCCAGCCCGCAAATAGGGAAAAATCTCAAATAATTTTTTGGACTTACTCTGACCCACCCCCACCTCCTTCCTGCATCCACGACCTTAGCTGGTGGTTTAGCGGTGATACAGGGCAGGAGCAATCTTCCTTTGCTCCTGCCCCATGCAAAGCTGCCATCAAAATGGCTGCCGTGAGTTTCTGTTATAGTCTCGAGGAAGGTTCTTGGTGATGAAGAGAACACCAGGAAGTAAAACACGTGCCCACTTTTGTTCATAGCTTTGCTGGGTAAATGGTTTTCTGGATTCACCAATAATGGCTTGAACCGGATCAGAGAGATGAAAATGCGTTGACGTTACACCGAAAGGTACCAAGCTGTCAAGTGTAGAGACTGCAGATTGGGATGTAACTTGGATCCGTGACTCTGAGTGAGTAGAGATGGAATGGTCTCTAGTAGAATTGGATCCTTGACAGTCAACTGAAGTAGAGAAGGGAGAACCAAGGCTGTCTGGGCCACTGAGGAGCTATTAGGATCATGGTGGCCAATTCTCTCGACTGAGGTTTTTAGAATGAAAGGAATTGGTGGAAATGCATAAAGGAACTTGTTTGTCCAATCCAGAAGGAATGCTTCTGCCTCGAGACGTTGTGGAGCGTATTGTCTGGAGCAAAATTGAAGCAGCTTGTGATTAAGGGGAGAGAAAAACAGATTTATCTGAGGAGTACTCTGGAGTTGAGGGTCCACTTGTGTGGCTAGAGGAATCTGCCGAGTTTGTTGGCCAGGACATTCTGTTTCTCTTGTACATATATAGCCTTTAGGTTATGTTGCGAAGAATCGCCCAATTCCAGATGCGCTGGGCTTCTTGACAAAGGAGGAGAGAGCCCATACTGCCTTGTTTGTTATTGTAATACATCGCAACTTGGTTGTCTGTTCGAACTAGGACAACATGGTTGAACAGAGTATTTTGAAGTGTGATGAGAGCATTTCAAATGGCTTTTAATTCTAGAAGGTTGATGTGCAATGGATTTCTCTCACGAATTCCAATAACCTTGCATCATGAGGCCATCCAGGTGAGCCCCACAAGCATACATGTACGCATACGTGGTGAGAACTTTTTGATGTGGAGGAACCTGAAAAAGGAGACTCCTGGAAAGAGTGACAAGGTCCATCCACCACTGAAGAGATTTCTGAAGAAGTGAAGTAACATTGATCTTCTTGGATAAAGGATCGAAGATTTGAGACCACTGAAGAATATTAAACTCCATAAAGGGAGCACGCCTCAAGCAATTGGTGTTGGAACCCACCAGGGACCAGGCGTTACTGGACCTGGTGCTCACCAATGGAGATAGTGTCACTGAGGTCTCGGTAGGTGACACACTGGCCTCCAGCGACCATAATATGATATGGCTCAACCTCAGAAAAGGATTCCCAAAAACAAGCACAGCAACAAGGATTCTCAACTTTAGAGGCGCAGACTTTAATCAAATGGGAGAGTTTGTCCATCAGGAACTACATAAACAAGAACAAACTAACAACGTGGAGGATATGTGGTTGTCCCTGAAGTCCATACTACACGAAGCAACAAATCGATACATAAGGACAGTAAGTAAACGTAGGAGAAACAAAAGACCCCAATGGTTCAGTAAGGAAATTTCAGAATTAGTTAAACAGAAAAAAGACGCATTTATCGCCTACAAACATTTAGGCAGAGAGGGGGCAAAAGAGGACTATCTTGACAGATCCAAAACTGTCAAAACAGCAGTCAGAGAGGCCAAACTCCGAATGGAGGAAGAGCTAGCACGAAAAATGAAGAAAGGGGATAAATCTTTCTACAGCTATATCAGTGACAGGAAAAGAAACAAAGATGGCATAGTACGCTTGAAGCAATCGGACGGTAAATTTGCAGAATCAGACTCTGAGAAGGCAGAATTACTAAACAAATACTTCTGTTCAGTATTCACTCGTGAAGCACCGGGAGCTGGTCCTCAGCTTCAGACGAGAGATAACCGGAAAGACCCGTTTCAAGATTTAGAATTTACGCCCAGTAGCGTCTACAACGAACTATCAAGACTCAAAGTAAACAAAGCAATGGGACCGGATAACCTACACCCCAGAATGCTCAGGGAGTTAAGAGAAGTCCTGGCAGAACCATTATCGGTTCTTTTCAATCTTTCCCTAAGCAGAGGAAGGGTCCCCTTGGACTGGAAAACCGCCGATGTAATCCCACTCCACAAAAAGGGTTGCAGGTCAGAGACAGCAAACTACAGACCAGTGAGTCTCACGTCTATAGTGTGTAAACTCATAGAAACGCTGATCAAACAGCATATTGACACAATCCTAGACGAAGAAAACCTACGTGATCCATACCAACACGGGTTCACCAGGGGTAGATCATGCCAATCTAACCTGATTAGCTTTTTTGACTGGGTTACTAGACAACTGGACGCCGGAGAGTCACTAGACGTGGTATATTTGGACTTCAGCAAAGCATTTGATAGCGTCCCTCATCGAAGATTACTGAACAAGCTAAAATCGATAGGATTAGGAGACATTCTAACTACCTGGATTGGGGATTGGCTGAACGGCAGACGTCAGAAGGTGGTGGTGAATGGTACCCCATCTGAAGCGTCGGACGTGATCAGTGGAGTGCCGCAGGGATCGGTCCTGGGCCCAATTCTATTCAACTTATTCATAAGGGATATGACACAAGGACTTAGAGGAAGGGTATCACTATTCGACGACGACGCCAAACTTTGCAACATAGTAGGCAAAAGCTCATTACCTGATAATATGACACATGACCTACTGCTGCTGGAAAATGGTCAAATACTTGGCAGCTAGGCTTCAATGCTAAGAAATGCAAGATAATGCACTTGGGCAAGAGAAACCCGCGTAGAGCTTATGTACTAAATGGCGAGACCTTGGTTAGGACCATGGAGGAACACGATCTAGGAGTGATCATTAGTGAAGACATGAAAGTTGCCAATCAAGTGGAGAAGGCTTCCTCCAAGGCAAGACAAATATTGGGGTGTATCCGCAGAGGTTTCGTCAGCAGGAGACCTGAAGTTATGATGCCGTTGTACAAAGCCATGGTGAGGCCGCACTTGGAGTACTGTGTTCAGTTTTGGAGACCACACTACCGAAAGGACGTGCTAAGGATCGAGTCGGTTCAGCGAACGGCCACCAGGATGGTCGTGGGGCTCAAGGATCTCCCGTATGGTGAAAGACTACAGAAGTTGCGACTGTACTCACTCGAGGAAAGAAGAGAACGGGGAGATATGATCGAAACGTATAAATACATCACGGGACGCATCGAGTCAGAAGATGATATCTTCTGGCCCATGGGTCCCTCGACCACCAGAGGACATCTGCTGAAAGTCAGGGGAGGGAAGTTTCACGGCGACTCCAGGAAGTACTTCTTCACTGAAAGAGTGGTGGATCATTGGAACAGACTACCACTCCAGGTGGTAAAGGCCAGCAGCGTGACGGATTTTAAGAATAAATGGGATACTCTTGTGGGATCTTTAAGGAAGTAAATTCAGGGGGGGGATACTTGGAATGGGCAGACTTGGTGGGCTGTAGACCTTTTCTGCCGCTTTTTCTATGTTTCTATGTTTCTAACCCCGAGATGTAGGCAAGTGAATGGGGTAGCATGGACTGTGGACGTCATGTGGACTATGAGTATCATCTTTCTGGCTGGCAGAGTTTGCAGAGTGAAGACTTGATTGCAAATATGAATTATATTGTCTCTGTTGAGGAAGATAAGCTCATAATCATATGTTGAAAAGCTAGAGAAGCTGGGGCTCTTTACCCTGGAAAAGCGGAGACTTAGAGGGGACATGATAGAGACTTATAAAATCATGAATGGCATAGAGAAGGTGGAGAGAGACAGATTCTTCAGACTAGCAGGGACATCAAAAACAAGAGGGCATTCAGAAAAACTGAAAGGAGACAGATTCAAAACGAATGCTAGAAGTTCTTCTTCACTCAGAGGGTGGTGGGCACCTGGAATGCGCTTCCAGGAGAGGTGATAGGACAGAGTACAATATTGGGTTTCAAAAAGGGATTGGATGACTTCCTGAAGGAGAAGGGGATTGCAGGGTATAGATAGAGGGTTACTATACAGGTTATTTAATGATTAGGGTATAAACAATTTAGGTAGTGGAGAACTTACAGGTCATGGACCTGGGGGACCGCCACGGGAGCGGACTGCTGGGCACGATGGACCCCTGATCTGACCCGGCAGAGGCAATGTTTATGTTCTTATCAATTGGTATCTAGTATGGCTCCTATAAATTGGAGACGTTGTGCGGGTTGCCATTGAGACTTTGGAAAGTTGACTTTGAATTCAAACTGCTGAAGAAAATCTATGATCAGTTTGGTTGCCAAGCAAACTGCCTGAGGAGATGTGGCTTATAGGGAAACACTTGGAGACCATGAGTCTGGAATGTTTAGCTACAACCACTAATTATTTAGCGAAAACTCTCAGAGAGGACGCTAGAACAAAAGGGAAATCAGTATTGGTAATGCGGATGAGCTATTTGGAAAGAGAAATTTTATGTGGTCTGGATGAATGGAAATGTGCATATAAGACTCTTTGAGGTCTAGAGTAGAGGTCTGCGTGGGAACGGTGATTGCAGGGATCCCGCAAGGATCCTGCAGGAATCCCCCCAGGTCTATGGGACTCCCACGGGGATCCCCCCAGGCTCAAGGGATTGCCACGGGGATGGAACTAGGGTTCCCGAGACCTGGAAAGAGAATTAGAAGATAGACAAAAGCAGAAACTGGGACCAAGATGATGGAAAAACAAAATGTCCCATCAGCTACAGCAAGGGAGATGTTCATTTTGAGGGTTTGGGGGAGGGGGGAGTAAGCTCAAAGTGGTAGGCCCAGCCCCCTCTCATGGTTATGCCACCAATTGTGTTTAGTACAAAATGAAGTACTTGCTGAGTTTGATTTGGGGTTTCCAGCTCAGTTTTGGCACATTTTTCTTATGCAACCATTGTCCTGAAAAGTGCCTCTCTTAATTCTGCTTTAAATGATTTTGATGCTATATTGTTTGATTCTTTACTCATTTCTGCATTAAAAACCATTTGTGGATCTTGGAAGGATCTCTCACAAGTTACCTATGCCAGATGGTGGAACCAGATTCGTTTGCTCTACAGATATGAGCTTTATATTGCCAAAAAAATCCAACTCATTTCTTTAACAAGAAATGGTCGGCCCTACAGTCACATGACCTAATGTCTATTCTAATTTTTTCTGGTGATTTATGTTGGTTTAAATAAACTACGACTTTAAAAAAAAGTCAAAACTGTCAGAAATAATTGCTGATTTTTATAGGGAAAGGTAACTTTTATGGGGAGACGGCGGGGACAGAGGAGATTCCTCATCGGGATGGAGGTGACTCCTCACAGGAATGGGCGGGGACAGGCAGGATACTGGTGGGGACGGGCAGGATTTCTGTCCCTGTGCAACTCTCTAGTCTTGAGAGCATAGCCATTCGTTTTGATCTAGAAGGGGATATAATGTTGGAAGGTATAACATGCAAAACTTTTCTCTGACTAGATATTGTTGAGATTTCGGAGGTCGAGGATTGGACGTAGACCTCTCATCTTCTTTGGAATTAGAAAATACCTGGGGTAGGACCCCTGATTTTTTTGAGTTAAGAGGAACTTCCTCTATGGCATTGAGTTGGAGTAAAGCATCTATTTCCTGAAGAAGAAGAGACGTCTGTTGAGATGTAAGAGAGGACTCTCTTGGAGGGTAGTTCAGAGGAATGGATTTGAAATGAAGAGAACAACTCTTCTTTATGACTTTTAAGACCCAATCATTGGTAATGAGAGTCCATTGTGGGTAAAATGACTGAAGACAACCTCCAATAGGAAGAGAAAGAGGCTGTAAAGGTGTGATATGAACTATGCTCTCTAGAAGCAGGTCAAAAAGACTGAGCTGGCATACAGAGTATAATGTTTCGGATTCAAATGTTTCTCTCTTTTCCTGGAACAAAGAGGAGAAGGGGATGGTTTGGGGGGCTTTCAAGAATTTGAAACTGTACAGAGTTTCAGTTAATAACTTCAGATGTTTAGAGTTTGTTGATTTGACATTTATATTCAGTGCGAAATACTGTATTTTTCATGGCTTGACCTCTGAATAAAAACACACATAAAAAAAAAAAGAAAAAAGACTGAGCTAGCTTCTGAGTAGTGGATTGTTGCTGACTTCTGAGATTTTTGCTGTCTCTGTCTCTTTTGAGGTAGTGGTTTGGCCGAAGAAAAAGAGGCAGAGTACTGTCTCATACGTGGATTGCAATTTCTTGGTCTTAAAGGTGTTCCAACTCTGCTCATGTTAGGTAACATTGAATTTTGATATAAACGACGACCACACTTGTCCATAGTTCTGCATTCATGACTTGGAGGGGCTGTGGCATAGACTCTGGAACTAGACAAATTCTTTAGGGTGGATTCTACCAGCAATGACTGATGTTGGAATTGTGGTTTATCAAACCCTGGATATGAAATAATCCTATAGAGCACAGATGTCAAACTCTAGGACTGCAGGGCAAATCTGGCCCACCTGGCTGTTTTGTGGCCCCCAGTGCAACACGGCGTATTCATTGTCACCCCCCTCCTCCTCACTGCCGCAGTGTGCACAAAGCCACGGACAGCAGCTCCTACGCGCGTCCTGCACCTGAACTGGAAGCCTTCTCTCTGACGTCAGCTTTGTGCACATTGCGGCAGTGAGGAGGAGGGAGCCAGCCAAAAGATAACACCGGGGGCGGCAATGAAAGTGCCGCATCACACCGCATAAAACGGCCAGGCGGGAGCCAGCCAGAAGGTAAGACACCCGGCAGAGGGAGGCACAGCATGGAGGAAGGGAAACAACAAAGGTAGGGGGAATGATTTTTTCAATTTAGTGATTGAATTGTGTCAATTTTGAGAATTTACATCTGTCTATATTTTGCACTGTTCAGGAAGAAATGCATTTGTAGTTGTACTGTATGCAGAGTCTTACATCTTAGAACATATGAACATAAGAATTGCCACTGCTGGGTCAGACTAGTGGTCCATCGCGCCCAGCAGTCTGCTACGCGGCGGCTCCCAGGTCAAAGACCAGTGCCCTAACCAAGACCAGCCCTACCTGCGTTCATTATGGTTCAGCAGGAACTTGTCTAACCTTGTCTTGAATCTCTGGAGGGTTTCATTTGTATATATTAGTACTTTTAGTTTGTGTTCCTGTATTTACATAGGAGTTATCTGTGTTCTGCATGTGTGACCAAGGCCAGGTACTGGTAGGAATAAATGTTGAGAAGCATACAGTGTGCTTTGTGTAGTTTAATTTTGTGGTTAACTATTATGTGTTAATAAGATTATATTGTGTGTATATATATGAAAAATGAATGGAAAATATAGTGTTACAATTAGTACTATTTGGGGGTGGGGTCTGGGGCGGAGATTGGTCGGGTCTGGCCCACAACTTAGCCTGTATTTAGGATTTCAGCCCCTTAATGTGACTGAGTTTGATACCCCTACTATAGAGGGAGTAACTATAGTCACAGACAGTGGAGTCTCACAATTTTTCAGGGAGGAAGACAGGATCGGCTGGTGACCTGCCTACCGGGAGCCAATATAGAAGATATAGCAAACTGCATCGACAGGATCATCAACAGGGTGGAAGAGGAAGATATTACAGTGGTGATCCATATGGGGACTAACAACGTGAGCAACAGGAACTACAGCAGGGAAGTACTGAAGGACCAATTCCGGATGCTAGGAAGGACGCTGAAGACCAGGTAGCATTCTCGGAGATCCTGCCGGTACCTAGGGCCAATGAAAAGAGGCAGATGGAGCTGCAAGCAGTCAACGCATGGATGAGGCGCTGGTGTGAGGAAGAAGGATTCCACTTTGTGCGCAACTGGACGACGTTCTGGGAGAAGAGCAAGCTATTCAGGAAGGATGGACTCCACCTCAGCGGAGACATAACGAGGCTACTTGCAAGCAACATCAAGCGAGAAATTGAGAAGTTTTTAAACTAGGAAGAAGGGGAAAGCCGACAGTCGACCAAATGATACCGTGCAGGAAGATACATTACATTACATTAGGGACTTCTATTCCGCCTATATCTTGCAGTTCAAGGCGGATTACAAAACATAGAAACATAGAGACATAGAAATGACGGCAGAAAAGGGTCACGGCCCATCCAGTCTGCCCACTTGCAAATTGGATATTAAATTGACTCACCAGAAGACTCACCGGATCAAAGGCAAGACAGAAATCCTGATGGACTGAAAGGGACACAAGAGGGAAAGAAATGCAAGAAAGTAACAGGCCGCAAATTCAAGTGTATGTACATGAACGCAAGAAGCCTACGGAATAAGATGGGGGAATTGGAAGCTATTGCACAAACAGATAACCTTGACATCATCGGCATCACGGAAACATGGTGGAACGAGGAAAATGTCTGGGACATTGTGCTACCGGGATACAAGCTATACCGCAGAGACAGAGTGGGTCAGAAAGTTGTTAGAAATGAAAAATAAGTTAGAGTCTCTATGGGTCAAAATTCTGGGAACAAATGGAACGGAAACGAAGATTGGCATCTACTACCAACCCCCAGGGCAGTCCGAAGAAATTGATGGAGAAATGTCGGACGAGATTAAACGCAACTGCAAGGCAGTTATCGTGGATGACTTCAATTATCTGAGGGATAGACTGGAACCTAGGCACCTCCGGCTGTGGTATGCAGACCAAGTTCCTGGATGCTGTAGGTGATTGCTTCCTGGAACAACTTGTCAAGGAAAATGCAAGAGAAAATGTGATTCTGGACTTAATTCTAAATGGACCGTGAGGACTGACACAAGATGTAGAAGTAGAAGGGACGCTGGGAAGCAGTGATCACAATATGATCCACTTCAACCTGAACACGGGGGTGAAACATCGATCTAGAACGACGGCCACGGCACTAAACTTCTGAAAAGGGATGAGACTGATGGTGTGGAAGAGGATTAAGAAGAGGATAAGCACTGTAAAAACACTAGAGCAAGCATGGTCCCTTTTTAAAGGCACAGTCAACGAGGCGCAAAATCTATCTATCTATCTATCTATCTATCTATCTTGGATCCCTTGTTGATACCGTGTATCAACAAGGGATCCAAGAAGAAAAAGAACAAGGAACTGGCGTGGCTCACTGTAGCGTGAAGGAAGCGATCAGAGACAAGAAGACTTCGTTTCAGGAATGGAAAAGGTCAAAAACAGACGAAAAACTGAAAAAGCACACACAACATCAAAGCAGGTGCCATATGGTGGTAAGAGGAGCCAAAAGAGACTACGAGGAGAAATTAGCCAAAGAGGTGAAAAACATCAAGCCGTTCAATCGATATATTAAGGGGAAACAACCTGCAAAAGAAGTGGTGAGGCCATGGAATAAAGGGAATGCTAAAGGAGGACAAAGCCATCGCCGACAAACTGAACACATTTTTTATGTCTATATATACCGGAGGATATACACAACATACCGGAAGCAGACAGGCTATACGTAGGAAACAAAGGCAGGAAACTGACAGGGTTGACGTTCAGTCTAGAAGAGGTATGCAGGCAGATTGATAGGCTTAAAAACAATAAATCCCCGGGGACCAGATGGCATCCATCTGAGGGTAATCAAGGAACTGAAAGGGGCTATAGCTGAACTGCTTCAACTAATAGCCAATCTGTCGATCAAATCGGGAAGTATTCCGGAAGACTGGAAGGTGGCGAATGTTACGCCAATCTAAAAGAAAGGTTCGGGGAGAGATCCGGGTCTCACCTTGGTATCAGGAAAGATAGTAGAGCCACTGATAAAGGACCGCATCATTGATCACCTTGACAGACACAATCTGACGAGGACCAGCCAGCACGACTTCAGCAAAGGAAGATCTTGCTTGACGAACTTGCTGCACTTCTTTGAGGGAGTAAACAGACAGATAGACAAGGGTGACCCAATCATAAGAACATAAGAAGTTGCCTCCACTGGGTCAGACCAGAGGTCCATCGCGCCCAGCGGTCTGCTCCCACGGCGGCCCATCAGGTCCATGACTTGTGAAGTGGTTTCTGTCTAATCTTATAACCTACCTCTACTTCTATCAGTACCCCTCAATCCCCTTTTCTTTTAGGAACCTATCTAGACCCTCCTTGAACCCCTGTAGCGTGCTCTGGCCTATTACAGCCTCCGGGAGCGTGTTCCATGTGTCCACCACCCTCTGAGTGAAAAAGAACCTCCTAGCATTTGTTCTAAACCTGTCCTTTTTCAATTTCTACGAGTCCCCCTTGTGCTTGTGGCTCCCCACAGCCTGAAGAATTTGTCCCTGTCTACCTTCTCTATACCCTTCATGATTTTGAAGGTTTCTATCATGTAGACATGATAGAAGTCTCTGCTTTTCCAGGGAGAATAGCCCCAGCATTTCCAATCTGTCAGCATGAGAAGTTTTCCATACCCTTTATCAACTTTGTCGCTCTTCTCTGGACTCCCTCAAGTACCGCCATGTCCTTTTTGAGGTACGGCGACCAGTACTGGACACAGTACTCCAGATGTGGGTGCACCATCGCCCGATATAGCGGCAAAATGACTTCCTTCGTCCTGGTCGTGATACCCTTTTTGATGATACCCAACATTCTGTTCGCTTTCTTTGAGGCTGTCACACACTGTGCTGATGCTTTCAATGTTGTGTCCACCATCACCCCCCAGGTCTCTTTCAAGTTTGCTCACCCCCAGCAACGATCCCCCCATTTTATAGTTGAACATCGGGTTCTTTTTCCCTACATGCATGACTTTGCATTTCTCAGTCGACATTGTATATTGGATTTTCAGGTGTTCAACAAGGTTCCGCATGATTGACTACTTCGAAAAATTGCGAGCCATGGAATCGAGCGTGAAGTACTCACGTGGATTAAAAACTTGCTGGCAGATAGGAAACAGAGAGTGGGGGTAAATGGACAAAGCTCAGAGTGGACAAGTATCACGAGTGGAGTGCCACAGGGTTTGGTGCTTGGACCCGTGCTCTTCAACATATTTATAAACGACCTGGAAATTGGTACGAGTGAGGTGATTAAATTTGCAGACGATACAAAGTTATTCAGAGTAGTAAAGATGCGGGAGGATTGCGAAAACCTGGGCTCGAGAAATGGGCTGCAACATGGCAAATGAGGTTTAACGTGGATAAATGTAAGGTGATGCATGTCGGTAACAAAAATCTTATACACGAATACAGGATGCCCCGTGTGGTATTTAGAGAGACCTCCCCAGAAGAGACTTGGGGAGTACTGGTCAACAAGTCGATGAAGCCGTCTGCACAATGTTCGGTGGCGGCGAAAAGGGCGAACAGAATGCTAGGAATGATTAAGAAGGGAATCATGAACAAATCAGAGAGAGTTATCATGCCGCTGTACCAGGCCATGGTACACCCTCACCTGGAGTTCTGCGTCCAGTACTGGTCACCGTACATGAAGAATGACACAGTGCTACTCGAAAGGGTCCAGAGAATTGTGACTAAAACGGTTAAGGGGCTGGAGGAGTTGCCGTACAGTGAGAGGTTAGAGAAACTGGGCCTCTTTTCCCTTAAAAAGAGGAGACTGAGAGGGGACATGATCGAAACATTCAAGATAATGAAGGGAATAGACTTAGTAGATAAAGACAGTTTGTTCACCCTCTCCAAGGTGGAGAGAACGAGAGGACACTCTCTAAAGTTAAAAGGGGATAGATTCCATACAAATGTAAGGAAGTTCTTCTTCACCCAGAAAACTGGAACGCTCTTCCAGAGGCTGTTTATAGGGGAAAACACCCTCCAGGGATTCAAGACAAAGTTAAACAAGTTCCTTCTGAACCAGAATGTACGCAGGTAAGGCTAGTCTCAGTTAGAGCACTGGTCACTGGCACAAGCACAGTTAGGGCACAGTTAGAGCTGTTAGGATGGGAGGGCATAAGAGAAGTGGAAAGACAGTGGTCTAAGCTGAAAGGAGCGATAAAAATGGCTACGGACCTTTATATGAAGAAAATAAATAAAAACAATAGAAAAAGGAAGCCGATATGGTTCTCCAAACTAGTGGCGGAGAAAATAAAGGCGAAAGAGTTGGCGTTCGTGAAATATAAAAAACCCCCAAGAAAAGGAGTGCAGAAAGGACTACAGGGTGAAACTGAAAGAAGCCAGGAGAGAGATAAGTCTGGCACAGGCGGAAGAACAAATGGCTAAAAATGTAAAAAAGGGAGGCAAAAATTTTTTCTGATATATTAGTGAAAGGAGGAAGATGAAAAATGGAATTGCAAAACTAAAAGATGCTGGGAACCGATATGTGGAGAGTGATGATGTTCCAAGCAAACAGACAGCAATCCTGGCTGGGAAACCACATAAATAAAGCCAGACACACATATAACACATTCCGAAAATCAATTAAAACCGCTTTATTTGACAAATTCCTTGCCTAATCAGATGACCTTTCTCAGATATACTTTCCCCTTATAACCCCAATGTATTATGTAATTTCTTTCTCTCATGTATTCCTTCCCTATGCTTCCCTAATTATTATGTAACTTCCTTCTTCTTACATTGTGTAATTCGCTGATTGTCCAGCCTTCTTTCTATGTGAACCGCCTAGAAGTCAGTTTGACTATGGCGGTATAGAAAAATAAAGTTATTATTATTATATTATTATTATGAGGAAAAAGCAAATGTGCTAAACAAATACTTCTGTTCTGTGTTCACAGAAGAAAATCGTGGAGAAGGACCGAGATTGTCCAGCAAAGTTACACGAGAAAATGGAGTAGATTCTGTGCCATTCACGGAGGAGAGTGTTTGAGCAACTTGAAAAACTGAAGGTGGACAAAGCAATGGGACCAGAGGGGATCCATCCCAGGATACTGAGGGAGCTCAGAGAGGTTCTGGTGGGTCCTATTAAAGACTTGTTCAACAAATCTCTGGAGACGGGAGTGGTTCCTGGGGATTGGAGGAGAGTGGATGTGGTCCCTATTCACAAAAGTGGTGAAGCAGGAAACTACAGGCCGGTGAGCCTCACTTCGGTTGTTGGAAAAATAATGGAAGTGTTGCTGAAAGAAAGGATAGTATACTTCTTTGAATCTAATGGGTTACAGGATCCGAGGCAACATGGCTTTACAAAAGGTAAATCGTGCCAAACGAACCTGATTGAATTTTTTGATTGGGTGACCAGAGAGCTGGATCAATGACATATGCTAGATGTAATTTACTTGGATTTCAGCAAAGCCTTTGATACAGTTCCTCATAGGAGACTGTTGAACAAACTTGAAGGGCTGAAGTTAGGACCCAAAGTGGTGAACTGGGTTAGAAATTGGCTGCTGGACAGACGCCAGAGGGTGGTGGTTAATGGAAGTCACTTGGAGGAAGGAAAGGTGAGTAGTGGAGTCCCTCAGGGTTCAGTGCTGGGGCCAATCCTGTTCAATATGTTTGTGAGTGACATTGCTGAAGGGTTAGAAGGAAAAGTGTGCCTTTTTACAGATACCACCAAGATTTGTAACAGAGTAGATACTGAAGAGGGAGTGGAAAATATGAAAAAGGATCTGCAAAAGTTAGAGGAATGGTCTAATGCCTGGCAACTAAAATTCAATGCAAAGAAATACAGAGTAATGCATTTAGGGATTAATAATAATAATATAACAGTTTATATACCGCAAGACCGTGAAGTTCTATGCGGTTTACAATAATTAAAAGATGTTACAGATTGAATGTTCTGCTGGTTAACATTGATTGAAAGATGCTACAAATTGAGTGGATTTAACAAAGTTAAAAACTAGTGATTAACAGTTCTAGGGATCAATTATTGTGGAATGAGACTGTGCAGGTTAGTTGCCTAAGTACTTTAGGAACAGATATATTTTTAGGTGTTTTCTAAATTCCCCGTAAGAGCAAATGGGATGCTCATGTGGGATCCCTTAGAGGGTTAAGCCAAGGGAACCTATCACCAGGAGTGGGATCCCTAGGATAGTAGACTTGGGGGTGGGTCAGTAGAGTGGGCAGACCTGATGGGCTATGGCCCTTATCTGCCGTCATCTTCTATGTTTCTAAGTAGTTGATGTAAGCAATTGTTCTAGATCTTTACCCCATAATGCTGCCTAATGTGAGAGGAGATGTTGATAATGTCTTTTAAATTTACATCCTCTAACCGGAGGGGAAACAAAATTCAAATGTGAGCTTCTCTTATGTCTGTTGGCTGAAAAAGAGAAAAGGTCAGTTATGTATTTAGGGGCTAAACCGAATAGTACCTTAAAACAGAAACAACCAAACTTGAATTTCACACGTGCCTCCATCAGCAGCCAATGCAGAAGTCGGTAGGAAGGTGTAACATGGTCAAACTTCTTCAACCCGAAGATCAGTCTGATCGCTGTATTTTGCACTAGTTGTAGTCGCCATATATTCTTCAGGGAAACTGCCAAGTAAGCGAAGTTACAGTAATCAAGTTGACTCAGTATGAGGGATTGTACCAGAATTCTGAATAATGACACATCAAAATATGCTCTAATGGACCGAAGCTTCCAGAGAGTGAAGAAACCCTTTCTGATTATGGAGTCCACCTGGAAGGAACTATATATGCTAGGAGGTGAGAAGCTGATATGCACGGATGAAGAGAGGGACCTTGGGGTGATAGTGTCCGAAGATCTAAAGGTGAAAAAACAGTGTGACAAGGCGGTGGCTGCTGCCAGAAGGATGCTGGACTGTATAAAGAGAGGCGTAGCCAGTAGAAGGAAGAAGGTGTTGATGCCCCTGTACAGGTCATTGGTGAGGCCCCTCTTGGAGTATTGTGTTCAGTTTTGGAGACCGTATCTGGCAAAGGACATAAGATGACTTGAAGCGGTCCAGAGGAGGGCGACGAAAATGATAGGAGGCTTGCGCCAGAAGATGTATGAGGAGAAACTGGAAGCCCTGAATATGTATACCCTAGAGCAGTGGGGGACCCCCAGCCAGTCAGGTTTTCAAGATATCCCTAATGAATATGCATGAGAGAGATTTGCATACCTGTCACTTCCATTATATGTAAATCTCTCTCATGCATATTCATTAGGGATATCTTGAAAACCTGACTGGCTGGGGGTCCCCCAGGACAGGTTTGGGAACCACTGCCCTAGAGGAAAGGAAGGACAGGGGAGATATGATTCAGACGTTCAAATACTTGAAGGGTGTTAACGTAGAACAAAATCTTCTCCAGAGAAAGGAAAATGGTAAAACTAGAGGACATAATTTGAGGTTGAGGGGTGGTAGATTCAAGAGCAATGTTAGGAAATTTTACTTTACGGAGAGGGTGGTAGATACCTGGAATGCACTCCTGAGAGAGGTGGAGGAGAAGAAAACGGTGACTGAGTTCAAAGAAGCGTGGGATGAACACACAGGATCTAGAATCAGAAAATAATATTAAATATTGAACTAAGGCCAGTACTTGGCAGACTTGCATGGTCTGTGTCTGTATATGGCCGTTTGGGGGAGGATGGGCTGGAGAGGGCTTCAATGGCTGGGAGGGTGTAGATGGGCTGGAGTAGGTTTTACGGAGATTTCAGCAGTTGGAACCCAAGCACAGTACCAGGTAGAGCTTTGAATTCTTGCCCAGAAATACCTAAGAAGAAAAAATTTACAAAAATTTAAATTGAATTAGGTTGGGCAGACTGGATGGACCATTTGGGTCTTTATCTGCCATCATCTACTATGTTACTATGGTCTATGACCTAAGGGCTGCTGCATGAGCGGAATGCTGGGCACGATGGACCATTGGACCGACCCAACAGCGGCAATTCTTATGTTCTTATGAAGTGGTAATTTTAAAAGCTCCTTGGGAGGTTCATCAAAATCTAACGCCTCCAGCAGTTCAGCCCTGGGTTCAGTGTCTACTTCTAATTTTACAGGAACTCTTTATCCAATTGCCTAATGTATTTGGTGAAACAGAGCCCTTCAGGAGGGGATCTTTTTCTAGGCGGTTGAGAAGATGGCTCCGAGGGGATTCCATATTACTCAGGAGCTGATAAATTAGCATCCTATTCTGAGTCATTATGATCAGGTTTGGAGAGTCTCTGCAAAGACGGTACCAACCTGATGAAGCTGAGAATGGAGACCGTTGGTACCAAGATGAACGAGATGTATGCTTCGATGTGGAATACTTAGGAGAATGTCGATGTTTAGGTGCGGGACGCTGATGTTTTGAGGAAGATTTTTTGTACCCCGATGAAGACCTCTGATGTCTCAATGTAGAGCCTCTATGTGAAGGACGACGTTGGTGCTTCGATGGTGATCGATGCTCCGATGAAGAGGATCGCTGGTGCCGGGAACAAGAGCATTGGTGTCTCGTGGAAGCAGAAGGCCGCTCTGATGACGAGTGTCAACTTGATTAATGTCGATGCGAAGCAGAGCAACGCTTAGAAGCAGATTCTGAAGCAGTACCCTGGAGCCTATGAAAGCTACGCCCAGGCCGGTGTGAACACTGGCATGGAGATTAGTTTGAACACGTCTCTAATCTCTTTGTGCAGGAAGTCACTGACCCGGGATCGAAGTTCCTGCACCAATACCTGAGACTGAGCGGGTATCAATGGTGCAGCAGGGTGTTGAGGGGTGGGAGACCTCGAAGAGGATGCACACCCAGTAGGAAGCACAGCCTGCACAGAAGGAGAATGTTAGCGTTGAGATTTGGCCTGCATCGAGGGACTCGATGCTGACGAGGCCTGTCACACTTGCTGGGAAGTAGTCGACTTCTTAGCAGGCTTTCCAAATGCAGGAATATATGATGCCGATATAGGCACCAGCAGTAAGAACATAAGAAATGCCGCTGCTGGGTCAAACCAGTGGTCCATTGTGCCCAGCAGTCCGCTCACGCGGCAGCCCTTATGTCAAAGACCAGTGCTCTAAATGAGTCCAGCCTCACCTGTGTACGTTCCAGTTTAGCAGGAACTTGTCCAACTTTGTCTTGAAACCCTGCAGGGTGTTTTCCCCTATAACAGACTCCGGAAGAACGTTTCAGTTTTCCACTACTTTCTGGGTGAAGAAAAATTTCCTTACGTTTGTATGGAATCTAACCCCTTTCAACTTTAGAGAGTGCCCTCTCGTTCCCCTACCTTGGAGAGGGTGAACAGTCTGTCTGTCTCTACTAAGTCTATTCCCTTCAGTATTTTGAACGCTTCGATCAAGTCCCCTCTCAGTCTCCTCTTTTCAAGGGAGAAGAGGCCCAGTTTCTCCAATCTCTCACTGTATGACAACTCCTCCAGCCCCTTAACCATTTTAGTCGCTCTTCTTTGGACCCTTTTGAGAAGTACCCTGTCCTTCCTCATGTATGGCGACCAGTGCTGGACACAGTATTCCAGGTGAGGGCGTACCATGGCCCGGTACAGCGGCATGATGACCCTCTCCAATCTGTTCGTGATCCCCTTCTTAATCATTCCTAGCATTCTGTTCGCCCTTTTTGCCACTAAGGTGCATTGCGCAGACGGCTTTATCAACTTGTCGATCAGAACTCCCAAGTCTCTTTCCTGGGAGGTCTCTCCAAGTACCGCCCCAGACATCCTGTATTCGTGCATGAGGTTTTTGTTACCGATATGCATCACTTTACACTTATCCACGTTGAACCTCATTTGCCATGTTGATGCCCATTTCTCAAGCTTGATTATGTACCAAGGGTTGAGACTTCTCTTCCATAATGGGACCGAAATTTTTTTCCTGCTGAAGCCACCTGGCCTTTAACGAATGTTTTTGAAGAGTAGAACAACGAATGCAGGAGTCCACTCAATGTTCAGGCCCCAAACACTGGATACACCAGCTGTGCGGGTCAGTGATGGAAATATGCCGCTGACATCGACAGCACTTTTTAACCCGTTTGGTGTCTTAGACATGAATGGGAAAATTTGAGCAGCAAAGTCAAACTCAATTTTATACAGGAAAGAAAAAACCGCTAAACACAAAAGTGAAACCCCCCAGGCCTCAAAAGAAAAATGAGGTAAATCTGAAATAATATGAAAAGTCTCTTTTTTTTTTCTCACGAAGATTGAAGAAAGAGGAAAAACGGAAAGAAGTATTTGTGAAATTAAATCTCATAGTCAAACGTGCTGAGGGAAGGCAATGCAGGATTAGAAAAACACAACTTCTGCACTCCACGAACCCTCGTCGGGCAGGAAGGCACTCACGCATTCGTGGTGTGGGCAGACTGAAAGCTTTTAAGCCGGTGCACTTTTTGCTGTCCGTGCCGGGCTCCATGGATGTCATCACCCACATGTGAGAATATGCTGCCTCCTTGTCTCAGGATAATCACAATTCTAAAAAGCCTATAATGTTCTTGTTATAAAGAGCCAGGCTAGTGTGTTTCTTACAGCAGTCTGAGCCTTGATACAACTGTGAAGACCAGCAGAGTAATAATCAGCAGATGGAACATCCAACTCTCCCACTTGCCCTTGACTACCACCACACCGCACACCTCTCATTTGCTCCATATGCCACCAAACATTGGCAGAACAAGCAGCAGCAGATGAAATGCCCAAAATCTCTCACTTACCCTAAGTGTTACACAGGAGTGGGGCCAGCAGTCCATTTTTTTTATTCTTCACCTCTCCCTCCCTCCCCCTTAAAAGCCATATCTTTTCTGGCAGGGATACCCAAGCTCAGCCAAACAGACTGGCTACTTGATTGACCCCTGCGCTAACTTAACAGTGATAAAATCAAAAGGTATGCTTTCCAGCCGCCAAGGCCCATGTTCCCACACAAGCTCAGTTGATAGGGAGCACTGGAAAGCATGACAGACTTCCTCACAGCTGAGGGGGCATTTCAGGTAGCAGGGTCTGGGCATCCTTTCAATGGGTGCTTTAGCCCAAACTGATACCACCAGACACTGAGTTTCTCACTCGCCCCCAAACATTAGCAAAGCATGAATAAGTTTAAAAAATACAGAGAAGAGGATGTTTGCATGCATGGCTTGTATAGAACACGAGTATACACACAAAGGCTTTATGTCAATTTCTTTACATAATGCATTAAGTCTTAAAATCATGTCTAGATAACATTTAGAGATTAAAAAAAAAAAATTATAGGTCTCTAATTCTATTTTAAACAGCATCGAATAGCTCCTTAGACATGGTAAACAGTCCATTAGCTGTAAGAGGCGAGTAAAGGAATCCCTTTCTGGTAAAAGGGAGAGCAAGGAAGAAGTACCTTCCTGGTGGTTCATCATAGGTCTTATTTCATAGTTAGTCTCTTGCTTTGCTTAAACTCCAACACCATTTCAGATCTTATAATCTCTGTTCCAGAGGTCCATCACCCTCTCTTACATTTCTTTTGTATTTCACACATGACCCATTCTTCTTGAAATTTCCTTTGGTACTTTACTGACGCCTACGTCATCTCGCTTTTCTTTCTTGTTTCTTACATCCAGTCTCTTGGGGTAAGGCTTGCAGTGCAATAATTACCCTGTAGTTATAAAACTAGTTATCTGGGGGGGGGGGGGCACTCATTTCTGAGCCAGTTAACCACTTTATACAATCTCTGCCTAGGCGCTTTCAAGGGTGCAGTTATCATGTGCAGACCTTTTCAGAGCAGGCATAAATTTGTACTTCAGCATTTGAGCTACTGGGGCTTGACCTGTGACCATGCTTTATAAATGCACCTGGGAATGGCCATGGTCCTTCTAAAATTTGCTTGGGGTATTTGTATGAGAGAGTGCCTAGATCCTAGCCTAAGTATTTCCCTCTTATAAAGCTGGTCATTTCAATAAGTTGCTTTATGAGATGTATCCAATTTTCAGATCAGACACCCCTCCTCTTGTTTTTGTTTGAAGATTGCATAGTTTAGTGACCAAAAAAGGTCAAAGTATTTTAACAGGGAAATGCCAAACGGCATTTCCATGTACAAATGGGCTGAGAGGGTAAAGTCCATGCACCAATCCACAACACATCATTGCATCAACAGTACATGTGCAGAAAAAGAGAGCAATGAAAACCTACATAAAGCGTGAGGTCAACTGGAGTCCTGAAAGCCATCGTCTCTCTCTCTGAACTTATGCCCCTGGGATGAAGCCACATTGTTCCTCAACCGGCACGCGTATTCCCTCCCCACCAATCACTAGCACTGGATCCCTTCTTCATCTTACTTCTAACCCAGGCATGAGTGTCCATCACAGCGCTCCAGGTCTGTAAACAAGGGAAAGCACCAGCCTCGGCAGCATGAGAAAGCACCTGTTGCAGCTACATTGGTGGGCTTTACCCTGCATGGATAACAGTGCAAAGACAGCAGAGTGAATCGTCTCTCATCCTCACACTCAACTCCTGCTCATGGACCCTTCACCTGCTTCTCTGTAGTGTTTATCTGCCAGCATACACATACAGATCTAGACACAATTACAAAGTTTACTTACAAAAATTAAATGATGGCTAATATCCTGCCCTACTAATGCTATTCTTTTTTTTAAATGCTTATAAAAAGCTCCGTATTATTTGAAGCTGGTTTTACATATGAATTACATCTTTAAACAAAGTCCATTACAAATAAACTACTTTTTGCTGCTGAAATATAAATCCTATGCTGCCCCCTGACCTTAGACCCCCCACCTTTCAGCCTAAGCTTTTTTCCTGCAGCACACGTCCAGATTTCCGATGGGCTAGGGAGGCCCACAGCAGCAAGGCTCCATCTACAGAAGGAAATGGGTTCTCACAGCAACTGAAAATCAAACATCCGAGATTAGTAGAGAAAAAACAATCAGTGTCTAGGTCTGGTTCCTTTGTGCATATCAGATGCATTGAATCAAGGCAGCTTGTGGTTACTTTGAAATGGTTCTTTTTCTGGCCATTACAGAAGCTATGGGAAGAGGCAAGCGTCTGAGGGGCCAAGGGATGGAATTTCCCCAAGTCTTTCTACTGTCCTTCACCGCACTCACCACATTTCCCATTCCTCCTGGCCATTTGCATATTCCCTTTGAAATGTTAGGTTGGGGGTTTTTTAGGTGGACATCATCAATGTCTCCCTTAAATGCTGAGGAGACGCTCTTTAGATGAAGGCTAATTTAAGGTGCTGTTCTTCCATTCCTCTCGAAGAGATATTAACACCAAAACTCGATTCTGTAATTTAAGTGTTCTCAGCTGTGCCTCACTACAGTGTAGTGCTTCTTGTGGGACATGAACACACCTGACAGCATTGTTTCCTACCTCACGTGGAGGCTTCACTGTGCTGAGAAGAGAGCCCGGCACTGAAGCTCTCTCAGCCTCTCTGGTGTCTTCATCAGGGGGAATTTGAAATCGACTTCAAACCTGCACCTCAAGGGCTTCCTGCCTAAAATAAAATAAAAAAGGAAATCATCAAATGAATGCAGTAGAGGAACCCACCCGACACCACCAAAATTTCAAAGCAGATTACAACTATTCTCCCCTTTGTAAGCTTTCAGCTTCACTTTGGACAAGTTCCAAGTCTCCTAGATTGAAAACAAGCCTGCGAGAGCATGGACAGATCTGCCACAGGTAACGAGTGCACCACACACCTCTACAGGCACCGACTGGCCACTGGTTCAACTGAAAAACAGGGCTGGTCTCAATTATACACTTTACAAGCACATACATTTATTTGCACATCGATGAGATAGCACAGCTTACTGAAAAGAAAGACTTCCAGCCTCTGTAGTTCCAAAAACAGAAGATCAAAGAAAGATATAGCTGGAAGAGGGCTCAGGCAGGATCTACATCAGACAAAGAGCATCCAGAATGAAAGATTAGGTTTCTTACCTCTGCTAATCTTCCTTCTTGTAGATCTTCTCTGGAGGCTGAACTGGTGGGATCTTGCATCTCTGATAGCTTCAGCTGCAGGGCAACTAAAAGATGATCCCTCCCCTTTGGGCTACCTGCCTGGGAGCTTCCTGACATGCTCAGTTAGCAGAAAAGCCATGGAGACCTAGGACAACAGGAAACAAGAAAAGAAAGAGAAGGCGTGGGAACTCTCGCTACCAGTCAATTCTGCTCAATATCGTATTATACTAAATACTACGGCCAAAAATGGCCAACTGGAATCAAACACTTAATCAAACATTATAAACTGCAAAACCCAGGAAAATCCTGGAACTTGGACACAGCCTGAAGATCAGAAGGGGCACCCCCCCCCCCCCCGGGAACCCACACCAACCTTTTAACCTTACAAAGGGGAATACGCATGATATTTTTAGTGAGGCTGGTCAAAGACAGAAATCCAGCTTACCAGTTACAGAAGAGGCAACCTGCAAATCGGACAAAACAGATGGGCGGGAATTCAGCCTCTAGAGAAGATCTACAAGAAGGAAGATTAGCTTCTTCCCCGCAGCCACATAGGCCATGGAAACAGCCGCACGTATCCAACATTAAAACAAAGTCCAGTAAGCAGGCCAACCCGATGCGTGGGGCCCAGCAGGACAAATAGATAGGCCGACCGATGGAAGTCATTAGTGGCCTCTAGGTATCTCAAAAGAAGTCGCCTTATATCCAGAGACCGCAAAACACGGTCCGGAGACATGGAACCCGAAGGAACAAAGGCTTGCAAACGTACTTCCTGGGTGATGTGGGAAGAAGAAAACACTTTTGGAAGAAAAGAAAGCACAATCCTCAAAAATCACGTCAGACTCCGTGATGCGAAGAAAAGGATCTCTGCACGATAAAGCCTGAAGCTCTGATACTCGCCGTGCCGATGTGACCACCACCAGGAAGACGGTCTTAATAGTAAGATCTTTCAGCGCAATCTCATCCAGGGGTTCAGAGAGCAAACGAGTCAAGGAGCATAGGGCCAAATTCAGATTCCACGATGGCCAAGGCAGTTGCAAGGAAGGCCGCAGGTTCCCTGCCCCCTGCAAGAACCGGACAACATCTGGGAGAGAAGCCAGAGAACCCCTGAACGAAGAGGGACCCAAACAGGAGAATCCCACAAGCTGAACATGCAGAGAAGAGACCACCAGACTCTTCCTGAGGCCATCCTGCAGGAAGTTCAGAACATGAGCCACCGTTGGCACCAAAGGGTCCACCTCAAGCCCCATACACCAAGCCTGAAAACACCTCCAGGCTGTAGTGTAGGCCGATACCGCCGATTTCTGCTTGCTCTGTAGGAGCGTGGCGATAACCACAGAGGAACAACCCCTGGCCATCAAGGCTGCCCACTCAAGCGCCAGGCCGTAAGACCAAAGCGATCCGGATCTTGAAGTGCAAATGGTCCCTGCATGAGCAACCGCCGATGACAAGGAAGACACAGACTGCACCCAGAACTCAACCTCACCAGGTCTGCGTACCAAGGTCTTCAGGGCCAGTCTGTAGTCACAAGGATCACCGTACCCCTGTGCAAGGACACCCGGCGCAAAAACGTGCCCTATCATGGGCCATGGAGGAAAGATGAACAGAAATTCCCCTGTGGGCCAAGATGGAACCAGAGCATCAAGTCTTACACCACCAACCTATCTTCGGAGGCTGAAGTATCTGGCTGCCTTCCTGGTCACCGATGACGCCATCAAATCAAAGGTGGGATGACCACAGCGGTGCACTATGGCATCAGAGCACCAGCCCTGACAGAGACCATTCTCCCTGGTCCAGAGTCTGATGACTGAGAAAATCTGCCTTAACGTTGCCGACACCAGCCACATGAGCCACAGATAAAGCCAAGAGATGACGCTCCGCTCAAGGAAAGAGCATCTGAGCCTCCAATCCCATCCGGGGACTCCTCGTGCCCCCTTGACGGTTGACATAGGCAACAACTGTTGCATTGTCTGAGAACACATGAACAGCCTTCCGGTGGAGACTCCCTTGGAATTGTAGCAGAGTTCACCGGATCACTTGTAGCTCCAGCCAACTGATCGGCCATCGGCTCTCTCTCGGTGTCCAGCAGAACTGGACCGGGACGGACATGCAACCCGCTCCCCAACAGGAGAGACTCGTGTCCGTAGACAGGGTCACCCAATCCAAGACCTGCAGAGGGAGCCCTGTGTACAGAGTTACTGGGTTCAACCACCTCATCATACTGCTGAGCACCGCTGCCAACCAAGGCAGCTTCACCCCCAGTGAATCTCTCTGGGGATTCCACTGCACCAGAAGTTAAAACTGAAGAGGACGCAGGTGAGCTCTTGCCCAAGGGAGTATATCTATGGTCACCACCATGAGACCCAACACCTGCAGCACTGCCAGGCCGTCAGTGCTGGGACCACTAACATGTCCCGAATCGCACTCCTGAGTTTCAGACTTCTGGATACTGGAATGAACACCCAGTTCAAAGATCAGAAGGGGCACCCCCCTGTGTTGACCTGGATCCCCAAGTACTCCAAGACCTGGGTAAGCATGAGGCAACTCTCCTTCAGAGCGATCACCCATCTGAGACATTCCATCAACGACACCACTTGGCAAACCACCAAGCGACCCTGCTTCCATGAAGGAGCTCTGATCAGCCAGTTGTCGAGGTATGGATGCACTAAAACACCCAGAGATCACAGATGGGCAGCCACCATGATCTTGGTACGGGTTCTGGTCACCGATGCCAAACCGAAAGGGAGCACCACAAACTGGAAATGCCTCCCGAGAACATGAAACCTCAGGAGCCTCCGATCTGGGAATATCGGGAAGTGGAACCTGGCTTCTGTGAGATCCAAGGAAACCAAAAACTCCCTGGGTGCCACTGCTGCTATGACAGCACGCCGCAGGGTGCAGGTCCATCCGTAATGCGGAACTTGCCAGAATGCGTGCTGCTGATAGGTCCAGAATCGGTTTGCAATCGAAGTACTTCTTTGGCACAATGAAGAAAATCGAGTATCTCCCGAATCCCAAGGCATCCCGTGGGACAGACTCCATGGCTGCCAAATCCAGTAACCGGCGCACCGTAGCGCACAGCTTGTGGCCCTGTCCAGATTCCCCTCGGAAGAGGACTGGAAGAACTGCAGTGGAAGACCATCCTTTAAAACCTATAGGACCACAGGTCTTAGGTTAGCTGGAGCCTTTCTGAAAGGCCGAAAGCCGTCCCCCAATTTGGGGGGGGGCCTTGCCAGAGCCCCGACGTCATATGCATCTCTTAGAAGGGACAGAAGATCGAAAGGTGGAAGGCTGTTGGCGTGCTGCACCTCCAAAGCGAGGTCTATAGGACGCTCCGAAATGCCTCCCCTGTCTGGCTGAGGTCTAGAGCCAGGAAGCACCTGAGGATTACGGTCCAACACACTTGCCATCAGGTCATCCAAACCCTGGCCAAATAAGGGCAAACCTTTGAAGGGTAAGTCGCTCAGCACAGACTTGGATGAAGTCACCCGACCACTGGTGAATCCATAACATTCTCCTGAATTAACACCCAGCTTAGAAACACTGTCAAAATATCACAGAGTGCGGCTACCAAATAATTCACTCCAGAAACCAGGAAGAACCAGAAACCGAAGAACACCCCCTGAGGAACCTGACAAAGTTTAGTATGACATGCCAGGGCCACAAAGGAAGTGGCCACTGCAGCTCGCACTCCTGTCGCAGCAGAATCAAAAGACGCTTCTTAACAAAATCTAGTCTTCGGTCCTGAACAACCTTCCGGACAACCCCTCCAGCCGAGGGCAAGGAGGTACGTTTAGTGACCTGAGCCACTGCCAAATCCACCTCGACAGGACTAGGCACTTGGAAAATTCCGAAACCATGGGATACAATGTAGCCCTGGCCCTAGCGCCCTTCAGGGAACCCTCCGGAGCCCCCCCAACCTCCAAAAGCATTTCCACTGAGTCCGTGTGAGCTGGAAATGCAGCGGAGAGTGGATGCGTAGAACAAGATAGAACACTCCGCCTGAACTACAGAGTCTGTGTCACATTCCAATGTCCGCAGGGATTTAGCGATAAGATCAGGAAGGCAACTGGATTTAGCCTGTGCACCATCTGATCCTCTCCCACATTGTGAGAATCAGCGTTCTGGGAATCTCCGATATCCGCTAGGCTAGCCACGTCAGCGGGGCCCGAAGTGCCGTACGACAGCAATGGCATATAAAGTGACGCAGGCACTGAGAATAGCAGGAAGTTGCCGCTGACTTTCAGGCGTACCAGCAAGGGATCAGATTGACATGCTGGAATCCAAAGGCTGCACAGACTACCGCTGCACAGACTGCACAGAGTACTGATAGGGAGACACAGGCATAGCCTACTTTCTCATGAAAGCCTGATACATCATATAAACAAATTCTGGTGGAAGTTAGTCCTCGGCGGCCAGAGCCGATCAGCGGGACTCAGATTTGAAATGGTTTGAAGACTGATGAGACTTTCTCCCAGAACTGAACTTGCGTTTTGCAAAAACACTCTCCTTGCCCAATTTCGGCGTCCCGGATGCTGGAATTGCATCTCTGGCGGAAACGGAGGAAAGCAAGGCCTCTCTGGAGAAGGGTAGTGTGGAATCCACTCACGGTTTACCCCCCCTTATGAGCCACAGCGCATAGAATATGTGGCTGCGAAACCGCAAGCCATCTGCCGCATTTACGGCACAAATCCATGCCATCCTGTCCTGAGGTGGCCATCTGTGAAGTCTGGAGCAAAAACAAATCTAAGTCCAAAAAATATAGTTATTAAAACTTTAAAGATAATCCAAGATGGCTGCCGCTGGTGCCGATTTTGACAGAAAAACGGCCGTTAAAAACGCAGGAAAAGACTAAAAATGGCAATTTTAGGATTTTACAGGTAGGAGAACCAGGGCATGCAGGGAAACCCCCTAAAACCCTAATTTGAGCACCCCTCCCCAAAATCGGCAAACTCTGTGACTCACAGACACCACAGAGACATGTGTTGCAATGCATTTCAATGGCAGCTAGCAATACATAGTGCAAGCATAGGGAGATCATTACCTCAGGAACTGATTAAACTGGATTTTTCAGATCTTTTGGCTGTCTCAACTTCCCTGTCACCTCAGATTACGACCACCAGGACCCCTCAGGGAAATCCTGGCGTACCTCCTCGGAACCACAGCAGCCTGCGCTCTACCCCTTTGTGGACGAACCAGGGGAGAGATGGCTCCCGATCCTGGAGACCCGATCCAATCTGCAGGCTGTCCAGAGGGCTTACTTCAGTTTCAGGCTTACACAGCACCCTCCAGAAGCAGAGAAAATTTAAAATGTCTGTGATCTCCCGCCGAAGGATCACTCGCATCACGTGGCCAAACCCGCGAAATAAATCAAAAAAGACTAGGAATTGAAAACAAATCATGAGCAAAATTAAATTCAACAATGCAGTGAAGCTGCAGGAACAAACTGGGCATGTCAGGAAGCTCCTGGGCAGGTAGCCCAAAGGGGAAGGATCATCTATTAGTTGCCCTGCAGCTGAAGCTATCAGAGATGCAAGATCCCGCCAGTTCAGCATCCAGAGAGATTGTACAAGAATCAAATTTATTCACCACCACTTGGAACTAAAAAAACTGCACAGCATAATGGCTGTATCAGGGGCATAAAAGAACTGTTAAGAAATATATTAAAAACGTGTTAAAAAATTGTAAGAAACTTCTACGAATAATGTCTCAATAAAAAAAACCACCCTGAACGTGATTAAAACCCAAATCTAGGAAACGGAATGCATGGCCTGTTAAAACACTGCTATTTTTGAGCGAGCTGGTAAGATGGTCTTTATTACGTTCCTTTTCACACCCAAATATTGACAAGCATGATTTACAGTTCTCACCAAGTGCTGCTGCTGAGACACCTCTTGGATATGTTTTGCCTTTATTTCCTCTCTATGAATGTTTTTCACCTGTATTTCTTCAATTGCCTATATTTACGTTTTATTCTTTTTTTGAGAAATTATTTATTCACCCTTATGTTAGCGAAACATGGCTGTGTCAGACATTTAGCCCCCAGCTGAGGTTTCTACTGCAGTCTGGAGCAACGCTCCTAGAATTCCTATGAGCGTTGGAGCATTTAGCACTCTGCAAGCTTAGTAAGGGGGGGGTGTCCAAATTCTATAAATGGTGCCTAGAAAATTGGCCCCAACTCGTGACGCATGAAACAGTTTGCCATCTAAGCACCGCTATGCGTCCTTTTAGGCGCACCCATTGGAGCAACCTGAGGTGGTGCGTTCAATCCCTAGCCTGCTCCTGGCGACTCGTTATTAAACCCTCCACTGCCTCAGCTACCACCATTAGATTGTGAGCCTGCTGGGACAGACAGGGAAACCACTTAAGAGACCTAATTGTTGTTAAACTGCTTTTGTGAATCTCTTTCAAGAAACGGCAGGTTCCAAAATCTACATAAATAATAATTACATGCTGTGGCAACGTTCTTTGTCTGTGCCATATTGGCTCTTGCAGATTACCAGCCTGAAGACTACCTCAGACAGAGGCTTGCCTAATTTGCTTTTAAAACCCATTTAATGACAGATGTCAGTACTTCCCCAAGTAACCTGTTGCAGCGCTTAGTTATCTGGATTTTGCTCACACCTTTTCATTTGCAGCTCAAGGTGAGCTACATTTCCCTAAATTTGTACTTAAGACAACAGAAAATTAAGCAACTTACCCAAGATCATAAGAGGCAGCTGTGGGATTTGAACCCGACTTTCCTGGTTCTAAGGTACAAGAGGGAGTGGAGACAGCCAAAGAGAAAGACAGAAGAAATCCCCTCAGAGGTCTATTAATCAATCAATCATGTATCATGTTTCCCTGAAAATAAGCCCTAGCATGATTTTTGGGGTAGGTCTTAATATAAGCCCTACCCCTGAAAATAAGCCCTAGTCACCAGCAGCAACACTTCCTCTCTCCCCCCCTGACCCTTCCATCCAAACCCCGACCATGAGACCAAAATACCTGGTAACAAACAGCAACACAGGCTGCATCGCGGCCTTCTCACGCCTGGGCATTCTGTGTGCCACGTTGCTGATGGCATCATCAGTGATGCGGCAGAGGAATGCCCAGGCGTGAGAAGGCCACAATGCAGCCTGTACTGCCGACACTGCCATTTGTTACCAGGTATTTCAGTCTCAAGGTCGGGGTTTGGATGGGAGGTAGGGATAGAAAGATACTGCACAAGGGGATGGGTGAGAGAGGAGGATGGATGCTGCATAGCGGGGAGAGAGAAAGGAAAGAGGAAGAAATGGGGTGAAGGAGAGGAAGGGAAATGATCATTGTACATGAAAAAAAAAATAAGACCTACCCCGAAAATAAGACCTAGTGCCTTTTTTGGGTCCAAAATTAATATAAGACAGATCTTATTTTTGGGGAAACACAGTAGTCCTAGGATGGTAGGGTAGACTGGGGGGAAGAGGAATCAGGGTTGCTCCTTGACTACATCACATACAAAGAGTGTATCACTGAAGAGTCAGTGCTTTTTTTTTTGGGGGGGGGAGGGGTTGTGGGAAGAAGGGTCTTTGGATAGGAGGCAAGATCAGTCAATGATAAAATGTTAGTGATGATTGTCATTTGTTATCTGTTTATGGATTTCTACAAAGAGGAAAGTATTCAATACTGTTGAGTTGTTTAGTTTCACCAATAATAAAAAATTATAAACAAAAAAAAAAAAGTGAGAGGGACTGGTGGGGGAAGGGTTAAGAGAGATGGTGAAGCTGAGGGGTATAAAAGAAAGTACAGTGGTACCTTACATAGAAACATAGAATATGACAGCAGAAAAGGACCACGGCCCAACAAGTCTGCCCACTCTAATGACCCTCCCCCCTAAGTTCTTCCTTGAAGTGATCCCATTTTTCTTAAAATTAAGTATTGCTGGCCTCAATTACCTGCAGTGGAAGATCATTCCAACGATCAACCACCCTTTCGGTGAAGAAATACTTCCTAGTGTCGCTATGAAATCTCCCACCCCTGATTTTCAACAGATGCCCTCTTGTTGCCGTAGGTCCTTTAAGGAAAAAGATATCTTCTTCTACCTCAATACAGACCTTGGTTTATGAGCATAATTTGTTCCAGAAGCATGCTTGTAATCCAAAGCACTCAAACAATTTGTTCCACAACCCAAAAGGGATACTATAAGGAACTGGGAGGAAGTGGCGAGGGGTGGGTACCTGCCTGGATGATGCCTGGGTGCCGCAGCCCCTTCAGCAGTTTGTAGGTGGCCAGGCGCTGGCAACTCTCGGGGTCCCCGTACAGCTGCAGGCAGCGCTGCATGTCACTGCCCGCCCAATGGATGCGCTTCAGGGCAATGCCTCTGCTGTCCGCCAGCCTCCCTTACCAAGCCCACTTAGCCGAGCGCCATCTTGCTAAATGATCACATACGTGTACGTTACATATTATGCGACAGGGACACTGCACTCCCCCGACATGGAAATGCAGGCTGCAGATCAAGAACTGAAGCATTATAGTCCTATCCCTGTGTCAGTTCTCAAGCTTAGAGCAGTGCAGCCTAGAAAACGTTAAGCAGACTTGTGCTGCACCTTTCAAACCAAGGCAACAAACCTCTGGTGTGCTCCCCTTAGCTAATCAGGGCGGAGGGGAATGAAACATCTGGAGCCCTTATCCCCCAGCACAGCTGGGCTAGAGGGAGATTCCAGCATACTGGACGCAGAGTAGATGATTTGGGAAAACGTTTCTGTTTCACATATTGCTCCTGAGTCAATGGATGGCAGCAAAGCTTGTAAGCAGGTCAGAAGTTCTCTCTCCTGAATGAAACGTTTGATGCAATGTTTCTTTTTCTTTGTACTGTGGCACTGAAGTGGAGCCATTTGAAAGTGCTCAGTTGGACATTAGGAAAGCCAGAATAAAGCTTTATTTTGTTTGGGACATGCCTGAATGTAGTTTTTCCTTTTGCTCTCTCTTATGAATTGGACTGTAGTTACAGAAAACCCAGGGATTTAAAAATGAACATGTAGTTGTTTCACTATACCTGCATAATTCCTGGGGTTGGGACGGGCTTGTGAAGAATAGGATTTCAAGCAAGTGGCACTCAGGCCCAGTGTTACCTGTCCAAGTAAGGGCCTAGCTTTCTGGGTTAAACCTTACCAGAAGTTAGATTCATGTTCCCAGTCCCTGCTAAGAGTAGCAGGCGGGGGGGGGGGGGATAGACAGAGAAGCCTCTGCTTCCTAAACACGCACAACGTCAATGCAATGTTGTGCGTGCTTATACGTAACACGTGCATATGCGCGTGTTTATAGAAACAACGCTCGTTTTGCGAGTTAAAATTTGCTCGTCTTGCAAAATACTCGCAAACCGAGGAATGGCAATTTCTCCCCCTCCAAGAAAAGTGACTTTCACGATTATGATTAGGTGGCAATTTGGGAAAGCAGAGACTCAACTTGGAAGTTTGGAAAAATATAGGGATCTTCTGACCTAATGGAGACTTAGGAGCATTACTGGATTGGATCTAAGGTCCATCCAGTCCAGCATCCTGTTTCCAACAATAGTCAATCAAGGTCACAAGAACCTTGCCAATATCCCAAAAAGTAGTTTGCTTAAACAGTATATTACTTACCCCAGAGATAAAGTTTCCACTCGTCTCCCTTAACAGTTTACGGAAAAGTGGCCCAGCTACACTAACTTCTATCACAGCCTCTGGCAACAAGTTCCAGAGGGGACAGAGACCTGAGTAATGATCCAAGGATTGTGTGGCAGTTAAGATCAAGGTACTATGTGTTACTTGGACTGTAGTATTAGAGACAAAGCACAGAAAGATGCATGAGGTAGAGAGATGGTGTGAAATTATAGAAACATAATGGCAGAGAAAGGCCAAATCGCCCATCCGCAGCATCCACTATTCTCCTCCTCCCCCTAAGAGATCCCAAGTGCCTGTCCCACGCTTTCTTAAATTCAGACCCAGTCTTTGCCTCCACCAACTTTTCCAGGAGCCTATTCCATGCATCTACCACCCTTTCTGTAAAAAAGTATTTCCTTAAATTACTCCTGAGTCTATCACCTCTTAACTTCATCCCATACCCTCTCACTCTGGTGTTTCCTTTCAATTGAAAGCGACTAACCTCATGTGTATTTATGCCACGTAGGTATCAAAACATCTCTTTCATATCTCCAACATATACATATTGTAATGTAAAACCGCCTTGATATTTGATAAGGTGGTATATCAAATTTTTAATACACCTGAAACTTTTTTACACTTTATGACAGACAATCAACCATTTTAGTAGCCTTCTTCTGGACTGACTCCATCCTTTTTATATCTTTTTGAAGGTGCGGCCTCCAGAAGTGTACACAATATTCTAAATGAGGTCTCACCAGAGTCTTATACAGGGGCATCAATACCTCCTTTTTCCTACTGGCCATACCACTTCCTATGCATCCTTCTAGCTTTCGCCGTCACCTTTTCAACTTGTTTGGCCGCCTTAACATCACATATAATCACACCTAAGCCCCGCTCTTCTGTCGTGCACATAAGTTCTTCACCCCCTAAACTGTACCGTTCCCTTGGGTTTTTGCAGCCCAAATGCATGACCTTGCATTTCTTACATTAAATCTTAGCTGCCAAATTTCAGGCCATTCTTCAAGCTTCGCTAGGTCCTTCCTCATGCTATTCACACCATCAGGGGTGTCTAGGTCTATTGCAGATTTTGGTATCTTACCCGACAGCCCTTCAGCTATACCGTATACAAATACGTTAAAAAGAATGGGCCCAAGAACCAAACCTTGAGGTACACCACTGGTAACATCCCTTTCCTTAGGGCTATCTCCACTGACCTCTACCCTCTGTCGCCTTCCACTCAACCAGTTCCTGACCCAGTCTGTCATTTCAAATTGTGAACGTTGTGGAGGCATTTTAAGAGGGAAGGAAAAGGGATGGATCTATAAAGGGCTAGGTGAAAGGGGTTATGGGAAGTTAAGTAGGTCATGAGACTGACTAAAGAGCTGGTATGGTAAGGAGACACAAGGCAGAAGTTAGCATATAAGGGTTCAGGAGAAGAATTAGCTCAGATAGTCAGGCTGGTGAATAAGTAAGAAAGAAGAGAGACCAGTGACTGCGGAGTAGTGAGAATGGAAAATCGAAAGTTATACAGTAGTTATGAAAGAAGTAGAAAAAGGGGAGAGTGGAGGTAAAGGAGTAAAAAGAGATGAAATCTAGCTATGTGTAGATAGAAAGATATGAAAAAAAGATTAGAATCAGAGACAAATGTAAGAAAGGAAAGAAGGAAGACAGAAGAAAAAAATGAAAATTTGGAAAATGACCAGGTCCACTCCATTTAGAAAAATAAATAGCCCACCGGTTAAAAAAAAAAAAAAAAATTAAATTTTATATATATATATATATATATTTCCCCCCCCCCCAGCTTTTAGTGATTGCAAAAATATCTTTGTCTCTCGTGGCCAGGAGCCATATTTTGAATTATTGATTGTGTAGTATCCATTTTCCTGTGTTTTTGCTTTCCAGTTTAGTTTTCCTTCTTTGGTGGGGACTACGGAAGGGGAGTGGGGGCTTTTGCATTTCTGTAAAAACTTGTTTCTTTTGGGTCCTGTTTTTCTTGGCTGTATACTCTGTACCTGCGATTTCCTTTGGGGCACAATAAAAATCATTTGAACATAAAATATCAGTTTGTCTTTAGCTGAGTACAGGAGCAAATTCGTGTTTATTTCTTTTGTGTTGTACTGTTCACAGACTCTGGCTTCTCACAATGTATATTTCTAATTTTTTTTTTGTTCCTTATTCTATAATTGGTGGAGGGATGGTCCATGTTCTGCATATGTGACCAAGGCGAGAGACTCTGAGTAAAGGATCTACAGAGCGTGACTTATTTGGCAGTATTCTGTACTTGCAGTACTCTCTTTTCAGACGCACACTTCTTGCACTGTGTCCTGATAGTGAGAGTTGGAATCTATGTATCAAAGCTCTGCTCTGTACATATGTACAAATAATTCTGTGTGGACAAGCAGGTTTAGCAAACAGGAACCACAAGAGACTACAAATACTGCAGAACATCTCAGCCAGAATTATTCTTTGGCAATGACTCCTATGTTGCTGTCTCTTCATTGGTTACCAATATACAGTGGTACCTTGGATTACGAGCATAATCCGTTCCAGGAGCATGCTCGTAATCCAAAATGCTTGTTTATCAAAGCGAGTTTCCCCATAGGAAATAATGGAAACTCATTTTGATAGGTTCCCCCCTCCCCCCCCCCCCCGAGGCCAGCAGCGCTGCTCCCCCCCCCCCACGAGAATCGGCATTGCTCCCCCCAAAGACCCCCCCGTGAACCGGCACCCTCCCCCCCCACGATCCGGCACCCCCGCAGCCATCGGGCACCCCCTGCCGCGACCTGAGGTCCCCCCAACCCACCCGAACCCTCTTCTTAC